>NC_089815.1:16395214-17595214 GCF_029633855.1 Hoplias malabaricus | reverse complement strand
CAGCTGGGCGGACATTTTGTTGGCATGCTGATAGGGATTTAAGCAGTGGGTGGGTGGGTGAGAGAATGAGTGGAAGCAGGGGGAAGAGGGAGAGAGAGAGCCGCTCACAAAAGTGCTGTTACTAAGCTTGATTTCAGCGGGAGGAGCTGAGACGATTAAGGGGGACTGCGGAGAAACGGGGGTCTCTCAGTAAAAGACGTGGGACCAGTCCATTGAGATGCTGTGATGGTTGGGGGACTGAGTTTGTGTGTGTGTGTGTGTGTGTGTGTGTGTGTTTGATGGGTCTCTTTCAGAGGAGCTAATGAAGCATATGTTGAGATGAATAATGGAATCTTCCAGAGGGTTGGACTGGTGTCTTCGTCCACTATTCACGAACTTGGCCGTCTTTGAGAAAGTGTCGTTGTTTACACGGCAGGGGAGGCTGGCATGAATAAACGTGGAGTGGAGACCACGCCGACCTAAAACACACACTGGAACAGAGCTGAGCGATACATCATTAACGAATCTTTATCGTGATATTTGGTTTTTCGGATAATGGTGGATATAAATAGTGAACATAAACATACAACGTGATACTATTTATTAGGCATCTTCACCCTCTCCATCACCATCATAATCAGTTGAGCTAATTATACTGGCCATTTACCCTACGTGGGCAGTTCACTAGAGAGAGCAAGAGGGACGTGAATGTGATGACAGAATAGTTTGTTCCAAAATTTGATGGAGAAATTTGATGCAGAAAATCACTCAGACCTCTTTAAGATGAAAAGACAGAAATATATATGCGCTTCTTTCCAGCAGCTTGTTCTAAATTCTGAAATTGTTAATCAAAAGCGGCAATATTAAGCACCACAGTTAGACAAAGACTCAACCAGGTCACAATAAGCTGTTTGTTACTCTTTAAAAACACTTACATTTTTAATGTCAGAGAATGCTACAATATGCAAATTAGATTCTAAACAGCCATGGCGCTATAGGCAACCTGACCAATCAGTAACCATTGCAGATAAGCACTACTACATAAAAGCTATTTATCTGAGCAGTAAGTGTTTATTTGCTAAAACAAACAAACAACATAAGGCCCAACATTAAAATAAAAACAAATAACATTATTCCAGTGTGATATTCCGTGTGTGAATTTGTTGGTTTATCTTTTTCCAACTCTCTCCTTGTGGCAGTCCGTATTATTTGAGGTTATCGTCCAATACCAATTTTACTGGTTATAAATAATGATTTTAAAAGTGTGTGCTGTTGATTTAACAAATTCATGCGGTCAAGGAGAATCTGACTGAACAAAACATTGCTTTTCAAACTCACTCACACCTACTACTTTATAGAAAAAAATCTTATATTTATTTATATTTATTAAATTATTTGTTTTTTATTATTATATGCACATTTATACAAACAGCACACCTACTGAGAAGGCATATATATATAGAAATCTATATCTACATCTTAAACGTGCACCAAATCTGTTGATGTGGATGCACCAATAACGCTGTCAGTTCCGTTCTGATCAGCGGAGTGTTAGTGTTGTTCTTATCAACAGAAGACTTTTGACGTAATTATGTCTTGTACTACACACACAAACACACACACACCACACACACACTTATTAGACACTCAAATACATTACAGGGCAAAACCAGACAACTTATGAGTCGGAGCAGACAGCAGCCCCCTTTGACCTTGACCCCCACAGTCCTTCCTCACCTGCTACTTGAATGGGGCTTCAGAGCAGCTGGGTCGTCTAGCCAGGGCCTGACAGAATATTTCACCCTTCAGTCTATTCCCACGCTCGACCAACAAACGGGTCGTCACCGCCTGCCGGACTGATGTTTATGCAGCTCATTAAGACTAAGGGCAATGTCTGATACGGAATTTTAGGAGTTAAAACCTCAATAAACAGTTATATCATTATATAATCAATTAGAATCATACATTAAAGAGCAGGGTACTGTGGTGCAGGCTGATACGGGGGGGAATACAGGATCTTACAAATGAACACATGTCTGCAATCATCAATTAGAACGGGGTTTGTTTATAGGATTATAAAATTAAAAAGTGGTTTTAATAAATATAGGAGAAAATTATGAAGGGTGCTACAAATAAAAAAATCACGAGTCATTGCGAATTATTTATAATTAAGTCTTAGCACCCTGAATCATATCCTGAGGGCTCTATAAAATCCCACCCTTGTCATGTGCCTTTGCTTTGTTTAAACAGCAAGAACTGCAGAGAACACATTCAAATCCAGCATTCACCCCCCACCTCTCTCCTTCACTGCACCCATCAATGGCCTGGGCACCAACAAAATCAGCCACTGGCAAACAACTAGAGCTCACTCTGTAGCTGTGTGTGTGAGAGAGAGAGTTTGTGTGTGTGTGTGTGTGTGTGTTTGTATGGCTGTCTATCCTACTCCCTGACTCCCCTCTCCTCTCAGTAAATGGACAGACCCGGGTTAGGCTGAGGCAGTGTGTTGTGAAGAGAACGGTGATAGGGGGTGGTGAGGGGGGTTTGTGGGGGTCCAGGGTGTTTTCATTACGGCCAAATCTCAGGCCCGGCTCTTCAGCGTGGCCTGTGCCACCAAGCCGACAGTTTAATCATACAAACAGCACTCCATTCCCATTTCCCCCTCTCTCCTTCACACACTCCAGTCGCAGCTTCATAATTCCGCGCCCCACACACTCCCAAGCATGGCCTGTATTTTGGGGGCTTTAAAATGACATAATCAGTGACTTGGATAAATGCCTGACTGTTTTCCCTCTGACTGTAATCAGCTGCGGTCAACACTGGTGAATTTTAAAGGGGCCGGCAGTAGACGGATGTTGGTTGTTTTTTTTTTTTTTTTTCAGTTTCCCTCTCTCACTTTCTCCTGACATCTTACTGTAGCTCTCTCATAGTGAAGAATGACATTCAGACAACATTTGTTCTGAAAGCTCGTACAAAACAACTGAGGAATACATAAATAGTCGAACTGCAGCACAGGCCGAATGACTCATCTGAAGCTCATCTGGAAGGATCTCGATATATTAAGTATATTTTCATTTCTTGCGGTATTTTTGGACTTTACATGATGCATATCATGACGTTATATTGAAGAATGTGGGTCAATCGTTCCTCAGAAGTCAGGGATTTATATTAAGGATGCAATGGGGATTGTAAGTAAATGCCAATGTGAGATATGCTTCTGGTACATATGTGGGACCACATCTGCCTACATTTGCATTCGAGAGTATTCTACCATTTGACTGCATGGCAACCCAGTGTCCAAACCCTTTAAACTTTTTTTAAAAATACAGTAAACATGTCATCAAATAACAGTCAAATTACATCAATCTGATATCACTGTGCATCCCTGCTCTACAAATGTGCATATACTTACACAATACACTGTTACATTATATGCTATGCCTCTGCAGTTGTAATGAAACCAAATGGACATACATTAACAGCCTTTTTTTCATGTCAAATGGCATCTGGGCCAAGCTGTTGGGTATGTGCAATTCATATCTGTTTCTCCATCTATAGCACTGACATGCTTTAGTCATAATCATACGTCTATACTAGACACCAAGAACATACTTTGTCATCTCAAGTGTACAAAAGGAAGAAGAAAAGGCAAGCGACGTATAGGTCTAGTCGAATTGGACGATGGCTGTAAATGCTTTCAACAACTATTACATCTGTGAGGGCACTACATTCAATCAATAGCAAAGAATATAAAAACAGCAACCACTCAAAGCTACGGAACAACTCACTTCAAAACACCACAAGGATGCAGGCCACATTTTATACCAAAGGGAAACACACACTAGGACAAATCATGTTTTATGTTTGCAATGTAGGTTGGCTTAAAATTGTTTAAGACCTTGTTGGGACCGTCAGGTCATATCCAATCTTTTGGCATATCATGGCTTCCCAAAGTAAAACATGTATCTCCATTTGTGTTGATCTTTAATTTACTACGTCACTGGAATTCAGCAGCTATCCTCCACATTGTGTGAAAATGACATGATGAATGGACCAATGGAAATGCTCCAAAATGACATGGAATTAAATCTTTGACTTCCACTGAAAGTAATATTTTTTCCCCTTCTCCTATAAAGGTATTATTTTGAAGATACATGATTTTCTTTGAACAGCGACAAAAATATAGTTTGATCAGGTAAAAGCAGCAAAAGAAAAGTGATTCAAAACACAGAACATGTAACTGTTGAATCAAATTTTGTATGTACGCCTGGACAATGATTCGATATCAATATATACCACAATATAAAATGTGGGTGGCACGGTGGTGCAGCAGGTAGTGTCGCAGTCACACAGCTCCAGGGGCCTGGAGGTTGTGGGTTCGATTCCCGCTCCGGGTGACTGTCTGTGAGGAGTTTGGTGTGCTCTCCCTGTGTCCGCATGGGATAAGCGGTTACATGAATGAATGAATGAAAGTGGGAGATGCCACACTTCATTAAAACCGAAAAAAGCAGCCATGTTATCAGCTCATGTGTTCATCACATTTTGCTTGTGAAGGCAGTAAACAGCTCAGCTGCACAATTAGAACGTCTGAATCCCAAATGTGTCTCTACACCCTTTGTAGTGCACAATGTAGGTCATAAAATAACAGCGTCTGCCCTCCTGTTGTATGTTGAATTACAAAATTTATATTTGACTATAAGACTCACACCTTCCAGTGGAACTAGTGCCAAGTCTGTGTAGTACATTTTAATAATCTGTGAAGTGCACGATGCAGTGGCTTTGGAGCAACATGGAATGCAGATCGAGCCTCTTGTCCATAGTTGTTTTGCTGCTCTGCTGATGCTGGCTGAGGTGAATGCTCTAGGCATATATGTACAGGCAAAAAGACACATGAAATCAGATCTGAGTCACTTCAGTGGTAATGTGAACACAGCCTACGTAATGTATTTATAAGACTTTTTGGTATTACTATGATATCACACTCTCGGATAATATACTACGCTAACTTAGTTGTGATCTGCCTGAAATCAAATTTGACCTTGTTGTTCCAGATATGCATGTCTTATAATACAACTGTCTCGATTAGACTAGAATACAACTTTTTCTTCTACTGCACTCTTGTATCATTTCTATCACTTGGAAAAATGTCACAGTATAGAGAAGAACATGTTGTATTTCATTCATTCATTCATTCATTGTCTGTAACAGCTCATCCAGTTCAGGGTCGTATTTATTATATATATATATAAATATATATATATATATATATATATTTATATATATATATTTATATTTATATATATATATATATATATATATATATATATATATATAACAGTTTTTGCAAACATCATTTAGATGATTTCATTGCTAAGATACGACTTTTAGCAGTGTAATATACAAATCAATTAACATATACCCAACGTATAGACCTGCACTAATATTTTTACTATACAGTGTGAATAAAAACACTCTTCTTCTCTTGGTAAACTAATATGCCAAGATCTCCAGTCCCTTCATCTAGTGTGCACTTGTGGACTAAGAGTGGTTAAGGGTCACTTCTGAAACTTGCTAACGGTGTAGACAGCCCTCATTTCAGGCAGCCAATGAATGAGTCAGTTATCTTGACTGTACCCCCACCGACAAAAAAACAACCCCTCGCCCCCACATCCCCCACCCCTTCTCAGGGCTGCTAACAGGATTTACAGTAGTCAGCCTCCTGCCTGGCTTTGTGTTGAATTATGCATAATTGTGCTAGCCTACTTAGACACATGGCTATGAGAATGATTAGCATAAAAGCTCTTGGTTTTTCTTTTCTTATATAAGGCTGGGAGAAGGGGGGTTGTTTTCAGGGTTTAAAAAAAAAAGAATGGCAAGTGATTTGAGGTAAATGTGTGCGAGAACTGTAGGTCTATGTGTGTGTTTGTGTGTGTGAGTGTTTATGGAAGGGAGCCATGGGGTGTGGTAGCTAGCGTGTGAGGCTATATATTATGTTGTCTGGCCCCAGCTAAAGCATATGGGCTCCCCAGCTGTTATAAATATGCAAATGAAGACCAAAGAGCAGACCGACTGGCCCAGACATAACATTCTACATGAGATTTCTGCTTCGGTCCCAGTACAGACAGTTTGATACACCCCTCAACCCCCCACTCCACACACAAACCACCACCACCCTCTAAAACCCCAAACTATAACCCCCTGCCATGTCCTAATTTAAACCCACACCAGTCCTTACTTCTGGGTAACAACAGAAGTGATGGAGAGTGTTTCTCAGGCAGTAATGGATGCTGTACAGTGAAGTCACAGTGAAGTGGCCAGCTAAAATTTATGAAAAGTAAAAGCCCACAGATGTAAACCGTCAAACATCAGGCACAGACTTCATCCTAAAATGACCGCATATGAAAATTTACAATCAGTAGTGATTTATACTTTGATGTATTTATAAATAATTAGCAGAATTGTTTTGAGTCAGAAACCCAGAGTCAAAATCTGATTTTGTTTTAGCTTACAGTTTAAGAGTGCATCAATATGCAAATTCTAGACTAATGACGATGCACACTATTTATTGTAAATGCCCATACTATGACAATTTATAAAATTATAAAATGATACATTTGCATTTGCAAAGAGTGTTAGGACTGCAGTCAAATAAGTAAAGCACAAGACATGAGATATTTAATGCAGTAATGCAGTGATGCCTAATATGCCAAATGTTAACCCTAAAATGCCAAATGCTATTAAATGCATTTTCAAATTTATTTATAAGTGATCTGTAAAGTCTTATCATTGGGCCGATCATTTTTAACAATTAGCTATCTACTAATGCTATTCAAGCATTATTATGCATTTCTATTAGAAATTATTATTTTTATATAGAAATCCTGGAGATATTCTGTATATTTGCTAAGCAACTCTGACCTACATGTGCATTTGTAAGACTTGATATCCTTTCAAATGTATATATTTTATTTATATGGCAAGAAATTAAACCATGAAAATGTAGTTCAAAAATGTCTATTCTAATTGATACACTGGAAATAATAATAACGATAAGATTTCAGCATTGAAATGAAATATAATATGTTTTTAAAAAAGGATCATCTCTCAGTGACAAAGAGATACTATCGGTAACCGTGTGGTCTAATTATCTAACTGTGAAAATGTAATAATATCCACTTTCAATGGAACAAGTCTTTAGTGGAAAATAAAAAAGGGATTCACTGTTGTTAACTTGAGTAGGTACAATCTATAAATAAAGCTGTTTTTTGTTCAGTCCTGAGAGAACAATTTGTAGTTTCAATGTGCAGGTAATGCAGGATGTTGACCTAGATCTATCAGCTACTGAATTTAATCCCTTAAACATATCCCTTAAATATTCTTCTTCTTCTTCTTCTTCTTCTTCTTATTATTATTATTATTATTAATAATAACAACAACATCATTAACACTTAATTTATTATTTATATTTTAGTAATTAAGGACGTTCCTGTATCTCACATAATAAGCCCAATTAGAAAAAGCAGCCTTAGGTGAGGCATAGGTTGCTCTACACACTCTTGATCCTCTTGGTCTGGAGCACAGTACCCTAAGTGCAGAGTGCTGTATTGTGGGGTATTGTAGGGAGGGTTTGTGTGAAGGGCGCACACTGCTAGGTCCCACGACGCAGCAGCACACCCAGGCCTATGGCGACGAGTGCTGTGCATGCTAATGAGGTCATTATGTGGGGCTGTCTGGACTTAGGCCCTACGACTGAGGGATTTGCTTGGCCCAGGCTAGCTCCACTAGCCAGTCGCAAACGTCACAGATGGCACAGCCATCCGCTGCTTTGTGACTAGAAAGGGCCACATCTCTTCCACTTTAAGCAACAGAATGCTACCGCAGCTTAACATAAAGAGGAATAAATAGTCAAATGCTACAAAAGACCTGAGTGGCAGGTACGCCTCTAAAAGTGCTTAAAAGCAGCACAGGATGGGAGCGCCGGTAATTACGTCTTTTCTGTGTAACCCGCCCTACAGTAACAGTAACAGTAGGCGGGGAGGAGGGAGTTAGAGATATGCTAATGCAATTACAAGCAATTTGCATGTGTGTGCTGATTAAGCAGATGGCTGGCGTTAAGGGTGGCGCCATCTTGGGTGAGGAGACAGCTGGCTGACAGCAGCGGCCATTTTGTCGGCGCCGCTGCCCAGCGTAAACAGCATGGCATGTATGAATGTGACGCTGGCGGTCTGGCGCCAGATTTACTGTAGGGTGGGCACCTTGTACGTTAACAGCACTCGACCTAACATGCTGACTGTGGCTAGGCCACAAATTAGGCCAGCAAAACATGACAAAGCCAGGCGTTAAACCAAAGCGGGGCACAATGTGTTTAATGTTTCAGGCTTTTTGGTTTTGATGAGGTGGAAAGCCCAAGAGACGCAGATTTCTTCCACAGCTGCTGTTATAACAACGAGGGTGGTTTTTAATTTTTTCTTTTTTAAGAAAGCAAACATATATGCAAATGTAGCTTCAGTGCATTAGCACACAGAAGAAGCTAAGCAGCAAATACCCACCGAACTGCCACAAATAATAATAATAGGGTCCATAGGCAGTGTCTGAAGTATCTCACAGAATGCAAGACTATATCCAATGGAGGGCACCCATGAATTTTTTCAGCTCTGAGAGTCTGTGAATATTTTTTAGGATCAAAATATTATGCATTTTTTGCATATTTGCAATATCTTCATCCATTGCCAACACTGTATATTTGCTCACCACTTTGTGTTGAACACATAATCCAAAAATCCAAAACACATAGGACTATAAAAAACATTGATATATATATATATATATATATGTTTTTTGTTTTTTTTCAGATCTAGGGCCTCTGATCTTCTCTGAACATCTGCCCGAAAAGAAAGTAAAATCTTGCATGAGAAGATATAAAATCTGTGCTCACCATTTTGGATCCAGTCAGTTGAGAGGGTCGCAGACTCATCTCCTGGTAACTTCAGTCCTTGAAGCATCCATAAAAAAACAGGTATTGCCCTTAAAGCACATCAGTTCATTCCATTAAGGTCTCAGTGCAAGAGAAGGAATGGACAGTTCTTCACTGCATAAGCATAAGCCTGAAGAAAAGCTAATCAGAATAGTGTATTTGGAGCTTGGTCCATGTTGCCCTCCCTCTAAGTGTGATCTTATCAAAGCCCAGCACTGCAGAGGTCCAGGAAGCAGGAGTTGTACTGTATGTAGATGAGGGCAGTGCCACAGTGCCAAAGTCTCTTGATGTGGATCCAAACCAAAGGGCCTTTTTTCAGGAGCTCTCAAAGTGGGGTGAGTATTTTTTTTTAAATCATTTAATTTAATCTACAACTGAAAAGGTGAAAAGAAAATGCCCTTAAATGGAGAAAAAAGAGAAAAGTTCAAGTTGTCCTCTCTTGCCAGCTCATCTGATGCAGAGCACTTTGTACATGCTTGGAGGAGGGCCTGTATAAAAAAAAGAGAGAGAGAAGGCCTCCTCAATTCACAGTGAGAGGGATCCTCCGTCAAGCGCTCATTCAAACAGTCACGGGGAATGTGCACTTACAGTAAAAAGGAATCGAGGAAGGTGGGGGAGAAAGAAAAGGGACCTTTGACTCTCTCTTTTTTTCCTCCTCGTTCTCCTTGCAGACAAAGTTTTATCAAGTGGCGCTGAGGCTGGATAGTCCCTGCGGCGAAACCACACACATGTATATGTACATGCACACATCTCTTGCTCTTGCTCTTTCACATGGATCATCATCAGTGCTTCTGGACCCCTCTCTCTCTCTCTCTCTCTCTCTCTCTCTCTCTCTCTCTCTCTCTCTCTCTCAGGCTGATGTGAGTTGACTGGGAGTGGGTCAGGCGAGGGATAGAAGAACGTTTCGGAATCCCATGGCTCAGAGGCCGGAGGCTGCATCGGGCGACCCCTGGCAGCCTCTTTCCTCCGCATCGATTTCCCTCCCTCCTCGGTGCCGCCGAGCCGCTAGCCGCCGGCGCAGCTGCCCGCCTCTGCCTACCCACTCCAGAGCTCGCTGGCTGGCCTCTGCCGTCTCCTCGGAACCTCCGAGACAGAAAAGCCAAGGGGAGAATAAAAAAACAAGAGAGAGAGAGAGCCCATGGCGATCCACAGCTGTGTTCACCTGCTCCAGAGTTCACACTGTTCTCCGTTCCTCCAACTCCTACTCCATCTGCTATCATCACCATCATCATCGTCCTCCTCTGCTCATCCTCCGTGCCGCCTGCCAACAAATAACAAAATGGATTGGTGGGTGCGGGGGGAGTGGGGTAATAAGAGGGGGAAAAAAAACACAAACAAACAAGTTCAGCTTAACTTTCACCATCTGGCCCATTCCGAGTGTCAATCCGCCACTTTGATCAGAGAGATGTGCAAGGTGAATGTGTTGGCATCCGCTCACACTCTGTGAGGTGAACTTCCTAACCCACAGATTTAAAAAATGGCTGAAGCTGGAGTTTTATTTTTTTTTCCTATTCTCACGTTAAGCATGTCAGGCTGAAAGAAAGCGCCTGCCAAGTGCACTTACAGCTGAGCCACTCTACCTGATGTGTCTCGCAGTAATATGTGATTTTTTATTTATTTATTTATTTTATTTATTTATATTACAGACGCAGCAATGAAACTTTTTCTACAGGTGGAGTGGCAGATGCGTCTTTAGCCTTGGAGCAACACTGATTCAGAGATCAAGGGTCCACTGGATTTTCTGATATATATTTATGTCACATATTCCTTTATTCTATGGATTTCTACTTCTAAAAAACACAAAGCTTTTTAACCCAAAAAAACAAACAAACCATGAAAGGTTAATGCATCTTTGGATCTATAGCAACTTTCTGAAGTGTATTCTGAAGCTCTCAGGTGGAGAGTCAGGCAGATTTACAGTCAGAAAATGGGCCAAAATCCCAAGCCAATATGAGTGCCATTACCAGTGCCTGCTTAATGTAAAAAAATGTTAAAGTAGCAAAATAGAACCGGGGCAGCCATGGCCCAAAGGTTGGAGAAGTGGTCTTAAGATGGAAGGGTTCCTGGTTCCTTTCCTTTAACTGACAGGGAAAATAGGGGGGAGGGGTGTGAAGAAAGAGATCTTTCTACTCCCTTAACATCCACAGCTGAGACGGTCTTAAGGAAGTGTGTACATGTGTGTTCCCTAGTGCCCCTAGTGCATAGTGTGTGTATGTTCACTACCAAGAATGGGCTAAATATGGAAACATACATATAGAGTGACTGTGTTTACAGGCAAACATTAACGCAGCTAAGCGCTAATGGCACTCTTCTAATGGCATGATTCCTACTCTACATGACTCTACTCAGTTCAACTTGCTTTAGGGACTTGATACATGTTGGTTTTCCACTACGGCTCCCCACTATATGTAGCGGGTGAAATCGCAAAACACCTTTTCTAAAAGCAACCACGGGTGTTGAACTCACAACCGCGGCGGTAACATTAAGTTGTTTTTCATTTTTTTTTGGAACAGAACACAGCTCTGCTCATCAGTTCAGACGGATCCGTAAAGTTTTTCCATTCCTTGTTGCACCATGCAGCTATAAAATACTCCTCTAAATTGTTTAGGCCCACAGTATCTTACTGAACTTCTCGTACCCTATCATCCTTCACGTACGCTTTGTTCACAGGACTCTGCTCTACTCTTAGTTCCTCACATTAGGTAAAACACTGCAGGAGGAAGAGCCTTTTCTCACAAATCTCAAACTCTGGAACAGCCTTCTTGTTAACGTTCAGGGCTCAGACATTCTCCCAATCTTTAAATCTCAATTGAAACCCTACCTTTTCACACTGGCTTTTGGCTAATCTCCCACTTTCAGGTTACCCTTCTTTACTGGTGTCATAGCTGGTTTTACATATTATCACTACTCTGCATCACATACTCTCTCCCGCATGTATGTTGCTTGTTTGTTGCTCTGTCTGGCCACTGGATGCTTCTTGCCAGGTAATTCCTCCCCTGCTTTATCGTGAAACTATTAACACATCCCCACCCCATAACTTTTTAGCTACAGCACCAAGCTTGACCATGCATTGATGCTGTCTCAGCCCACAATCACTTACCACTTGCCTGCTCCCTCCCAGATATTCATCACAATTTTTTTTTACTTTATATCACCTGTGATTCATTATCTCAATCAATTCCTATCATTCTGTTCTGATATTCGTTGTGCTCTCTGGTGTCAACCAGAAGAGGATTGGCTCCACCTTATGAGCCTTGGTTCATTCCAAGGATTCGTCCTTGTTTGCTAAGGGAGATTTTCCTTGCCACTGTCGCCCCTGGCTTGCTCATAGGAGGCTTGGACCTGGATCTCTGCAAAGCTGCTTTGTGATGACTTCTGTAGTGAGAAGTGCTATATAAATAACATTTAATTCATTGATCACAACCTCCTAGTTTGTGCATTTCATCATGAATGCAAAGACATTCTGGCCATTCATTCAATCATTATCTGTAAGTGCTTATCCAGTCCAGGGTCTCGATGGGTTCTGAGCCTACCCAGAATCATTGGCCCCAAGGTAGGAACCAGTCCTTCACAGTGCAACACACACCTACGGACACTAATGAGTCTCCAATCCACCTACCAACGTGTTTTTGGACTGTGGGAGGAAACCAGAGCACCCGGAGGAAACCCACACGGACACGGGGAGAACACACCAACTCCTCACAGACAGCCACCTGGAGCGGGACTTGAACCCACAACCTCCAGACCCCTGGAGCTGTGTGACTGCGACACTACCTGCTGCGCCAGCTTGCCCCCCATATTCTGGCCCATCATCACTCTGCAAAGTTTACCCGTCACATTCAGTCCATACTTGGCTCGCTTGGAACCATGAGCAAACAGGTAATAAAAAAGTAGTCATTTCCTGGTCACAGTTACCAGATTTGCTTAATGGAAAAGTGAAAAAGGTTAAGTAGAGCCAAGCTGAGTCGAGTATGTACCATGTAGTGGAAAAGTGCTGTTAATTACTGTACTATATGAATACTTTAGCTGTATAAACTTCAAGTACATTTATAATCCCATTCACACGAACGCTAGAAGAAGTACCACTTTGCAACATGACTACTTCAGTTTAAACAGGCATGAGTTTGACATTGTGTAAAATGTCCTTGTGTCTTTTTTTCCCCAGTAATTATCAAATGATGAGGGAATTCTCTTCCTCTGTGTGAAAGTGAGAGGCTTGAGTGAGAGCTCCATGTGGAAGCCAGCTCCATAGACAAACATCAACATATCTAAATTATATATTTTTTACATCTGAAGCATAAAAGATTACATTGGATTACATTACATTGGAAAGATTAAAAAGAGGATATATTTATGTAAGATTAGACATTTTTACTTTTGGGCACCCCCTGCAGGAGTTTTTACACCACTTTCCTAAAATCAAACGGGAGGGCTCTGGTTACCTACCCTCCTCCAAAGGTTACTTAGAGCAGTTTCTGCAGTGCTAAACCTGGAATAGCAGAGACAGAGGCCCTATTCTCCATATTACAGGTCAGTGGATCATCACAATGATTTTGAAGCTGTAATTTGAAGGTAAAAATACTGCCTATTGTTCCTTTAAAGAGTAAGAAACATTACATAATAGCCATGAGAAATGTAGAATGATTACACCTGACCAGTATATCCAGTCCATTGAATTCTTTTTAATGGTCAGTATTGGTGCTGAAACCGATTCCTTCCGTCTGATTGGTGCATCACTACATTTACTGGGCAAAGTCAAATCTGTGTACGTACAAATACATGACAACAAATCCACAATGCTTCCTACAACTAGCAACACAGGCCTTTATAGTGGCTTTATAGCGTTATTCTAGTGATTTCACAGCCCTGCTCTCATGCAAATGAGTGAAAAGAATATTTCTATACGGACTCTCAGCCCTATTGTGTCCAAAAACTTTAAGAAAAAAAAATTTTAAAATAGCCCACCTCCACCTCTCCTCCTTGCTGTATATACTCAGTCCTTCAAAATCTGTAATGACTTGTAGCATTAAACAAATATGAATGGGAAAACTGTGTATTAATATGAGATAAAATAAAGAGATGAAGCAGGAGTGGTTTGTTAAGACACAGTTGACACAGTGCGCTGGATAAGGGAAAAGGGATAAGGGCTGGGAAAAGGGGGCCGGGGGGCACCATAGCTGGGATGGAAGGGTGGTCAAGTGGGGGAGCAGGGTGGAACTTGGGGTGAGCTGTGTGTCTCAGACACAATAATACTATTCATTGGGCTCAGACATGGGTGTTAACTCCCCTCTGGCTGCACACAATGAGGCTCGGTGGCATTGAGACAGCTCCGGCGATGCTGTTAGTTCAGGGGGCTGCGCTCGGCCGGCCGCGGGAGAAAGCGACGGCTTTGTGGCTGAGCGGCAGGATGGATGGAGAAGTGAAAGGCAAAGAAAGAGAGAACAGAGCATTTGTCTATCTCTGGGTTCAGAAGGAGGGGGAACAAGGGCAATGCGGAGGGAGGGGTTAAGGGCAGGGTTGGTGGTGGGGTGTAAGATGCTATGCCCCATGGCATTGCACTTGGGAAGGAGGGGAAAAGAGAAAGAGAGAAGCAGAGAGAGAGATAGAGACTGTGATATAAATGTTATTGAAGCAGCCCAGCAAGGAACTAAAGAGACATTGAGTAAGGGAGGGATGGAGGGAGGATAAAAAAAAGGGGGACCCCCAAAACGAAGGCGTTGGTTCTGTGATGGTGCTGGAAGGCAGAGCCTTAAGCAGTCTGTTTAGGTATATTTCATGCCCCGCCATATTTATAAAGCACATAGGACAATGCAATGAGACTGCACACCAAAGGGGGAAAAAATACGGAGAGCATGCAAGCAAAGAGGGAGAAAACAAATGGGGGACAGCGAGAAGAGAGAGAGAGAGAGAGAGAGAGAGAGAGAGAGAGAGAGAGCTGATGCAGTTGCCTCGTGGTCAAGATCAGGTGCTGATGTCCAACTAAAGCGAGATGTACTTTTCCCCTCCATCTCTTCTGCCTGAATCTCAGGATGGTGACTTAAAAAAGAAGGTTAGTATGGGTGTCCAATGTTAGTGCAGCAAAGCCTCAAACCCAGGCACTATTTAATACAGTTTAATATGGGAAAGCTAGTAATTATCGCTCAGCATTGGCAACTGTCCCTGCAGCCTCTGGGCACACACACCATTAGACAATGATGGAATATATTAAAAAGACAAGATTTCATCCACAGGCAAAAGGTTCCGCAAAGGCTACACAGAGCTAAAGCGCAGTGGATATGGTTTTACTAGCAGTGCATTATAAATGCCCCGGCTTGCACCATGGTTCCTCAGGGTGTGCTTTTATTTATAACGTCTTTAAACACTGAACAAAAAGTAATTGATTTTGCTTGCAAAGTGCACTATCCACTATCAAAGCAACAGTGTGGGCTTGACAACTCTGTGATTTTAAACAGCCTCTGATCATCAACAATGTGCACTGGGTATACTGTACTCAGATGAAGACTTGTGTAATGCTCACTATGGATAGACTGTCATAAAATCTGCACACACACACACACACACACACACAGCGCTCCAGTAGGCGGGTATCTGTATCGTGCCCAACCTGCTTTTTTTACGAGCACCACTTTGTTTGTTTCCCTTCTGGTTAACACTCAGTATTTGTTCCCATGGCAACCTGGCCTCCTCTCCTGCCTCTGACTGACGGCAAGCCTGCGAAGACGAAGCCCAGGCAAGGCCACGCCCCCCTGATTTCTTTCACAAGCCCACAGTGTAGAAACACTTCCTCAGCACCTTCAACATCCAGCAACCAGATGGTTTCACTTATATTCATAATTATTGTTTGATTTTTTTTTCAGTGACTGTCAAATTCTTATCCCTCTACACACACAGTACACAGATAAATAAGATCAGCACTGTACTGTGAGACATTACTATTTCTAAATATAAAGTCACAGCATGAGCGCTAAGATAAAATAGTACCTACAGTGCATTTCGAAGAGGTAAAACCCTTTATAGAATCCTCAGAGAGTACTATTTTAAAATATTTTATAATATAAGACAATATTAGATGCAATTTGCACTAAGTGTAAGAAGACAATAGTAACACATTGTCATTTAAACTTATGTAATCATATGCCACATTTACTGTCTCTTGATGTAGGTTCAGGAGGAATAAAGCTTCATTTGAGGTCATTCTTACAAACAACACTCTTTTCTTCACAACTTGGCCTTGGAACATGCCTTTTTCCTTCATTAGCATATCTACATTCATTAGAAAGCAAGGTTCATTAAAAGTACAGTAGTAAATGTAGTAAATGATATATAAAACAAATCTTTATTGCATTTTTAGGGAGTTCTGTCTTTTGCTTTTGTGCAAGAGACAACACACTTGGTCCAGAAGCAGGAGATTTAGGGCTTCAGAACCTAATTGCTGCAGCACATATAGTGGAACAGCAACTTCAAATATGAAGTCCAGCCTCATCCCTTTAACAACTCTTTGGCTGCTTCGGTGGGTCCGGAGCCTACCCGGAATCACAGGGTGCAAGGCGGGAACACACCCAGGAGGAGCTCCAGTCCTTCACAGGGCGACACACAAACACACATTCACTCACACCTAGGGACACTTTTGAGCCACCAATCCACCCACCAACGTGATTTTGGGCCATTGGAGGAAACAGGAGCACGCATTGGTGCTGCAGTTTTAATAATATGGTTGCACTGATCAGCACGGAAGAAACTGCACTATGTAACCTCACCCCCTCCCATTGCCCATGTTTTCAGGACAGTGCTGTAAAAGTGAATTACACTCTGCAACTGTAGGGGAAGCCTAAGAGCATAAATATCAAACTTTACCTACTGTTCCTTTAAGTTAATAATACAAGATTTCCCGTGCCATGATTTAACGGAACTCAACGCTGCTATATATTATTATATACGTATACGTATACGTATTACGTATTATTGCCCAACATTACTTAATTTATTTTGATTATTGTGCTATACTCCTAGCTATCAACTGGAACTGGCATGAACTGTTCCATCTGCGTCTGTTCCATAACGGTTCCATCATGTTGGCGCAGACTACAACGAATGTGATTGGTCAGTAGTCAGACAGACATTGTTGAGGTTGAACCAAAGAGACCGCAGACAGCAAATTCAAATTTTTCAAAATAAAAAAAATCAAGCCGAGAGTTTTCCTCAGACATAATCAGGGCTTCAGGGAATAATAAAACGGTTGAAGAAGGAAAATTGTGGACAACTCCAGGAAAAAAATATCTTAATGAGAAGTGGGACCATGTGGGTAAAAGTGCCAGCGTTTGTATTTGCTGATTTTCTGCCACATCATGTAAACTATTCTCTGTCTCAAACAACGACCTACTCCCTAAACAGAAGTAGATTTATAAAGATTTATTAAACTAATACTACTACACCACTACTTTGTGTACTATATAGTTTAGAAGAAAAGGTTTGAGATTCAGTCCCCGTGTAATTGCAAAGCGACGCAGACACCAATGCAGAACTATAAATGCTCACAACGGCGTAGGGCTCTTACGTAGCCTAGGCGTAATTTCTGAATCCAGTCAACGCAGAAGTATAAATGCTCACAATGGCGTAGGGCTCTTGCGTAGCCTACAGCGTAGTCTCTGCATCCAGTCAACGCAGTATAAATCACCATTCAGTGCTGTTGGGGGCAGTTGGGCTTTGATAGCTTGGTGATAGGTAGCTAGAGATCTCAAATTTGGTATAGTTCCCCATTTAACAGTGAACTTTCAGACACAGATTTTGCATATTGCCTTTTCTAAATTGGCCTGGCTGTACCTTTTCATTTGGTTCAAAGCCTAAATGCTCCCAATCTTGTGAAATTGCATTCAGGTTTGCAGCTAGGTTTGTTGCCAATTACACTAAATGTATTTATTTAGCATTCATTACACACGCACTGACGTGAAAAATAAACAACACATATACATTCGCGGGTGTGACGGTTGCTTGCCATTCCCTGCGGTTGGCTGATCAATAGCGTGGTACTACAATATTGCGATTATTGTGACAGCCCTACTGGTAGGTAGCAAAACAACAACTTTTAAGTCTTCTTGGTCCCGAAAGAAGCTGATCTTAGCTTACAGAAAATAACTGCACTGTGACCTACACTGCACTGTGACCTACACTGCACTGTGAGTGCTAAAACTAAACACAGGGGGAACAGAGTGGTAATGTGAGACAGCATTAGTATTAAATATAATGGATGGCCCTATAGACAGCACTGTGAGCACACCTACCTAATGGTAGAACATGTAGTAAACCTCTAAGAGCAGTGTGTGAGGATGAAGCCCAGCTGTGGCTATTGGCTGTAACAGACCACGTTATTGGGACAAGATGTTTGATGTAGACGGCAGTGGCACGATGGAGATCACAGGCGCTTTAGTGTGGCTCCCTCTCTCCTGACTCGCCCCCCTCGGCAGAGCCCACCAGGGAGCTGTTCCACTCTCCACATCAGTGGCTGTCTCCTCAGCGCCACATTTCATCTCCGCAGACCCTCTCTCAGGCCTGCATGAATAAGTAAAACAGCCATGCGGGCTGGGGCCTTGGGCTTTGAAGTGGGGGGCTGCTGTTAGCTGCTAGCCAGAGCTGGATGGTCCGCGAGGTCTCTGTTCGGGGGGCTAATGTATCTCAGTGGCTGGTGGGCAGCTCCTTTGTCCCGGCGGAGGGGATTACACCGGCGGGAGAAGGCGGCAGAACAATGTTACCCTCCCGTGGTGGGAGGGGTCCCTGCCAATGAGGGGGTGGTTAACTTTTCACCAACTCAATTACATTAAGTCAGGCAGGAGAGGAGAAGGAGCAAAGGAGTGAAGGAGGTAACCCCACACACACACACACACACACACACACACACACACACTCAGGAGTGAGGACACAGCACTGAGTAAATACAGAGAGAGAGAGAGAGAGAGAGAGAGAGAGAGAGAGAGAGAGAGAGAGAGAGAGAGAAGAACAAGTAGAAGAAGTTAAGAAGGAGAGGGAGAATGAAGAGGAAAGCAAAATGATAGAGATGAGAGAGAGAGAGAGAGAGAGAGAGAGAGAGAGAGAGAGAGAGAGAGAGAGAGAGACCAAATACAGAGAGAGAGAGAGAGAGAGAGAGCGAGAGAGAGAGCAATAGACTTCAGATGTTTTAACATGGGATTAGAGCAGGGAGGTGATGATGAAAGGATAAGAAAGAATACAGGTCTAAATGGACGTGAGAGGGATAGCGAAAGATCCGGACCAACCTTAACTGGCTTTGACTTGCTTTACATGTCTACAAATAGATTTCCAAACTTAGGATAATGGAAAAATAGTGCCTTAAAATTAGATCAATTCCAAGACATAAAAATCCGATATCAACAAGTCAACAGTCAACACTGTTTGGATGATGCAGAGACTTCAGGACGTTAAAAAGCATGACAGAGTTGAGGATGTTGCTTTATTCCTGCTCCAGTGGGTAATATTTACTGACTTTTGCTGTTACAGTTACGTTACTTAAGAAGGAACTGATTCCAAATTCCAATTCAGGAAATTGTTACATTTGCATAAAAGTAAAAATTCCAACACTGTGGCAATTCCAACACTGAATTAAACCTTACAGACAAGTTCAAAAAAGTTAAAAGCACGAAGAAGCTACAGTCGGTTTCTTACTCAAACAGACTGCCTCACTGTAAAAGGTCCAGAGCTTCTGAATGGACACAAACACAGAGGGAGGTGTTCCCCAGATTCACCCACATTGCCATTAAGGGATGGATGAGAGGAATTTGTGTAAATATATTTATTTATATTTTAGTAAATATACATTAATATTTAAGTATTTTAATAAGAGACACTACATTTAATGTTTTAACATAATACTGCTTTCTGTCTTACGCAATTTCTGTAAGACAACTTCTGAAATAGTGGAAGTCTTGATATGGGCCACTGGGAATTCCCTACACCCACCTTTCTCAGCACCCAGCTACCCAACACACACACACACACACACACACAGCAATCATATTGATCCTGTAAGAGAGTGTAAAGCAGTGGTACTGTCTCCACCATAGCTGCCCACCACTCTTGTCCTCTCCAACCCCATCATCTCACTCATCAAGGTTAAAGAACTCTCCAGAAAAAGAGAGGTGGTGATGGTGAGGGGTGGGGGTCGCCAGAATGTTATCTGACTTCATGAAAGTGACTGCCTGCGGGTCCTACTGGAAGAGAGGCATCCTCGATCTGCCATCTCCCCCATCTGCCAGCGCCCTCCCACTCAAACCCGCAGAAATAGATCAGGAAGGACGTAAGGATCTCTTCTCAGAGGGTGGCTAAAGACAGACGTGCTTCCCCACATCGCATTAGCAGTAACTTCACAAGCACTTAATTCGACAGCTCCGTGAAAAATCTAATTTACACAATTACATTGAATAAAGTCAGGTAGTACAACTAGACAGCTATGAGGGGTGGTGCTTGATGTAGTGGAATCCTGATGCTTTATACAAAGAAAACTATGGTTCGGTTCCCATCTTGGCTAACCATACTATACCAATAACATGCCAAATGGGTCTCTACCATTCTACCAGCCTCCAATGACACAATTAAGACTAAATATAACAAAATGTTTCAATTAGAGCTATTGAACAAAGCTAAAATTTAGTAAATTGGTGGAACTGCCCTATAAATTAATTTAAATATCAAATAAAGGGGCATGAAAAATGAAATTCAATACACTGTGTTTATTTATGGGATTTCTGGCTAGGTATAGCATAGTGTTATGTGTAAATATAGGCTAAAGTATGCTGCATAGCTAATGACAGTAATAGCAGCCATCTTGAAATGCTAATCTTGTGACAGTTTCATGGATGATATTTTGTCATCCAGTGTCACACACAATACTAAATGTCTGGTTGTGATTCATCAGGAACTCGGCAGCCTGTGTGTAAAGTGTATAAAGATTGAGGTACACTTTTTACATGATGCAAATCGCTACATATAAATTAGCATTTCTTGCTAGCTACATTAAGCTAGCATGGACCCTGAACTTCAGCTCTGACTCTGGGATTTCCAGTTCAAACAGAAATGGAAGCTGTTAGTGGGAGATTATTTGAGATGATTGTAGCGTTGTTCTCCGCAAAGCTAAGATATGGAAGGAAAAATTGTCTACCCACAGCGCTGGCTAACACATATCCAAAATGCACTCGCACCTTGTTTCGAAATTGTGGGAGCTTGCTAGCCTTAATCGAAGTCTATGTGATCTATTACGCCAGCTCTGTGTCTAACAAAGGACTATTCTGGGCCAGAGGAGCTGCTCTCCAGCCCCACGCCAAATTAACAGGCCGTACGCTTTCCCTCATTGTGCTGGGTAATTGCCACAATGCATCTTCTCGCCCAGCTAATTAAGTGAGTCTCCCCTTTGTCTCGCTGCACTCCAGGAGCCTTTGAACAGCCAAGAGAAAGCACAGAGGAAGCCCGCCACTGCGCCTGTGCTTGTTTACCAAAAGAATGAGGCTTTCTGTGGGACAAATGCCCCATAAAAGGGTGCGAAAACGAGATGAGGTGGGTGGGAAGGGGCGATGTGGACTCGCTGGAGGAGTGTGAGCGCTACAGGCTTTAACAAGATGGCACCCATTATTGTGAAGGGAACACTAAGAGACTGGGTGTGTGTTCTCTAATGGACTGTGGGTTGTAGGGGGTCATAAACGTGTATTCACCAAGATGAGCTCCACAAAATAATCACCACAATAATAAAAATAATAAAGCATGCCATTACAGTTCAGTACATATTAGCAAAACAAAGAACACAAAAGAGGCACTTGAGTGTGTTTAAAACACCTATAAAAGAGGATTTATCACTGTTTCTGCTACATTTACTTCAGTTAGAAACTTATGAGACTGAAACAACAACCTTTCCTTTCTGATACCAAACTAAATTGTAAACAGTTTATATACTATTACTATTTTATTTATTTCAAATACTCTGTATTATTAAATATTGTAAATATTGCAGTGTTTTGGGAACCATTTTGTCCTCTCTATATCTTGATATGATGAATATATTATTTTCCATAAGGCTAAACATATTATTTCATGCAGCAGATTCATGGTCATTTCAGGTCATAGCTTTCTATAAAGAAGATTTAAGAGCTATTTAACTCGTTATGTGTCTGGTACCTATCTCTTGGCAATTGTTTGGACATTTCTCTAGAATGGCACACCACATTTGCTGTTTTGATGTTTACATTTTAACCTGAATTTTTTTCTTTTTTTTTCACATAAACCAGAAATTAATTATATAAAATAACAATTGACCTTTCAGACACGACCTGCCATTGTTTATCTGGCCCAACTTTTCTTAATACATATATCGCATATTTTCCATACTCTCACCCTATACAAACTCTTAAGCCCAAGACAAATGCAAAAAGTGCTCATTGTTTCATCCCTTCTTTTATTAGCCCCCACACCACTATAGACAGAGCTGAGGGCTCATCTAAATTCCACTCTGTCCAAGAGTTGCTAGGAGAGTTGCTATGTGCTCTTGCCATCTCCTTTCCCTCTCCATTGTCTAAAGTAGCTGTCTTTCACGCTTCAACCAAAGCAGGCGGTCTAAACTCTGCTGCACTTCAGTCTTAGAGGAGACACACATAATTCTGCAGAGCCTTGGCAAATCCCCTCTCTCCCATCACACCCTCTCAGGCCTCACAGTCAAGTTTCTACCAAGGCCCTGACAGGGCAGGCACAGCACAAGCAAGCACTGCAGCCCTAACTCCAAACTATCTAACTAATTATAATCAGTCATTTATTTTTCAGAAGACACCTGTACATTTCTCTCCATATTTCCACTACGAGAAGATATCTCAGTACTTTGAGCCCCAAAGGATACGGAGACAAATAGGAAGAATATCTGTAAATCAAGCAAAGACGCTATTGGTGAATTTAGAACAATGGACTGGTCACACAGCCCAGGCCACCACATCACTGACTACGTTTGGGACAGTACATGGATCGCAAGAAGCAGAAAAAATCATCAGCTTCAAAGAACTTTGGAGGTTTGGAAAAACAACACTGTAGATGTTTTTGGAGAAGTTTCCCAACAGAGAATGAAAGCTGAAATAATGCTGCATTTGTGACCAACTGGAAAATGGGACTTTTCTGATTCCCAAGTAGGAAAAATTCATGTTAATGGTCAGCCATCTTGTAATTTCTACTGGGACAGTCATGCACTTGGACTTTGTTGTCATTTCAACATGGCAGTATTAAGAACAGCAAAGTTAACCACTAAATGCTTAGAGAACTTTTTTGATCATTTGATCATAAGGTTGATTTTTTTTTTCTGTAAGACTTTTTGATCAAACTGGACTCACTTAACTTTGATCTCCATTGGAAATAAATAGCAGAAACCTTTATTTCTTTATTTCCTGTTTGTGTAGACAGCAAAGCTCTTTCTCGTTTTGAGTGTCTATCATGTAAAAGCTGTTTATGAGCTTTAAATGGTCGCTTAGCAGCAAAACAAGCAGCAGTTTACGATGAGTATTCATACTACAGATAGCAATTGGTTGAATTAGTGTGAAAGTTTTATTAAGGGAAGTAGGAGGTTGTCCCCAGTTGTTCCCAGGAGTTATCATTAATGCAGCACTTGTAGAATTTGAAGCCATATTTAGTTGCAAATGTCTTTGTGTAAAATTCTGTTTCAGCTTTTACTCCTGATGCTGAATCATGAAGAGTGGTCTCTGAATTTTGCACAGTACTGTATGTAACTGTCTAATGACTGGTAGCAGATCTGAATCACGCAAAGATCAAATGATTTAGACAAATATATGCTAAGGGTATAATAATGATTCACATTGTTATTCTGGTTTCTGTGTTTTCAGCTGTAAAAACATTATAACAGATTTGACTAAATGCAAATAAACATACACAGTTCAACAAAAATACGTTCCCAAGTTTAGTTCCTGACGTCTCCAGGCATTGAACTGATTTGGATTCGGCTGAAGAACCAAAAGAGGTAGAAAATGGTCATTTTAATGTTAGATTTCGTATTTTTGCTCCTGGGCTCCCCCTAAAGTTGTAGAGTGTAAATAACATTGGCAGCATGTAAAATCACAAGGTATTATTTGTTTATGTATTTTGGTGTGTTGTCATTTTTAATAATTTTTACTGTAATTATCTCGTTGAATAGATATGTGCCTCCAGATTAGGTTGCCACTTATTTATTTACTTATTTATTTATTTATTTATTCATTCTTAACCTTTACTTAACCAGGTTAGTTCCGTTGAGATCACTGATCTCTTTTACAAGGGAGACCTGGCCAAAACTGGCAGCAACACGGAATTACAACAAATAATACACACAAAAAAACATATTCAAATAGATACATTTTATGTAAAACATCTACACAAGGGCAATCTAGACTCAATGGACTTCACCATAGCCTTAAAACTGTTCAACTGTTTTATAATCTTAAATTTGTTTTGTAAATTATTCCAGGCAAACGGTGCAGAAAACGTGAAAGCTGTTTTCCCCAATTCAGTCTGAACTTGAACAACAAATCACCTGGAGTAGTCTGAATTATAGTAATATTAAGCCAAAATCTTCCACAGAATGATTCCAAACTTTTCCAAAGCTTGAGTCTGCTTTAAGCTGGATAATTATTAAAGGAACACAAATGCTGGGAATAATCACATGTCTGGAGTGTGAGTGTGTTTGTATCCCCCATGCCCTGCTGAATTCTTGTTAATTTGCAGAATCTAAAACTGTTGGTCTAGAACTAGACAATGGCCCCAATGTGATCGAAATTAGTGTCAAGGTCCTATCTTAACCCACCCCCCCCCGTGTGTCTCAGTCTGAAGGTGGCTGTGTGGACACATGTGGACGGCTCTGTCTGTCTGAGCAGCCTGAATAAATGAGCTGTGTGTACGCATTGTCCGTGGACACAGGCCCAGTGTATATATTAGTGATGTGACTTGACCCTGGCCGTCCCGGGCCAGTGTTTCGCCTCTCTGCCGGGTCGTGGGAAAAAGGGGAGACCTCTTTTCACAGCGGCTGTGGCCGTTGCATTCAACCAATGGCCGGCCCCCCCTTCCCTGACACCCCCCATTCACTCCGCAGCCTGCTGCCTTTTCATAACGCTTTCCCTCCTCCTCTTCCTCCCCCTCCACCTTCCTCCTACTCCTCGTCCCTCACTCTTTCCCTCCTCCACCACCACCCCATCTTCAGAAACACACCTCTCTATTCAAGCACTGCTTTTTGCATGGCACTGTCAGAGAGGACTTACTTCGACCCATTCTGTCCCTGAGAAAAATCAACTGCCACTTCAGCCATTGGAGATGTTTCTCAGCCTAAAAAAACAGATCTATAAGTAGTCTCAAAAAAAAAAAAAAAAAAAAAAAAAAAAAAGACAGAAATTAAGAGAAATCTCTCAGAGCATCAAGAGTAGAAATGTGCATGCTTTAAATAATATCAGTTCTCCACATTACAAACCCCTGCCCCACACACACACACATGGTGTCTATTCATTTCAAAAGATTTATCTCCCATCAAGTCTCTGCTTCATTTAAATCAACTGCCAAACAAAGCAGTGCACTGCTGCTGATGCAATAAAAAAAACAGTCCGTAATTTCTCTCCTTTTTTACCAAATAAAAACTACATTGTGCAATTTATCCACACAAACTTAATCACACAAATAAACAGTGAAAATGTTTATCAGTGGATAAAATAATAACTTTTTAACAATCTAATATTAATTAATAATACCACGATGCAAATAAATTACACTGTGCAATATTTCTAGTGGTTTTGGGTGGAATCTGCAAATAACTCTATATTACATGTCATATTACACTAATACAGTTCATAATATAGATCTACATTCTTAAATACGGTGGTGGACAGTAGCCCAAGCATTTCAGTCAGATGTCTACACTGTAGTATAGTATTAACATCATTGTTGTTTTTTTCCACTCCTCAAAATTCCATAGAAAATCCTACACAGTAAAGTCTCCTTCTCTTTTAGTGCATCACGTCCTACAAGTTACTCTGAAATACAAACTAGATTTCCATAATATACCAAAGAATATGATGCATTTTCACAAATACAAACCAGATACAGCATCTGGCACTAAATCTTTCCCCTGTAACTAGACAGGGGCTATTGAATGGCTGTATTTTAACACATTACCTAAACTGAAGATACTAGATGAGCAAAGCTGAAAGAAGAGTTCATAAATGGATTGTTACATTTTGGTAAAAGAGCTGTGAAAAATATAGAGACCTTGGTTTTTAACATATGTCTGGTAAATTCCAGGCCCAGTTTATGGCACAGGCGATAAGTGCACTTTTGTCCGAGCGGCATTCCGTGATATTCAATTTTAAAGATTTCTTCTTTCATACGGAATTTTTTACGCTGTGCCACCACTTCGGTTTCATATTAAACACTTAAAAAATGTTGGGTCTGATAGACCTGTTTTGGCTTTAGTGAAGTAATATGGAGTGGGCGTCTGGAAGGTGAGAGGGAGGCAGAGTCAGGGGAAGAGGAGAGGCCGAGACTGAGAGGTAGTTAGATGGTGTGGAGTGGGGAAGATAGCCACAGGGTAGCGAGTCCCCTCTGATCCTCTGCCTCTGATTCCTCAATTCAATTCTTCCTCTGGGCAAAAGCTGGTCTAGAACTAGGCCAATGTCACAGACTGTTTCTCTGGACTGAAAGCCAAGGGAGGAAAAAAAATAAAATAAAAGAGAGAGAGGGTGAGAGATTTCTTTTTCACCCTGACGGAAAAGCCATTCTTTTCTTGATGGGCTTCACTCGGTACTGAAGCCTGGCATGTGTCTACTGAAGTTTTTCTGCTCCTCTGGCCTCAGCTTTCACTTCTGCAGTGACTAATGCCTGAGAAAACTATAGGTGATCAATGGCTCTGGACTGATAATGTTCTCCTCTATTTCTCCAACAAATAGGATGAAGAAGGAGAATTTCTGTCTCAGGCCTGACAGATGTGACAGAATTAGGATGTCTGGTCATTTTACAGAGGCCTTGTCAGCTACACCACAAAAAAAAAGATCACAACACATTCTTCCATTACAAAAGCAGATCAATAGCACTGGAATCAAAGCAACAGAAACAACTCAATATGTACTTTGATAGTCAAACCGTCTAATAGCGCAATCTGGAACTGTCTCTGCTCTTAAGAAGAAGGGCTGCAGATGGAACCACTTAAAATGTCTTTAGCTTGTTCAGGTATGAAATGATCTATACGGTACAGACAGCAAACAGTACAGAACACAACGTTTCATTTTTCTGAGGTCTGATAATTGAAATACTCTCCAAAATGACAAGAAAAGTCATTCTTATATTTGAACTATTCACATACTGCTCCACATTAATGCAATTAAACAGGGCTAATTAACAGGTGCACCCAGAAGAAGGCCCACACAGAGTACGTTTGTGCGGCCAATAGTCAGGAGGCACAGGTTGACTATCATTAATAATCCAGACCTAAATATCATCAAACTATTTCATACTCTCATATTTTGAAACTGCTATGTGGTTAATATTATTACTACACTGTCAGAAAAAAAATGTAGTCTACAGGTACATTATTGTAACTAAAGGTACAACCAGTTTAAAAGGTACATCATTGTTTTTAAAGTCCAGTTTTGTTCCCTAAATGTACTTACATTCACTTCTCCAGAAGGAGAAGTGAGGATTTGTGAGCTTTCATTAGAGAAATGTGCAAAAAAATACAATATATATAAGACCTGGGCATGAGGTTGAGCGTATAAAATCATCACAGCGTAAAAATATACAATTAACATCACCTGGAGAACCTGTAGTAAAACACTAAAATATCAGGTATACGTGGATTGGGACACCTAAAATTCTTTTTAAAATATGTAGGTGCATGTATCATTATAGAATATGAACCTAGGACCTGTAAGACACGATGCCACGGCTCTCAGCATTATAAAGAACTACGGGTCCTTGATTCTTTAGACAGCATTGAACCAGTCAGTGTATCTGCGTACATCCAGAGCCTCACAACACAATCCAACAAATTATTTCAGAGTTTAACCACATGAGAGAGAGAGAGAGAGAGAGAGAGAGAGAGAGAGAGAGAGAGAGAGAGAGAGTGGGGGGGTGTCTGAGAGTCTGAGATTCCTCTATGCTGGAAGAAGAAGAGGAAAAAAGGTGCTCATTTCTTTTTCAATCTGTGTTTCACAATGCATGTGTGCCTGGAGAATTGCAGCTAAAGTTCACACTGGGTGCCTGCCCCCATCTCGCAAAAAAGGACCACTAGAGTTGTGGGGAGGGGGGAGAAAAAAAGAGAGGAAAAAAAATGTGCCATTGAACTCTGACTTGAGATTGTGAAGCAAGAGAAGTGAGTGTGTCTGAAGTGGGCTGGGGGTGTGAGATGAAGTTGAGAGAGAGAGAGAGAGAGAGAGAGAGAGAGAGAGAGAGAGAGAGAGAGAGAGAGAGAGAGAGAGAGAGAGAGAGAGAGAAGAATTAAGAATGTGAGGGACTGAGCCACCCTCACAGTCTTTCCACATGAGCACACCTCATCCACAACCCGGGGCCACCAGGACCCCTGCCATAGCATAAAGGGATAAGGGCCTGGACAAAAGAATTAAAATATAGATTACACACGCACCTTATCTGCCAACAGCGAGGAAACTAACAAATTGGATCAGGGCATTATAAAGCAGAATAGAGGGAGTGTGTTGGAGAGAGACTGCTTAAACCTCAGATGACCTTGCATTTCATGGTAAACCCAATAAGCTTATAGCTACCTGATCAAAAAAAAAAAAAAACACATGTAAGTTTACAATATACTCTACTTTGACATCATTTTGCAATCAGGTTCTGAACTTTAGTGCTTCTCTCCATTTAATCCAGTACTAACTGACCACTCAATTTAATCCCAACACGCATGAAAGCAAACAGACAAGAAATTTTGTAAATCAGCATCAGAACCTCAGGAAAAGCTGTTAAAAATCATGGCAGATTTGAAACATGTGACAGTGTGGGATGTCTAGGGCAGAAGTAAATGTCTCCTTATGGGAGGGAGCAAAAACAGAGGTGCTGAAATAAACTTAGGAGCCCACGCCAAGAAGAATTCTGCTCTGATTTAAGTCACATGACCTTCCCCAGCCTTACAGTTTACCACCAATGAGAGAGGGCAAACGCTGTTGCCATAGTAATCCCCTGTATGTTTGCTATCCAGCATCCAGCTTTTTTTTTTTTTTTTTTTTTGTTTGGAGTGTGTTACTGCTAAACACAATTACTGTAAGAAAAAATATTTAAATAAAAGTATGAATTTCTTACATTTTGCTTGCCGTAATAACTAAGCAGACAATCAGTTGTGCCATTAGCACTTCGCATGTAAATTTCTCATTTCTGTCTTATTTTTCTGGGTTCATTTTTCAACTCTGTTTTTGTTATTCACTTCTGTACAGCACAGCAGATGTCAAGGTCACACTGGAACATGTAACAACGCCCTAGGGGCTGGAATACTCACCTAAGTTTGGTGGCCATGTGACTGCTTTGTGTTTTTGTCATTGACTTTCAGCATCGCAAGCCAAGCTCCACAGCTCCTGCACAGATGAACAGTAGGTAAATATACATCACACCAGAGCAGAACAAAACATATATTCAGCTCCTGCTGGCCACCCTAACTGGTTCCCACTCAGCAATGTTAGGGTAATGTAATCAATTTATTAATTTTTATGTATTTAAAGATTATCTATCTATCTATCTATCTATCTATCTATCTATCTATATGTAATTAAGAAAGTGTCTGTGCATAATATATCTAATATTAGCTTGAAACAAATGGAACAAGCACCAAAATGGAAAAATATTAATCTGATGTTTATGACCAAAAAAAATCCTGTCAAGGTTTAAAAATAGGAATGGTTCTGAGCTAAAATCACAGCTTATGATGTAACAGAATAAATCTTCTTACATAACCCAAAAAAGGAACAAATATATGTATGCTCCCCCAGTTTGTCCTGATTTTAATTCCTACCAACATATTTTAAAGGACTTCTTTACTATAACAAACCCAAAAAGAGGAACTGGCTGTTCTGTCATCTTTAATCTTGTGAAGATGGGAGAGCATAAAGCCATAATGAACGATGAAAATGTGAGATTTATCTCCTAAGCATTTCAGTTTATATTCACGTCCTATTTATTTGCAGTTGGTTTGTCGAAACATTTGTAAAGCCTTGTAAATGTACCACTCGTTCTTCATTAATAGCATTATTAGTTAGCCTAACATATTAAAATGTACTTCGCAGTTGTGCCACATTAAAATTGTAATTATGAAAGGGTGACGGCAGGAGGCAGGAATACATTCTACCACAACGACAAGCAAAGTAAAAGAACACGAACAGAACAGAACAGAAAAATAGACGTGTGTACTAATGTGGTCGAGTACATCACTTTGTTTTCCAAAGCGAATGAAGGAAGTTTTTTTAGAAAGTGGTAAGAGACTCGGTCTGAGGTCTAGCAATTTCCTTTCCCCCTGGTAAACTTTTTCAAAGACTGTTTATACTCTGAGAAATTATTGCCAAAACGAAAATACCAGCGTTCCTAAGCTTCTTATCCGCTCACTTAAAAATGTTTTATTCAACGGGACTTTCCTAACGGCACGTTGGCAAACACAGACCTGAGGTAAATTCTTTTCACAAAGAACTCAGTCCGGCTCCAGAAGACAGAAAATGGAGCAAATGTGGCCCGCGGTTGAAATACTTGATATATGGGACAAATTAAACCAGGAATTTATAACATTTAGTCTTTTATTTTTAACAACACGGATAGAAGGCCCAAGCGGAACCTGTGCTACACACTAGCAGCAAAATATCACCAGCATTCAACGAAAACCGAAAGCTAATTCAGGATAAACGATATTTCTCGGTGGGTTAAGAACAGACGTTTGAGGGCTTTACAACTGCCTAAATATATTCTTAGAATAACGTCTGTGCTTTCCCCCCCCTCAATGTCAAGGCTAATCAATTTTGAACAGCTGGCTCTTAATTCATACGCCTCTCTACGTGGAAATGATCAAATAATGTCGATGTTTGGGGTTCCTTAGTAAAGGCGATATTTATATATAGAACAGTTAAATTTTAAATGCTGAGATGTTTCTTTGCATGGTTAAGTCGTTTTTCTCTGTAAAAGAAAACTTGTGGCTCTTCAAAGAACCTTCGTTGTTTATTGGCTTTATGTGGTACAAAAATAGTCCCCCTTTTGGTACAAGTCGTTTCTGTGGGTACTTTAAAATAAACCTTATTGCAAAGAGTTTAAGCTTTTGTTTTTATAGCCTATGCAGCAATGTAATCCTCCAAAATAAAGGGGGTTTGGTTCCTATTTCATTTTATGGGTCAGAGGCTGTTGCTAAGCTACCACACTTCTGATTCAGGAGTTCAGAGGAAAGATGATTGACATTTGCTTTCTGAAGCAAAAATGAAAACCGAATGATAATGGGTGGGTGAAGTCCATTTTTACTGTTAGTTTGTGTGACAGCTCAAAGTCTAATTTGTATCATTGCATTTATGACAGGAGGCCAAAATTATTTGTACAAACTACATCATGATATGAGCCAGGAGGATTAAAGGTAAGTAAGGCTATTCTTATTCTTACAATCTCTATTATGCTGTGACTACTAAAGGCACAGTTACTGGAAAGTCATGGTATAAAAGGACAGGCAAGGCTGCAAAGGGGGAAACGACTCTACAATAATACTAGCTGTTCTCTGTGATGTTTACCAAGGATTTACATAGAATTTATATGGTCTGCGGTTAATATGTTTTTTACAGGCTGATTTTGCAAGACCTCAAAAACAGGCTGTTGCAGAAAGGCAGGATTCCAAACCAAGGAGCGAGAAGCCCATTGGGACCAAGAGATTTTAATAGCACTTGCCTAACTGTAAATTAACCATGTCAATGTATGTGCACACCCTTGCACATTGAAATCATGCAGCATAATATCATCATCTCGCTCAGCCTGAGACTTTAGGCTTGTACAGGCCAAGTATTTTAAAGCCAATCCTTAAAAAGCCTCACCCCATACCACTTTGTAACTATTTTTATTTATATGCAGCATTACCATATAATAGTAAAAAAAAACTCAGCAAAGCTCAATTTCAGAATATCATTTTTACCCAGCAACAGCTGTATGCTTTGAATTCAGACAATGCCTTAGTTACAAATATAGACCATCTTCATAGTACACTGAAGCTTTGTTAGCTGTCCTCTTACAGTAGGAGGCCACCAGGAAGGTATAACATTCAGGACATTCTTTTAATAATGAGCTGAACTAGAGACACTATTTGTATGATAATAGTGGTAGCTCAGTTGTAAAGCCGTAGCATTTCTATGGTCATGGTTAAAGTAATAACAGCTCCAAAAAGAGAGAGAAAATTTCCATAAACAAGTCTGCTTGAATTAAGGCTCACTCTCTAACCTGTGCATATGTATGTGTGCCCACCCCCCTTTCCCTCCCCTAATATATTTTTAATCTGTGGTGAAATTGAAATGCAGAGTTGGTTACATTTAACCAAGATTAGTCGTGGACGTACACAATGGCAAGCGCTGCATATGCCAGGTGCTAAGACAAGATTCCATCTGCTGGGTCCCCAGCAAAGGCCCAGACACATATTAATGTGGGAAAATGTCTGGGGCTCCTCTCAGCCAGACAGGCCTCCAACTGCACCTCCAACCCTGGGCCCTGTTTATATCATCCGTTTATGAGATGACATGTCTGTACCATATGCAGTTTATGCAGGGTAGTTATCTATAGACATGGGACAACCATAGTGCCAGTGATGATGCTACAGACATTATTCATAATGCCCTTTTATTTGAACGTCACAACTTGGGAAAAAAAAACAACTTTTTTTTAATTAATATTAATGTAGCTTTACAGAGGGGAACATTTTTAAAAATAATTTTAAGGTAAACAGATATTACGCACCTAACTTTTTAAAAAGATTTTAATCTTACATGTGACCATTTTATATTGGTCTCTTTGTTCTAAAATGTGACCATAATTTAAACCACTGCTTGTGTTTTAAATGGTGTAAGAAACAAATGAAAAAAAAACACTGATAAAGTTTGGGTATGACATTAACAATTATTTTGAGCTTTCATATCATAGATTACAAAGCCATAATAAAAATATGCAGTCCTGCAGCTTTATATACACTGTTGGATCCACCCTAAATTCATGTGGACAAATTGTACAACAGTTCTGTAGGACACTGTAGGCAAGTTACCTGCTGCGTCTTCTTACTCATATTGATTCCCAGTGCATCATTGCTGACAATAGTTCATGACAAGTCTAAAAGGTCTTTGTTCATGTACGGAACGGTTGAAGGACGTGTGCAAAAACGTGTATTGTTACACCACTGTGTGAGGTAAAGGTATAGCAGCAGAAAGGCACAAATAGGAAACACAAAGCAAGTATATTTGTTTGTGCAAGGCCATGGCCACTGTCCCTGTGTACTCAGAACATCCATCTGTTTCTACAGAATAGACCCACACAAGCAGTGTGCAAGGCATCAGATGAAACTGCAAGTACAGTTATGGTATGTGTAGAGGTCTGTGTATATGATGGATGATAGAATGTAAGAAATATTTTTATTACAAGAGATAAGTAAAAAACATAAATGAGCTACGCATTGATGAACTAGATACCTGCTACATAACAGGTACTTGCTTACTTGCCATCATTTAACTGTATTTTAAAAGTACCAGAATGGTACTTCAAAGGGAATTCCACTGTTTGTTTGTTTGTTTGTTTCAAAATTCCCAAATAATTCCTTCATTGAGTGACTTGTAGTGGAAAAGCTCCATCTGATTTCACTGTAGGTGATGTCTTGTCTAAAACAGTAATTTTATTTTCAACCCAAAGTGACTGGAGAACCTACGCATGTCTTCTGAGTTTGTATATGCAAAGTTGATCATTAAAATAAAGCTGTGTATCTGATGTCAAAGATTATATTAGGGTATTATGTGAATTTATCTCTGTCATGAAAATACTAAACACGAGGCCAAAAACAATCCAAAAATAACGTCTGAGGTATAAGACTGAGGAATCTATAAAAATGTCCAGTAATAATAATTGTGATATAGCTTTAGGAAATGTGTGAGTAAATTTGTGAGTGTGTGTTGCCCTGTGAAGGACTGGCTCCCCCTCCAGGGTGTGTTCCTGCCTTGCGCCCAAAGATTCTGGGTAGGCTCCGGACCCACCGCGACCCTGAACTGGATAAGTGCTTACAGACAATGAATGAACATAGCTTTAGAAGCTTGTGACTGCTTCAGAGTGTCAGTCCTATCAGCACTACTACGAAAAATTATGATCTTTTCATGTCAGATCCCTCTGAATTATTTTGTTTACACCTATATCATTTAATTATTTGTGTATTTCCAATTTATGACACAAAATACCATGCACATGTCTGACAGCTCTCAGATATTAAACTCATTTTTACATATATTTGCAGATGGACGATTCCATGATTTGTACACAGAAAGACTAAACACAGTTAATTACTGTATAATGTGTATTTGATAGGTGTATAAATATTAAGCCTAATGAACAGATGACTGATAAACACCAATAGGCAGGTGGTTCTATAAAGTCTGGCATGGCCTGAAATATATAAAAAAGGATGCCATCTCATTTATTGCTGTAAAACAAAGTTCCTAGAGGTTGTACCACAATAACAGATTTCATTTAAGTCCAGCTGGATGCAAGCATGAACTCAGCACTGAAGATTTTGTATAATGTGTGTAATGGCATTACTCAGAAATCAACTTAACATACACTATATTATATAATAATTCTTAACATACACTGACTCTTCCTATAATCAGATTAGAATCAGCCAGGTTCATCATTTATTAACAGCATCCTCTGTTTATATGTTGCCTTTCATACCTCACTGCTATCATCACTAACAAGCCAAGATCATGGTGTGTATTTTGTTTTTTTTTCTTTTGGTACAGCATTGTATTACAAAAGATTTAGGTTTGAGTCAATAAAATTAACCTATCATCACTGTCCATAGAAAAACATGTATCTCCATTTTTGTCAATTTTTAGTTTACTACATCATTTGAACACAGCAGCTGTCGTTCACACAGTGTGAAAATGTCAATAGAAATGCTCCAAAATCACCTGGAATCAAATGGATCTGGCATTTCTGGACTGTAAACATATTTCCAGGAAGGAACATTACCCATCACTAACTACCCATCCCATAGGTAGATAGCTTTATTATGATTGCTAAGTACACTGGGGTCTATTAAGTTTGTCTCATTTGTCAACAGTGAGGCATTGCAAATTTAGCCACAGAAATAAAAGACATAAATATATATCAAACCAACGTTGTCACAGGCCTTACCAAGACACTCAAGATGGTGTTCTTAGAACAATGGACTAAACATCCCAGAGCCCAATCCTCAATATCACGGAATAAGTTTATGTCTGAATGAATCATGCTTTGATCATTCGAATATAACTAACTTCAAAGATTGAACTTTGAAATAATGTCTTACAAATTCTTTGAGAATGTATACGCTACACTCCTGAAAAGAAAGGAGGATGTAATGATGAAAAAAATATATATTTGCTGCTTTTTTAAACAGCTCGTAGGAAATGAATGAAGGACGGTCTCTGACTTTTGCACAGTGCTATGCACGAGGTCGCAATGACACATAAGGTGCGTTTCCATATTCCCTATGATAGTGCACGGGTTTGCGAGTCACGTGACCACTGCAAGCGAACCAATAGGGTTAAACACGTCGTTTTTCTTCTTGTCTCAAAATCCACACATCCATATCGGCTCCTCTATAGAGGAATGTGGCCCAACGTCCCTCGTACACACACAAACACACACACACTAACACTTCACACCTCTTCGTGGACTCGTCGTTAACGACTTGAAGCAGGTGCACGCTCGTGGGCGCTGACACACACACACACATACACAGCCACAACTGACTGAGCAGAGCAGGCACGCAGACAGTGGTTCTCGCGAAACGTGCAGCAGGCTACGTTTGTACGCAAACCCACGTTGCCCCAACCGGCTGCATTATAAAAAGCGTTGCACGACGCGATGCTAAAAGCAAGCTCGCCTACCTGCATCTCTCCATCCACCGTGCATACGTAGCTTAGCCGTTTTCCCTCACAGCTCTTCTTGCACACCTCCTTCTTCTCATTTTCCTCCTTCTTACATCCCTCTCTCTCTCGCGCTTCTTCCCTCTCGTTTCGCATCTTCTCGCAGATTGACCTCCTCTCACGTTTTCCCCAGGCGAAGTCATTGGGACCAGTTTCTACATTCGGTTCTCTAGCTTTATGATATCGCATAAACTCATACAGCTAGATAACCAAAGACAGAAACTAACCCGTGCCTCTCTTAAAGGGACTGCAGCCTCTTGTTGTGGTCACATGGAGCTCGTGCACTCGCCCGGGTGCAGCTCGCGCGTTCGCAACATTCACACACACACACGCGCGCGCGCACACACACACACGCGCATGCACACACACATATACACGTGGAAACTGCACCCAACTCGGATCCAAACGCGACTTAGCATGTACGCTAGCTTCAGTATTACAGTGTAAAATACACTCGTCCAAAACTGACTTGCGTTTAACTCAAATAAACATGTTGAATTAAATCCTGCTTTATGTCATGTATCTTCCTGAGTTCAAGAAAAAGAAATTAAATGGCATAGGCTTTTTAAATATGTGGCTTTTTACATCATAAGTAGACCCTACAGTCGTGTGCGGGGTCGTTTGCAAAATATATGCAAATCTTGTGGGATTTCTGAGATTCAGTAAGTGGAGTGTTTGTTGGTTTGCTGATCTTTGTTTTTTTTGTTTGTTTGTTTGTTTGTTTGTTTTTTGTCAAAATAAAATATAAAACGTGCCATGACGTTTTCACAGGCCACATTTCGTGTGTGGTTATTTTTGATCATAATATCGAATTTAATAAACCGACATTTTGCTTCGAATAATGTGTGATCATGTGTTCTCCTTAGAAGTTAACAAAACATGACTACTGACCTGACAACAGACAAAGAGCAGCCAAGTACCCCCAAATTTGTACGAAAACGTGGGAGCTCATAAATCCCTCGCAGAATGTCCTTTAAAACGTTGTGGTGTGAAGTAGCCCAAGCTAGTTAGCAAAACCTAAAACCATTCTCCAGTAAAATCAGCCTCTTAGAACATAAGTAAAAGTAATTGCAAGAAATGGGTATCAGGGTAATAAGGAGACCATAAGGATACATTTCTCCGAAAACACTATAGACAACACTAGCCATTAATGGTTCATAAACCAGTAATTCACACTATTATGTACATAATTAGGGTATTTTATTCCGTTTATACTTAAGAATTAAGTTCTCGCATATAAATAAATCAGTACAGTTTACAAGGCTCTGATTGTCTCTTAGTTAGGATCCTTAGTTGGGAGCAACAGCCAAGAGCAAAGACTGAAGTAAATTAACCCCTCCCACGAAACAAAACAAAACAAAAAATACAAAAAAGAAATAAAAAAGGAAAGAATGAAAAAAGAAGTGAGGATTGGGATTTAAATGTGAACGGCTACTGAGAAACAGATAGTTATCCCAGAACGGATGTTAGCATTGAGCCTTTTAGCTTCTGTCTGAGTTCACGTGTAGGCCTTTGATCTTGAACAGGCATTGCATTAAAGATAATGTATTATCACACGTCACAGTCTTAAAATGTCTACAGCTAGGATTAAGGAGTAGAACTAAGCAATTAATGTATTATTGTTTTTTCTCAGAAAAAGTATTCCTTGATTATTAATGTATCTAAAAAGTACAGTCACGAACTTAATGAATAAAAACATAAATGACAGCCCACATTTGATTATATTTCAGTGTTCTGTACTTCACAGTAGGCCTATATTATTATTATTATTATTAGTAATAGTAGTATTAATAATATTATTTTTAGATAGGACTACTCCAAAAATAGTATATTTCCCAAGTTTTCTGGGTTTAAATAGCACATTTAGCTTCTCTATATATACGAAAAAAACAAAACCTAAAATATTGAAATGTTTTAACCTTTCTAAATTTAGAATTAAATGGTACAAGTAAATTTATTATGTTAGGAAAATGTTCTTTTAATAAGCACGGTGTAATGATCTACAATTTTACTTATAAATGGCGTCAGGTGAATAAAATTTATTAAAACTAATAAGCAACTAACCCTGAAAACCCAACAGAAGGATAAGCAGACATCCCAGACATACAGGCTTTTGGATTAAAAATTATTGGACGATTGGCATGTCTAATATATATATATATATATATATATATATATATATATAGAGAGAGAGAGAGAGAGAGAGAGAGAGAGAGAGAGGTTAAAGAAGAATTAATGTACAATCGTTTGAAAATATTTGACAAAATACCGCAAGTGTTACTCGATTAACATTTCTGTTGATTACAAATAGTGTGACGTAAAGTGACGCCAGTTAAAAAAAATAACCAGAAATGATTTGTCGTATCTGATAAGGTTCCAATGAGGTCTATGGGAGGCCTAGTCATGTTTAATCAGGTCACACTCGCCCTTCTAAAGTTTATTACCCTTTTCTTCAAAATTCAAAAGAAGGCAAAAGGAAAGGTCCATCTGCAAAATGTCTTACAGTAGGCTTAAGAAGTAAAACAATATCTACTGACTATATTTATTGATTAAGTATACTAAAAAATACAACATGTAAAGAAGCAGAATTAAAACAATGCTGACGTAAAGTGCGGACATGTGAATACATATAAATAACTACCCACTAAGCGACGTAGTGCGTTGTAGGCATAGCCTATGCATGCTTTAGTTCACACTCGACTTTGTTAAGCTAATCTTTGATTTAAATTGTTACTAAATTCAACTCGTGCAAAAACTCACGAAATTACAGAATTGATACCTAAGAGCGGAGAACAGAATACGTGTACACAGGCTTTTAGTCTACAACCTATTTTTAGTTGGTAGTATTTTAAATTAACAGCGCCTCAAGAGCACTTTACGGCCTTTGGTCTAACAGCTCTTCTGTACATACTTGTTTCTTAATTCTTTTAAAATCGCGTCAAACATTAAACGTCTGTACAACAAGGTTGACAAAAGAATTTTTGAACACGAAATACAGCTTTCGGTGAGATATTAAAATTTATGTTAGTCTTACTCAAACAGTTTGGCTCCAATCAGCAAAAACCATCCAGATTAAACAGTACAAATTTCCATCAAACGACACAGGCTTAAATGCAAACTACAGCCATGACAAGCCGCAGACAAACTGTCAAAGCAAATCTAGCGAGTGGCCAACAGAGTAAATAAAGACAGACGTTAAAGCTAAAGCTAAAGTTGTTCAAAAGTAAGGAAGCAACAATATGTTCCTTTATTTAGTCTAACAACTTAGATAAGTGCTCTAATTAAACCGTTCAGTCATAGAAAATATAAAAGTTGAAAAAAACTGAAATATGATCATTTCTAAAGAAACATTAGGAACAGATTTAAGTCAGGTGTGATAAAAACGTAGCGTACGCCAGCGTGTAGTTGATGATGGAATAGTAAATAAATGATAAATACTTACAACTAAATCTTCTGTTGCTCTCTTTATTTGGTTAAACTCCAGATGTCCAGATGAAATTTCTGACTCATAAAAATCTCAAGAAAAGCCCTTGCGTAGATTTACCCATTTCTGCTGCCACGCTAATATACGATGCTTAATTCCACAGGCTGTCGTCGAGTCATATGTAAACAATGGCGAAAACGAAGCCGATTACCAGATACACACATATTTTGGTATTATTTTGCGTTTTGTGTGGAGGCGAGCAGCAAGAGCGCTGACCGTGCGGCATCGCGACCGAAGAGCGCCGGGAAAGCTAAGCGACCGCAATACTGGCACTGGGTTGTTTTTTCCCACCCGTTTTCAGGAACACCCCGCCCACTCCGAGTTCCTGTTGGCTACTAAAGTCCCGCCTCTTGAGCTACGATTGTCTAGTAGTTCATATTCACGACCAGTACGCCGCTTGGGAATGAGAGCTACTAGCCAATCCAAGTAAAGTGAGCGTGGCTGTTCGGAAAACGGGTGGAGATGAAAGAAAGAAAAAAAAAAACTGTCTGCCACATGGTTTGTAGGCCACTGTTTCCCGGGTACATCAGCACAAGCACATAAAATTTACCTCAGTTACAACCGCATTTTAACTCAAAACACCGGTATTATTTCATTTTACATTTACTAGCATTAATTAAGGCTTTTTGCAGCTAACTGTACAGAGTAACTGTAAAAGAGTCGAGTCACATCCAGCGACACTGTAACGAACATTTTACCCGCATTAACAAACCACTACAGCGTGATAAATGTAAGAAAACTTTCCGTATATATATATATATATATCCATACATGGCTTCTCTTTAAGGCGTTATGACGAAAGCATGTAATAGCCACAACCCCTCAACCCCATCGAAATATCACATAGCGATGTTAAAATGACGTTACAATCTACCTTGGTGCTAAAAGGGGAATGTATGCTTAATGAGAGCTAGTGTTACAGTGTTAGCTTATTCACGTGCTCGTGCACTACCTTAACTTAAATATAACAAGGATACGGTCCTGGGCCAGAGTACTCACGAAACGCTGTACTCATTACATTCTATATAAGAATCACATGGTAAGACACCTAACCCTGTATCGGCCTATTTCTGCAACATAATTAGAACTGTATGTTGCTCTCCATAATGGCATCTGCCACAGGGCATGACTGTAAATGTATATGCAGTATATTGCAGACATAACAGGGAGAAAATATATTTAAGGCACATGCTATGCTGAAGTTTAATATATTGGAGCCTAAATATTACTTTAAAATGTATGCATTTGTATTGCTAAGTATTCTCTCTCTCTCTCTCTCTCTCTCTCTCTCTATGAGTGTGTGTGTGTTGGTGACGGGAGGGGTGTTGGTGTGATACCCTCTCCTTGGGATCCTTTTCATTTTCATATGCCTCTCATGTGATACAACACGCTTATATACATATATATATATATAAACATATATTACAACATATGTTTATAAATATGCGCCTAAAGATTGTGACGTTGAAATGATAATACTATACAAGATAGAAAATCTGACTCAGAATGGGGTCATGTGTTGCAGTATGAAATAATAAATAATACTGTCAAATCTGTAATAATGGTCTGGATCTAAACATTGCTTAAATTTGACAGGGAATTACAATTGATCTTTCATAATCCTAATAGCTCACTGTTAAATTACAGTAAGATATTGCACTTTTCTGTGATTTTGTGAGCTGACGTTCATTTTACATTTCTCTGTACAATTTACATTGAGGTATGACAGAATTCCCTGACCGCTCTACAGAAGGAACAATGGAGGAAAAAAAACCTAAGGCATTTAACATACTACCACAATATTAATCAATAAACATTCTACATGTGAGATTTCATAAAGTTAAACAATTAATAAAATTTGTTAATGCTTCATTGCATTAAATATAATAGCCAAATGAGTACAAATCACGCAGATGAATATGACTCTAACAGTTTTTATAAACAAGGTGGAGTCAGTGAATCAGTAGGTGGTATTGGCGTGCGTGTGTGTGTTAATGTGGTTGCAGCTGTAGTCTTCTGAAAGTAATGCAGTGGTAGCCGGTATTACAGTATAATTTTGCTGTAAAATATTTTAAAGTGTGAAGGGCATCAAGAACAACACATCTCACAGCGCGTAGCTCCTGCATTTTCTGTAATGAAATATATTTACTTTTTCGTTAATGAGTTTATGGCATTTGGCCGAGGATAACGTTACAGATGGAGGCGAACGTGGTGGTAGGGGTTTTGGGCAGGAACACAAATGGTAGATTATCTGAGCTGGGAATCGAACCCTGATGTGATTTCTGCGTTGAGGGCGGTGGTATTGTATTCTGTAAAAATACTAACGACCTCACCTTGGAAGAAGCCCATAGTGAACAGCTGTCACCTGTTTAAAATTGTATTTATTTATTTATTTCATTTATTTATTTATTTATCCATGCTACTTTACCTATAAGTTTTCTCTATTTATGAAGGAATGAACTCCCCTAAGACCATATCTGCGTCATTATACGTTATATCCAGTCTCAGGTCCTGAACAACGTGAAAAAAATGTGAAAATAATGTATTGCTATTTATTAATATGAAAAAATACCTACTAGCGACCGATATGTTACGTCATGCACATGGAGTATTAATGACCCCTGGCAGTTATCATCTACTTTTTTGGTCCTGTCTTTGGTCTTTTTGGATGACGTCTGGTACATTTAAGCTTCTCTCTCTCTCTCTCTCTCTCTCTCTCTCTCTCTCTCTCTCTCTCTCTCTCTCTCTCTCACACACACACACACACACACACACACACACACACACACACACACACACACAGGATCTGCGCCACGTCCGGTTGTAAATGAACCCACAGTGGATGATACATGTTGCATAACCGCACACACTCTGAATGTTGAACATGTGATATTCTGATCTTTGTCTAACAGCGTTATTTGATGTTATTCAGTGTCATTCCGCCTGCATGTGCTCGTACCTCATAACCAGGACTGGATTTATCATGAATTTGAAGCAGAAATTCTGACATATTACGCAAAGGCTATGTTCTTATAATAGCAGGAGGCTGCAGGTGAGAGGCCGCTGTCCGCGGTGCTGAACTCACCAGGAAACATTTTCGTTTATAGTGATTCATTGAGAAAAGTTACTAATGACGAACTTGTTCACAACCAGCAGTCCTCTTAGTTTAATAACACCTGAATGATATGCGTAACAATACAAATGATATAAAAATACAAGTAAATTGGAAACATTTGTCTGTAAATGGCTTCCTTTTCATTCTTACCTCCCAATAACACCAGTAGCCCTAACATTTAGTCTTCAACTTTTTGAAGACTTAATAAAATATCGCCTAATATTGATGATATACATTATCCTCATAGTCATTTTTATCTACAATAAGAATATGATCTACACCATTGTTGAATTTGAAGAAAACCTATGTGAGGTTATTAAATTAACAATATGGGTGACATTATTAAGGGGTAGTATTGGTGTAAGGAAAAATAACAGAATTTGTATGTCTTCTTAGCACACCTCTTTCAATAATAAGGCATAAATGCTAGTAATTTATGTAATATAATAGCTGTAATATATTATAACTACTGTATTCAAACATCTATTACTTATAACAGATGTAATAAAACAAATGTATTATACTATAATATCTATATTTATTTACAGTGTATTTCTGTATTGTATTATAACAACCATTGCATTAATAATCCTGTAATATCCAAGGTTACATAACAGCTGAACTAAGTAGGCCCTGGTCAAGTGCTTGTATTTGTGCAATAATAGAACTCTTGAATTGTATTGAACCGTGTTTTGCAAAGTCCACATTTGCAGTTAATACATAGTTATTAATGCTCTCATTCATATACAAAAATAGTAAAATATTATTTAATTAATTTCTACACCACTAGCTGCCAACTGCAGTCATTTATGTCAATATATAGAGCTAAGTATTATCATTAAATACATAAATAAATATAGAAATAAAACTCCAGCTCATCATTAACTAAACTCTTAAATAGTTTCTCTTTCCATGTGCAGTGTGTGGGTAAAAGCAGAGTTTATAAAAGCTCTGGAAGCTCTTTGTGTTCCAACTCCGTTCTCTCAGGACTCTATTGTTGGCAGATCCAAAAGCCTGATTAATTAATTTCACACTGTAGCTCTGGAGAAGAGTTTTTTCCCACAAAACAAGTGGCTGAGGAAAAAAAAAAAAAAAAAAACGGCAGCCCCCCGAAAAGAAAGAAGTCAACATCAAGTTCAACAACGTGCAGGCTTCCATTAGCATGACAATGAGGTCTGGGAGCACACAGGTCTCCTCAACAAGAGGGTCCGGGGGAAGACCCCCACCTCACACGGCCTGGGACCTTTTTCCCAGGCTCCCAAACAATCACACAACTGTCTGCTTTCACAGCCCTACCACTCCACAGCTACACCAACTCTGACCAAGATGCACTGTTTATACACTGTACCCAACACCTGCTTACAAATAACCCTCTGATAACATCAACAAACATTATTCACTCTTACAGGGGTTCATTCAGCCTACTGGTCATTTTTGTATTCAGCTGTACTCATACTTTTGGGGTGAAAGTTGAATTAAATTTGAAAGAATTAGCTGAAGTAAGAGCACTTTTTTTTTTAATAAGCAGGCACTTTTTGACTTTTTGTCCTTTGGCATTGTGGGGATTTTAGGGATTTATGCAGAAGATTTGGAGTGTTTCTAGAGTATGGCCAATATCTGGATGCAAAATTGTGGTCCAAATTCTTTTGGAGTTCAAGTTAAATTTTAGAGTCCAATCTACAGGTCAGGTTTGAATGTGTATTGTTAAGAATTTGTGGAGTATTTGCCAAAATACAAGGTTTATTCTTAGTGAAATAAATACTTAGGACTTTTGCATTATATGTACTTAGACATTTTTAAGTAAATTTTGTGAAAATTTGGAAGGATTTTGTAGAATATTTTACAATAATTCTACAGGAGATTTTGGAAAGGGCCAAATTTAGAGAGCAATTTAGAACCTCATGCAGGCCAGCTTTTGGAGTATATTTTTGGTCAATAAAAACTAGTTAAGCAGCTTGTAATACCGAGCAACTCCCAACTATTTCAAATATAGCTGTATAATTGTGCTAGACAGGACTAATTAATTGCCAATGAGTGACCCTCAGTTGAATGCTTGTTGGGAGCAGTTGTACAGGCAAGAATAAATCCATAGAGAAGTACGAAGGAAGCAGCCAATGAGCAAACCTTGAATTTTAAGAATTCTGCAAGTTCTACTGAAGCATACATTGTGTCTTTTGGAATCTGGAGGGATGAGTGTTCCTTGAGGTGCATAACTACCCCCCCCACACACACACACCCACACCCACACACACCCCTCCATGTGCACTGACGACTGTAGCTCTAAAGCCTGCATGGATGATCCTGTTAAAGTCCCCCTCAGCATGTCCCTCTCCCCACAAGAGCTCGGGCAACATGTGCAATGCACCAAAAAGAGAATACTATGGGCATAATACTAAGGGCAGCATGTCGAATTGACCATTACATGAGATGCATTAATGCAGGACTGACCCATAGGGGGTTTGCTAGAGCAACTAACAAGACTGTGGAGCTATGAAATACATTTCAATCTTAGCCACATCTCATCTGCCAATAAGTTATTGTAAATATACAGTATTCTACTTTTATGTACAGACAATAACTGTAATTCTACAGCTTTTAAAACACATTAGGTGCCACCAGTCCAGTTTAGTGAGAGAGTAAGACACAGTAGACCACAGTATCACTGACCCAACTTCACCTTGACGTTATAGACACTGTACTGATTTTTCTACATTGACACTGAAGTGGTGGCGGTGTGTTAGTGTGTGTTGTGCAGATGCTCCTACACTTTATAAACCAGTCAGTGACACTGCTGGAATGAGGATGGTCCACCAAGCATCAGGTGATCACTGGGAACAAAGTATGCAGAGCAACAGGTGGAATATAGTGTGTTAATTCCGGTGAACACGCATAAATATTTCTTTCTCTCTCACACACACACTCCTGTGTTTTGTCTTATTATTCCACGAGTGTGTGCCCTCACAATTCCTATTTCCTGCCTTGTGTGTATGTGTGTTGTGTATATTAGTGTTTGCAATAGGATTTCCAGATGACGTCACGAGCTGGCGCGCGCTTTCATTTATTTATATAAATCTATAATAAAAAAGGTTGCTGCAATTCTATAACTCCATCTATATATATATATATATATATATATATATATATATATATATATATATATATATATATATATATATATATATATATATATATAAATTAATTATATGTATCTCTCTTAACAGAATGAATCGAAATTCATAGTTTAGACAAGAAATTGAAATCTACAGATAGATGATGTTTTTTTCTATAGTTTTATTATTATTACTTATCATTTCATATTGGAACGTATCAAATTATGTGCAACGATAATAATCCTTTTTTACCTCAGGCAGTAAAATAACCCCGAAAGAATCTAAAATAATAATTATAATGACAACAATTCTTCTTTTACTTCTTCTTCTTCGTCTTCATTGACTCCTTTTTCTTCTCCTTTGCTGTTGTTTATTCATTTTGTGTTGATTTTATTATGGTAAGCTCAAGGAAATATGTTTTTATTTAGGAAACTGTTCTCATCCAAAAATCATATTGCGTTTACCTTCCTTGACGTAATTTCCATTACCATTTTAGATTTACATTTTCTTCTTTGTCTTGGTTTTGTTTGATTTAGAATGGAAATAAATCCGTGGAATGAAAAAGCAACTGCCTTATTTTTACGAATATTATTTGCAATAATGTTAAATGATCTAGACAATATGTAATATAATATAATATAATATAATATAATATAATATAATATAGGTTTCAAATGTACAAGCAGCCTAAACACCATTAAGATTGCCATCTTGTTGGACCTATAGACCAAACAAAGCGGTATAGCTCAATTTCTATTAGTTTTTTCTACACGTACCTGAGCTTTGAATTCAAAATATGAAAAATATCAGATGCATGCGGTCTACAGCCATTCATTCTTTACTTTTACATCCATTCCAAAATCTAGTGTTCTCTAGGAACTGGAGCTAATGCGTTTCTAAGGTTTAGTGAATGTTTTTTTTCTGTGTGAGAGCTTTCAGTGTTGCGCACGTGGCTCTGAATACAGCCCGGAACAGTGCAGAAACAGCGCCACCTCGCATCAATCATTAACAGCAGCAGCTTGCTGGTTTTGTGCCCCCTTCACACAATCTAAAAAACCTGCTTGAAACACTTTCACAAAATGGGCCCAAGGAAACAGAATGAAATGATTGTTTTGGAAGGTGTAAATCTTTACAAATTCCAGTACTTAATCTAAACATATAATATTAATATATAAGCATTAATAATCTTAAATACACCAATTAAGTTAAACTTATAAAGTTATAAATGCCAAGTTTAACAAAAAAATCCCACACAGTTTCCACCCTTAATAATAATAATTAAAAACACACCCAAAATAATAAAATATTATATTTTTAAAATTCTCTTTCCATGTAGATGTATGTTGGTCCGTTAAATATATACGTGATATTTAACAGGCTCTCACAATTTTGTCACTTAAATAGCATTACAAAAGAACAGGAATATGATCAAATGTAGTTTGCTTTCCATGATATTTGAAATAATCAAATTCCTGTGGCGTATGATTGGTGGAATATTCTAGATCTTTCAGAGTGACGACTGTATTCAGGTAACGACTGTGTGGACACTGAGTACGTAAAAGGAGAATGTTTTATACTCATTGTCATTAAGAAAAGAAACAATTAATGTCGTTTGACCAGGCGTTGACACCAACTTAAATATATTGTTGGAACCGAAAGGCAGGAATGAAATCTGAAGTAGCAGTACCCAGTTATCTAGCACACAATTTGTAGGATTAAAAATACATAATAACAGGCCTATTTCATACATTATTATTGCTGACATAATGGTTTTGTTTATACGATCCTATGAGAGTGAGAGATAAAAAACAACAAATTATTAAAGAGGAATGCCGCACTTTAAATAAATAAATAAATAAACAAATAAATAAATTTTAAAAATATTTTAAAAATCTAAAATGAATGATGTAAACAAAGTCTCCAACAGCGGATTTTTGTTCCTGAGTCGACTGTCTCTTAAAGCAATCTCAAAAAGTTATTACATGAATGAAAGAAAGAAGAGTCTGTCAAATATTCTGTAGTGAGCTGTATAACATACCATTTACATTTCAGTTAATATAATGTAAACATTTTGAGAAACAGATGGAGTTTTTGCCTTTTGCTAAATCTGAATGGAAATTCCGTAATTTCACGGTCCTGGACTGTGCCACATTACAGTTGGTACAGTTGACGTGGTGCACTAAAGTTGTACAGTTGACGTGGTACATACATTATAAAATATCAAAATACTTAAATACCAATCAGAAGTACAATTGCATTACATGATATTAACACTTCATATATTATAACTATCTTCAGTAACGTTCTATTGGAGTCTATCACATTTAGCCATAAACGAGTTTGTATTTTTCAGCATTTCATTTTTCTGACCAAAATGCCCCAATGGTGTAGATACTATTTTTTACCTAAATTGGACAAAAACAAGATATATTCAGCATAAGTAAGAATACAATTATAATGTAAATACAAAATTATTCATATGGTGGTGTGTGGTGAGTGTGGGGCGACAAACATAAGATGACAGTGGAGAAAAATTTTCAGGCAAGGATCAAATACAAAATTAGTACAGTCAAAAAAGTTGAAGTAGCCACGTATTTTAACTAACACACACACACACACACACACACACACACACACACACACACACACACTTGTGTTCATTTGTTGAGTTTAATATAACGGAAAATAAAAACGCAAAACACGTAAATAAAAAAATAACAATTACTTCAGCACATGCCACATTTGATGTTTCATGTGTTTACCAATAGATGCATTTAGCAGAATAAAAATGCTTATTGATATTAACAAATATCGAATTTGGCCTAAGTGCTGAAATATAGATTAAAAATAAATTAAAGATTTAATTTGACGTTTTGTTAGTCCTCTAAAAAATGTTTTGATGTTAATAATCATCTTAATTTATCCATTAAATATAATATGATCAATTTCGAAATAGCCAAAGAAAAGCAAGTAGTATTTGGAATCAACGCGCGATTTGGACCCGGTATAAAGAGGTAAATGACACTTTATGATAGATATCGCTAAAAATGAAACTAAGACTCATTTAATTAATCCCTCTTCACATTTCCGTAAACTTCCAGCAGAATCTCCGGAAATGCTCACAGCTCACAAGATTTTACAGACTGAAGGGTTGATTTAACATTGCTTTTTTTCAGTTCACAGAGTTCTTGAATAAAAAATACAGTCACCGATATAAGTTCGTGTTTCAGCAAATAAGACCAGCGCAGAGGAAAGACTATTTAAGCTTTGGTTCAGTGTAGCACCGTGAACACTAAAATAATCTATGGCCCTTTGCATTAGGGATGGTTGTTGGCTGGGAATCTGTGGTTTAGAAAATAAAATGTTATAGAACCCCAAAATAGGTCCCAGGGTTCCAAGTCAGAAGAACCTTTTTGGTCTCTCCAGAACCCTTTCCAGTGAAAGCTAGTTATCCTTTTGGTACCATACAACATATGATCAATTTTAAAGAGGCAATAGTCATTTAGAGAATATCAAATGATCTTAATAAAAGTGATTGTTTATTATAATTTTTTTTATTTACAAAGTGCAGCTCATACAAGGTGAAGAAACTTATTGCTTGATAGTCCTCAGTGAAGCAGTTTATGCTCCATAGAGTGGGTCTTCCTGGTAACTGGTATTTATTAAAAATTGTAGTATAGAGGATATTATTGCTTAAAAAAAACTAAGGCAAGTAAGCAAAAGTATTTTTAAAGGTCATCTAAGTAAGGTGTTCTTCTGGGTAAAAGGTCATTTAAGAATAAATACAAACAAACATAAAAACAGCAAACATGATTTCTTCCAGTAAATATTCTGTGAACTATTTTCAAGAAGAAAGTTTATTTCTCCCAGCAATTCCCTAAAGAATGAAATGCCATTTATGGATCATTTCATTTAAGAAAAACTAAAAAATACTGTTAAGCCAAACAAATTATTCAAAGTTGAGAACAGATAATAATAGATATCCTCCATGCAAGATGTTGGATATTGTTAAACAAATACTATTGCAGGTATTAGTTCTAATAATATATGTATAATATATATATAAACAAATCAAGACTTTTTTTGATCACAAGAGCATGACTTGCACTGCACTTGACCTCATGGTCCATTTATGGGCACTAGAGAGGCTGAGGTTTGACCTCAGGTCATAAGGTCAAACACCAACCCACAAACACACCAGTATGGCCAGACCAAGGGGCAGCCAAACCAATTGTGGTTAACACCCTATACACACTGGAGAGCAGGTTAGCATTACTGATGGTATGCAGTGGTCAAAAGGGGCTGAGAACTTACAGACCAGGAAATAAGTGTGGTCATTAAGTGGTCACTTGAACAATACACCTGTGATTTCAAATCACCTGTAGAGCCCAGAAAAATAGCTCAGTTTGTACTATTTTTTAAAATTTATTAAAATTAATATTTGTTTCAAAGAGTAATAAAACAATTGCTGCTTCTTCTATTTTGTTTTGCAATGTATTCTTAGGTGTTAGCGGGGTGTAAAAAATAATAAATAAAAAAAGTTTTCAATATACTTTTAGCTGATGACCAGAATTTTAAACTTTCTATCATAAGGGTTATTGAATGCTAAACTTACACAGATGTTACATGTTGTTAATGAAGCAAAAGAAATTAATTTTAAAAGTTATAGACACAGCAGATAATGGACTCTTAACCTCATGAATAGAACGCACTATAATGAACAATGAAACAAGTGGCTCTACTGAAGCACTGTCAATAAATTGTGTAATAAACATGTAATGACCTGTGTAATAAGCATTTTATAAGGCATAACATAGCCAATGTGCACATAGAAGCATTGGAGTCTTTAAAAAAGTAAAACTGACAGTCATTTTCAGATGAATGAAGTTTGCTACTCACCACAAGGGCAGAGATGCTGCGTGTCCAACTGCTCCAAGTGAAAGAACTCACTCACACAAGTGGCTGCTCTTTAGCCGAACCGGAGTTTATGGAAATGAGCACTGACATCAGCCTTAAAAAGAAGAGTGCATAAAAAGAGGAGTGCAAGGGGCAAATCTGCCATTCCTTCGGTCAAGTTCAAGCGCATGTCTCAGCAGTTCAGTGTGTGACAAGCTGCCATGCAAATGCGTACTGGGGGAAGGGAGAAAACTGATTGGCTGAGGCTCAGTCATTGTAACTTCTGATAACATCTTTAATTGTTCATAACTATGACCCATTCTGCATTTAAGTTACAGACCACTCTTTATTTATTTCACTCCAAGGTAAAACTGTCTTTACGTTGTTAATTTACTAGCCTTGAACACGGAGATTAAAAGTCTATTAAGTTTTATTAGCAAGAGGAAATCAAAACAAAAGAAATTAACAGTTCCAGAGAGATAGAGTTAAAAAAATATACTGAGAAAGATAGACTCCTAAGAACTGTACAAAACATGGTAGAACACTTACATGAGCAAACATGTCTATTGAGGAAATAATGTGCCATCCTTGCTCCCAGTCCAAAAAAAAGTGCAGTTTTTTTTCCCAATGTGGGGTTATAACTATGGGACATATGATAGAAAAAAAGAAGAGAAACAAACAAGAGAGTTACTGATGTTCTCAAAAAAGAAAATCCCATAATTATAATATAAAATAAATAAATAAATAAACAACGGAACCCTGACATCAACACCAGTGAATTTTTTTTGCGAGAAAATGCAACTTCTGACTTCACTTTGGAAATATGGACTTAATATATACTTGAGGATCTCTTTTAAAAACTAATTTCCAGAATAGAATAGAAGCTCTAGCAAAGGGAGGACACAATGTTTTTCTGAAAAAGATTTTTATTCCTTTGCTGAGGATTGTGTGTAACTATTGTGTGTTGTTTGCTTTGTCTTAATGTGGAAACATGAATAACTTGTACTTAATGACAATTTTAGTAGCTAAAAAAGGTCACTACTGTACACATCTTAATCTACATTTTTTTTTATCGCTTTAAACTTCTTCAGCAGAGGGCTTCTACTGAATAAACACATTCATGTCTTTCATCTACTTTGCCTTTGTTTTAGGTCTACAATGTGGCTAATGGTGTACTAATAATATTGATGTAATCCACACTGGTGTGTGGTTATGGTTATGACCTTAACATTCTGAACAACAAGTAGATTTTTAGTTTTTTTGTTTGTTTGTTTTTTAATTTTTTGTTTTTAAGGGTGCCACAGAAGTATCCCTTGCCCTTTGTAACACAATCCACAGTTAGTTATGGTTGGATTATAGAAATCGCTTTCCTCATACTCTATAATTCATCAGGTATCCACCACTGGTTCTCATGGAGAGCAGGATCTGGTTTTGTGGGAAGGAATGGAGTGGGGGGCGTAGCCACCCTCACATTTGCATATATTCAAATAATGTGTGACCAAAATGCATAGGCCTTCAACAATGGCAGCCGACTCCCACCAGCCCTTTAGTCTACGTCTTTCTCCTTAGAGGCCACTATGAAAAGTGTGAGAACAGTGAGGCCCAATGCCGGCTCCCAATGGCTCCATTTGGGGACTGTATAATGTGTTTTGTTCTCATGGCTCACGGGTGGCCACCAATGCAGTCTCAAAACCAGTTTACCATCTAAAGAGCTCTAATGGGTTTAGAAGGGATTCTCTTAGTGCAAAAAATAAATATTGTGAGTCGCACCAATAGCCACAGGTTGCAGTTTGGCAAAATGCTTATCTGTGCACACAAAAAGCAATTAAAAGCTAAGCAAAGCAAGGAATTAATGAAGCAAAGGCTAATAAATATGCACACATTTCACTTGAACAAGTAAAAAGACTGCATGAGACTGCAAGCATTCCTTGTTGGCAAAATTTTGGAGTGTATATATATATATATAGTATGTATATTGTATGCTTTTTTAAAATAAAAACTGGGTAAAATTCAGCAACACTTAAACCTGGGTGATAAAAAATCCAAAATTTATATCACAATATAGTTCTTAATTTTGGTCAATACAATATAATTCCGATATTGATATGAACAATAAAAAAGCCACAGAAATACTGCCAAGAAATGAAATCTACATGACATCACCATCAAACAAAGCCCTCCTGGCTTTGTCAATGTTAACATTTTAAATAGCTTTAAAATTGAGCGCAATGAACTGATGTCAGCCCCCTGTAATGAACAGTCAGTGACAGATGCTGTAAATATTTAATGAAATACTGAAACTGTGTTTAAAAAGTCATATTATTGTTATTGAAATGTTATATATTGTGATATGTATTGATACTAAATTATTGTCCAGCCCTAACAACAATATATATTGCCTGGAGATGAAATGGAGAGAATTGAATTATTAATTCATACATTCATTGTCTGTAAGCGCTTATCCAGTTCAGGGTCGCGATGGGTCCGGTGCCTACCCGGAATCACTGGGCGCAAGGCAGGAACACACCCTGGAGGGGGCACCAGTCCTTCGCAGTGTGACACACATTCACTCACACCTATGGACACTTTGTGTAGTCAAGCACCATACCAACATGTGTTTTTGGACCGTGGGTGGAAACCAGAGCACTCCTCACAGACAGTCATCCGGAGCAGGGCTTGAACCCACACTTAATATAGCCTTAAATAGGGTAATTAAAGGGGTCATATGATGAAAACATCACTTTTTACATGCATTAATTTACATAACTGATTTTTGCAATCTGCCAAAGTCAGAAACTCTGTGGCAAAATTCGTCAGTTTGATTTTGTGCTGCATCTTAGTGAAGACACACATGAATTGTACAACATTCAGAAATTCTAATCAGTGTTATCTTGCCTGTATAGATTACATTGATTTTTCTATTAATACGGTTCATCCCCTTAAAACCATAATACCGCACATGTTCTCATGTGGTTCTGCCCGTCCAATCGAGAGGAGAACCTAAACAGGCCACAAAACACAAAATACTGTCTCTCTCTTTTGAACATGTTTTGAAGATGACATTGAACATAAAGAAGTCAAATGTAAACAATAAGAAAAAAAACATTTTCAGTGACCAAAGTTAATCTCCACAGTCTGTTTCAACGCTTGAAGCTCAATTTCATCACTGAATGTCAACAGTGCATGGCTCCAAAAAAGACTGAGCAGCTCCCAGCAACATTAGAAAAAGTAATCCTTGATTTAATACAGCAGCAAATTTACAGCACAAGCCTCGTCAGTGAACAATAAGCACAAAAGACAAAAACAAAATAATAGTTCATTAGTTGTAATCAAAGTAAAATGTTCAATTAATCGTGATATTGATTTGTGCTCATATCGCGCAGAATAGAATATATACAGAATGATGTACATATTTTACCTTATATATACTACATATGTATATATCACAACCACAGCAATTACACACACACACACACACACACAAACATTTATTTATTTACAAACACTATTAAGTATTTGTCTAGTGCTGCTTTTCCACATTTCTGGCCTCTTTCCAGTGCTATTGTAGGTTTTTACCCAACTCAGCAAAGGATAAATTTGGCAAATTATAGCTAAAGCACGTCTTCGTTTCAGACACAAACTGTATCCGCAATACAAATGCGGACCCATGCTAGATTCTCATTTCAATAACACTAACCATGCTGGCAGACTTACAGGGGGGTTTCTTTTCTGTGCATCAGTGGAGGAAAACAGCTCAGGGATGAGCTGCCACATAAATGCATGGAAACAAATAGCTCACTGAAAAGCTCCTGTTTTCCTTTTATGTAGGACAGGAGGTGATTTCTCATTCAAGGTGGAATAAAGGGCAGCTGATTTGGCTACATTCAGTTTTACACCAAGATCTTCCTTATAATGTTCCACAAGTAGAAACAGTGCTTTAAAATCCTCTTATTCATTCATTCATTCATTCATTCATTCATTGTCTGTAAGGGCTTATCTAGTTCGGGGTCGCAGTGGGTCCGGAGCCTACCCGGAATCACTGGGCGCAAGGCGGGAACACACCCTGGAGGGGGCGCCAGTCACACACTCACACCTATGAACCCTTTTAAGTAGGTAATCCACCTACCAATGTGTGTTTTTGGAAAGCACAGTACCTGGAGGAAACCCACGCAGACACAGGTAGAACACACCAAACTCTGAGATGGTCAACTGGAGAAGGGCTCAAACCCATAATCCCAGATCCCTGGAGCTGTGTGACAGTGACACTACATGCTGCACTGTGCCGTCCTCTCTTTGTAACAAGAAGATTCATTTTTTTTTATAGTTCTCTTTCCTTATGGTTTCTGTTTTGTTTTGATTCTTATCTCTGCCCTTTAGGTAGTAAGTGTCAGATTCACTGGTGTTTCCTATCTATCCATGTGTTTAAAAGCTGTGAGTCCTTGTGTTTTCTGTCTCTTAATGTCAGTGTTACTTTGACAGTGTTAAAAGTTTTTTAGTTTTTTTTTATCTTGGGTATGCTTTGCATTTTTGTGTTTTTCTAAATATTTTCACTGTTTAAGTTCCTGTTTCCATGCATCGTCTTCACATTATTACAGCCATACATGTAAATAACGAATAATATATACTATTCTGTACTATATAGTCTTCTGGCTAGGTGTTCCAGCTCATCCCATATGTATCAGAAAGAGGACCATCACAGTTCCTTTGTTCCATATTTAAAAACCTAATAGTTTTACACCTCTCTAAGTGGCATTTGGTGCATGGTGACCATAAGATCATGTGCAGCTGCATCAGATATACTTTCTTTGTTATGGGGATATATAGCTGGGTGTGCACAACTGAAAGCCTGTGTGCTCACAATGTGTAAAGTACAAGATTAAGGGGTAATATTAGTGCAATGCGCATTCAAACCCCTTCTGAACTGATAGAAGCTAAATGTAACAAAATGCTAATTTGTGGTAAAGTACATTTGCCGTCTGAAATACAGCTGGTTTAGTACTCATATTAATGGAGCTTAAATGTTCCAGATGATGTGGTGTAAATCAGTAGCTTTTCTAGTTTCATCTATGTGCCTGTGTTCAAATATGCATGCTAAAATTATGAGCTGCAAATACAATGAGGCTAGATATAGAGATAACAGCTGGAGTGACCTGAGCCATCTTCAAGAGTGTCCAACTGGATCTGCTTATTTTGGTCAGGATAGCAGGATGGCCTCCCTCTCCAAACATCACTCAGCATCATGCTTGAAAAAATATAAGCACTTGTTAGCTAATACACCAAAATTGGGTGTTTAGTGTACACCCCAAGCATTTTGAGCTCTCCAGTGACAAAACAATTTTTTGAAAAGAAGCATTCCTTATTGCTATTGCCACTTTTAAAATTCATTAATTTATTCATCTCCTGTATGTAAAGCCTTTCATCCTGAATAGGACTGCTGTGGGTCCTAATCCAACTACCCAACTCCTCACAAAGAGCGACTAAATGTGAGGATCAAACTCTGTAACCAGGGCCCTGCAGCTGTGAGACAACTTTACATGTCGTGCCCTCATACTGCTTGTTATAAGATATATTATGTATGTTAAAATATGAAGGAGAAGTGGGGGTTGGAACACTTTTGTCTCAACTCAGTGGTTATACACCTACACCTAACAAATGAGTGTCTTTAATAAATGTTTGAAATTATCATAATTTCGTAAGGCTACACAAGTCGCCATTGAAAGTAAAAATATGGCTGTATCATTTTCTCTCTTACCCTTTTTATATTGAAAGATTCTGAATTACATTGTTCACACCCCTACAATCAAATGTGACAGAAACATTGACAAAATCTAACTACTTAATTAATTTTTTCAAATTACGTAGAACTGTTGTCGTTTCTTGAGAGTAAGTCAATACCTCGTGGAGTCCACCAGAGCCTATTTCAGTCCCCACTGGGTTTGAGCCAATCAGAAACCGCTTATCTTCAAAGGCCCAATCACGGAGCACTTCTCTGACGTGTGCCCGCCCTCCTCCCCCAGCCCCATGAAAATCCACACAGGTCACAGATGTCAGTCAAAGAAACTCATTCAGCTGTTACAGTAGTGAGAAGCCACGAGGACAGTGTGGAGAGATATATGGATCTTTCTCACTAAATTCGACATTAAAAACAAAATGGTGAGTCCGCTTCTAGTCACAGAGGGTCGAGTATTTATTTGCATACTCTGTATTTTTTAAAAAACGGCACTGCCTTGATGCTAGCACTGGTAGCTTGTAAAGTAGCTTATATTTAACTGCTCTGCCATGTATCTGGCGTATTTAATCGAGCTTACTGAACAAAAACGGTCGGAATTCTTTATGAACGCCAAATTAACGCATTTCTTTCATGTCTGTTAAACGACCTCGTTCTTTGAAGTGCAGATACAGCTAACGTTAGCGTAGGTGAGCTAAGGTTGCGTCCCAACTGACTCCAATCTCCCCTACTCCCTACATAGGGCACTACACTAATTATTAGACCTATGGCTTATACACTTGTACCTTCCTCTTTTTATATTTTGACTTGTTATATATTGAGGCAAATCATCATTTCAACGTAGCCTATTCATATAAACAAAGTAAAGGTAAACACAAAGTACATATTGTACCTTGACATAAAAGAAAACGGGTAAAAACATCACAACTGCAAACAGTGGAGTTGGTGACAAATGAGGACCGTGTAAATAAATGTAAAACTAGGTATATTTGTCTGATTATTAAAGAACTGCGTTATATTTGCATACAGTGAGATATATATTGTAATTATACCCAGAGATTTAAAAAAAGCTCTTTTGGGAGTCCATGTCCACGATAATGTCATAAAGCCCCTAATAACGAATAACGCAATGGCCTGTGTAGGACAAATGTTTGGAGAAATGCTGACTTCTCTTTAAACAGAGTTGGAGGGACACCACCTGCTCTCAACTTTTCATCGTGGCGCTGTAGTTTCTGTAATCCCCCCCCCAAATGGCAGACAAAACGTAGCCCAGTTCTATAAAGCTTATTGAAAAATTCTGTCTAACTAATAAAATATTAAACACTGGCTTTTCAGTCACATGAGAGCCCATATCACAGTCAGTGTTGACTTATCGACCTAATCGAGTTTTATCAGTTTAGCTAAACATTGTTCACAGGGAATAAAACCAGTCTAAATAACTTTTTTTGTATATGCCCACTTAGTGGGTTGTGAAACTGTGTTCTCTGTAGCGATTGAAGAGTATGCATGGTTTTGGATAAGTTGGGATGGTATTGCTTCCCTTACTAATGCTCACAGCACTGTTCCAGAATCTGGTGTAAATCTTTCCCAGATTAGTAGAGCAGTGGGTGAACTAATTCCCCTTTTTGGGGATATCAGAAAAGCAAGTGCATACATACTTTTGGATATGTAAATGTATGTGTTCATTCTCGTCTAGGCACTGATGGGTGTTCAGTTGGTGGTCAGCTTGCTGGCCGTCAGCATAATGGAAAAAATGGCCCCGCATTGCTCCTTTGCACGCTGGCTCTTATGCAATGGCAGGTAAGTAACAAAGTTGTGTGCATGATGAATGCTTCCATCTTTAGAATCAAGGCAGATATAAACTGTGGGCCACCAAACCAAAACATCTGGTGGCCAAATTGTAAACATTTTTACAAATTAAAGTTTACAATTAACAGATATATTTAACTACCATAAAACAGCCATATTTGTTTTTCTTTTTCAATGTATAGTAATCCAGCTTGAAGACATTTCAGATTCAGTCCCATTGACCCAGCTCCATCATTGTGTTTTTATTTCGACTGGATTGGATCAATGCGGATCTATGCAAGAAATGAGGAAATGCATGCATTTGTAGAAGTATTTAGTTTTTAATGAAGTATGTTTGTAAATATATGGAATTTAATGAGGTCTGGTGGTTTGTTAACATAAAAAAAATCTCCAAGGCACTTGGGCAACAGCTTTTGTGTTTTTAGTTTCCAACATTTGAAATGACGTGGCCATTTCTGCAATTTTCAAAAAATATTTCTTATTTTTCTTTCAGTCTCTTCAGGTTCAAACATCCGTCTGAGGGAGAGCTTTGTGCTCTGGCCGGCAAACAGATGCCCACCAAGACCAGCAGGAGAGACAGGTGACAGCTACGAAGAAACATAACTCGATAGCAACAGCTGCTGTTTGCACAGCACCAAGTTTTTTCTTTGCATTTGCCCTGTCCCCTCTAACCTGAGCAGTTTTACAGGAGGCAGAATGGCCATGGGGATCCCAAGCCACTAACAGTTCCAAAGGACATTGATCTACATCTGGAAAGTGCCCCTGTGAATGTTTTAGATGCTCTTGGTATGTCTGAATGCAACCTTGCCTGACTTAGAACTATTTTATCATGGTTTGTGCTTCCTAGTTTCATGTCTGGTCGTATGTTTGTGTAGTTCTGCGGTTCTTCGTGGAGTATCAGTGGCTGATTGACTTTGCTGTTTATGCAATTGGCATCTACCTCTTCACTGAGGGCTACTACTTTGTAGTGGACGCCAGCAAAGAGGTCAACATCGGGGCCATCTGGTGTGTCCTGATGGTATTCTTTGGCCTGTATCCTTAAAGCTTTATTTCAACTTTTAACATGAGGAAGCTTCTTGTGCTCCCTGTTTTGGGAAACGTTGGTGTATGAATGTTGGGATATTCTTGCTAAAATGAAGAGCTAGTGTTTCATGCAGAGGCTATTATAGTTTTTTCTACAAATTTTTTTTTATTTAGACTCATTGTGCTGCTTAGGGTGGGCCACTTTTTAAGCTACACTAAACGCATCAATACAATTTGTATTAGTCATCATTTAATGCTCCAACATGGGTTAATTACAATGAACGGTTTCATTGCAAATTCATAAATGCTTTTTGAAGAATCTGGCATAGGTTTGTAAATATTTTTTATTTATGTTGAGCATTTATGAGCATTTTGTTGGATTACAAACCATTCTATTTAATATGTTGAAACATGCATGATCATGCCCTTCTCTCTCTCTCCCTCTCTCACACACCCATGCACACAGATTTCATGGTTCATCTTCTATTTTGCTTATGTTGTTGAAGCTAGAACAGAGGTGGTTATTGTTGAGCCACAATCTGTGATGCAGTAGCATTCATTTTCTCAAGCTTCTGTATCTGATGCTAAAACTCTCTCTGAAATGGTTACAAAGCAAATGAAGAGATTCTAATTCAAAAGAAAAACCTACACTTAGACATTATAATAAAGTAAAAAAAGAACACTCTCCTCTAGTCAGTTTGTCATACATGTCACACTGCATATTTAAAATACAAGAACTTTTTGTGATTACTGTTTTTAAATAAAAATGCCCAACTAATATAAATGTAATTGCAGTTTGTTGATCCTACATTGATTTTTTTAATTTTAAATTTAAAGATCCACTTTAAAGCTTTCAGTTTGAAGAAGGGACAATGCAATTAATTGAGAGTTAATACCAGCACTAAAGCTGTGCTGAGAATCATGTTTCACATTAGTAATATCTGCCCAGCGGTGGCTCTTTTTAGTCCTTTTCTTTCATAAATGGAAAAAACACTGACTGTAGTCTGTAAACGTAAATCTAAAAATTGCCCCACGGTGTATGGTGTAAGTGTTTCTGATAAACTGGTCAATGACTGTTGGTACAAGGTAGGGGACCACCCTTAATCTCACATCTCGACTCCAGCCTCTTTCTGGGAACATTTACCTTGTGTCTTAATATCCTTAACGTCAGCCCCCAGGAGGATGCTCCACTTTTTGATGAGTCAGTACTTCCGCTCTGATGAGGGCGGTGAACGCTCTGTGTGCCTGGCATTTGGATTCCTGTCTCTGCTTGTAGCCATGTTGGTTCTGGTGGTGAAGGAGGACTATCTGGAGTTCGGCTTGGAGCCTGGTATGGCATCAGCTTCTGTTGTTTAACATCAGCTCTGCTTTTCCATTGCTCTCAGCTTTTAAAGTCAATTACTGACATTTCAGGTTTCAAAAGTGTGTTTGACAACTTGGAAGCATTTGCCACACAGCAAGGCCTCGAGTGGTCGTAAGTATATTTTTTTGACGAGCACTCTTCAAATCATGATCACTGTTCTGTATACTGAGGTACTTATTTTAATACGTTACAGAATTCCTTTTACCAGACTGGGGGTGAAGTTGGGTCTGGCTGTCATTTGTGCATTCCTTGGAGCTCTGCTTGCTTTTCCTGGACTTCGCCTGGCCCAAACTCACCTAGACGCAGTGCAGATGAACTCGAATCGGCCAGTCATTCAGTAGGAAGAAGCTCTGCTCTTTGTTTATGAAGAAAACATCAACATAACCTATTTTAATGTCACAGTTTTGAATCTTTATGAGATCTGTTTGTGTTCTTTTCACAGAATTCTCCTGCACATTAGTTTCTTGTCTCCGCTGATTATTTTGGTGTTGTGGGTGAAGCCCCTTGCTCGTGATTTCTTGGGAAATGCGCCAATGGGAAAGACATCAGTCACCTTGTAAGTGTGTGTTTGAGGCTTATGTCCCTTTTGCTCCATACTACAGGGTGGGCCATTTATATGAATACACCTTAATAAAAAGGGAATGGTTGGTTCCTGTTTGTGGCACATTAGTATATGGGAGGGGGGAAACATTTCAAAATGGGTGATGACCATGGTGGCCATTTTGTAGTTGGCCATTTCGGATCCAAATGTTGTTGTTGTTTTTTTTTTTTTTTCAATGGGAAGAGGGTCATGTGACACATCAAACTTATTGGGAATTTCACAAGAAAAACAATGGTGTGCTTGGTTTTAACGTGACTTTTTACTTTTTTAACGTAAAATTTTTTCATGAGTTATTTAGAAAATGTGTTCAAAATGCTGCCCATAGTGTTGGATTGTCAATGCAACTCTCTTCTCCCACTCTTCACACACTGATAGCAACACTGCAGGAGAAATGCCAGCACAGGCTTCCTGTATCTGTAGTTTCAGGTGCTGCACATCTTGTATCTTCACAGCATAAACAATTGTCTTCAGATGACCCCAAAGATAAAAGTCTAAGGGGGTCAGATCTGGAGACCTTGGGAGCCATTCAACTGGCCCTCGACGACCAATCCACTTTCCAAGAAACTGTTCAACTAGGAATGCTCAGACCTGACACCCATAATGTGGTGGTGCACCATCTTGCTGGAAAAACTCAGGTAACGTGGCAGCTTCAGTGCATAAAGAGGAAAACACATTATCATGTAGCATTTGCGCATATCCAGTGTCCTTGAGGTTTCCATTGATGAAGAATGGCCCCACTATCTTTGTACCCCATATACCACACCATACCATCAAGATGTGCAGCACCTGAAACTACGGATACTGGAAGCCTGTGCTAGCATTTCTCCTGCGGTGTTGCTATCAGTGTGTGAAGAGTGGGAGAAGAGGGTTGCATTAACAATCCAACACAATGGGCAGCACTTTGAACACATTTTATAAGTGGTCAGAAAGAATAAAATTACCTTAAAACCAAGCACACCATTGCTTTTTTTGTGAAATTCCCAATAAGTTTGATGTGTCACATGACCCTCTTCCCATTGAAAAAACAAAAGTTGGATCCAAAATGGCTGACTTCAAAATGGTCACATATACTAATGTGCCGCAAACAGGAAGTTAATATCACCAACCATTCCCATTTTATTAAGGTGTATCCACATAAATGGCCCACCCTGTATACCTTGCTCACAAGGGGAATTCCACCAACTTTATAAAGAAAAAAAAAATCAGTCTTTGAGATGTACACAGTCATTCAGAGTTATCTGACATGAACTTATGCATTGTAGAAGAACATTTGAAAACTTCTTTATAGTACAGTCGTGTTCAGGCCATGTATTTATAAGCTTTTCCAGTACTAGCTTTCTGCAAATTAGTTTTTAGAAGCTTTAAATTCATTGAATGTCTGGTTAATGCCTCCATTGCCATATACAATCCACAACCCCTAAATCTAGAATAACATCTTTGAAGGAGCACTGGGTAGTATTTTCACCTCTAAATTCTCAGGTTGTGATGCTTCACTGACCTGTAAAAAGGAGAACAGAGCTTCTGTCATATTGGCTACTCCAGGCTCAGCACTGCAGCAATGTCTGTTCAATATATTTCTATCAGTCCAGTTTGTTCCAAATTGTTCTGAGTCTGTTCTTTAATTTCTATGATTTCCCAGGCTTTCCAGCTCAGCCTTTGATTCTGTGCGCCTCTGGACCATTGTGGTGCTGTGTGTGTTGAGGCTGTTGCTGACCCGTCATCACCTGCAGGCCTACCTCAACATCGCTCCCAAGTGGGTGGAGCAGATGAAGAAAGAGGCTGGGCGTATAGCTGCAATTGACATCCAAAGGAAGGCAAGAGCCACATCATTTTTACTTTGTTTTTACAAAGACATGGAGGGTTTCACAAACAGAGAAGAGCCTGCAGCCATCCTGCTGTGGCAAAAAAAAAGACCCTCAACAATGTTAAAGAAACCACACAGACTAGCATTTTCTTGTTTTTATTTCTTAGTGATTTTTCCTAATAATGCAGATATTTGTTATTTTACAAGGTACAACAAAACACGTCCTCTGCATTTAACCCATCACGGACACACGTTGGTGCACTAGGGTCTGTGAAAACACAGCGCCTGGGGAGCTGTGGATTTGGTGTCTTGCTTGAGGGCCCCTCAGCCATGGAGTGAGGGAGGAGGGCAGTGCTGTTCCTTAACTCACACCACCTGCAATTTTCCGGCTGGTCGTGGGAATCAAACCCACATCCTTTCATTCCTAAGCCCTCTTCTCTAACCATTAGGCCATGGGCTGCCCTTAAGTATGAAAATCAGTGTGGAGAATGGGTCCTCTGCACCATAACATATTACTCTGTTCAAAATTGGGTGCATGAATAGAAATGGAAACACGTTGGTTGAAAATTGGCTGGCATTCCTGGAAAGTCGGCGAATCACTTACCTCCGTCAGAACTAACTGTGGTATAATGTTTCTTTTTGCAGGTGACCCGTGTGTACTGCTACCTGACTGTAGTGACCCTACAGTACCTTGTACCTATTCTGCTTGTGCTCTTCTCAACCCTAGCTCTCAAATCTTTAGGTAAGTTTTAAATAATTCACAAACCATCATCTGTTATAAACAGTTTGCTTTAGAACATAAAATATCTCAGTTTCAAGTTCAAGTCTTTATTTCTTGATGCCCAACTGAGACTTACTCAGGAGAAAAAAAACAGCATTGCACATGGACTCCTGGCAGCATTTTTTTTTTTTTTTTTTTTTTTTTTTTTTTTTAAACCACAGTTTAAAATTGTGATGGCCATATCACTGTTGAATGTTAACACTCCAGTCTGTTTGGGGGAGTGGAAAAGCTCACTGCAATCAACACTAACATCTAGCTAGGAGAAAAGCTACTATTAATGTGTCTGAACAATTTCCACAGCTGAGTAAATGTGGGTTGACAGTACGCACCCACACATTATGTCCAGCAGCTATTTTACACTTGCTTTAGCAGCCCTTCAGTGGTTCTGGAAATAGCCTCTGGCCCAGCTTTAGCAGAATTATTTATTTATTAAACCCAAGACGACCTCGGCTTGAGTATTGGTACCTGTTTTCATGCTGATTGATTAAAAACTGCATTGTACATGTGTAAATCAACTAACCAATTCTCAGTGTTGCAGGTAATGCTGGTATTTATAATACAATATGCCGTCTGTTAATTGAGACTACTTTTGAAGTTATGTAATAACAAAATTTTGCTAGTAAGACCACGCCCGAACTCCCCCCTCTCAGCCCTGTATATACCCTGCAAACTCACATCATGTCTGTGTCGGACAAACTTGCTCCCACGTCTACCCCGTCTCCACTCCGTCTGTTTCTTGTATTCATCTATCCAACAGGGGGTTTGGCTTTATACACATTCCCAAATCCTGCCCAAGACTATATCTCCACTATTCATCCTTTATGGGCATAGTCCATACTATTAAATTGGAAGTTGGGTGTCATTTTGCTTCTTAATTCCCAGCCTAAGCAGAGTTGCAAGTGCCCATCAATTAAAGTGACCTTGTTTAAACCCATATGTAGTTCAGCTCTTCTAGTATAATTTTTCAAACATTAACTGGAGCCCTATTTACAATGGATTAGTTTTACCTGAGGAACTGGGATAATGTAGTTATTACCAGAGTATCTCAGTAGTTTTAATCCCATCCGAATTGACCATTGGAGTCCTTTTTCCAGAGTTCATCCCGAATCGACTGATTTTGGGTTAAAATGATTTTCATTCAAAGTGTGTCCACGGTTTCTCACAATGAGAAATATTACATACATTGACTCGACTTTCCCAGTGCATCAGCATTGTAACTAAATAACTTAATTGGCACTTCACTGCTCTCCTAAATATGTGATTTGATCTGTCTCCTAGGTGACTACTCCTGGGGATTGTGTGCTGAAACTCCAGGTGTAACCCCTGCACCTGTCCTGCCCACTGTACCTCCGTCGTTACCCAAAACAGAGGACGAGGATGACCTAGAGGACATGGAAGAGGACATTCAGGCCACGGTGGCCCACTTAACCGAGGTCTTCACTGCGTTGCGAGCTGTCCTCACACCAGTCTTCTTCAGAGGGGTCTTTGCCTTCCTCACTTGGTGGGTGTCTGCCTGTCAACTCATCAGCAGCCTTTTTGGTATCTACTTCCACCAGTACCTCATGCAGAGCTGAGGGACTATTCTCTGAAGGCTCAGTCACCTATGCCCAGCTCCTTGAGCTAATGGTCACCCAGCTGTGCTGTGGGCTGTACCAGGTCAGCGCAAACCCAGCCTGGCTCTTCATCTTTATACCTGCTCGCTTAAGAGACTGACTGTTTGATTCTGACTGTAGACGACGTCGTCTTTGGTAAAAATTAATGGGGTTTTAATGTCGGGCATCTTTGACGCTGCTGGTTGGTCACCTGGATTTGCAGCTGGAGGAATTTTTCAAGAACACAAGATTCTGACTAGAGTAACTGCAAAAAGTATGTCGTTATATTAAAAATCGTAATCATCCTTTTCATTTCAATCATTTAAAAATCAAATTCCAGGATTAATTTTCTGTTCATGTTTAGAGAGTGTAATGTAGAACATCAGTTTGGTGGTGATGTGTGTGTGATGTAATTTTAAGTGCCTGGGAACTCAGGGATACGAAATCAAAAATGATAAGAGGACTGACTTTTGGATACTGTAGCTTTAGAAAGGACTCAATCACTCCTTGTTTCATCATGAAATCTGATGTATTAAATCTTTTAGGTCTGTTTTGGAGTATTTTTTTTCTGTCACGTTTCTGCAAACCTTTAACATAACATTTGAGGCTTAGACAGAGGTGGTGTGGAGAGTATTAAAATTTGCCTCTAGAATCTTTACATTTATTTATTCTTCCTGTGTTATCAAATGATTACATATATATTGTTCAACTAAACATTGCAGCTAATGGTTTGTTGAAAAAATGTTTGCACTGAGTATCCAATGGAATGCATGGTGTGACTAAACTGAGGTTGTGTGTTTAAATAAAATTCAAGATGCCTCAAAAATGTCTCCTATTTAGGCCTCTTTTTTCTGGATACATTGGTTTACACTTGACATCCTACAGGAACTAATAGCTGTTGATATGTCAACTTCATGAGGTATTATTAGATTATGAATCTGAAGTCATGCAATATGCACTGTTGGGATTCTTCATCATCATGTGGTACAGGTAGGTAGCAACACCTGATATATCTTTAATGTGCATGAAACAGCTGTTCTTTAACCCAGGGAGTTGACAAAGCAGGATTTCTTCATGCTTTTGAATATTTGGAGTTCTCTCCTTTGTCTAAAAAACAAAAAAAAAACATAGAGAGAGACTAGCAGACCTGACCTAGCCTTTTTTTCTTTTCTTCTTTTACTCATTTACAGACACTGGGGCTTTGTAAACATATTAGACAGGTTTGAGCACGCAAACAGACTGGAGAGCTAGCAAATTGTGAAGAAATAACTGATGAATTGTGAGGAGTTGGTGTGTTCTCCCCGTGGCCGCGTGGGTTTCCTCCTACAGTCCAAAAACACATTGGTAGGTGGATTGGTGACTCAAAAGTGTCCTTAGGTGTGAATGTGTGTGTGTCTGTGTTGCCCTGTGAAGGACTGGCCCTCCAGGGTGTATTCCTGCCTTGCGCCCAATGATTCCAGGTAGGCTCTGGACCCACCACGACCCTGAACTGGAAAAGCGCTTACAGATAATGAATGAATGTTTTTGATTACATTAACTTTACCTTTGAGTACATTAGATTTATGTAACAATTTACATTGTTGGGGAAAAATACATTATTACATTAATGCAAAATACACAAGCTTCTCAACATGAACTAAATATCCTGAAGAGTGAGGGCATGAGTGAATGTGTGAGTGTGTGTCACCCTGCAAAGGACTGGTGCCACCTAAATGTTCCACCTTGCGCCCAGTGAGGCTCCAGACCCACTGCGACCCTGAACTGGATAAGGCTTACAGACAATGAATGAATGAATATTCTCAAAAATATTAGTATTTACTGTGACCGTATTACAATCCAAATATCCATTCTCAGATATTTTCCACACTTCCAAATTTCAGCTTTAGAAGCTGGTTCCATTTCCTAATTCTCACAATCCAAATAATCCCAAGAATATTAATTGATATTGGGGCTGTGTCTCTGGGATGGTTATTTCTGTCCCTTGTTCTGAGAACATCAGCAGCTTGTTTGTTGTGTATGCATTTTAAGCACTATTTCCAGGGATAGTTATGAAGATGCTACATGTCCTTTCAGACCCACATTGAATAATTGTCTTTTCACAGTGGAAAGCTGGACAAATACCTCTGGAGTTTTCAGATGTGAAAAGAATAAGCTTGATTATCTGATGGGGGCAGCTTTAGTGCTCCACTGGCTCTTGAATGTTTGTTAGGAATCCCATTTTTTCTATTCAGCATTAGTTTGTGGTTGTGATTTAAACTTGCCCTGACACAAGTGCTTTGCCTTGTATCAAATCTCCTCAGCAATGTCCCCACAAGTAATATTAACATACATGATAATATATCTGAATGGCCCTGTGTGTGTATGTAAAATTTAACACATACGTATCGCTTCTAATTTATGCTTCTGTTTTCAAAATTTTATTTTAATAAACTGTCAACAACAAAACACAAAGCCTTTTTGAGCGACAGTATTGTCACTGCAGTGTGGCCCTGTAACAGTCTCTGTGTGTTTCGTCTGCTTGGGCTGAGGCCTGCAGGGCGTCTGTCTGAAAAACGACATGATTTATGTGTGATGATATTTGACTTCCACACAAAAGCAGATTGAACTGAGGCGCCCAGGAGAGGGTCAGATGGTCATATGGCCGAGCTTTTTATTAGCTGCTTAAGTCTCATTGGAGACCTCTTAGCCTGGTTTAAATACTGCGAGTCGACTGGTAGCTCTCACTGCTATGATGCAATTATTCCAGCAGTTTAAGTCCAGGGAGCATTTGCAGGGATTGGATTGAATTCAGTGCATTACATCAACATTCGATGCAGTGAATTGGGGGGAATAACTGTATGTAAAGGAGGAGGAGAAAAACATGACTTTTGTCAAGTTAAACCTCACCAGCATTACATAAAAGTTGAACAGAGTCTGTTTTAAGCATCTCAGCAATAAATGCACTGTCCTGTCTTCTCCGTCTCTGGAATCATAGCAATTTAGGTGAGGGGAAAATGCCCATAGAATTGAATGGAAATTAATGTAGAAATATTTAATTCCAGCCAGTTCTAGACCATCTCAGTTCAGACAGGACATTTTCAAGTTAAGCTGACACAAAAAACAACAAAGCATATGATGAGGTTTTATTCTGATTGTAATGAAAGGTTAGTGCCCAATTTTATTTTTATTTATTTAATTGGAAGTATACATTGTGAAATATGAAATGTGGCATATGTTTTGCATAGGACACAATTTTGTTGTGGTATTGCTGTCCCAAATATGTTCAATTCAGCAAACCAACAGTAAATACACACGTGAAAAGTCTGTCCTCTCTAGATATGTGAACTAACTTACACTTGCAATGCAATTTATACAACGTACCACAACTTGACATAATACTGTATTTGCTTACAATGATATTGGCACTGGACACATGTTTATATTTGAAAGGTATTGTTCTACTATCCTTTATAGCATGTACAGAATCAAATGGAATACTCTGGGGCAGCAGCACATGGATATTAGGTGACCGTGTCCAATCCCACCTTTTGACCAGAATATTCCCCCCCAGCATTGGGCTAAGATCTTTGGAGTGACAGAGCAACATCAGGTAAGTTCTGGGAAGAGTTGGTGTGGTGTTTGTAATCCAAAACTAATCATACATCAGCTTCAAATCTCACTAAAGCTCTGTGGATGAAAGCAACCTATCACTCACCTGAATGTTCTGTATACTCACACATCTTACTTGCAGACGTGTATCTTCACAGATCCATCAAGGAGCTAAACCATATATAAAAACAACCTAGAAAAATATCTAAAAAAATAGTTCTTCCATGGTATTATGCAAATAACATATAACTTAATAACTTAACTTCTAAAATAACTTAACTTCTAACCTTTTAAAAAGTGTTTGTGCATTGTTTACAGCATTGTAAACAAACAAACTACAAAAAAGCAGATCAGATGTTTATAAAAACAGAAAGCTGTGATTTGTACTATGTATATTGCAGATATACACTTATTTTAAAATTGATGCTTGTAATACATTCGGAAACTGTTTCAAATGTGGTGATTTCAGTCTTAAAATGTTGTGAAATGCTCCTTAATCTTTTTAAATTTGTGGTGTAATCATGGTGAGTTGAACTACACCATGTTTATGATGCCCCAGTGTCTGTAATAACACACCGTTCCACCTTAAAAGATGCTTGGCTTCGGAATGTAAACAACCAGAGAGAGCTGTGACTGCCCACAATTGTAGACATTCCCTTTAAGTGTACTGAGTGGTTGCAGGAATTGAAGAAATGTCACCCTATGTTGCAAAACATCAGTTGAAGTGGGAAATCTGGTGAAATCTCATCTACAGGTCAGTGACCAAAATACGAGAGCAAAATCATAGATACAAAATCAAGACCCACAAGCTGTTGTGCAGCTGAGAACTGGAAGAGTGGCTTACACCTCATTTTTCAAAATATGTCTTTGGGTCACAAAGAAAGTTGGTAGCTGGGACGTGTAGGAGGCATGGCATTTGGAATGAGTGTATGAAGTGTTTTAGTAAAGAGAGTTTATTTTATTTTTATATCACTTTGCTTTCTGTGTTTAGCGTTCCACAAACTGTCCCCAACTTTTAGAAATTGTATTCCCCTTTTCACTGTCCAGTGAATAACGTCCCCACAGTCTGGGAGATTTTCCCACGTCAGGGCGGATGGGAAGAGTGTGTGTCATGATGAAGTGAAAGACAAGAGGGTTGACGTATCTGTATAATCACATTCATTACGGGCATCTGCCAGGAGGCCCAGACTGAGGCCTACTGCAGCCGTGGCTGTTGCTATAGGGACCAGACGGGGGTCTATTGAGAAAAGGAGCCCTGCAGACGAACTCTCGGCCCCCTGGGACCAGCCCAGACGGACCCCTGAAGACCCCCTTCCAGCTTAAAGAAGACAGAAGGGGTTTAAATCCAGACAGTCACCCAGTTTCTACAGGCTGGATGGGTGGACTTGTCTTAAACAATTGATTGACATGTAGTACTTTTTTCTAGGTCACTATGGATTTTACCTGTATAATTATGAATTATATTGATTAATAATTATTATTTTATTATAAACTAATCATAATATATAGGGTATTGATCATATATAGTTCTTGTGCAGCTCAGGGCTCTATTAGCAGTGGTTTTCTATTAAGAAGACAACATCAAATCCATAGGCAAACTATGTAGGTTGTGGAACAGTGCAGACATTTCTCTGGGGTGAACTGCGCTCAGATACGATTCACAAAGATTACTATTTTAAATTATCCATAAACCAATTATGGACGGGTGACGTCTGCTATGGAACAGCCATTATACTGACACCTGGTGGTCTGGATGTGTCATGGATGTACAGGGTGAGTCAAAAGTAGCAAGACACCCTTTTATCTGAATACCCCAGCAAGTAATCTTTTAGGCTATGAACATGGCCATCACCTCAAAAGCCGCCAAATTAGATCAAGGGCAAGTTTTTCCAATGGGAAGTTGGTCGTGTGACATAAAAAAAAAAAAATCATATAAAAGTGTGTCATGTGAAATCACCCTGGGGTGGACTCACCCTGTATAATATTTATTTTAAACATCACGTGGGGAAACTGCTCTATGTAGCATAAACTGGATAATTCAGGGGTTACAAAACATTTTGTTTTATGTCATGAGTTGCATTTTATATATAAAAATGATTATTTAAATATCATGCATATGTTACACATTGTTGGCTATTTTTGTAATTTTGGTGGTAAAAAAAGCATTACATATTTATGTTTTATTAATATTCCTGCAGATAAAGTGATGTAGTGGGTTGAAAGGCGGACATTGTAAATAAGGACACTTCAGTAGCTTATAAAATGTCTTTTATATCTTTACATATGTTTTTGTAAATTCTATATAAGTTGTTCAATCACCATAAAACATATGATATTATAGTACTGATGCTGCAGTGCAACACATCTTATACTGGACATTATTCAGTTATTTTTTATGTATTTATTTTGACTATCGTTTTTTTTCTCAATTTTTCACCATATGAAACATTATACTGACACCTAGTGGCCTGGATGTGTCAGAGATTCTAATTTTAAATACGAGCACCCTCATGTGGCGGATGTGCTCATTGGAGATTAAACTGGTTCACTCATGGGCTTCAACGCTGCGACACATCCTGGCCAGGGTGTCAGTCTATTTCAGGGCATCACACATACGTTCAGTCACTTCACACACACTTGTGGGCAATTTCACACACGCTATCTCCACCCAACATCGTGTTTTTGCACTGTGGTAAGAAACTGGAGCACCTGGAGTAAACCCTGTGCAGACACAAGGACATCACAGACTTATTACTCCTTCAAAATTCAGAAATTTTGCAGACAAATAATGAATGAAAGGACTGGTTTATCATATACAGAAATGCATTTAACTTTAATCTGTTTACAAAATGGAACAGGGCAACGTGGATAACAGATACAGTCATGTGCTGACCTCTAGTGGACAGTGTGAAAACCTTAAACACTATGTGAGTCCATAAGGTACAACGCTTCTGAATGGCAAAGAAATATAATAAAATTAACAGTATACTAACGTTCGAACCCAGATTGAAGGTGTTCATCATAAAAATAGTATAGTTTTGCTCCACAGTTCACCTTGTCTATGTCAGAATTCTGTGTAGAAAAAAATAATCGTAAAATACAGACATAAAGCATGGCCTTGATCAGTGCACAATTACAGAGCAGCTAGATATGATTCAAGTTCATTGGTGCAGTTATATGTACTGTATGTTTCAAGACAAACATCAAACCAAATCTTACACTTCAAAAATCATCTTAAACTTTCAGCAGAAAGTAGCAAAAAAAGCCTTTCTTTTAAAATAATTAAATTTTCGCAAAGTACTTCATTCTCTTTCAGCAGACGTAAGCTTTTAAACTATTTAAAGGAACCCCCAAATGGGAATCATTTCAACTTTACAACGTTGATTAATTAATCAGCCATCATCCACTCCTTCATCTGTCCAGGAAAATAGTGCATTCACAATTTAAAGCTGCAGGTTATAAAAGCTGAGAAAAGTCCCTGAGAGAATATTGTAAGACAAAATATTTGGAACCTGATTTATACAAAGCTGCAGTGAGGAATGACTGACATGGCACTAGAGCTACACAGGCAGGATTATATGCTGGATGCTGGAATATTTAAAGGAGCAATACATGTTTACCACTGAAAAGAAACAAAAAATATTCATGAATGTGAGCAGATATTATTATTTATAACAGTTTACGGTTGTGAGAAGAATAATCAAATCGCTTTTTAGGCCCTGAATGTTTATGCTCCATGGAGTAGGTTCCCCTCATGAGGGCTGCCATGTCTCCAATAGGTTTAGCACAGAATATAGTCTCTGTCATTGCTACATTGGGTTCAGCACTGCAGAAACTTTTGGATTGAAAACCACATCCACAACCCTCCCTCTTGATATCAGGGCAGAGCTGGAAAACTGAATTACACTCTACAACTCTAGGGGGAGCCCAGGAGCAAAAGTATCAAATCGTATCTAGTGTTCCTTTAAGAAGAAGCTGTAAAAGATGGTACAATCAAAACATTGCATATAAGGAAGCTTTCACTATTTGTGAAGGAAGTTTTCACTGTGTGTGTGTGTGTGTGTGTGTGTGTATGTATGTGTGTGATAACATTTCTCTTTATATAACAGGATTTCTTAAGGCTAAACTTACATCTACTATAGGGTATGTGTAAAATGTAAGTTATAACTTAAAGGAACATTAGGTAAGATTTGGTATTTTTGCTCCTAGTGTTCCCCCCTAGTGAAGTTTCAGCACTGTACTGAAATCAAGAGTGGAGGGGGGGTGCTTTCCTATCCTCCTCCAAAAGTTACATAGTGCAGTTTCTGCAATGCTGAGCACAGAGTAGCAACAACAAAAGCCTTATTCTCACAATGATTTTGAAGCTGTAAATGTAAGGTAAAATATTACATATTGTTTCTTTAATGCTAGGTTGAAACTAAGTTAAACTCTAGTAGCCTGTAAACTTGAGTGTAGTTATGTTCAAACTAGGCTATGACTTATGTTCATCTGGTGCATGAAAACAGCATAATGTCTCTGCTCTAAAAAATGGCTTGCTCCTTTAATATGCAGCAGTTTCTGACAGGGGTTAAACTGAAGTAGGCATTTTGCTGTATATATTTGTAATAATTAATTTAAAAGTGATGGTCTGAAAGTTTGAAAGGTAAATGTGTAGGAACTTCACATCTAAGCTTTGAAAATAAAAAAGAAGTGTCCTAAGCCTAATGCTCCAGAAGGACAGCTTTTCTGAAGAGAAAATGGGAACACTGTTCTGTTTTTAAAGAAGCATTCAAATTCAAAACAAGCAAGTTTAATGCATGCAGATGTGGACATTGTGTGAATAAGACTGGACGTAAAAAAAAAAGTCCTGTGAGTGAATGGAGCTGAATCGTGGTCCACTTTGGGCTAGGGTACGCAGAAGTGGATGAGCAGGGTATCCAATCAGAATGCTCAGTTATCTCTGCCATACATCGCTTACGCCCAGCTGCTTGTCCTCCACAGTGCTGGATGGAGCAGCGTAACCTCCTTTCTGAAAGTCCTCCTGGTCCATACCATTGTATGCTTCTAGGGGCTCTTGGTGGTCCCTCACTGGAGAGTGCTGCGGGGGTGTGGATGGCGAGCAGATGTGCTCCGGAGATTGACGCTCAGACTTGATGCTCAGGTTGAGGGAGGAGTGAGCAGGGGAGGAGGGGGAAGAGCTTTGAGAAGGGTAAGAGCAGCTCGCACCGGATGACATCCTGCAAACACAAGATTTAAAAAAAACAACAAAGGTTTGTGTTTGAGATACGGCAAATGTTCACCAGTCTGAACAGAAAGACACTGGAGGAGAAGCTCTCACCCTGACTGATGAGTCTCCTGGTGTGTGGGGTGTTGCCAGGTGTTCACTGAACTGCGCTGAAAACCCATTGTGTATCCGGGGTGGCAGTAATCTACATAGAAATCAAATATTAGCTGCATTTACATTTCCAAGCTGAAGTGACTCAATTCTGATTTTTTGCCTTAACGTGAAATCCACTTTTTTAAAATCAGATCTGAATGCACCTATTGCTGCAATCATCAGCCAACACTGGCCGCTCAGCAAAACAACAATGGAGCAAAGGCTCGAACTGCACCCAAATAGCTCCATATCCCCTCATCTGAACATCGCAGAATATAATTAAAACTATTATGCTCACACCGGGCACTAGTTCGACAGCAAGACGTGAAGCTTATACCTAGATATAAATGGTTTTATAATTTGACATACAAAGCACAATGTGAGTGCAGAATCAGTTATTTTATGACCTACATTGTGCACTACATAGGGTGGAGGGAGACATTTGTGATTCAGCCCATCTCTTGGTGCAGCAATAAAAGGAAGCTGGCAGGCTTTTTTCACCTTCTCATATTAATCATGTACAGGAATTGCTTGCTATCGTCTAGAGCAAAATGCAAGACACACGTGTGTGTGTTTTCCAGTTGTAGTATAACATTTTGTCTCACAAATATGTTTTTCTTGGGTATGGAGACAATGTGTATAAATGTATCATTGTGCACATGTGACATATAATTGAATTGATTAATGCGGCTTGTAATGTCACAGTAACTTTCATGACTGATGAGCAATTATTAAACAAGCAGCAATTATTCATTCATTTATTGTCTGTAACTACCTATCAAGTTCAGGGTTCAGGCTATTTGGAATCACTGGGCGCAAGGCAGGAACACACCCAGGAGGGGGCACCAGCAGGGCGACACACACTTACACATTCACTCACACATTCATACCTATGGACACGTTTGAGTTGCCAATCCATATACCAATGTGTGTTTTTGGACCTAACAACAATTATTAAAATAATATTACAGAAAGTTTTTTGTATGTTTTTATACTTGTTATATAAGTTTTATATATGTTTTATTCTATGTTATGTATATTGTAAAAATGTTTATTTTTATGTATGTTTATTTTTGTTATTATTATTATTATTATTATTATTATTTGCACATTTTTAAACTACCCCAGGCTTAAAAGTAATATATATTTTTAATTTAGTTGTAACTCATAATTCATTTTTAATTTTTTATTTTACAGCCACACTGTATAATTATCTAGTTTTGACAGTGAGAAACTGGTTTAAAGTTTAAAGGTGCGCAACAGAAGACATAAACCATGAAAGCACAGTTGGCAGATTACCTGAATTCCCATAATTCCCAAGGTTGTGTCCTAATAATCCCGCCTTTCCCATGGCCACCATGTGACTTCCAGGATGCATACTCTGATAAAGAGCTCTCTGATAGAAACAAATGCACAGAGTAAACACTGATAAATGTACTGCAAACATTACTGAAAATAACAGTGATAAGGTAAAGGCAATCTATTACAGTCACTAATGGAAGAGACAAAGAATATTTTCAGTTTCAAGTTTAGCTTTGACTTTAGCTAGTTTTTAAAATTTCATCTCTGATCTGCTGCTATCCTCCCCTCCCCCAAAAGTTACAGAGTGCAGTTCCTGCAGTATCTGGAATCTGGAGAATCAAACAAGAGAGGCTCTATCCTCCTTATTACAAGTCAGTGAATTATCAGAAATCATTTTAAAGCTGTAATATGAAATGAAAATTTCTACCTCATGTTCCTTTAACTAATTAAATTCCCATTAGCTGGCTGTATAAGATCATTTGACTACTCTTTTAGATGTCATTTTAAGAATGGTATTTCACAGTTCTTTACATTTAAGCAACAGAAAGATATGTGAATAACTACTTTGGTGGAGTCTCTCACAGCATTGGTCAGATTGCCGCTGCGAGCTGCGTTGAGTCCTGGGTGTGCGTCCATACGTCTTCCGTCACCGGACAGGCCCAGAGGGGGTGGGGTCTTCATGTCCAGAGCTCTGCTCAAGTTGCTATGAGCGAACATCGAGTAGCCAATGCCTTCACCCGCACACAGATATGGGAAGTGAAAACAAGAAAAACAAGATGTGGGTTAAATTCTTTTTTTTCACTCTTATCCCCCTCCATCTCAATCTCACACACTTGCTCTCTGAAAAGAGAAGTGTTCTTCACCCAGCTGACCTTTTGTTCAGTATCTATGCAAGACATCTGTGAAGTGGTACCAACAAGTTTCAATTTACACCCTCTTTACAGTCACTCACGCTTATGTGTCAACGTATTTCATTTAGCCATAAAATGTGATAGTAGATTTCAACCCCTCTCGCCTACACAGCTCAGAGATTCCCATTTTGTTCACAGTGCTTCTGAAGAGAGACCATACCAACTGTATACTCATCAGCAAAGGGTGCATCTCAAAAAGCACTCATTATGGACAAATAGATTATTTTTAGACAATATCCCACATCGAGAGTTAGTTCCGACTTTTTCAAATAGATTTTGAGAAATCGACTTTGCAGGATCAAGCTTTGCCATGGACATGTTTTTTATAAAATTTTTTATTTATTTTATTTATTTATTTTTACTGAAGAAAAGCTTTAAGATTCCACTGCAGCAAAGACATTATCATCCTAAAATATGACTTCTACACCAAATTAATTTTCTATTGATGAAATAGTCTTAAATGATATTTAAGTACGTTCTTTAAAAAATTAAGGTGTATTACAAGTCCACAAAGGACTATTTTTGCTAATACATACAAATAGATAAAGATTTAAAAGTGTTCTTCACACCTCTAAACACAACTCTAAACAAACACAGTTATTTATGGAAAATAAAGGTGTTCTTCTATGTCATCGCTGAAAGATCCCTTTGTAGCATCTTTATTTTTGAGAGTATATTGTAATTATTTATAGCCTGCACTTACCTGCTGTCTGTACTACTGTGTACTGCGCTGTATTCATGGCTATGGAAGGTGCAGCTACTTTGCTATACCCTTTATATTGTACTCTATATACTTTTCTCTATCGTGTATTTTTCCTTGATACTGGCTGCTCAGTTTCTCTCTGGATCAATCTAGTGCCCAAAATGGCAGTGTATACCTGTGCTATTTTTACTATCTCCCCTGGTCCTTTACCGAACACGCAACGCCATGTCTCAAATGAGGGATGAAATTTGAAAGGTTTCAGCATCGTCTCCTTGGGCAAAATGCACATTTGTCCACTTCTTTTTAGCCCTGTGCAAAGTTTCTTCTCTTTAGAGGTTAGCGCTAGTACCATTTTGGCTTTTGTATTTGTAAATCTCACATCATTCAGCTGATTTCTTATAGTTCTTTCTCAAATATTGATGCTTGTTTCCTCCTGTTTGGTTTTCCCTTTGGGCAGTTTTGCATTTTGTTCCCCAAAGCATATTGCATTGAGTTTTTCTGTTTTTAAATTCTGTAACCCATTCATTTTAGATGCAGGCTATTTAGCATTTTGTGTGTTTAATTTAGAACTGTTAATTACAAGGTGATATTATTATGTTTTTCCCCTCAATTATTCCTTCTACTAGACCCAAAAAAAGTAATTTATTAAAATAATTTGACAGAATTTAAGGTCCGTTTCACAATATGCAGATATTAAACAAATATTGTCTTGTCTCATATCTGTGGTTTCTTTTTCATTTGCTTAAAATTAAAAACTCACAATGAACATCATCTAAATGTGGTGACTCCATCGTTTTTGCCAAAGACAGTAGCAGTTGAGCATGGAGTCAGAGAGATGATGTTGCCCTCGTTAATCTAAAGCAGGAGGGAAAATATTTCATTTGATTTTATTGCTGCAGGTTTTTTTTTTTTTAATAATACAATTGTATTTCTGTCTGTACTTTGCCCACTTGTCTCAGGTCATATCAGTGTCATAAGGTACTGCTCACCACATTCCAAACATAGCACCTGAGCTAGAGCTCAGAACTGAAGACCTGAGGTATGGTTTTGTCGGCTGGATTCCTGTACATTTCTACTTATAGCAGCACAGGGCTCGATGAGGAGGCTGCTTTGAGATGTCCAGCAGGTGCACTCTTCTGCATTGAAACCACAGCCTGCTTTCAGCCTCTAGCTACTGTTTCACATTTGTTTTTTGTGAGTATGTGTGAGCGTATGTGTGTGAGAGAGAGTGTGAAAGTGTGGCATACAGGCCTTCAGATTCATAGAGTAGAATTTCCGGTACTCATGAGACTAAAATGTATATTACTGTATATCATGTTTGAATCCCGATACCCTATTATCAATACTCATTAAAATTCTGGTTCCGTAAAAGTTTTTACCATTTTTAATGAATTAATTTATTAATTCATTTTAAAAAATGCAATAAGCACAAAATTCAGTGACTTGCTAATTCTGCTGAAGTTTTATTGAATTGTCAAAAGTGTAAAATTTCAATTTTCAATATATTCACTCTGTTTTGTAAATGTAAAAAAAGGTGATGCTTGTAAAACACTGATTTAAAAAAAAATAAGATTGGACACAGGCAAAATATGTGAAAATTATATATGTTAAATATGTATATAATATATGTTATATAATATATATTATTATATATATTAAATATGTTTTGAAACATTCCACAATCAGTATGTGAATATAAAATTAGTAATATATATATATATAAAAGAAACTAATGAATCACAAAATTTCCTAGGGTTAATCATGATTAATCGCATTGTCTACGACCAAAACTTTTAATAAAGGATTTAAATGTAAAAATGAAAAATTTTAAATTTAATTTATTTGAAAATAAAATTTAAGTGTAAAATATAAAGTTACAAAATAACATTAACACATTAGAATTATATTAGTAATGTCTATCAAATACCAAATATAATCAAAATGATTAAAATAATAAAATAATAAAGGTTTTTACTAAAAAGAGAGAGAGGGGGAGGGATGGAGGAGAAGGAACATGTTTATATAAGAGTGTTATTTATTATATTTAATACATGTTTCAACATTAATAAAATGTAATCTGTGTTCTGCACTCAACAGACGTGACACTGTGTTTATATCGCTACATAAACCAGCTACTAATCTGTGAAAAGAGTGAATAAAGGCAGGAAGTTTTGGCCAAATTTGGTAAAATGATTAATTAGCATGAATAACCTTTATATATTATATTCCTGCAAGTGTTAACATGCGTTAAAGTGTAAAGTTTGACAGCACTAAATAAAATATGTAAAATAGGTGTCCACTAGATGCTCAGTATTTGCAAGCAAAGACTGACTGTGGCTCACCACTTTATCCACATTTTGACAGAATTTTTAAATAAAGACATTCATTCTTTCATTTTCTGTAACCACTTATCCAGTTCAGATTTGCGGCGCCTACCCGGAATCACAGGGCACATGGTGAGAACATCAGGGGGCACTAGGCCATCACAGGGCGTCAAATAAAGAGAACTGTTTTTTTTTTTTTATTGTTTGCTTTGTAAACACAGACAAGGGTAAATGGGGGCTGACAAATTATGCAGAGCTACAAAGTCCTCCTGAGGTGAGAATACACAGTGAATGCAGAAACGAGGATGTGAATAATATTCTAATGATTGTCCATCTGTTGCTCTGAATACCTTGATTGCCCTATTCACCCTGTTCTTTATTTGTTTTAAGATAGGAGTTAGGTTGGTTGATAGAATAGAAAATAGAAAATAAATAAGAGAGAAAAATTAATTGAAATTGTGCAAAAATTAAGTGTATTCTCTTTCTATAAGGATGTAAATAAAAGGTTTATTCAGGGACTCCAAAGCAGTTCATACTTTCATAAAATTATTAATAATATATAATAATGTATATTATATTAATATTTTATTCATATATTTAAGATATTTTTAATATATATAGTTTTTATGAGTTTTTTCCCTCCAGTTATCACTAGACATGTCTGAAAGTGCAAACTTTGCTTTTTTATGAGCCATTTGATAAACAGATGCTATACCTGTGTGTGGGCTCATAAGTGTGGAGTGTGAGCTGGGTCCTGGTGGTCCAGAGGGTCCATGAGGTCCAGCAGGAGTTGTGGAGCCAGCTCTGGAGCTAGAGCTGAGGGGTTTGAAGGATGGGGGTCTGGATGTTGTCAGGCCAGGGTTTGAATGGCTTGAGTAGCCATTCTCACAAGCCACACCCATCAGAAGCTGGGCCTCAGACTGCAGGAGGGAGGGAGGCTGCAGAGGAACATCAACCACATAAACATATTTGATGTTTTGTTTTTTATTACTATTATTATTTTTACTTTTACATTATTTTGGTGAAGTCTAAACCATATTGCGTTATAATCCATGAATAAAGTTTATGCTTCATAACTAGTTCCAAAGCTAGTCAGCCAATAATTAAAATAGGATTCATACAGTATCTTGTACATTATATGAAAATTTCAGGATCTTTTTTCAGAACCTCTCATCTGGTGTGGACCACTGCACATTTATTTTTGTTCATTTTTAGGACATGGACATCTTCTGTTCTGAACATATCTAGATCACTATGTCTGTTAGAAGCAATAATTCCAAAAGCCAAGGTCTGTCATTGTACAGGACTGGGTAACAACTTAAAATAAAACTACATTCATAAAGACTCATAAATGGTTTAAAGGCCTGTTTATTACATGGCTATTTATTGGTTTTAAACACCTTAATAGTCATTAATAATCCTTTGTAAAAAAGGAAATGCAACAGTGATCTTTTTGTTGTGTAATACTGTAACGTGTCAAAGAACTTACTGAAAATATCAAGGGAAAGCATAAGCTCAGACCTGAGGATGTGAATTTAGTTTGTTCAAATGTTAAGCTGCACATTATCATCAATGTATAAAAAGACACTGTATTAATAGTTAACTGGTAAATGGTTAAATGGTTAAACAAATTAACAAATATGTGCTGAAGGTTACAGGGTTAATGTCGACAGACGGAGGAGACAAAGTGATGTCAGTATCTGGCAAGATCTGAGGTTTAACAGTGCAGATGGATGTGGGTTCACTATCTAGCAAACAACAGGTCACAGTTGTCTTTTCTATCTATGTGTTATAAATGATTATTCATGACTAGTAATGTATTAACAATTAACAATTAAAAAGTATTAATAAAGTTTTTTTTATAAACCATTTATAAGTGTAGTGATATTCTAAAGTGGTACCCAGGATGGTATCCAAGGTTAACTGCACTTCTAAAACAACACAATTAGTGCTGAAATGTAATGTACATGTAACAACATACATCAGTATCCAAAGAAAAACATGCATCTCCATTTTTGTCAGATTTGACTTTACTACATCATTTGAACATAGCAGCAATCCTTCACATTTTATGAAAACTTCCTTTGAAAGATAAGAAAGTTTTATTTTTCTTTGTTTTGTAAAGTTACTATTTTGTATGTTTTTCTTTGGGCAGCGATGATATGCTTCCTTTAAAATGACTCGGGCTACAAGGAACACCCCGGCATATTCAGAGACACTAGAAATGAGGGGAACAACCACTGGATGAAATATGTAACATGTAAAATGCAACATGGCGTCAATGATTTTGGTGCTAGTAGGGAAAGCCCCCCTTGACGTGGAGATATGTGCAAGAACAAGCTACAAATCATGCTTTTTACGCATTATTGAGCCAAATGCTATTGTATCAGTGATTTAGTGAAGTATTTGGTCTATCACCATTCAATATTATAGGCACCTGGTCTTATATGACTTGAAATAACTGTTCACAGGTGTTGCCAATTTGGCTGCGGAGTGGGCATACTTGCCTATAAAGACTATATTTCTATAAAATAATGCAATACCACATTCTTTACACATTACAAAGTCATGGTTGTGGAAAAAGAATGTGTGTGCTGGACTGGCCAGTGTGTCTTCCTTCCCAGACCACAGCAGAAAATGTGTGGTGTATTTAGAAGCATAAATGTCACAGTAGAAATCCCATACTGTTGCACACCTTAAGACATGTATGCAGGACAAATGGCTCGAAATGCTTAATTAATTGGTGCTTTCAGTCCCTAAAATTCTTATAATTGTTGTGAAAAAATATGGAAACATTACAAAATATTATGCTTTCCTCAAAGCTGGACTATTTTTGATTTTGAAAAAACTAACAAACAAACAAACAAAAACAACAATAATACATTCATGAGGGAAAACTTGAAATAAGGTGCTGTTGTATTGTCTGCAGTGTTATACAGGTCAAATATATTTAAATCATAAACATTTTCGATGTCTAAGTAAAAAGGTACCACCATTTTTGTCTTTTTTTTGTTTGTTTTTAGTTTTTGAACACAGCAGCTGTGCTTCACATTATGTGAAACATTCATGATGAATGGACCAATAGAAATGCTTGAATACAATCTTTAATTTTATTTAAGTTAAGTTAAGAAGGTTTTTCCTTCTCGTGTAAAGTTACTATTTAAAAAATAAATAAATATATATATATATATATATATATATATATAGTTGAAAATAGTAACTTTACAGGATATATATAGTGTCAAAATATCTAAAATCTATGTGGAAATATAAACATATATAAAATTTCTGAATGTGTGGAATGTAAAGAAACTGACATAGTAACGTTGTCGAGCGATTGAGAGGTCCATGCCCTCGTTGAGTAGATATTTCTCCGCTCCTGTCTGCATGGTGTCCTCATGTTCAATCTCAGCACCGTCCAAACCCAGCCCTTTCCTACGCAATGTCTACAGGCACAGAGAGAGAGAGAGAGAGAGAGAGAGAGAGAGAGACAGACAGAGCATTAGAGACAACAAGAGGGAAATGAACAATGAAAAAGACAGAGAAAGCAAGAGTGAGACAGAGACAAAGTGAATATAAAGAATGAGAATTCCTCAGCAGGTATATTATAAATGTATTGAGAAAATGATTGTTTACAGTAGGACTGGTTTGTAGAGTGTTGAGGTTTACAGTAGAACTAGTGTGTAAACATCTATTTACATAACAAAATACTTCAAAGCTTTTATGATTTTAAATACTTTGTGTGATGATGAATTTGCTTGATGTGGGTTTGTATTTCTTGTAGCACAGTTACTACTGCAATGTCTATAATTACCTCCAGAATGTCTGTGTTGGTGCGGCTCTCGTGCGGCTCGCTGTACTCTGTGTATTTGAGCAAGACTTTGTCCATGTCGGTGCTGGCGTACTGAAAGAGGCGGTTAGTGCTGTTGAAGATGATGAGAGCGATCTCACAGTCACACAGCACACTCAGCTCATAGGCTTTTTTCATCAGGCCAAACTTGCGCTTGGTAAACGTCACCTAGAGAAACCACAGCAGATCTAAAAGAGGTCTTACCAGAGGGTTCTGGGGGCTACATCAACCCAGATATTCACTTCTGCAAAGCTTTGGCAACTTTTCATTTTAAATAAGAGCAAATATTTTTATATCACTTCAAAAAATCTTAATATTTGTTTTTGTTTTGTGTGGGTTGGTTTTTGTTGTAGCACAGTCATCTGCCCCAGCACTGTTAGAAAACAAGTGTAGTATACAACCAGTATAAGTGTAGACCTCCCCTTTAAGGCCAGTTGTGTACCTTAATTCATTTTTACAGGCAACAAAACTCTCACAAAATAATACTTTAAAATAGTAGAAAAATAATAAAGGACAGGGTCAATGAAGTGAATTCAAAAAAGTAATGGCAGTGGAATTTGGTACATTTGTGTTTCTTATGAGAAAATTGTATCTCTTATTCTGAAATTTTCCACATGACACTATGATAACCATCACACTGTGGTTAATTTTGTGCATGTTACTGTTTGCCACATTAAGGGAGGAAATACACTAGACTGTCTGAAAGCTATTGTGAGCTTATTGTGGATTGTGAGACTAGCTCGCTACCTGCTGATCAGTTGTGCTAAAAAAAAAACAAACAAATGAAAAGAGCAATATAACTGTACCTGGCGGTTTCTCTGGTCCAGAATACGGGAGATCTGTATTTTCTTTCGCCCCATGATTAACTCTTTTCAGCACTTCAAGAAAATGATTCTGTAAAAATATAAATGTCAATTTAAACTTAGTTGGTAAGATACAATTGTGTAATCAGCAACATTTCAAACATTATAAAATATTTGCACAAAAAAGCCAAAGTTTTCATATTTCAGTTTAATAATTGCAGTCTCACTGCTGGACTGAGAGTAGTCCACCGACCAAAATATCCAACCAACAACATCCTGTGCACAGCCTACTGATGAAGGCCTAGTTAGGCTAATGACCTACTGTCTCTGACTTTACATTTACAAGATGGACAAACAAGGTAGGTGTGTCTATCCATGTAGGTTTTTAAAAACTCTGCTGTGCATCACTGCTGTGTCTGATCCACTCGCACCAGCCCAGCACACACTAACACACCACCACCATGTCAATGTCACTGCAGCGCTGAGAATGATCCATCACCAAAATTACACCTGCTCCGTGATGGTCATGTGGGGGTCCTGACCACTGTAGAACATGATGAAAGAAAGCAAATAAGTATGCAGAGCAACATGTGGACTATCATTTGTAACTGTAGAACTACAAAGTGCTCCTGTATGGTCAGTGGAGCTGAGAGAATTTACAGTGAATGCAAAACAAGGAAGTGGTCATAATGTTATGGTTGACTAGTGTATTAGCATACATAAACACAATTGATATGATTCTTGACAAGAACTGTACCCACCACTGAACAACTGAGACCAACCCTTCTTACTAAGCCAAGGCCATTAAAACAACACTGATGTAATAAATAATAGCCATTTTTAAAAAACAAAACTTCACAATTCACAATCCTAGATTTGCAGTGTTCTGCGGTGTTGTGTTATCAGCCTTCTAACCATTTGTGATTTCACCCTTCAATGTTGGTGGCATTGTGAGTGATTGGGGCAGTAATAGCTATCAGGAATTGGCAATGACTAATGACTAATGAGTAAAAGCTCAAATTAAACATCAAAAATATAAATACATTTGATCATTATGCACCACCTTAGCTTAGCTAATGCTAACACTACAGATCCAAATATCACAGGCTAATTTTGACATAGCTTTAATAATTATACCACTGAAAAACTGAGACCACATTCCAGGATAGACAGCGCTCTCCTCCAAGCTTGCTGAGCTGTTCAGTGATGTTTTGTTGGTAGCAGTTCAAAAAGGAGTGGGAACTATAGCTTAACAGGTTTCAGAAAAATCATGAGGTACTTTTCACACTCATTGCTTGAATGGAGAGAACTAGCAAATGTAAAGATTTGACAAAGATTTAAAAAAGGGGAGAAAACAGGATAACCTTGCCCAACCCACTTAAAAAAAAAAAGTAAATAATATAAAAATTAATGAACCAAAGATGCTGCCACTAAATCATTCCTTGCATGAAGTCATCTTTAGTGTTGAGGGCTTTAACCAATCTACTGGGAAATGGTGTGTTTTGTCATGATGCAATTAGTCCCATCATCACCCCCCCCCCCCCCGCCCCAGCGCCCACCCCAGAGTCCCTCCGCACCCAGCACAAGTGAGTGTTTATTTATGACCCTGAGAGGCGGTGGTGGGGGCTAAAGTTAGTGCAGAAGCGAACGCCCCCACAGTCTGGACTGTCCCAGAGAGAATGTGTGTATTTCCACTGGGCATGGGTTAAAAATATGCCATCTCCATTTAAAGGTAGCGTATAGTAAGCAGTGTTGCAGCCACAGTTCAAATAATAGAGCATCTCAGTGTGGGTAAAGTTCCTGTCCACCCCCTGCTCTCCCATGAGTTAAATGTACACAAACAGAGGGGTACACATGAATTTGGACGCTGAGGGACAGATTAAGGTTTACAATGACAGAAAATACCCACAGAATTCCACAGTAAAGACAACTGTGTAATCGATTGTTAAGTATTAAGTGTTCAGTGGAAAATGTAATATCCTTATTTTCATATAAAAACTTTTTTTTCAACAAGATATAAATATAGATAATACTTGCATAAAGAAACTAATTCTAGTTAAAGTGTGTGATTAAATAATGTTTGTGTTCAAAAATGGAAGAAATGGAACTCTTAACAACCATGCATAAAAACTTCCACCTAATATAAACAGTAATTGGCATAATCATTAAATCAGGGTGAGGGAAGAATATGCAGCAGTTATGAGCTTTTAAAGCAACAGAATGTAGGAGTTTCACCTTAAACTGACAGCTTCAAATCATTGTAATGCTCCTCTGTCCCGTAATATATAAAATAGAGGGTCTCTCTTTTTCCTACTGTCTCAGCACTGCACCAATTGCAATATATACCTTTTGGAGGGGAATAGGAAACCACCCCCTATTCTTCCCCCCTGAATTGAAGGACAGTGCTGGAAAAGGATTACACTCTGCAATTGTAGGGGGAGCCCAAGAGCAAAAATACCAAATCTTGACTAGAAAGAAAAGAAAATATACAAAATAGAAGAAAATATGATGTTCAAACTAAAAAGAACCTACGGTAAATAGGCATAATGCCAAGTGCTGGCAAGAGGGACATAATACAACTGTGTTGTGGGACACTGAGTTTGCATCATTCAAAATCTTTTGGTTGATTAGAGGTGGATCCAGAGCTAATCATTCAACATCAGTATTTGAAATCACTAATGTACTCATTTCTAAAGTCAATCAAATTCAAATCAAAACATGTCACAATACCTAACTTCCCAGAAGAGCAGAAGCAGTTACTGATACGAAAACTCGCAGAATATATTTAACACTATGCCCGGTTCTGTTTTAAAGTGAAGTGAAGCATTAGTTACCATGTACACTCCCCAGTGTAGTGAGTCCACTGATGATGCCAAAGCCTCCGGGAGCTTCACTGCTCCTTTCCCCCACCCTCCTCTCCCATTGGACATGTTTGACCTGGCTTATTTTTAGAGTCTCTAACCCAATAGTGAGCGGATATGGTGCGGAGGTTCTCATGACCCAGCAGTGCCCACTGCCCTCTCGCCCACTCCTGGCACTCAGAGTCCAGAGCAGTCCAGAATCTGCAGCACCCTGACCTTATAAAGAAGATGCTCGTCTTGTCAGGGCCACGGCTGGATGTTGATCACTCACACCTAGTAAGTTAGATAGGTAACTGAAGGTCAGCTGTCACCAGGCAGTTGGGCAAACAGATATGAATAGAAATGCAAGGAAGCACCCCCAGGGAAGTGTCTTTATCAAGAGATCTCTATCACTAACCTTCACGTCTGTCTCTAAATAGAAACTGTGAAGTTCCTCATATTAACCAAGACACTGCAAAATGTAGAAAATCCAGAATGAAGAAGATAAACACAGTTACACTGCACAGAAAGTTTACTGGCAATTTACTAAAGGTTTATAAGACATCATAAGAAGTATAAACACCTCTCAGGACAACATACACAACCTACATAAACATCTGTAAATACGTATTCCAAAAATACTCAGTTGTCATAAAGTTTGCTTTTGTCAGTTTCATTTTAGAAAGTGTTATAACAACCACACTCTTAAAAATAAGAGTGCTACTAAAGGCTCAGTCAGCTGTGCCATGGAAGAAACACTTTTGGTTCCATAAGAAACATTTTTGCTAAGAAGTTTAAATGGGTAAAAAACCTTAAGATCGAGTGATGGTTTTTTAAACCTTTAAAAGGTTCTTCACACTCACACACCTCTTAAACAAACATGGATCTTTGTAGAACCAAAAGTGGTTCTTCTATGGCATTGGTCAAAGAACACTTTGTAGCAACTTTTTTTAAGAGTGCATTTCTTGTTGGATGCACACAATATTGTATATTTGCTGATAATACATTTGTATATAATACATAATAGATTTTGCCATTGTTTCTGGGGAACATCATTACAGGGCAATTCTTTTTTTTTTTCTTTAGTTAAATCACACAATACTCAACGTACAATTCTAATCATGTTACAGTGTAACTCTTACAAACATTGTTTGTATTCTGCTATTACTGTACTTCCTTTAAACTAAAAAAAGTGAGTATATTTTCAGTTTACTTTTTATGTACTTATGAGAATTATACTTTAAAGTGATGGTCAGGATTTTAATAAAAAAAAAAAAAACATCTGCAGACTCTCTAGTTCCTGTGTCCCGAAAACCAGTCTAATTAGTTTATGAAGCCCCAGTGTCAGTACACAGAAAAAAAAGAAAAATAATAGGGTTCTGTATGTTCAGTATGCTTGGCTTTCTCTCTCTCTGCTCACAGCATAGAAACAGCACCTGGAGTTGTTCAGAGAGCAACGAGACCTTTTAATGTTGAAAAGTATGAACCCGAGATAAGGATATTGCTGTAGTCCTGCTCCATAGGCTGGTAATACTGACTTATTTGTGCTGTTTCATATTGCTTAATGTGGACCCGATTCTAAATCCTGGAGACCGCTAACTACATGATAGTAAACGCAGACCGAAAGTGCTACAAAGCTTAACAACTCGAGTTACAAATGAGTTTCTGTGGTAATTTATACAGTGAAAGAGGTTACAGGCAAGTTAAAATTCAACCACTTACAGACTTTTTCCCCTCAAATATACTATTCCACCTTAAATGGTGTGACGTTTCTAAAAGCAAACAAACCAAACAAAGTAACAGTTCAAAACACTGCTTTTATAACTTTCTTTATTCTGCAGTTTAATTCTTAGGTTAAGCTTACAGCCAGGGTTAGGATAAGGTTTAAAGCTGCTTTTTTCACTCAGTGTTGCCAGATATTCATGTCTACACAATTTACAAATAGATTAGTACAATTTTCACCATGATACCAGGCTTTATTTAGATTATAATCAATTACCATTATAAGTGGGACAGTCCAAAAACTCACATTGGTAGGTGGATTGGCGACTCAAAAGTGTCCGTAAGTGTGAGTGTGTGAGTGAATGTGTGAGTGGGTGTGTTGCCCTGTGAAGGACTGGCGCTCCCTCCAGGCCCCACTTGCGCCCAATGATTCCAGGTAGGCTCTGGACCCACCGAGACCCTAAACTGGATAAGCGCTTACAGATAATGAATGAATAAAATATACTGATATGGTTGTATACTTGTCATATATAATAAAACTTGTAACTGATATAACAACTAAAGTATACTTAAATATGCATTTATAAACTAAAAATTGAGTCAAGTATTAAGACTTTAGTCCCATGGAGTATTAAAATATTTCACTTATACTACTAGTACACTGATATTAATATAAGTACTACATAAAATACATTTGTGAAAAATACTTTGTTTACTTACGTTTTCTTAATGAAATTACTTACTCTGACCCTAGTCTCTATAGTTAAACCCTTGAAACAAAGAACCATATATGTGAAATTATTTCTAAACCTATTCTGAGCCTGAAATGATGCACATTATATAAAATAAAGCAGTCACCAAAGCATTTCCGCTGTTTATTTGGTTATGTTTTCCATTTAAATGCATGCTTACACTGAAAAAACGTTTATTTTCACTTCTAAGTCTGGACAAGCAAGCAATGCTACTAAAAAGTGCCTGATATATGGGCCTTCGATGCAGGGATCAATTGAGAACAGTGCTCTTACACAGTTTGTTTCAAACATAGTAGCAGCCTCAGATTTTGTGTTCACATTTTCAGAAAATTGATTTTCATGATAAGAGTTTGGATGAAAGATGTCATTGAATCCGTTTGGTTGTTATGTAAATTATCCTTCATTCTCTTTCACTCGCTACCTGATGTGGAATAGGATTCATTTAAAATGGTACTACAGATAATTGTGTATTTAACTAGCTCACAAACTAATTAGCTAAACCCATACTAGTTATTATTGTGGATGACAAATAGATGATAATATTATTACAATAAGGGAATACATAAATAAATATATAGTAAGGCTTATTAATGATCACGTGATGTCTCGCAAATACATTTGGATAACGATTATCATGTTTACTGTGATATTCTGCAGATAGTATTTGTTTTTCAAAACTTAAACTGTCATAAATACATACTATGAAATATTTTTTTTTTTAACATACAGATTTGGCCATTCTAAAAAGTCTAAATACAAAAGTATAGAACTTTTACATTCTGTTGATCTTTTAATATACTGCATTATATAATTTAACAAATAATTGCTGACCAAAGAAAAACCTTTATCTCCAAAATAGTAAATGTATAAGAGAAGGAAAAATTGAAGTCAAGGTAAAAACATTTTTCCAAGCTTTGGAGAATTTCTACTAGTCAGTTCATCATGAAATTTTCACACAATGTGAAGGACAATCTGCTGTGTTCAAATGATGTAGTAAACTAAACATCAACAAAAAATATCAACAAAAGGAGCTATTAGCCATTTTCTCTAGTGATCACATTAGGAACCAGCCAATTCATTAACACCTAGTGATCAGGACAAGTCAATGGTTCTATACTAAACAGAACACAACCACCTTCACCCCAACACCCTTCACTACCATACACACACGCGCACACACACACACACACACAAAACATAATCGCTTTCATTAATAATGTTTCACACTGTTGATCATAAAAAATGTTCCTTGTTTCTTTGAAGAACTAACATGTAAAAGCTTTTTTAGGAATACAGAGGTTTTTCTACTGTAAGTCTTCTTGGAAGCTTCAGTTGTATGAATACGAGCCCTTGTTCAGAATATGTATACTGCAGTCATGCAACTATTGCAATTTTTTTGCTTGCCCCTAGGTCCAGCTTTTAGCAGTGTGGCTTCCTATGAGGCCAGAGAGTGGAAAAGAAGACAACAGCAGAGCTGCTCTCTCCTCCGCTCTCTCCCACATGGGCCAGGGCCAACTAATTGCTGGGACCCTCACAGGACCAACAGTGACGCTACACCAGCAACAAACAGTTTCATCATGGACAATGGAAGCTACTGCAGTTCATAAACTAAGCTAGAGAACAGTTCACCTCAAGAGAACCTTAGTGAAATGACAGTTTGGATATAGCAAATCATAGACAGCATATTACAGAGGTACTCAGATATAAATCTTAGAGATCCGGCTACAGAGCTGAAAGTCCATGGAGGTCAAATTAGAGAGACAAATGAACATATTTTTCACTCCATTGATTGTTTAACACGTGGTGTTCAATGTTGATTTTTCTTTGTACAGTGCAATTTTGAAAACACCATTGCCTTGTATTCAAGATTCTGAGATTAGACCACTACAAACAACAGGAGATCACATATCACAGTGATAAAAATAATAATGTGCATATAGCCAGAGTCTCCCAATGGAGTAAATCTTGTTTAACAGATAAAATCCATATTAGATACGCTGTCACTATCAGAACAAAAACTAATTTTCCAAAACTGAAACATTCTAGAGTATAACTTTGTAAAATCTTAACATACGATGATGGAATAAGCCTTTGCAAATCTATATGAATGTCTATGCCAGCTGTCATGAAAGAATTATGCAGGTGTCATGTAGCCGTGTGAATAATGACCTACAGTAAAGCTATTTAATCATGAATCTGAATATGTTTAAAAGCTGTTGCACATTAAACATAAATATGTCTGAGGTTTCTTGAGAGTTTACTATTGTACGTTTTAATAAATGTTTATAAGCTTTTGAAGAATGAAAGTGAATGTAAATTTGGACCATGTCTACTGGCCTATCCATTACCAAGTGCTAAACTAATTTAGTTAAAAATATGTGGTGTTTTCATAACAACATACACGGGTTTTTATAAGGAAAGGTATGAGTGTGACAGTAAAAACTAAAATGCTAGAAAAGCCAACATAGCTATCTATACAAGATCTATCTATACGTAGGTACCACAAGAATCGCTGTGTTGCACACAAGATGTAACATATAACTTAAGATGTAGATGTTAATGATTAATTTTGGCATTAAAGCAATACAGACAAGATAATCTAGATCAGAAATATGCTTCTATTTCGAAATCAAAGCACAGGTTGTGAACCTTTATGACTGTTCCTTAGAGATGAGAAGAGGTGAGAGAAGAAACTAAACTGGGCCAAAAATAGCAAGAAAGCTTCTATTTGCATATGAAAGGCATACATCCACAAAACCACTGGAAAGTTATCAGAAAGTCTGAGAGAATATGTATGAGAAGAAATAAAACATGACAAGCTCCTGACAATGTGGTGCTGCAGCAAGGGGTAAATGCATGTAACTTTAGCAAGGGACGGCAGATCAACACTGCGAGAAATGAAATCTTATATATTGTCAGTATATCAAATAATTATCCATTTATATGAATTTTATAAGATTATCCGATCTGCTTCTAAATACATTTTCAGGTTTTAAATGAAATAGCTAGATTAACTGAATTGTACATTTCAAATATTATTTATTAAAAAAGGTATCCAGTCAAATGATCTACCAATGGAATAACATAAAGCAAGCAAAACAAATCTGGAAATATGCTGAGTAATATCGTAATATTCTAACAGTCTAATAATGAGAATTACTAAATAGAAACCCCATTTCCAGAAAAGCATGGACAGTTTCTAAATCTATAATTAGCCGAATAGCTTGAATTTCTGTTTAACTGATATATAAAAAAATAGATTTCCACTGACAAACCTAATAACAGGAGCGTCCACCAAAGGCTTAGTCTTTGAAGCATGCATGTTCAGCGTTCACTACTTTATGATACATTTCATGAGAGCATTGAGAGTCAGTCTAAAGACAATGTTTATTGGCACAAGACTGTAAAGGATTTAAGTGTTTTACCCTCTACACTTTACAACATTATGAAACGAATCAAAGAGTCAGTGGAAATCTCTGTGCCTAAAGACGAACTGTGGAAACCACAGCTGAATGTGCATGACCATCGAGCCCTCAGGTGGAACTGTTTGAGAAATGTCATGCTACTGTAATGGGCCTAGCCACATGGGCTTGGGAGTACTTTGGAAAACCATGTAACACAGTCCGCCACTGCATCAAGAAATGGAACCTGAAACTATTATGAAAAAGGTAGCCACATATTAACTTTGTTTGATACACCGACGAATTCTCTGGGCCTGAAATGATCTGAGATGGGCTGAAAGACAGTGGAAACATGTTTTGTGGTCAGACAAGTCCACATTTCAGCTTGTTTTTAGATAAAACAGATGTCAGACTCTGCATGCCAAAGATGAATAAGACAGTCTTATATTGGTATTTTGGAGAGACATATGCTGCCATTAAAAGTAAGTCTTTTTCTAGGAACTCCATTTCTATTTCAGCAGTACAATGCCAGGCCTCATTTTGTACAATTCTGTTCTTGAATGACTTTCCTGCAGTTCAGATCTGTCTCCTATTGGAAATACAGTACACTGTCAGAAAAAAAGGTACGGAAAAAGTATATTATTGTCAGTAAAGGTACAAACAGTTTAAATGTATCTTTAAATGTACTAGAATGGTTTTAAAGTCCAGTTATTTACCCTCAATGTACAATACATTCTGCTCTATAAAAGGAGAAAATATGTGTTATCTTTCATTATAGAACTGTTTAAATTACATTAACGTAATATAAGTCCTTGAAATTAAATAGGGCGCATGAAATCAACACGAAGCATTAAAAAAATTACCTACAATAATAGAATAAACTAAAAATATGTTCCCTAATTTAAGGTAAAGAAAATGTAAAATATGTAAAATACCCTTGAGGGTTCCACCACAGTGACAGCAAAGCTAACACCACGGTGAAAGTTTTTCTTAGTGTGTATATGGTACACCATGCCCAGGAAAATCAGACAACAGTGACCACAGGCTGTTGATCAGTTTTTATACAGCAAGAGTGATCCAAAATTCCACTTTCTTCTACAATACCCTTTAAAAAGCAAGGAAATGTGATGTCCCCCAATGGTAAACGTGCCTATGTTCCAGCATTTTTTGAATGTGCTGCAGGCATTCATTTCTGAAGTTGTTTAATATTCATCAAGTATAATGAAATTAAAGTATAAATATAATTAAATACAAAAAAATATTTGTCTTATTGTTTGTAAAATATTGCATTTTTTCCGACTTTTCTGGAAATTGGGTTTTAGATGATTGGGGATTTAAGATGATTTCACTTAATAAGAGATTACTGTTTTGCAATTAAGGCCTGACCTGGTGCCCTACACACATTTATATAATTGCTGTCTAATTAAAAACACATATCTCCATTTTTGTCGATTTAGATTTACAATATTTGAACACAGCAGCAACCCTTCACATTGTGTGGAAATGTCATAATAAATGAACCAATAGAAATGGTCCAAAAATACTTGGAAACAGATCTTTTTACATTCACTTCCACTGAAAGGGAGAAGGTTTTTTCTTTCTCCTGTAAAATTACTATATTGGGAGATACATGTTTTTGACTAGACAGCGATATGCAAGCAAAATAGCTTTAAAACTCAGATGGAATTGTAAATGAAGACAAAATGAAGACTTTATTAGTAACTGAGAACTCACTAAAAAAAGGAAACAAAAAAGAAAACTTAGCAACTGAACTCAAATTAAAACAGATATTTTTCAATTTCTCATTAAAAGAATGTAGTTACAAAATGAAGTTACACAACTTAATATTAGATTTTATTCTGATTTGACAGATTTGAGAATGTAGACACTTTGCCATTTAAAAGATATAATTCCCCGTAAGTATTAAAGCTTGCACCTAGCAAAATGGTAACACTTAAAATAACACTAGAAGTAAGTTGAATAATTCTATAACACACTTACAACAATATCATAATTACAAATTTAAGGTCTTTTCATTTATTAATTGATCATTTACGCAGTGTACTACATACCTTATGGAATTTAAGTGAATATTTGAGATACATCATTGTCTAAGTGGTGAGTTGTGAAACAAAAATGAAAATCAACACTGAAGCAAAATTGTACAATAGATTGATAAACTAATGAACATCGTATTAACAAGTTTTCTCCTAAACTGTCATGCTTCGTTTGGATTTGTGTGCGTACTGAATAAATGGTCACAAAAATCTCTAAACAGTTTTTTAGTTGGTGCATGTACAGTGGAATTTAGTGTATGATGAAGTGATGTAGAAACAATAATGTAAACCTGCATGTGCTTGGTTAAATTTTTGACTACAAGATATATATATATATATATATATATATATATATATATATATATATATATATAAACACTGCCACTGCAAAAGCATGTTTCAAAATCTAAAATATTAATTAGAGTTCAATTAAATGTAGGCAAACAAGTGTTCAAAGGTGGTTAAATTTAACACCCCTCACGGCTGAAAAGATGAGCACGGGTGTGGGATCTGCGTTTAGTTCTGAAATAATTTCTTGCTTGTTTTTGTAATCAAGTTTTTTTCTTGCTTATTTTTGTACTAAAGCTTACTACACATATACACATATGACCAATGTATTTTTTTAAATCTTCATGAAAACCAAACCCACAACATGTGCGTCACTAATACCCTGCTTTACAAATTATACCACTGAAAAACTGAGACCCACCCTGCAACAGCTGTCCCTTAGCCAAGGTCATTAAATCAACAGTGATTTTTTAAAAAGCAACACTTCAGAAATCAGAATTGCAACTAAGTGTTTTGGAATCAGGAATTTAGGAATCCTTGGTAATTAGTGGTCTCCTCCAAGCATGCTGAACTCTCTTGTGGCATTTTATTAGCACCCTTCTAAATCTTCTTGCTTTCACACTTTTTTTAGATGGTGGCATTGTGATTGACTGGGGCACATATAGTTATCAGCGTGAAATCGGCAATGACTAATTATGTTGTTGAAATATTAGGATAGAATTAAAAAACAAAACAAAAAAATATATTTATTACTTTATTTCCAACTATAAACTTAATCATTATGCACCACCTTAGCTATAGGTTAATGCTAAAGCTACATATCTAATTACCACAATGTTGAATATGCGGGACATATGCAATATAAGAATTCTGTCCTGTTGCCAATATCCAATATTTGTCATGTGCTTATCTGCTTGTGTTGATACTTAAACATGCATAAAATATGTAAATTATGGCTATATCTCACTGGATTTTGACTGAATTTAAAAATGAATTCCTCTTAAAATATACAGATAATTTAGAGGGGTAATGACGCCTGAACGTCCTGTTCATCCAGACTTAAAATATCAGTACAAACACCTGCCTTATAACCATCTTCATTTAAAGCAAATATTTTCCCATTCTTATATCACTGATCATCCCTAATTCCAAAAACATAACAGCGTACTCTCAGCTAATAGTAGTGTTATGTATTGCACTGCAATAATCAAATCTTTTTCAGCTTAAAAAGCTTTCTAAATAATATATAATGTAATCTAATATATTAAACGATATATAAATAATAGGAACGGTTATATACAAACGAGTATAATTAGAATATTCAACATATTTCAAGACAATCCGGCATGTTTCAAGTGATTGTATCTTTGTCTTTTTCCATTAGCAGTTCATTTTGCTTCTTTAAAGTTATATTTCTAGAAAAAAGCAAAATTATCAGCATTATTTCTTGAACCAATAAAATGACACACTTTCACTCAGTTAAATGAAAACACAACCAGAAAACATTGAGAAATACAGTAAATAATCAGAAAATATTCTTATACCAATCACATTATGAAAAATATTGATGAACTGATAAGATCTGAAAAGACATTACATATGAAACATAAAATATAAAGGTGTAATTTACAAATTTCTACACACTTTCCATTCACAAGATCAAGATATTTTTGCCAAATGTTGAACCTTAAGTTTACACACATTTTTCAAAGCTAGTGAAGCTAAAAACAGCAGTAGAGGAAGTTAAATGTGCACAAAATCTTAATACTCTTTTCCTTATATCAGCCTTGTAACTGCATTGCATATAAACACACAATTTTATTTCACATAAAGGAAACAACTGTGTTCATTTCATTTTAGGGGCAACCATGCGCTAAAACTCAGAGAAGCAGCTTAGGACGAAGAGGTCACTGGTTTGATCCCTTGGATCCCCCAGACCAAGTGACAGAATGTACAGCACTTTTAACACTTTCAACATTGCATCGATTTGAACAAGCCAATCTGATCACTGGGCACAGAGGTGGCTGCACGATGCTTTGGGTCTGTGCGTGTGTGTGGGTTTATGTGCGTGCCTACAACCTTAAAAAGTAATCACTACCTTGTGTCTGTATGTCTATGTTTTCACTGCCACAGATGGGTCAAGTTAATTTTGTCAAACTGCTGTGCAGCTTGGACTTTCCTTACATGTAAATGTAAACAAACAGAATGATGTACAAATATCTATGGTTTGAGCAACATTACACATAACAGACAGCATATGTCAAAAGGTATGGATACCCTCCTGCTACATTTGTTCTAAAATTAAGAACATTAACAGGTTGTTATTAGATGTTGTTAGATGTTGGAACATCACCGTGATGGCAACCAGCAATGAGCAATGAGAACTGATGTTGAATTATACGTTCTGGATCTCAAATCCCACTCTAACACATCCCAAGGGTATTCCAGGGAATGCAGTTCCACTGCTTCACAGCCTAAAGGTTGGGGGATTTACACCTCTGTAGCCTACACTTTGCAATGGTCATGATGCATGTGCAGTTTTTGAGCATTCCATTCAACTAGCAATATATACACAAACACACGCACACATATATATGCATATATATATATATATTTTTTTTGTGGAGAATTTCAACACAATGTGCACAACTGAGCACAACTAGCAAAAATATTTCAGCCTAGGCCTTTCACAACAATTGCTTTATCTTCAATATTGTATAATATTTACATAATGTCACCATTATTTTAAATATTCGCTCTGTTCCGTCCCTGGTTTTCTGGCACATTCAAGTCGATTTTATTAAAAACAGTGGCTTTATTTTATTTAGGTTTTATTTAGGATATTCAAACATTTCTTCATATTCCAATTCCAATGTTGGAATATTCTTTATAGCTGTGTATTATATTAGTGTCATAAAATGATCATAAAATGACAGTAATATCATTTATGGTGATTATTTCTGGGAAAATATATCAACCACAAAAATGGCTATCATGACAGGCCTATTTGGGCCTAATCCATGACACTTTTAACACTTACGGCACACCTGATAGTGGTGTTGTGTGTGAAACACTGACCAACATTCATGAGCCAGGCTTGACTTAGGTTACAGCACATGTTGTGTGGTCCAGACGTGGGCCAAATGTCCACAACACACCTGACTTGGCTGAGTTGAGGCAGCCAGACTCACCCTAAGCCAGCGCTGTCATTCAAGACCAGGTTTGGGCCAAAACTTTATTTCCAACTATAAACTTGATCATTATGCACCACCTTAGCTACAGGGTAATGCTAAAGCTACATATCTAATTACCACAGACTTGGACTTTTTAAATATTTCATCCTAAAATAGTTGAATATGCAGGACATATGAAATATAAGAATTCCATTGCCGTTGACAATATCCAATATTTGTCATGTGCTTATCTGCTGGTGTTGATACATAAACATTTATAAAATATGTAAATTATGGCTACAACACACTGGATTCTGACTGAATTTAAAAATTAATTCCTCTAGGGTATGAAAAATACATACACACATGGGCCAAAAGAGACTGCAGATATGGGCCATATTTGGAACAAACCTTCAAAGCTATTTGGAATAGTCTACAATGGGTGCACACATGGGGTGTCCACAAACTGTTGTGAAGGTTATATGTATATTAAACATTCAGTTACACAAGACCAACCTATTATCTAAATATGAATCCACATTTATCATAATAACTTGAACTCGTCATAGAGATTGGGTGCAACTTTTTAAGAGCTATTGCCATGCGGATTCTAGGCATAATGCTTGTTGATAAAGAGTGGAATCTCACCTGAAATTGAAGTGTAAAGCCAGTAAACGTCTCTGAACTCCGGCTTCGGCTTCGCGCGTTAACAAACACAACGCCTTTCACTCTCCATCTCCAGCTGTTCATCCAGCAGACTCCGCTTTTGTAGTTATTTACATAGCCCCGCCCATTGCCCGTGCCATTGGCTAAACAGCACGCCACTCTGCCGCCATCTCGCTCCTCGTTGGCTTTTCACTTCCACTCTTCCATCCAATCAATAACATCAACACTGCACTTGTGGAATGGAGCTGTTTTTAAAGCAATAAGACAATAATTTATAAAATGCTACCAATAATCCCGAACTACAAAAAACACAAGCAAATACAAAACTGTATATATACATTTCTGTGATTATTTGATGGGATTTGGACATAAGAACATATACAGTATGAGTCCAGCAGTGACTGTGGTTTTAAAATCTCCAGCAGCACTGCTGTGTCAGATCCACTAACATGAGTGCAACATAAATTAACAGACAAACACCATATCTGTGAAAATGCAGTGCTGAATGACTCTTCACCGATATAATATATGCTCTTATGGGGGCCTGACATCTGAAGGGGGCTAATAAAGTATGCGGTGAAACCAGAGCAACTAGACTAGAGTCTTTAATTAAAAACTGAAACTGCACCGATATGACCAGTGGAGCTGATTAAATGGGCAATGTGTATTGAAAAGGATGTGCATAAACATTTTGGCTGTACTGTACAAATTTTTAAGGCAAAGTTATTTATCTGAGCAGTAAGAGTTCATTTACTCAAAACAATCAAAATAACCCTAATATTAAAACAAAACCAATAACATTATTGCAGTAAATAGTGATGTTCTGTGTGTAAATCTGTTGGTTTAACCCTTTCCAAATCTCTCCTCGTGGTAATCCAGTGTTATTTGGGGTTATTGTTCAATACTTAGTTTTACCGGTAATTAAACACTTCATTATGATAATTGAACTGTGCAGCTGATTTAACAAATTCATACGACTAAGTAGAATGTCTGAGTACAAACTTTGTTCCTCACACTCATTCACAACACATCTACTACTATTAGTATTTTTTAAAATTTGTTGTAATTAAATATTTTATAAAAGCACCACATTTATTGAGAAGATAAGTTAATTTAAAAAGTAACCCTCACCTTAGTCATCCATGATCTTTGCACAGTACGAGACACAGAAAAAATACTGACCAATAGAATGGGACACTGTGCAGAAACTGCAAATTAGCCTAAAATCACCCAGCATTGGCCAGAAATGTATAAATACCCATGCATTGGGCTATGGAACTGTGTTGGTCTAACACCTCTGAGATGAGCTGGAGTGTTTGTGATCCAGAACTAATGACCCAGCATCAATACTTGAGCTAATGTTCTTGTGGCTAAATGCATTCAAATCCCCACAGCAATTTTCATTCTCTTCATTCTCACGCTCAAGTAAAAGAAGTCAGCCGGGAGAATAAATATTATATTTAAAAATACTGGAAAGTCTTGGTAAATGTGCAGAGCAACTTTTATATTTTATTTACCTCATATACTATTAACACGATACTTTTATTCTCGCTCTCACTGAACAATATCTGGATTGGGACACCTACCTGGTATCTACATTGTGCTTCTTCAATTATAGCCTGTAGTCCATCAGTTCTCCTGCATACTTTATTCCCATTTCAACCTGCTTTTCAATGGACCCCCACAGGACCACCACAGAGCAGATATGATTTGGGGGGTGGCTCATTCTCAGTGCTACAGTGACACTGACGTGGTAGTAATGTGTTATATATATATATATATATATATATATATATATATATATATATATATATATATATAAAATTCTCTGCTTACCCTCTATTCGAACTTCATAGCTGTAGAATTACAGAATGTATGCCACCTGTTGCTCCACATACTTTGTTCAGCAACAGATAAGTTACTGTCACCGACTTTGCATTTACAATTTGGACCAACAGGGTAGTCTAATATATTGGCCAGTGCTTAAAAAGTCCAGCAGTACTGGTGTATCTGATCCACGTGCACTTGCATAAAACACACTAACACAATACCACCACATCATTGTCACTGCAGTGCAGACATTGATCCACAACCCAAATGGGTGTAATGTGCTAACAAAGTATGCAGAGCTGCAAATAGGTGACAAATAAAATGGATAAGAAGTGTAGGACAAGGAAATCATATTAATGTTTTGGCTGATTTGTTTATTTTTAGAAACATAAATTTAAAAGATATATTTCTGTTTGTAACAATATTTTCAACTCAAAATAAGCAACAAAAAATTATTAATTAAATTATTAATTCATTAATCTCATTGACAGGGCAATATATTTATATATAAGACAAACTACATACTCTCTCTCTGTCTCTCTCACCCTCTTGTGTGAGCATTACTCTCAAGGGAGAAGGGGATGCATGTCATCTGATGCAAGAACGAGCAACCTCGCGTCACACAGCTGTAAAGTCCCCAAACAGCATCTCACAGTCAGGCCCCAATGGCATACATCTGGATTTCTTCAAATCCAGCCAAGAATTAACACCATGTAATCCATGTCCATAAAGTGGTTAGGGAAAGAAATATTGAGTGACAAATAATAACTTAATTTAATTATTACATTCGGAATGAGAAAAAAATGTGACAAGGAGAGGACACATCTACAGAAAAAAAAAATCTAATATATTTCTGTTTACAAGAATATGGGAAATATATTAATTTGGTTTTGTACCCAACTATCACTTTGTACTCAATAGTGCCCCATGTGGAGCATTTCATTAAACTTGACTGAGTGAGTGAGAGAGTGATTACAAGCCAGTTCCATTAAGTGCTTTTCATCTAAAACAATACTAAACGGTTGCTAGGGTGGTTCCTTCAAAATTATATATTCAGTATGCTTAGTTTAAAAACAAATTTCCAAATCTAATTATATATTTTAAGATTTCTTTTGTGTTATTTGTTTTTCTTTAATTATGACCATTATGACCATTGTAATTTGAGGATTTACCAGTTAAAACAATTGAAAACCAAAATATATTGATGTTTGGATATGAAAATCTCCATGGTTGCTTTGGTACATATTTGACCATTGTCCTGTCATAAAGAAGCAGTTCCAGATCTGATACGTTTTTACTTGTGTAAATTTATAACTTAAAATATACTACCAGTGATTGTTTCCAGTTTCCATTAATGTCCATTAGTTGTGCACAAGTGTCAGGTTGCATGTAGAAAAATCTATATTTCAACTCCTTAATAATCGTATAATCAGACCACCCAGTGGCATCTGGAGCATCAAAGCCTGTATGGCTGTTTACTACGTGATATGACTTCTGAAAACCCGGTTCAGATCTGTCATTGAGAAATCTAGCATAGACCCAGAATTACTAATATGGGTATGATGCAGACTACAGAAACATGACACAACTTCAGTGATCAATTGCGGTCAGTAAATACAAAGTAAATTCCAGCACCTCTCACTTATTTCCTGTTTAAGCCACAGTCATTTTCATATTATGCATTTTTAAAAATATTCCTAAACAAAAACAACATTTATGATTTAGCATCAGATTCTAACATTTTTAATGATAACAAGCCCTAGTGTTTTAGACATCCTTGTATTCATCAGTCCTGCACTGCTTTGGTCTTCTATGTTCTGCCAGGTTGTTTGCTACTGTTAAACAAACATCTCTGTTACTTCGCAATCTGAGTAGCTGTTTATTTGGATGTAGCTTATATTTGGCTGTGATACATTTATTCTGGCTTTTCAGCCTCACTCACCGCACTGACATTTGTTTGGTGCCAATGTTAACAACAGCAAATGACCTCAGAGGCCAACTTTCTTAGTGCTCTTGTGAAATAAAATATCAGTACTTACTAAATAAAGAAAGAAAGAAAGAAATAAAACAGCTTTGGATGTGGCAGAAAGTTATCTAATTTCTTTGATATTTGTTTTAACTACTCATCTCTGATGAAAATGAATACTCTGATACTGCATTTGAGACTCAGATCTTCCCCTACCCACACTACACACTGACTAGACATACTGGAGTAATCCTACTCCAGTTATGATTTATTAAATTCATTTTATCTTTTTAAAACAATAGAGCTAGTTGTAAAAGGGCTGTGATGCAGTGATTCTATATTGTTCACTGACAGAATATTTAAGCTGATGTTCTGATGTTTAACCTCTCAGTCGTAGTTTTGGTTCAGCCCCAAGTCCAGTTACAAATGCTACACACTTTATGAGCCGAAACCTTGGGGTCATTTTTTTTTAAACTATTTTTTTTAAAACTTAAAAAGAAAATACAGTTACTCAAGGCCTCATGCTGAGTGAAGGAACCTTTGGAAAGTGTACATTAGACCGCTTTTTTCTTTTCCTGAAACTTCTCACTTCTGCTTTTGAGAACATCAGTGGCTTCGATTTTTTTTTAGCATGTGGTGGGCCTTGTTGAATTCAGAAATAGCTCCCCTGGTCAGTATGCATGTGTTCGAAGCCATTCTTCGCTGTGTATACTTTTTTTTAGTAATCAGGCCTTTCTTGTGTTGAACATTGCAGATGCAGGTCTTGAGTTCTCACCATCAAGTTGAAGCATTCAAACCCACCTGCTGAAGGTTACTGGAAACATTGAGTACAATATTATATCTAAATTTTGCCGAAGTGTTGCCCAACCCTGCAAAACCTGACGTCTTGCAGGTCTTATCAACAGAAAGCTTATTATTCCATTGGCACATGATTTCACTTGTTCCCTGTATTTGTGTTTTTTTTAAAGAAAGTGTCCACAATATTTTTTGAAAGCGGTCATGTGATCTACCAATGGAAAAAGAAACATTCAATAGATGAATATCTAGGAATACGTTAAATGAGACCTATACTATAAATGTGAATATATACTATGAATATAATATATATCAACTCAATCTAAAATAATTTGCTAATATTTGCATTTGTTATGACATACTTTTGCAGTAAGACTTTAGGCAAAGACTGGGGGTTTTAAACAAATTACAGTCTTAAAATTTAGATCACTTTCAGACTTGCAAAATAAAAGGAATTCCATGCATGTCTTGAATGTCTGAATGTAATGAATAAGTGGAAAATATCTGCAAGCTGCCTTTTGTATTTTTGAAACCATGAGTCAAAACAAATTACATAAAAAATGAATAAATAAATATAATAAAGTCACATAAAACACATCCAATACTTAGCCCCAAACAGATCTGCAGTGGAACTACTTAGAATATCCAAATATATTTCTGTGCTATACTTCCCTTTTTGGGATTACTTCTTAGGTTCTGTTGTCAGTGAATTCTACATATAGAATATTTGCCTATATGATTCATCAATACACTTTCAGAAAAAACGTATGGCAGAGGTACATTATCGGCCACTAAAAGTACAAATGGTGTTATTGTACCTTTTAAAGGTACAACAGTCTTTTTAAAGTTTTGTGTTCTCTAAAGGTACACTACATTCTCTTCTCCAGAAGGAGAGTTGATTATTTGTAAGATTTCATTACAAAACCATGGAAAAATAAAAGAATCCAAGCCCTGGAGATGAAATTGGGCATATGAAATTGTAAAATCTACAATTATAACAGAATAAGGTACAATTATGTTCCCTAGGTATTGAATATATAAATGACGTTTCTACAAGGGTTCTTTATTTTAAGGAAATGGTTCTATATAGAACCGTGAACACATGAAGAACCTTTGGCCTAAAAGGTTCTTTGCATCATTAAAGGGATCTTCAGATTGATGGAGAATGTGCTATGGTTCATAGAATGGTTCTATATGGCACCTTTTAGAAAATGGTTCTATATGTCACCAAAAACAGTTCCTCTATTGGAAAAAGCTCCACATCAGAGGAACCATTTTTAGTGCCATATAGAACCCTCTTCTAAAAGGTGCTATATAGAACCATTTATAACATACTCCATCAATCTGAAGAACACTTTCATGATGCAAAGAACCCTTTAAACAGGCAAAACGTTCTTCAAGTGTTCAGGGTTCTATATAGAACCATTTTCTTTAATAAAGGACCACTGCAGAAGCACCATTTTTAAATGTGCATCCTTCAATGTCCCACCGCAGTGACAGCAAACGGTATCACCACGTTGACAATCTTTCAGACTATGTACATCAGCTGGTGGTTTGCTTGTAATGTAATTCTACAAAACTTTGTGCTGAGGCTCAAAACTAATATTGTAAGCAACAACCAAAAATCCAGAAAATGAACAGAAATTGGAATGAAGAGGGAAAAAGTGAATGATCGGTATGAGTTGATACAATCCATGATTATATTTTAGCTTCATTTGACACTGATAGCTGCTTCTGTGCATGTAGGCAAAATATAGTTATGATCATTTGTATATGGGTTTACTAAAGATAGTTCTTTTAAACTTTAAACAGTTTCTAAAGACCTTTGTATTTATCTTCTTCTTTATGATCCTCAGCACACTTTGTGTCATTTCATTAGTGAATTGCCTATGAAAATTTAGTTTCTGTTACTTCATATTTATATCCTACTAAAGCAGGAACTTATGGACAGATTTTCCAGTCTCATTTGCAAGAAATGGTAGAGAAGCCAATAATTGTAACCACAAATATTTTGTTTTTGAGTTCTTAGAATAAGAGTTCTTATTCAGTAAGAGGTTCACATTTTTGTCCAACTGTCACTGGATTGGATAATTGTGGATCTGGCTGCATATACATATTATTATTATTATTATTGTATATTACATATTATTTCAGAAGCACATATACAGTATTGTGAAGTAGTCATAGGCACCTAAGATAATTGTATATATTTAAACTAATACCTTCTCAGTAAGTGTGGTGCTTGTAGAAAGTTATAACAGTAAGTAAATAAATAAATAAATTAATTAATAATAATAATAATAATAATAATAATAATATAAAACAAATTTTGTTTCTATGATGTAGTAAATGTGAGTGAGTTTGAAGAACATTGTTTTGTTCAGATTCTCCTTTATCACATGAATTTGTTAAATCAACAGCACACATTATTTAAAATCATTATTTATAACCAATAACACCTAGGTACTGTATGATAACCTCAAATAATATGGAGTGTCATAAGGAGAGATTTTGAAAAAGTTAAACCAACACATTCACACACAGATTATCACACTTACAGGAATAATGTTATTTGATTTTATTCTAATGTTGGGCGTTATTTGTTTGTCTGTTTTTTTTAGCAAATAAACACTTACTGCTCTCAGGTGCCTAAAACATTTACACAGTACTGTATGCACATGCCACTCATAAGCACTTATCTGACATCTGACCCGTTACAAGAGGTTGACATGTTTTTTAGCCTATATATTAGTACTGAAGCATGTTACCATGAATTGCATTGGGTGCAGTAGGATAATATATTGGGACTTGGAGCTTCTTAACATTGAGTTTTGTCTACAACTCCTTGTTAATCACATGGGTAAAAATGAGAACTTCTACCAGTTTTTTAAAATACTTTCATGATGAAAAGATTAACATGTAAAGTAATTCAAAGGGTTATAATAGGTCATTATTCACAGAGATGATGATAGGAGGGCGGCACGGTGGCGCAGCAGGTAGTGTCGCAGTCACACAGCTCCAGGAACCTGGAGGTTGTGGGTTCGATTCCCGCTCCGGGTGACTGTCTGTGAGGAGTTGGTGTGTTCTCCCCGTGTCCGCGTGGGTTTCCTCCGGGTGCTCCGGTTTCCTCCCACAGTCCAAAAACACACGTTGCAGGTGGATTGGCGACTCGAAAGTGTCCATAGGTGTGAGTGAATGTGTGTGTGTCTGTGTTGCCCTGTGAAGGACTGGCGTCCCCTCCAGGGTGTATTCCCGCCTTGCGCCCGATGATTCCAGGTAGGCTCTGGACCCCCCGCGACCCTAAATTGGATAAGCGGTTACAGATAATGGATGGATGATGATAGGATCCAGACATCTACAGAAACCCCGGTTTTTACACATAAAATTAGTACACAGTCTGATGCCAAAGATATCATTCTGCAGGATCTTTAAGATAAGCTTTTGGCCTAAAACATATTTTTATATTAAGTGAAAATAGTCTTCTTCAGCTCACACTTCTGTCAATCTGTATACATTAGCTAATAAAATCATAAAATGTGGCCTGTGAAATTTGTGGCACATTTTATATTTAATTTAATTTATTGTCAATATTTATGTTCAGCAAATAAATAGAGACTGGGGAATCATATTGAAGATGATTTTCACTTTAAAGACCAGAGAAGTTGCAACTTTTCCAAACTATAAGGTACAAGATGTCCTAAAGAAAACTTATTTTATACATTAAATATTGATAGTATTTTACCATGACTAAATTTAAACTTGAGGTCAGGAAATGCTGAATAAATCAATCTTAGCCTAACCTTGATATTTTTAACAGCAGAACTAAGTTTTAATAATAAACCCATTTACATTACATATAATGCATTTGTTAAGGGCTTAAATGTTGATTTAGAAATCAATGGACTTCCTCTTTCAACGCCACTTAATATTTTCTGTTTTATACCCTGGTTTGGGCACACAGGAGACTTGCAGGAATGTGTTCGCCTGCTAATGCGTTGACTGTGACGGTGGACGTTATTTTGCAGTTTAAAGTTGTTAAGTTCGTAGTTGGGGACTTTTTTTCTAGTTTAATCTGGGGGATTGGAAAGCAGTCTGAATCACATGCTCAAGCTCAAGCTCCAACCGGGAGCACAACAGCAGAGCGTCAGAGAGAACTAATGCAGGGACACCGGAGATAAGAAAAGTTTGGAGCATCGGGAGACAGACAGCGGAATTGTTTACAAAGTTTGACCGAGTAACGCTGCTCTCCGTGCGGCCATGTCCTACACCCAGCGCGCTCTGCTCGTTCTTTCTCTGTTGGGCATTTTGTCCTCTGTAATGTCGGTTCTCTCCGTGTTTCTCATCTTTCAGCTGCAGGCTCGACAGGGCAAGGACTCGCCCTCTGTCGTGCCCACCGACATTTCTTCTGTTTTAATGCCTGTCGCCGTCGTGTTTTCGGCGCTTTCACTCACTCTTAACCTCAGCTCTGTGATTGTGTGTCTGCTCCACGGTTACTTCACCGCGGAGCTTTGCCGAGAAGAAACAGACCCGCACAGGTAGTTTTATTTAGGTTTACACTACAAAAGAGACCCCCTCCCCCATCCCCATCCACCACCACAGCTGAAGCCCACTATATCTAATTCTTAGAATATTTTAAGATTAGCCCATTTTTATTTTTAAATTCTGGTACATGACATGGCATGAAGCATCACCAAGCGTGATGAGGCCAGAGAAATACAATCTCTACGTGCTCTTAATCAAGTTTGCTTGCTTTAGTTTTCACAATTCAGTATACGCTTGACTATTAAATGTATTAGCCAAGTTGAGTTGACCTCATGTCTGTCTCCTCTCTCAGGGCTGACTGGTTTCTAATGGACAGCAGGGCTGTCCGGCATGTGGCTATTGGTTTATTCTGCCTGGGAATCTCTGTTTACCTAAGCGGTGAGTGATGACTAAGAATAGTGATAAAATAAAATCACTCTGTTATATTCTCATGATCGTTTTAATTAAAGTTCTGATTATAGCAACCAATATTACATCAATAAAAACAGTATTACCACATAATCATCACATGTAAATGTTAATAATGCAGTGTTAGTATGGCTGTACAGTATTTCAGCACTGTGTAAAAGTATCTACACACAGCTAAGAACAATCAATCCCTTCCGTCCCACCCTTAAAGAAATACTGTAACTGAGGACCTGGCGAAGTGCTCGCCTTAATTCCAGTCCAGTGCTGAGTGCCAAAGGCCTGAAATCTGAGAGGAATTGCACTCTTAAGAATTTAGCCTTCACCTCTGTCCCAAAGTCCATTCAGAAGGCCTGTTATATCCCAGAATTCTGCTTCTCGATACCATCCCTCATTATAACAGGGTCCACAGCTCTTTTCCTACAGAAAGGATATAGAACAATGTATATATTACATAGCAATCATAGTAATACACTGATGTATGAAAAAAAAATGAATAAACATGTTCTACTTCGTATTTATTACTTTTGTCCTCTCTAAATTCACAGCTATGGCCATCTACATGCTCTTGGTGTTTGAGATTGAGACAGGAATAGCCAGTGTCTGTGTCCTCTCCTCTGGCGTGCTAGTGCTGATGGTCATAGTGGCACACACACTGTTCCGGGCAGCACGCACCACCAGGCATTTCCACAACCAGCACGTTAACACTGTGTACCAGAACGACCCTGAGGGCAGCCTGGGTGTTCATACGTCAGAGCTAAGCTTCAGAGATAAGCCCAGGAGACAACTCAGCCAAGCCGGCTTGCTCCGGCAGTTCCCTTACACTCCGTCCACTGAGCCCAAACAACAACATTCTCAGTCTGCTGGCCCACACTGCCACTCCAGTGAAAGAGAGGCCTACAGTGGCAGTGGCCGGATGCACAGGGCCCTGTCTGCCGAGTCTGGACTGCTCCAGCAGCCTCAAGCACAGCCTTGGAATGGCGTGAATAATGAGATGAGAACTGTGCTGGCTCGAAAAGCCACAAGCAAAGACTCCACATTAGTTTGAGAATCATCATCACTTTAAATGGTTGCTCCTTGTAGTATACACTAACATAAATCTACAACAAGTTTCTAGCATGTGTATACCTAGTAAATTATGTCCAATTTGCCTAGGTATATACTTGAAGGTACACGTAACAATACTGTAGCAATACCCCTACTATAACATTCTTGCTACAGAATTGAGCCTAGTAATACACTAAACATTCCAGTGTTGTTGGTCCACAGATCTGGGACTAAACCACTACAGTAAAGGTGTTTTGCAAAGAGGGTGGCTGCCTGTGTTTGTAAAAGTGTGGAACACTACAGATCTGCATCTCTACAATGTGTAGGAATAGTCTACATAATTACAGCATGGATACAATTAACAAAATAAAATATAATACTTTTAGGACATTTTCACACTTACTTTTTATCTAATATCTGAAGGATAATAAGGATATTTTCTAGGTCCCCAGATGTACCAATATAGGAACTTTGAGCTTAGGGCTATATAAAATGTTTCATGTATATATGTGTTACTATAATTTTTATAGCTCACAGAATTTCACATTGTGTCAAACTACACTGACATAGCTGTGCAAAGTTTATTACAACCTGGGTGCGGTTTGAGTGAGTTGAGAGATATTTTGGAAACATTTTTACAGAAATTGTCTAGATATTTATGGATATCTAGTGTTTAATAGTTTTATTAAATCTAGCATTAAATTTAAAAAAGTAAAAAGTGGACACTACATTACAAGTGGATGTAAATTGGATGATTTCTTGTCAATCCATTCCTTTAAAATTCTGTGTTCAATACCTAATAAATGCTTAAAGGCAGATATATTTGACAATAAATGTGTACTGTACAGGTCTGAAATTTCAAATAAATATGATTGGACAACTTATGCATTCCTTTATGAGTCTATTTAGACATATTAGGTGTACAAATAGGTTTAAAAGTGAGAATTCCTCTCTTTCCATTTTCAAATTATTCCTTGTTAAATACACTAACAATTGTGATTTTAATATTACACAACAATTACCATGAAATGACAAAAGAAAAAGAGCGTGTTTGAATTTTGAATTACACGTTACATAAAAATGCTTTAAAACTTATTTGTACACATAATCAAAGACACAGGCCTTTGGAAACAGCACTAACCTTGGCAAAAGATTTCCATATGTCAGGATGATGTGGAAGTGGCATGTGATGGAGGGTCATTGTGATTGGGTGCAGGCTTCACACCACTAAAGCAGCATGCATTGATCAAAAAAGAAAATTAAGCAGTTTTGAACGTTTAAATTGGTATAAGTGGCAAAATGAAATTTTAAGGCACAATGAAAAATCAATGAAGTATGTCAAGGAATGTGACAGTGCATAACAAGCTGTACAATAACAAACATACATTTCCAAAATATGTTGCAAACCAAAAAAACTGGATAGAGAGGGACATGCTACTTGCTGGACAAAAACAAGCTAATATTAGAACTCATGTCATGAAATATAAGCTTACTAGGTGTGAGATATAATGACACAATGTGATTAGAACTGACACTTTGTGAACTACTGTGAGTAAACTACCTCCGTCCTTGAGAACTGTTGATCTGTTCCTTCATTGTGATGGTTTGCTTTAAAAGGCCATCAATGTTTTTAAAATAGAGGCTGCTGTTGTTCATGCTTTTCACTGCACTGTAACACAAGAAGGATAGATCAAATCTTGCTATAATGTCATTTATAAATGGTTGTGTGGCTTACAGATATTTAGAATATTACCTGCATGCATACTCCACAGTATAGATTGCTCCCTGGCTCTGCTCCTCCCAGCTCTGCATGTCTGTCTATGGAAAAAATGAGTTGCCTTATTGTTGAATACAATCAGCAAAAAAAAAAAAAACCCTGTGTTTGATAACACCTTTTGGACAAAAAGCTAATTAAACAGCCTTTTTATTATATGACCCACTTATTTAATAATAATAATAAAAAATAATAATAATGCACTTTTTTTTACCTTACCTTATGTTGGACAAGCTCTGGTAGTGATCTCCTTACATGCTCCTGTAAGCGGTACAGTGCTATGGAGGGTTCATTTGCCAATACATACATACTCTCTGTGAACTTATCTGTTACTGTAACAAAAAGGAAATAAAACATGGGTTGAATACAATACATTATACTAGTAAACTAGACATACTACATTGCTGAATGTCCACGGGGAACCCTTCACCTTCTATGAAATAAACAAAAATAAATACAAAACATCTCATTTTTAGTCAATAATATAATCTTGCTTGTTGTATGTAAACTCTGCAAACAGTGCAATTCTTGAAAGAGAGGAATGTTATAGAAACAGGACTTATTTATCTCTGGTATCTAGGTAGGTAACCTAAGCCTTCTCATTGGTTAAGAGGTGAACTGAAAGCCTAGGCCTACCCATTAATATATTAAAGAAGTCAAAGGGGTATAACCAAATCACATTTTATTTTAAGGAGTAGGAACTAAATTTGTCAATCTAGGTCTTCTGGAATTCCTAGATATGTCATTAACTTAACTTGTTATTGCTCAACTAATGCATTTTATTGAGAAGTAAGAAAGGTAGGGCATGCCATTTATTGTCCTTGTACAACACCAATGCTTAAGGTGTAGAACACTGGTCAGCCATTACATCATTGTCCAATTAATTAGTTAATTTACCGTGTATTTGCACTTTGTGATCCTACAAATACAGGCTGTAGATCCTTTATTGCTCTGTATACTTTGCAAGTCCCATTTCACCCTGTTCTTGAATGGTCAGGACCATCAGAGAACAGGCATTATTTGGGTGGTGATAATTGTCCAATAATTTTCAGCACTGCAGTGACACTGATGTGGTTTTAGGATGTTACTGTGTGTAGCCCTAACACAACTGGATCAGTTATTAACACCTCAAAGGCACTGTTGGACTGGGAATATTCCACCTACCCAAAAGATGCAGCCAACAACATCTTGTGGGCAGAGTCCAGTGACCACTAATGAAGGACTATTAAATGACAAACACTAAATGTGCAGCAATAGATGAGCTACTATCTGTGACTACATCTGTGGACCAGAAAGATAGGTGTATTTAATGCAATGAACAGTGAGTGGGAATAGTGTTTAGAAACTCAAGAGGCACTGGTGTGTCTGATCCACTTGGCCACTGAGGAACAGGATGAAAGACGGCTAACAATGTAAGCTGAATAAACTAGGGACTAATTGTAGAACTGCACAGTGCATTGCTATGTTAAGTAAAGCTGATAAAATTTAGAACTAATATAGAAATAAGGAGGTTATTTTAAAGTTATGATTGACTGGTGAATATTTATATAACAAAAGTTAATGTCAATCACTGATAGTGCTACTAAAATCCCATAAGAATACCAAAGATAAACTAGATGATTATAGAATGTTTCCCATCATCCCGAGAGACAGATTTAGGCATATTCAGCCCGCACTGAGGGCCTAGCAGAAACAGTCACGAACTGCCTAAATGCGTTTTAACTCTTCTAGCGTAGCTTTTAATATTCAGTAGGCGAGTGTGTGATTTGGGACACAGCCATTGTTCATTTTCTGAGTGTGTAGTGTCACCCATACAGAGCTCTCATAAACAATGCCCTTTACGTTCATTTTAAACACGTAACAGACGTTAAAAGGACCGGGTTACCTCGTTTAACTTTCAACTGCATTTCCTGGTCGTCCATTCTGATCAAACCGCGGATGAAATCTTGCAAATATGACTGAAATTGTTTGTCAGTGCTCCGATAAGATATTCTGTTATATTACTCGGCGAGTCCGGAGACAGCGTTCTGGTCGGAACACCGGCCACAATAAACAGTTCCTAGATGCAGTAGAGCGTTTTCTCAGACACACGAACAGAGAAACACGGAACCAAAAAAACAAAAAACAAAAAACCACCGTATCTTTATTCGTTGTGGATATTCTACTTTCGACCAAACTATGACAAAGTGCGGCGTATTAGTCTTTTTAACGACAACATCTTCCTCAGTGCACCTTCGGTCGAGCCTAGTGTTAGTTTCACTTTTGTTGTTCTAACCTTAGAGTCAGGAAATCTAAAAGCAGATCAAAATTGGCTGTAAAAGTGAACGAAAGGTTCTTGATATTGTTCCAGAGACCTGGTAAGAAGTCACTCGTTTATTAATGTTGTACTTAAATGTGCTGCTCTTGTGTTTTTATACGCTGCAGTGATGATACAGTGAATAAAACGCACTCTGTGTTGTGTTTTAAATGCAGTAGTAACTGAGGTAATGATCAGTCGTAATGAACGGCAGAAGTGACACAACACTGACAAATAAACAGCGGGGAAACGAGCTTACAGTCCAACCCGCCACTTTAGACAGTGAGTATAGGCTACTTTTATCTACTAATATCTTTTACACACTTAAACTCGACTTAATGCTAAGCAATATCACACATCAATGGTTTTGTAATTAGTTGTCACTGGTATATGACCAGTGTACAGTCCATAGAGCTGGTCCTGCACGTAGAAAACATTACATAACATGTCCATGTGGTGTTTTCTATATGCTTCCAGTCTTATAATGCACACAATAAGCACCCAACACCATGGATGGACATTTCTTCTTTGAACTGGAAGTGACATTCGGGCAAATTCAGACAGACACTGTTTCTCGTGTCACAAGCTCAAGGAACCAATCCTGTCAATTTGCTTCATGAGTCTTTGGAGCTTTAGTATTATATATATATATATATATATATATATATATATAATTAAACATGATTGGAGGAAATTACATAATGCTGCTCTTAATAACTACAAAAAAAGTAAAGTAATTGTATTTATTCAAGATATTTCTTTTTTACTTTTTAAATTTTAAAAGTAGTGGTGCATGGTGTGAATTTTGTTTTCATTTTTAAACTGTATATATCTGATATATTATAATTCAAAATTGTCATAAAACAAATATATTTAACTCTTGTTTTAATGGTTACTTTAAATTAGCTGTTGTTTTTACTGCTTTAGATCTCTCCGTTCATCAACTGGCGGCTCATGGGGAAATATCACAAGTGACGAGGCATATTGCCGCCGGTAAGCAGGCCTGCTACAATGAGCAACAACAACCAATGTGTACAAATTACATTTTGTCTCAGCTGTATAAACTATGAATATGTTGTAGTCCGTAGAGATGATTAAAGTTTATAAAGTAAACAGTTTCTCAGGACATTAAGTCCATATAGCTGCTGGGTGAAATTTTTTTTTTTTTTTGATGTTACAAATATCAACACATTGCATTTGGGGGGAATATAGTCCTTAAAAGACAGTTTAATTTTGCTGCCAGATATTTCCCTACTGAACAGTCAGGATGAACAAGGCTTCACCCCTCTGATGTGGGCTGCAGCATTTGGAGAGATTGAAATGGTCCAGTTCCTCCTTGAGAAGGTAACTTCTGACCTACAATTTCTGTAGGGTATATTGTATTTTATATACTTTGGTCATAGCCCATCATTTTGTTTTTAAATCAGGGAGCTGATCCAAAAATATTTGCACGGGAGCGAGAAAGTGCCTTGTCTTTGGCCAGCGCTGGGGGATTTGCAGACATCGTTAATATTCTTTTAAAACATGAAGTTGACATTGATTCCTATGATTGGGTACGTTTTCACTAAGGATTCACAAAATATGTCCAATTTTACAAACTAAACCTTGATATTAACCAATAAGCCAATGTAAATTTTCATATTTGTATTACTTGCAATTTAAATTAAATGGTATATAGCACTGTAATATATTTCTGCAACCACTTAACATTTACATTGTTATTTTACAGAATGGAGGTACTCCCCTTTTATATGCAGTTCGTGGCAATCATATGAGATGTGTGGAAGCTCTTATAGGTAAAGTTTTCAAATTAACAATATTTTTTATATTAATTAAATATATTTGGACAGCATAATGGCAAAATAGGTAGAGTTGCTGCCACACGGCTCGAGGGTCCTGGGGTTGAGGCTTCAATCCTTATCTTGGATGACTGTCTATGAGGAGTTTGGGTTTTCCTCCCACAGTCTTAAACATCAAAAACAAACGAACATGTTGGTCGGTGGACTGGCTATATGAAATTGCACATATGTGTGTGATGCCCTGCAATGTTCCTGCCTTGCACCCAGTGATTCTGGGTACGCTGTGGACCCACCCCGGGTGACTGTCTGTGAGGATTTGGTGTGTCCTCCCCCTGTCTGCGCGGGTTTCCTCCGGGTGCTCCGGTTTCCTCCCACAGTCCAAAAACACACGTTGGTAGGTGGATTGGCGACTCAAAAGTGTCCGTAGGTGTGTGTGTGAGTGAAAGTGTGTGTGTCTGCATTGCCCTGTGAAGGACTGGCGCCCCCTCCAGTGTCTATTCCCGCCTTGCGCCCGATGACTCCAGGTAGGCTCTGAACACACCGTGACCCTGAACTGGATAAGCGGTTACAGATAATGAATGAATATATATTCACTCAGACTGAGAGCGAGAGACAGAGATTCTAATATACTGTATGTACATATCTACTTTTGCCTAGGTCATGGAGCTGATATTACATTTGAAGCAGATTCTGGGTACAGTCCAGTTGCCCTTGCTGTTGCCCTTGGACACAAAAAAAGCAAGTATCTTCCAAGCCTTCAGTTCACCAAATCTAAGAAAGATAAATCCTTATCTATACATCTCTCTGAAATTTTGTAGACACCTGCTTACACATTCCTTCAGAAATGAAAGAGGTTGCCCATGCTTTGCTGCACTCTGACTGGTTTTGAAACACTGTTCTGAGGATTTGTCTGCATTCAGACACATGCCCCATCCACATGTATCCAGATATGTTTGAAAACCGAGATTTTCTTCCTTTTCATTTTTGAAAATATCCTTGTCCAAACGAATATGAAAACTGTTGTTTTATCATGTCAGTCCAGTAGGGGGCCTTAGTACATCTTAAAGAAAAAGTATGAAGAAAAACAGAGGTCTCAGTAACAGACACTCCAATCACAATTTGATGGAAAGTCTGATACTTTCAGTGCACTGGCATCACTGTCAGGATTTCACCAGTTGCATTCTGATTGGCTATCTGCCTCCTCCTACACATCATACCAAAATAGCTGTCCTTTTGCAAGTCAAATTTCTTTTCCTGCAGTAGTAAGAAATTCTTAACCACATTAAGTGACGAAAGGTATCAGACTCACTCTAGAGAGGCTGGCAATGGGAGACTACGTACTCTGTATGTAGTGCATTATGCGAGTCATGATATTACTGAATCTAGTGTGCTTTATATCTTAACTGTGCTTTATATATTTGTAATTCAACATCATTTATACTCTGAAATCTAGTGCTATACATGTATACATTGTAGTTTTAAATCTTATGTAATTCACTTTATAGGGAAATAGTATCTATTTGAACTTTAGCCAAAAACAGTCATGCTGTATGTTGTCAGTGTTTTCAAAAAGCTCTATTGCATGTAAACAACACCACTGGGAGAGCTATTTTTGAAAACCTCCATTTTCATAAGGAAGGGGGAACAAAATGCACATAAAAAACCTGTGTTGTTTAAAAAAAATACAGAAACGTGTGGATGGGGCCTTAATGAAGTTAGGTTATGATGTTGACTGTTTAGTTCTGCATGACAGACAACACTCCAGTCCATCCCAAAGGTATTTAATGGTGCTTCGTCACTCTAGTGTACCCAGTGTCATTGCTACACAGCCCAATGCTAAGTGCCTTTAATACCTTCTAGACGACAAAGTGCCAAACACAATGACCTTGTGCAGTTTAAGGTCACTTTTTATTGGCAATACATTTCTGTGAAGATGTTTTCAACTCTACATCTCTGTCTGCAAACATTGGACCTTTTAAAAGGAAGTGAATTCACTAATTTGAAGGGTGTCCACATACTTTTGGATTACAAGGTATGTATTGCCTGAAAATCATATTTGTTTTTATTATTTGCTTTTTTCAGTGCAAAAGCTGCTTGAAGAACACATTCTGAAACTGTTACGGAGCTGAAGTGGAAATCTACATTTAACAAAGACATTTTGTTTTCTTTCTTTAAATGAAAAACAAAAAATTGTTTTCTTTAATCTTTTTACAGTTTTTAAATAAAAATAAAATCAAATATTTATGTGGTGGTATCAATGGAGATGACATGACCCTTTCATTAAAAAATGAATAATGAATAGTTTGAAACACTGAACCAGTAAAAAACAAATGATCATGGAACAATACCAACAAGTCGTCCTCTCATGCTGTTTACATAATGTGAGAAATTTTCATGAGTTCTGTCCATCATCATGAGCTGGGTGCCCATTTGTCCTGGTCCTTTCACTTGTTATCTTCTCCAAATATTACTAAGCACATTCTCCCAAGACATCTAAAGAGTAAACGATTATTCTTCCAAAAAAGTCTGTATTGCTTTCAAATACTATTTTAAGCTTCTGCACCAGCGGTGCGTCCTGAATGGGAAAGCTGTGGGTGAGGAGTTAAGGCCATAACATAAACAAAAGGAGGAGTGAAAGATGTGCAATTTTTGGAAATGAACCAATATCACCAGAGACTGAATATAATTAGACTTTCTTTATAAATCATGAACTCATACCTGCAAGAAAACATTATGTTTACACTGAACTGCTGGTTTTGGCAAGCAGCGTGTACATATGTTTGGTATATATATATATATATATATATATAAGGCTAATGGGGCACAAGTGGTGTAATGTAAGAACCATGAATGAGGGGAAATCCACATAATAAGATGAAGTTGGATATTGGATAAACTTGAAACAGATTCACATCTACACATCACATCTGAACACAATGACTTGTATACATCTCAACGATTTAAGTTGAATTCTTTAACTGCTCCATCCTGTTCTGGGTCACTGTGCATCTGGAGCTTACCTGGAATCACTGGGCACAAGGCATGCTTGCATGCATAAATAAGTAAAACAAACAAAACCCTTGAAGGCATACACCTTTTAAAAGGATATCTGTAGTGCGTTGTTGTCTTCTGGATAAAAGTTTGAAATGTGCTGGAGATTGCTGTCTTTACTACAACCTGGAACAGAAACATTTCCAGAAAAACATACTTTTAAAAATATATATTTCAAATAAATATATTTACATTGTCTTAGTGCTGGGCGACATGAGAGAAAATCAATATCACAACTGTACATTTTGCCATGATTACGATTAATGAATGATAATTTTGTTTTTGTATTTTTGACCCTCACAGTTCAGTGTCGAGGCTTAAACTGTAAATATACTCCAATATTAAATATGGGACATTTTTCTAATGTTGCTGGGAGCTTGTTCCTCTCTTGTTATTTTGAGTACTGTTTGTATTTGTTGTGTGATTGTGCTTTGGTCACATTTACATTCGACTTCTTTTTGTTCAGTATCATCTTAATTATAGTCAAAACAAAGCACGTCCAAACCACAGAAGCTGTGTTTTTCTTTGGTACGAGCTGCTCAAGTCGCTTGGTCAGCCTCTGCATTTAAGTTGCTTTCATGTGGTGGATAGGGGCAGAATCATGTGACCACAGCTTGGTAGCATAATTTTAAAAAGGGACAGTACATGAACACACAGTCGGAACCAAACAGAAGAATAATAATCGATATAATCGATTTAGACAAGAGTATGTCGATTAGAAGTTCTGAATGTTCATTTTCAATTAATTGCCCAGCCCTACATTGTTCATGTAGTGACTGGAATACTAGTTTGGGTGTGTGGCATATTTAAGTAGTTTGAATTAGATTGTAGTTTACAATTTCAATTTCAATTATTAACATATTTTGTTCTGTATTGTTAGTGCTGTTCCTGTTTTATTGAAGCTGCTCATGACCAAAATTATGTAAAATGATGAGAAATTAAAAAAACAGCATAGTTTGAGGTCTTTTTTTGAGGTCAGATTGAGGACTTTTTAGACTTTTGGATATGTTCCTATATTTTCATAAATTTCATTATTTTTCAGTTTAACAAGCAATGATTAAATCTGATTAAACCTTTATTCTACTCTACCTGCCTCTGTTAGCAGCCTCCAGCTAGTTCCAATTTTTGTTGTGTTCAGTTTTTTAACCAACATAATTTACCACAGCTCCTTGGACATCTGGTTTGGAGATGTCAAGTCTGTTTGGATTTGGAACAGAACAAATATGTGGGCTGAAAGTGCAGTACTAGGATAGGAATGTGTGGCCACAGAGATCTTGACAGGACCTTCTAACTTGCATGATTTTCCTGAAAATCCTCCCTGAAACTGCAGCCTGATTTCAGACACTTTCACCAGTGATGGAAACTCAAGAAACACCCACTGCTGACTGCCCTGCAGGGTCAGAGATAGACATGAGTCACCAAAATGAGAAATACTGTAGTTTGAGTAATGGGTGTTGCCCTTAACAGAGCAGAGCTGGGTTAAATTTCCCCCTATTTTCTATAACATTTATTTTCTAGACATCAGAGGTTTTTCACGAAAATGATGATATGATGCAAAATGTGCTGGTCATCCATTTTTACTTGAAACAACTTACAAGCCTAAGCTAACCATCTGAAAGTATCATAGGATTTATTTATATGACAGTTTAAGATTAAGCACTGGCATCTTGATACAATATTACTCTATTCCATACATTTTGTGACAACAAAAACGATACATTTAATACCAAACCACACGGTATCCTACACGTAACGCCTGAATTATGAAGATATTTTAAAATAATCTGTAAAATAATCTTGCCTGGTCAGAATTCCAGCAGGTTTCTTCATTAGAATCAAACATGAACTTTTTCCCGAACTGCTTCACATCTCTGTTCAACACAGAGCTTACTCTGAAAAACAGAAACAGAACTAACACTTCAGAAACACTGAAAACACTCGACTCTGTAATGGTTGTGCCCTAAACATGAAAACTTCACAGATAAAAGGCGTTTTCTCACCTGCTCTGAGTATTACAGCAGATAAGAGACACGGCCATGCTTCACTGTGAACTTTCAACTGTGGGCATCATGTCCACAGGCCGCCTTCACTTACATTAGACGCCTTTGACGCCATTTTGGGCAGCCTGCAGTTTGTATCAGTAACCGCAAGATGGCAGCATCTGCCTTTTTAATAAAAATAATTCTCTGCGCTTATGGCCTTGTCCAATATTTCAACAGCTGCAAAATCCTGCATTACTCGTGTACCCTATGCCCCAAATTAGACCAAATGAATTCAGGTGTGGTGGAAAAAGATGTACGTGTTGTTTAATCTCCATAGAAAAACACTGCCAGTAGAATACCATGCTCAGATGCAGACACATGACACTCTGTGCTAAACTCCACCAGAGGGGCAGCCCCCCATTTTGGGCTGTGGATGAGTAAAGTAATGGAACTGTGTTCTCTGGAATGATGGATTCAGTACCTCTGGCATGAGTTTGAGCTGTGACTGTGACCTATTAATCATTCAACATCAGTACGTGACCTCACTAATGTTTTTATGACTGAATTCTATCAAATCCTCAGAGAAATAGTCTGCTCCAGTATGGAGTGTAAAGCTATCTTGGAAAATGGGGGGCAGCTTCCTGTTGATAGCCTTGATTTCAGAAGAAGCATCAGAAGAATCATTGGCCATACACTCTAATCTCAGTGTATGAGATTACAGACATATTTACTAGATTAATGTTTTCTCTGTGATTGCTTGCAGAGTACAACCAGTTTCAATTCTAAATACAAAATCACTGACCTCTTTTTTTGTTTTCCCCTATTTGACACAGTAAATTTCACTTTAATATCTATGTTGTTGCCATGATTGTCTTCACAGTCAAATCTTACAATGTTTGTGTCAACATATGATATGATCACTGTCTGTGTTATTTCAACATGATTGTGTTTATGTAATAGGAAAACACATTCCAGAAACATGAAAATCCACAGCATTGGACAACAGATTCTGGGACAACACAAATAATAGAGAATGAAACACTTTGTCCAGCACACTTCAGATTTTCCCTTTTGAGACATACTTTAAGAAGAGTTAGTGTATAGTGTATAGATGTATCAGAGAATGGGAAGCTACAATAAGTGGTGTACAGGATGGGCAGGACAGGGGTCGTTGAAAAAATTATAGTCCACATTGCAAAAATGATTTCTTATTAAATGTAAACATCTTAAATCTGTTCAATGTTTATTTATAGTTATACTTATATAGAGCCTTTCTAGACACCCAAAGATGCTTTAAAATCAACACTGTGCAGAACAACATCATTACAGAACAATCAACATCAATCCACAGTCATTGGCAGGAAGCAGCAGCCAGATGTGTAGGGAACTCTCAAACAGGAACAACCGCCCACATGGACGACTGCATGGGGCATTAGGGCTTCACCCAGGATAGAGTGCCGGTCCATATCTGGGCATGCACACATAAAAACACATTCACTCACTCACACACACACACACACACACACACACACACACACACACACACACACACACACCATGACTAATATGCCTCATTAAGAGATTATTCATTAAGAGGCCTGAGAATTACTAATATGCTGTCATGCCCAAATTCTGTGGTCAATATCCTACAGTTCAGCGTGTCTTTATTTGTTTTTTTCCTTGGGCAGTTTTGAATTTTAATCTTGTAAAACATGGCTTTTCCAAACACTGTTTTAATGAGGGCTTGTGCATTGATAAGAGATTTGCAAATAAAATATTAGTGTGCACTTAGCTAAACCACTTTGGAGTGGACCACCTAATTCAGGCATGCACCCTTCAGCTGCCATTATCACAATACCAGCTTGATGTGAGGAACTCATGGACTCATTTTCTTTAAAACCTTGATTGTTTAAAGGAACACTAGGTAGTATTTTATCTTATAATTACAGCTTTAAAATAATTGTGATTCTTCACTGACCTATAGTACAGAGAATAGAACCTCGGTCATTGCTGCTCTGGTCTCAGCACTTCAGAAAATAAACAATGTAATACCTGGACAGTGATGTAAAAATTAATTACACTCTGCAACTGTAGGTGAAGCCCATGAGCATAAATTCCAAACCTTACATATTCTTCCTTTAAATGAATGTCTATTTTGTGAGTTTATACTGAGCATAACTGAAATGTGGAAGGACAGAGCTCATATTACAAGTCTTTTGTTTACTTTCCTCTGAAAAAGAACATTAACTGTACCTCGGCTGTGGGAGGGCTCCAGGTCCTCATTATAAAACTTAAACCCAGATGGCATGCTGGTGACCAGTTGTGTTTGGACGCATTACTGCTTATGTTTTTGGTTTTGACTCAATGTTTTTGGTAGTAATCCAGCATTCATTACATATTTGAGCAGAGATGGAAAACACTACAGTATTCTTTTAACACCATTCCCTATGTATTAGAGGAATGAATAAACTGTAGTATGCTACATGCACAAATGATGCTATGCCTATTAGTCATAAAATAAGAATATAAATCTACTGTATTATTCTGATATTATGTGGATATTCTGTTCCAGAAATCATTTGCCATGAGTGCATTTCACAGATATATAACCTTAAGTACAAGATCTACGTTAGTTATCTTTTGAATTTTGAATATTTTACTGCTTGAATTGTAGGGTGCTGTGTTTTGAAGGTAAAATTGTATTTTTGATATATTGTTTCTTTAAAGGAACAATAATTAGTAAATTTACCTTAGAAAAACAGCTTCAAAATCATTGTGATTCTTCACTGATCTGTAATAAGGAGAATAGAGCCTCTTTCATTGCTACTCCAAGCCCAGCACAGCAGAAACTGCACTGTGTAACTTCCTACAAATCACCCTGATCCCTCCCCCTTTGATTTCATGACAGTGCTGTAAAAGTGAATTACACTCTGCAAGTGTAGGAGTAGAAAAGGATCTAAAATACCAAATCTTACTTTGTGTTGTTTTAATAAACATAGAGAAATGCTTTTAAAAGTGTAACCCACCATTATTCGCTTATTTTTCTGACAGACTAAAAACTGGAGTACACTTTTAACATCGCCCTCAGCATATTAGAGGACAATCTGTATTGTACTCTAAACCATTAATGACAAACCTGGGGCCTAGGTCCCAGGTCTCATTATAAAACATTGCTTAAACACAGATGGCTCGCTTGTACACTTCACTGCTTGTGTTGTTGGGTTTGGCTTGATATCACAAATAAGACTGAACTGCTGGCCAACATGGCCTCCAGACATCTAAAGCATGTTGGTAGGCCAACTTCATCACCATGGACCAGCTGGAAACAGACACCGGGTTGTTTTCAGCAAGACAACACACTCAAGCACAACCATATGGCCTGCTGTGCCCACTTCCTTTGTTTGATAAATATCACATTCATCAGTTTTGGGGAATTGCAGAACTGCGTACTTTAGAGCTTTGCTTTTCTCTAACACACCTGATTCAGTTGAACTATGCGTAAAGGGCCCATTTTATGGATCATCTTAGAAAGTGAAATCATCTTGAATCATTAGTGAACTACAATGGTATATGGGCTCTTTAATTAAGAGACAGTGTGATACTAACTTTATGGGATGAGAAAAAATAATTAAAAAAAGATATCTGTGTGTGTGTGTTTGTGTGTCTGGTTCTGTCAGTTAGTAAAAGCCAGCAGGAGCCATAATTAGAATCCACGAGACACTTCTGTCTGGAGTGTGCTGTGTCCTGCAGAAAACAAGCTTATGTAAGGGACTTGGGTACCCATCTAAACCATATTTTACTGCTAGGCTATTTTAACTGGACTGATATGACAGTATAATACATAATTCAAATATTGCAGTATACCGTTAAATTAATGTTTCACAGAAAAGAATATCTTAATAACATTTAACCTAATCCCAAACCTAACTAAACAGTCAAGAAAGGTTTACTGTTTGAAGTTGGCTTCGTTACTTTTACACTGGTGCTACAAAGTTAATATATTAAAACTCAGGATTTTGAGTAACATTAAAAAACATTAGCTGTAAGCTGACATTAGCATTTTATTTTTTGATCAGCTATGACTGCGGTAAATAGAGAAAATGGGCACAGTTATTTTTTCAGTGAACCATTCCTTTAATCATAAACTCAAATTAACCCAGTTACACATTATCGCTACAGGAGTTTGTTTTAGATCATTTGTGCAGAGCTGAAACAACTCACTCCCTCACTCAATTACTCACTCACTTTAACCAAAAAATGTTGCACCAGGAGCTAGGGCTGAAAGATGAATTAGTTTTATATTGAAATTCAAATTTAAAAGAACTGATATCTTATTAATATTACCCATGTTATAAAGAATATCTTTACTATGCTTCAGTGCCTTAAATGGGAACACACACACACATTCATATGAAACGCTTTCTAAAACTCAGACCCTTTGACTTTTTTCACATTTCTGTTATTCTGCACTCAATACCCCATAATGACAATGTGAAAACAGAATTTTAGAAATTTAAGGAAATGAACTGAAAGGAAAATCTCAAATATTGCTTTGACCTAAATCTTTAGATATAAATATGTGACTAGCACATACACACACACCATTTTAATAGGATAAATTATATAGTTGTGCTAGATAAGAATGCGTATAAATAATCTATCAGTTTTTTCAGGGAATGAGTCTAGTTGATCCAGGATAATCCGATGAGTGTGCAATGATTTCAGCTAAAAGACGTCTGAAGCCTATTATGAAAAATGAAAAAAAAAAATCCATTTACCCAAAATTCTATCCATGAATAAAAATGTTGCTGGTTAAGAGTCAGAGTGTGGCAGATTTAATTATGAGATAATGTCAACGTGTGCCAGATTTAATTATTAGATTATTCTTTCTTTTATATGTAGTTTGTTTATGTGGAAATGGTTTGACTTTGGTCTGACACTGTATGTGTGGTTTTGCTTTTGGGGAACGTTTGGCGAGATGTTAGACCGAGGCACATCTGCTTTCACTAGAGCAATTAGCTGTGTGTGTGTCCATCCCCCCCCCCCCCCATTCTTGATATTCCACACTCAACACACTCACACACATGCAGCCATCCCTGGCGCTGAAATTTCCTGCTACAGTTTGAATGAGGTTCTTAATTAAACCATTAAGAAGCAAAGCGTTTGCACAATATGGTTGGCTGCCTCCATTACAAAGCATAATCAGATGTAATTTATTCGTTTACAACAGCAAGAAATGGATTTCGGTCATTGTCTTCTTCGTTTTTGTTGTGTCCTGTGTAGGCAGTTGTAGAGTGGACATCCATTAGGCTGATTCCTCAGTGGTGGACATGTTTCACAGTGCAATAATTCGACAGTGATTGAGTAAAGAAAAATTGACCAGAAGGTACAGTGTGCTTGTAGGGTTGTAATTGCCTGTTGTGTTGCTTTTGGAGGCATTTGTGCTTACCATGGATTGCAGCTGACGTCAATGTGTATAGTATCCACATACCTAGTCATTTATCAACACAAAACACAAACTAAAACAAAAAGGTTTAAAGTGTTTTAGTGTTTCTTTCAACACTTTTAGTCCTCAGTTACATGTTAAAAATAAAGAAATATAAGTATGGATCCCTGGCCCATTAATGGGCATCATTTTTTATTAAACAGAGCACTGTTCGTCTGTATCAGTCAGTAGAAGAGCTTGGGCTGCATCTCAACTCCCTACATGGGGCATATCATAGAAAATAAAAGTAATAAAACAGCACCCAGACAGTAAGTAGACATTAGCTGGACAGGTAAAATGCTAATATGGCTAACAGTTGATAACTGTTTTTTTGTCTTTATAATACTACACCATGAGATCCTTTACCCCCTGAAAAAGGACAGTGTCCTTTTGTGCTTCTGAGTCTTGTGAAAGTCTCTCCAATGCAGGGAGAGGAGCTGTGTATGAGATAAATGTATCCACCTTTCCTATTTGTTTACTTTAGTGTTGCGCTCTGAAACCAGAAAATCAGTACCAAATATGAAACTCATGGCAAAAAATAAAAAAATAAAAAATCACATAACTACAACCCATGGATACATGAGCTTAAACTTATCATGCTCAAAGCCCAACTGCACTGTGGGCTTTGAAGCTGGGATGAATCAGAGTGGTGTTTGTAATCTAGAACAATACACAAAATATATCATACCTGACCTCACTCATGTTCCCATGGCTGAATGCCCTTAATTCTGCACAGAATATTTCAGCATCCATTGTAAAACCTTCTCAGAAGAGTAGCAATTCCATATTAAAATCTTTGATTTTAACAAAAATGTAGGATGAGCAGATCCCCGCCCACTACTAGCCCTGTAGTATATCTCAAGGGATTTTTAAGAACAAGCCTTTTAAAGAGAGATTACATTTGTCTTGTGGACTCACAATTTGTCCCTGCTAGCCACAAGCACCCTTTTTGATCCGAATGTACCTTAAATGTTTCCCTCAGGGGTTTCGACAGCAGCTTGGCAGGAGGCTGACCTGGGCATCTCAATCCTGTTGACAGGACTCCATTTTACAGGATTTTTTTTTGTCACAATGCCTTGCTGTGGATTGTACATCCCTCTGGCTATCGGTGCTACACAGTCAAAGCTACATGCATCAGCAGGGTTTATGAACTGTGACTGGTCCCTGTTAGGAACCCACTCAGGCAAGTTTTGAACAGCCCAAGAGACAACATGCTAAAGGACGGGCTTGGGCAAGACATAACTGTTAAACAGCGTTTCTGAGCATGCTGACGTACAGTAAAGGACCACTGTAGTGTTTTTTCAGCTAAATCTCAATCGGTACTCACAAGCAAAACTGAACGCAATAAAACAGGATGTTCTGCAGCAGCTGCACATGCCAAAAGTCAACATGCTCCAAGCCTAGTCTGAAATAGAGGGGTATAAAGCCCCCAGCACTGGACTGTGGAGCATAGAAATTGCTTTCTTTGGAATGATGGAGATACATTCAATCCCTCAGGGATGAGATGGAGTGATGTTTGTGATCCAGAATCTAGCATCCAAAGGCTTAAGGCAAAACTACTTTTAAAACACAGAAAACACTGTCTGAGGAATGTGTGCATGTGTGTGTGTGTGTGTGTTTTGGACACCTGGTTCCACCACTGTGAACAATTATGATTATGTTTTCTCTAAAATGGAGCACCAGACTCATTTTTAATCACATTATGTAGAAATGTAAGAAGATGGTCCTCTTCTCTTTTAATCACAGTAACAAAAAAAATTCTTGTGTTGATAAAAATGGTAGAACACCACAACTTGATGAATTACACCAATGTTCAAGGCACTGTGCACACTTGGTTTGAACAATACTATATTCTGTATTTTCTGTGTAGGGGAGCCTTCAGGGCAAATTGCAGTGCCCCTGCTTCACTGTCCAGTACTTTTATTTACCATTTTTTTCCTCTGTCCTGAGAATGAGGAAGGTTGCTGTCCAAGGTCAGATAGCTGTGTGCGACAGATATGAGAAGAGCCCCAGACTCCAGCTGTCTAGACACCTGAGCCATGGGTTAGCCCTGCAAATTACATTTACTGCTATTATAGTAGAATAGCATCTCTAATTAGGAGGATTCAATCTCATTAGTGATCATTTACAGTGCCTCTGACAGCAGGGAACACCTGCTGAGCTCTGTGTGTGTTGGTGGCTTTTGGTGGGGGCGTATTGTTTTGCTATGGTTGTGCTCTTAGGCCATGTTGTTACAGCCACACTGCTGCAGAAATACCAGCATAATTGGGCTCTCGAAACTCAGTCCTAATAGGGTTACTACACCTACCTGGTGTCTGTGTGTGTGTGTGTGTGTTGTGGGGGTTGGTAAGGTTTCCTCCACTTGATGTCAAAAGGACATCATGTCTGGGTCAATTCAATCGGCTCTGTTCCTATATCGCTCACTCAGAGGGATTTCATTCACAATGGCCACCAATTCCTCAATAAATGATCCAATTACCATGCACACCCAATCCAAACTCTTTCACTTTCAATCCAATTTTCCCGACTTACCCATGCATAATGGATGCCGCCACAATCTCGGAGAACCTCTTCGACAAAGCCTGATGAAGCCTCCAGATGTTCCATCTCACACTGACTATATTTGAGCAGCTGTGAGTGTACAAATGATGCTGTTTGTCTCTTAAATACAAAAAAAGGGTCTCTATTACATCTGTAGTCTACAGAGAATCATCCTCCATTACTATATGAGATAGCTATATGAATAGCACCCCCCATCCCCCACCCCCCCAACATTGAGGTTGGATAAGCTAAACAAAATTCAACAAGCACTCTCAGACAAACATTTACGGTAATTAATTATAATCATACACAGGATAAGATGTAACATATCCTATCCACATATCCATTAGAGCGTCACATAGGGCCCACCACACTCTCTTCCTACCTGCAGCCACAAAACTTCTGTCGAGTCCTTAACACTAAGGTTGCTGTGGCCATTTATGATCCGATCAGCAGCTGGCTATCCTTAACAACTACAGGTTACTCATTGAGCCCAGCCCATGAGTACCCAAATCACCCACTGTTTTACTAGTTCTTCACAGAGGTCATCAGATAGGCACCTTCTCTTATTGGTGTTTCACTGAATTAAGCCCAGACCCACCCCCCTCCAAGCCAGGTTCACAGTCCTAACCTCACCCTTTACCATAAACAACCATAAATCCACACTGGCCTCCCTGGTGACTAAGGCTGTACCTAGCCCCACTGGCACCATTAATGCATGCTCAGTGGCACCAGTTCCATGTGAACTTTATGAGCTATATCACCAACAATGTAAATGTAAAACAGTGCTTTTAGTGTTCCCTAAAGGTACATTGCATTCTCTTATCCCAGAGGACAGTGGAATATTTGTAATCCTTCATTACAGAACTGTCTAAGATAAAAGAAGACAAGGTAAGTACAGGAGATGAAATGGGGCATATGAAATCAATGCAATTTTAAACTCCACAATTATAATAGAATAAGGTATAATTATGATCCTTAATTAAAGGTACTGAATATGTAACCTTGAGGGTAACACCACAGTGACAGCAAAAGATACCACCACAGAGACAGTTCTTCTCACAATGCAGTATAATGGAAAAATTGAATCACGCATCTCCTACCTTTAGATGTAAATATGTTAAATACATTTAAAATTGTGTTTATTTTGTGTGTGGGCGATGTCACATAGTTAATATACAGCTACATTTCATTGTGTAGGCTAATCAGGCTATTGTTAGCCTTTGGGAATGTAATTATGTCCAGCCCACTTACAATTTAAGCCAGATCCACTGTGTCCTACACTCATTAGGTTACAATTGTTTTCCACTACATAGCCTGTAAAGATGGTCATACCTAGCAACTCTCAGTATTTGGCACCTTGCTTGTCTATTTTTTGTTTCTTCTTTCGCTCTCTCTTCATATGTTCCTTCAGTGCCTGTTTCCAGATGCCTCTTTTTTTGTGTACTTTGCTCTCCTTTCCCCATAGTTGTGATTCTTCAGAGGTGTTTTGTGTTTCATTACTTTTTTGACGTTTGCCAGTCAGGGTTAGGATGTTCTTAGTTTTATATGTTCATTGTTTCTTTATTTATGGTATGTCTATACATTTGTTTATCTCATCCTGCTCTCCTCTGTTCTCCATCTTTGTTAGTTTCTAGTCCTGTTCCATTGTTACTGTGGTGTTTAGTTGTTTTATCGTTTCTCCCATCTCTCCCTTTTTGGTCCAGGTGGTTCTTCCTTTTATATCATTCTCTATAATCTGTCTCCATGCTTATCGTTATTTCCTGATGCTTCTGCGTTTCCATTTGCATGACAGCATTGGTGGAGCCAGTCCGGCAGTCAATCCTCTGTAAAACAAGATATCTAAAAAATATATGACGAAACTGAGCAGCCAATACAGTTTGACATTTATATATTATGATTGGTTATAATTCTTATTTATTTAGCCCTCACTAAGGGAGCTCCTGTCAAGTGATTGGGTTCTTTCATTGAATCCATGCAAAATGTTACACACTGAAGGAAGAATTCCAGAAAAAGAGCTGGAACCCACTGTTGGAAGGCATTACATAAGAGTACAGCACAAGAAAGTCTTGCTGCTTCTGACTTTATGGAGCTTATAGTTAGGCTTAAGGCTATGGTTAGGATCATGATTAGGGTTATCTTTTGGGTCAGGGTTAAAGCTGATTTTTTCATGCTGGCTAGGCATCACAAATTTGTGTGTACATCCATGAAAGGATTGGTTTAGTTGAGACTAGTGTGTTCTGTAGCACACTGTACACATAGATACTAGGCTCTATTTTGCTATAAACATTATATTTTCCACATGCCCTTTCTATGACTTTTCTCCTTTTAAAAATGTATGAGCTTATCTCAATGTCAAGGTGAAAACGTACATCTGCAGCTCTCAGGGTTCCTGGAGTAATTCTGTCCTTTGGTACTGGAGACTTGACTTGGAGAATTGGTTTGAGTGGGCTTTAATAACGTGTTCCTTTGAGACTGTGTCCCACAGTGTTAACCCAGCCATTTAAACTGCTGCTGACATTTGGGATAACGCAGATGGATCAATGGACTGGAAATGTCACTGACTGGAGAACTCCAATATGAAGGAGGAGGATGATCTGAAAGTCCAACCCATAATCTCATCTCTCTCTGTCTCTCTCGCACGCGCTCGCTCAATGTTCCTGTCTTTCTCACTCTATCTTTCTGTCTCACATTTTCTCTCTCTCTCACTCACACACTTTTCCTGTATTTCTCACTCTTTCTGTCTGTCTCTCCCCCCTCTTTCTCTCTCTCTGTGTTTCTGTTTTTCTCACTCTATCTTTCTGTCTCACATTCTCTCTCTCTCTCACTCACACACTTTTACTGTATTTCTCACTCTTTCTGTCTGTCTCTCCCCCCTCTTTCTCTCTCTCTGTGTTTCTGTTTTTCTCACTATATCTTTCTGTCTCACATTCTCTCTCTCTCTCACTCACACACTTTTCCTGTATTTCTCACTCTTTCTGTTTGTCTCTCCCCCCTCTTTCTCTCTCTCTGTGTTTCTGTTTTTCTCACTCTATCTTTCTGTCTCACATTCTCTCTCTCTCTCACTCACACACTTTTCCTGTATTTCTCACTCTTTCTGTTTGTCTCTCCCCCCTCTCTTTCTCTCTCTCTATGTTTCTGTTTTTCTCACTATATCTTTCTCTCTCAGTTTCTGTCTTTGTTACTCACTCTCTCATGTTTCTAATTGCTTTCCTTCTTTCCTTTATAATAAAATAATACATTTTAAAAAGACTCTACTTTTCTCACACCCTTCACTAAAAAAAGAAACAAACACCTTGTGAATCCCCAAGTGGGAAAAGACCTCCATCAAGGCCAAATACTACAAACATACATTTTCTGACAGATTTTCCCATTGCTTTCAAAATTACTGTAATGTTCTTGTGGATTTCAGGTCTAGTTTCATACACCTGTCTCCATTCACTGTCTCTAGCACAGGTCTGTGCTGTTATCAAGATGGATGCTCAGAACGCACCCTGTAAATATCTCTATAAGGACTTTTATGCCTAATAGTGGTCCTTCACAACAGTGGCCAAGTCACATGGGTAGATAGGGGCGCTGTGAAGCATGCTGTCATCCAGTTATGCGAAATGGGCCCGTGTTAGAGCATGACTTCAATAGATAGATTGGATTGTGGAGGGATTTAGCCTTGGTAATATAGGCTGGGCAAAATCTGATTGCATGGAATAGGATTAAGGAGCTGGATTTTCATTTTCTTCTCCGAGGGCTCCTTGTGAGATTGAAGCTATATTCACTGGAACCGGGCTTTAGCAAAAGGGATATTGAGTTTAGACAAAGTTGCTGAGTCAGCCACATTCCATACGAACTTTGCTTTTGTCTGTGGGTCAGGAAGCTGGAGAGAAATGTGTACAGACAGGCTCCAAAAACGTCTACAGTCGTGCCACAGTGACTCATCTATGATGCTTTTTTTTCGGCAAAACTTTTTTAGGGTTAATCTGAGAGCAAATGAATCAATAAGGCCATGTGCTGAGCACACAGCACTGCATTTATAAATATGTCTCAGATGTAGCTTATCTTATTTTTAGAGATGTTCTAAAGCTACACAAGGATATAGTTTGATTTCTGGGATTAAAATTATTTTTGTCATTTCTAATTTCTGTTCATAAAAAAATAAATAAATAAATAAAATAAAATAATTGAAGTTATGTAATAGGGTGGCACGGTGGCGCAGCAGGTAGTGTCGCAGTCACACAGCTCCAGGGTCCTGGAGGTTGTGGGTTTGAGTCCCGCTCCGGGTGACTGTCTGTGAGGAGTTGGTGTGTTCTCCCCGTGTCCGTGTGGGTTTCCTCCTGGTGCTCTGGCTTCCTCCCACAGTCCAAAAACACACGTTGGTAGGTGGATTGGCGACTCAAAATTGTCCGTAGTGTCTGTGTTGCCCTGTGAAGGACTGGCGCACCCTCCAGGGTGTGTTCCTGCCTTGCGTCCAATGATTCCAGGTAGGCTTTGGACCCACCGTGACCCTGAACTGGATAAGCGCTTACAGACAATGAATGAATGAATGAATGAATGAAGTTATGTAATAACATAATTTTAGGATTAGGACCATGCCCGAACTCCTCCTCTCAGCCCTATATATACCCTGAAAATTCATGTTATTTCCGCATCAGACAAACTCGCTTTATTTAGTTCAGGAGACCAATCTCGACTCGACTGCTTCACTACATCAGCTCGCTCCTCTGCACTGGATCATTCCTGCTGATCCCCATATTCAGAGCCGTGTATGGCCATTATCAAACCCCCTGAGCCTCCTGTTTTAAAAAACTTGCTCCCATCTCCACCCTGTCTCCACCCTTTTCTCATATTCATTTATCCAACAGTGGTGTCTGGCTTCATACGCATTCATAAGCCACCCTGAACTCTCCTCCAAAGACTTCTGAGTTCATACTAGCAAAAAATAAATATAAATACTGATATTCTACACCCATTGTCCATTTTGTCAGATCCACTGACCTTATAAGTGCACTTTGTAGTTCTGCAATTGAAGACAGTAGTTTGTCTGCTGCTCAGCATACTTTATTAACCACTATATTATCCTGTTCTTCAATGGTCAGGACATATGGTCACAACATAGCAGGTATGTGTTGGCTGGTGGATTTTAAACACTGCTGGGATTTTAAAACATTGTGTCCTGGCAGATCAAAATCCTTGACTTAATTATAATATATGGAATTACATAAATTATAAGAATAACGATGCTTAATGTAAAAATACTATAATTAATAATGATGGAATTGTGAAGCTGGTTCTCTCTGAGACAGTTGGCCTTTGTGCTCTGTTAGGCCTGAGAAACCTTATCAGGGACCTGAAGAAGCCCAAAAAGTCTTATTATCAAAGCACCTGTCAGATCCAAAGGTAGGGGCCTGAGAGAGTGGCAGCATTTAATTTTTTTTTATTATCAATTTGCCTTATTAGCAGACAGGGCAACTGTGAGAAAAGACCAGCTCAAGGTCTGAGACCTGAAGCCTGACATTGTTATTTGGTAACACTTAGCTGGAAAATAACAAAACCATTGTTAATGATATAACAAATAATGACTATTCAGCAACCTATAAAAACAATAATTAAGTTTATATAATAATAAAGTTACCGCGACCCTGAATTGGATAAGAGATTACAGATAATGAATGAATTAATGAATGAATAATAATTAAGTTAATAATGAGTGTGATGTGTTTGGGAGGACAGGGAGAAGCCAGGTGTTAGTCAAGAGATTGTCAAAGGCTGTGAGAAACATAATTAATGAGAAGAAAAAGATTATGGGAAAGAGTAAAATGGCCTTGTGTATAGATAAGAAACTTTTCTAAAAAAGAACACAAACTTTCTCTTGAACTTGATAGGGTCCAGTAAACAATGTCTGAAGAGCTAACCAGAAACGGAAGCCCTTATAAGCACATGGGGAATACGATGACTTTTGGTTGTAATGGGATCCAACTCAGCCTATGGTGTGTGTGAAAAGGTGGGGTGATAGTCTTATCATCCGTATCACAGTAATCATACTGTATAAAAATGAAAGCTTTGATATCTCTTTCTAGACTTACCCAGGTTGATGTAGCTATGTCTTAACCTGATTAAATAAAGAATGGCACCTGTTCTCTTTTAACCTGAAACCTATGTCTGTGAAAACTTTTAAGATGTTTTATTGTCTCTCGTTTAAGGCGGATAGCCTTTTTTGACCCAACAGTCCACTTACCGTCCTCTGTGAGACACACCTACCTTGTGTGTGTCCCTTGTAGATGTAAATTCAGAGACAGTAGCTCATCTGTTTGTATTGGTCATTCTCTACTCCTTTAACACTGGACACTGGATGGTGCTAGCTGGATATTTTTGGTTTGTGGACTATTCTCAGTCCAGCAGTGACACTCAGGCGTTTCAAAACTCCAGCAGCACTGTTGTGTCTGATCCATTTGTACTAGTGCAACACACCCAACTCACTACTACTACTAGAGTGTCATTGTAGTGTTGAGGATGATCCAAATAATACTGTGGTACGTGTGCGGTGGAGGACCTGTATGGTGCTGACCATTAAACAACCAGAATAATGATGAAAATATTACATTTACACATATTTACAGAATATAACAGATCATTTCTATGATCATAAACAGTCAGAAACTGACAAGCTACTTTTTGATTGTATATTTTTGAATTTTTGGTAAGGGCCAAATGTTGAATGGAAAGGGATAAGATAATCTGCCCCTCCCCACAGACACCCACCCACCTACCAAACCTTACAGTGCTTGTGTTTCTTTGCTCCACATTGCCTTCCTGCCCAGAATACTATACAGATGGTCATGTCCTTCTACAAAGAGAAGCCCACTGACTTAGTAGAGAAGAATGGGCAGTCACTTAACGGGTAAACAAATGTTTACAAATAAGTTTCTTACAACAATCTCAGACTGTTATAATAGATATGCTGCATGTATATCAGTGATAGGGATTAGATGAAACCCTGCATATTCCTTTAAATCTTTTTATACGACCAATACTGTGACTATAAGAACCAAAAGTGGTCCCTATAGCAACTGAGCGAAAGCTTCTCAGAGCTGATTTGAAGCTGATGTGTATCTCAAAGGCATTGACAGCGATTCATACTTTCTCCATGGCAATGTGGAGAGGAAAATATGGACGCATCACCACTGATTGCCCTGAAAGAGCCTTGAAACAGCTCTCCTCTTTCACAGCCTTTGCTCCTCAGTCTCTAAGCTTCTTTTGTGAGCTTCTTTCTCGCCTCAAGGCAAACACTTCCACCGTGGACAAATAAGTCCATGGTCCAAATTATGAAGAGGGTCTGGCACTGTAAATGCCATGAATTGGAGACTCGTCTCTTGTTTTTATGACAAAACAAGCATAAATGTGGCTTTATGCGTAATGGGTCAGGCACAGACAGAGAGGGAGGCATCATTCAGGCACAAGGTCCTAATTAATGGATGAGCCCAAAGTCTGTGGCCTTTGATATTGTGAATATTCCTCTGCCTTTGGAGACGCAATTTAGACCCGAACGCAAACCAGTGGGACGGTATGCTTTGTCTGTTTCTCATGCCATTAGGGGCTAAATAAATCCTGACACCAATCCCCCCCCAACCCTTGCCACCACCACCACCACCACCACCCCCGAACATGTGATCTCTCCTCCCTGGGGATTCTTTTGATTAGAATGAAACCAAGCTGGAGGAAGGTCCTGCATGCTCTTAATCATCGTCGCTGAGAAACGTCAAATGCTGAGATAATAATGTGCATGCAGGAAATAAATAAATATATAAATAAATCTGAGGATCAAAAAAAAAGGTAGGGTCATAATGCAGTCAGGCATATTGCAGCTTTGTTGCCATAAAGCCAGGGGAGCGTGGAAGTAGTGGAAGAAGTAATTAGACTTAAGCTCAACTTTTTCCACAGTGCTTTACCAGATGGACTCACTTTGAAACATTTTTTATACCCAGCGGTTAACAGCGCTAATCCTGTTCCCGATGCATGCAAAAGGTGATGTTAGGAGTCTTGCTTAAGGACTCTTAATGGTGTAGAGCCCTGAGCTGGGCCCTGAATCATAGTCTTCTGTATAGAAGGCAGAGATAATACCTACAAGAGCTAATTATGGCTCCCTAAAGAACTATTTAGTTCATTTAGACATCTATTGAAATTTGCATTTGGGAGCTCAAATGTTGCGTTGTTTATTCATTTGCAAATTGTGAATTTTGAGCAAATACACACACAAACACACACTAGTGTGTCAGTGTTACATTTTGTTTTTACCACTAAAGCATGGAATGTACATGTTGCTAAAGTACCAAAACCCAGAGCCTAAATCCTAACCCTACACTGAAACCAAACCCTTCCTCTAACTTTAGGCATCGCAGTAACCCTAACTTTCATTATATGTGTAGTTTTAGTAGCAGTGTGTATATTCTATACTTTAATGGCAAAAAAATGTGACACTGACTTGATGGTTTATTACAGACTGTGGACATACCAGGTTTGGGTTCACTCCAACAAACCCCCTTTTGTGAACTTTATGGTACTTTTCCACTACATGTTACCTACACTACTCAACTCAATTCAACTCTACTCAGCTTTTAGTCTCTTACAACTGAACCCAAAAAAGGTGACATATAATGCACAAATGTTTCTTTTATTTTGTGAGCCAGCCCTCCGAGTCATCAAAATGCACCTATTTGGGTTGTGTGTGTTCACATGGTGGTATTTTTACCAACTAGAAACAAAGCAAGAGTTTAAAAAAAGGTTAAAAAATGCACCAGGAAGTCCTCCATTGCACAAACTGAAGAGGGTTCACTATAAAGAAGATGTTAGGAGGTCTGCCTTCGGCTTATTGTTTGCTTTTAACACAATCTGTTCCGTTGGGACTTCAAGTCCTGTTTTTGATTCATTTTGATGCCTTTGGTTTGTGTGGCATTCACACTTGAAACAAACCACACCAGTGTTTGTTTAGAAACGGACTGAGACCCACATACTCAGGCGTTCTTGGTCTGCTGGTTGGGTGCACACAAGAGTTCGTAGGGGGGCATTCCAACTAACACACTTACAGAGCAATCACACCAGGGTTAATTTTAATCGAACCAAAGCTGACAAGCTTTTGCACACTAAAAGATGACATGTAAACTTGCAGAATGCGGAGTGTCCAGAAGGAATCTAACCATTCGTAAAATCTCCAAGATTTAGTGGTGATCACATTTGCTATACGGTGGTCTTTTGAAGATGTTCAGATGCTCTTTGGATTGGTGGCTTATGAAAGAAGTGAGTGCTAGATGGTAAAAGAAGGAATGAAAACTGCACTGATCTGTCTGAATTCATGTGCAGAGTGAATACATGATGAGCGCTGCCGTTGTTGTATTAGCGACAGTGTTTTGAAATGTCGCCTTCTGAGTTTTGGGGGAGGTGTTGTAGTGGAAAACCAACCAGGTATCAATTACCAAAATGCAAGTAGAGCTGAGTAGAGTCATGTAGACTAGGCAATGCAGTGGGAAATCACGATTATTTTGATAGGGACAATTCTAAATGTTTTTAAAATGTTAACTAGTTTTGAATGGCTTTTACTTATTACAGTAATTGAAGGAGTGAAGGTAGTTCATTTTTTGGGTGTGTGAGTGTGTGTGTGCGTTTGTGTGTGCTACTTAGGCTCCATGGCTTTCCGAGGGCAAAAAACTTCACATACACAGCACAATTCCAGCTTATGGTTTAGAGGATAAAGCGAGTGAGTGAAGTGCACTCCACTTTTAGTGTTGTGGTCTCAGAAAGACAGAATCTGTGTTCTGTGTTGGGATTTAACCCAAGTGCCTAGCACTAGCATAACTAGCCCCACTCTATTTTATTATTTATTTATTTTTATAAATTTAAGGTTTCAAATGTATCCAAGATAATAAATCTGGCTTAATTTATTTTCAGATCATTAATTTTAACTGTGGGAGATTATTTCGGCTTTGCCACTGCTTTGTCGCATCTGCTCAATCACAGAGAGACTCTATTCCCCATTCACCCAAGGTAAAAGCACAGTGGGGTAAGGGGTGGTGGTGAAAAGAAGGAGGCAAGGGGCTTGTATAATTTGCATAATCATGCATATTTATAAAGAGTTACGTTCTTAATGAGTGTTAAGGTTTACAGATGTTACTGTTCAGCTTGCAGCAGATTCATGGGTATAATAGTAATAAATCAAATATACATATTTAAATATACAGATTTAAATATTTAAAAAGTGCTATTTCCTCACCAGTACATAGGTGTTGTAGATCTGAGGCTGCAACTAATTCTGAATTAGTTTTTGTGATGTCATATATAACAACCAGCCATAACAATAAAACAACATCTACACTTACTGTCCATTCGCTCAGCTCCATAGGAGCACTTTGTTGTTTACATTTACAGAATGAAGTCCGTCTGCTGCTCTGCATACTTTGATAGCACCATTTCACCCTGCTCTTCAATGCTCAGGACGCCCAGGATGTCAGAGCAGGAATGATTCGGGTGGTGGATCATTCTCAGTGCTGCAATGACACCAGTGTGCTGGTGATGTGTTATTGTGTTTTGTGCTGGTAAAAGTGGATGAAACACAGCAGTGCCGCTAGAGTTTTCAAACCTCTCGGTGATACCACCGCTGGACTGAGAATAGTCCCGCAACCAAATATATCCAGCCAACAGTGTCCTGTGAACAGCATCCTCTGACGTCCTCTACAAAGTTGACCAACAAGACAAATGGACAGTGAGTGTTTAAAAACTCCAGCTGCATTGCTGTATCTGATCCACTTGTACCAGCGCAACACACACTAACACACCACCAGCACCACTACCTCAGTGTCAATGCAGAGCTGAGAATTATCCTGAGCACTGAAGAACAGAGTGAAAGGGGCTAAAATAAAAATATGGAGAACAACAAATAGACTACAGCAGTCTGCAGTCTGCTTCAAACACAGGAAGACAATCATAACAGGGGTTATTTACATGTAAAATTCTTATAAGCACTCCAACAAGAAGTTTATTTAATATTCGATTATATTCACAGGCTAGAAAATGAGGATAAATATAATAAATATATAAATACATAAGAACAGGATATGAACTCTGTTAAAGTGTGATATCACATGCTGTAAGATCATGTCAGCTTTGTTGACATACAGCCAAGAAGGCGTTGTATACAAAGTAATTAGACTCTCTTGCTGAGTGCTTTTCCATTTTCACTGAATATATATATATATTCACGGCAGTGTGTTCTAATATCGCATGCAGTATATTATAGGTTGGTTTTCTTGGGCTAGAGCTGTGTCCAGGGTACAATTACCGTTAATGTAGAAATAATAGTCCAGGACTAATCTGTGGAGGCCACTGGGAGCTTTATTATGAAGGCCGCTCTCAGTAGTGAGGATGTTTTGGGTAAAAATAAAGCTGTAGCCTAATCAGACATCAGCCCCAGGCTTCAGGTCATCTCTCTCTAGGCTTGTCTACTTTTCAGCATCCTAAAGGTTATGAGTATCTGCGCTAATGCAATTTCACTCTTAGTTGTTCATCTTTGGTGTAGCATCTCGGCTCATCGAGTCAAGGTTAGCCGAAGCATTTTCCGTCTGGCTGCGCACTGAGAATATTCCCTGTCTTTTGCATATAGACAACAGTCAATTACTGTTTAACGCCAGGGCTAAGATATTGCTTCACATGCAAAGTTAGGTTAATAAAGCAATAAAGATGAGTGGGAAAGTAGAAGGGAAATGCTCAGAGTGCCACTGCTTTTCAGAGAATAAAGGGGCTCTGGATTTTTTTGTGTGGAAACATGAGAGGTCGAGTATGAAAAGCCCTCAAGTACAACTAGACAGAGAGACCGGCCTTAGTCTTTTTTTTTTCTCATTATAATTATTATTATTATTCAATTTATTTTTTTTTTTATCTTCTGAAAATGGGGGTTGTTGTATTTCTCTGAAATATTTGGATTCCTGAGCCCATACCCCATACCCAATACTCTTCACACAAATTCAGATATTTTTGAAATAATTTATTTTGGCCTACCATCCATACACTCACAAAAAACTGTCCAAAGATGGGTAATATTGACTTTTGGTTTTTTGCTGTTTAGGATAACTTAAGGTGGAAGTTTCACCAAATTCAGGAGACTGCTAACTGCATGAAAGTGAATAGACCAAAAGTGCTACAAAACTAAATGAGTCGAGTTACAGATTAGTTTCTGTGGTAAACTGTGAGTAAATCTTACAGACAAGTTCAACTTCAGCCACAAGCATAAGTTGTTTTTTGCCTCAAACATACCATTCCATATTAAAATATGCCGAGTGAACTGCAATTCCCCGCAATCTTAGACCTTCCCTTTAAGTTGGAATGGAAAATTCAAGAAGCTGGCAAATATCAACATCAAACTTCATTTTTAGTTGTTTCTCCATCATCCATCACCACTATTCTGATAATGATTGTCCCCAGTCCTGACCCAGGTGTATTTGTTAATGGAGGGTGGCTTCCTTGAGCAATGGTGAATGAGAGACATTTACATTTATGGACATTGGTAAATACTCTTCTCCAGAATGTAATATTATTAAGGGTCTTTATCAATGGTCCATATTGGTGCCACAGAGTGTTTGACCTGAACAGGGAATAGAACCCCAGGCTCCAGAGTGGACACCAAAAATGTTACCTACTCTATCAACCACAGCTCAGAAGAGATTGATTGAGTCCCATTTCAACAAACATTTCATTCCCATTTCAAATTCTATTTTTATGTCTGTATTTATCCTATCAGCATCTAGCACAGTGTGTATTCAGTTGAAATATGTATGTGTGTGTGTGTGTGTGTGTGTGTGTGTGTGTGTGTGGCAGACTTTGTCCTCAGGGTGGCAATAGCCCACTACTCACAGATTTATGCTGAAACCATAGTTAGTTTTGTACCTCTGTTATTCAAGGTGTTATGATTCATATTTATCTTAGGATATGGTTTCGTACATATCATTTGATATATCCAGATGTCAGTTTAAAGCAATGCAAAGATTTTTTTTCAGCTTATGATTTGAGGAAATGGAGGAAAGCTAGAAATACATTTGTGTATTTTAAGAATCTAATGTCAGATTTTTGACAGTTTGACATTGCACTTTTTTCTAGTTTTTTTCCATTACTTATGTGTGTGTGTGTGTGTGTGTGTGTGTGTGTGTGTGTGTGTGTGTGTGTGTGTGTGTGTGTGTTGTTCCAGGTATATAATACACTGTGAGGACCAACATGAACCTGTCGTCCTCATTGGAACAAAGATCAGGTCCCCATAATGTATATAATATTTTACGGTGAAGGTATGTATTAAATTATGCCTAAGGATTAGGGTTAAGCCTGTAGTAGCTATGGGTGAGTTTAGAGTATGTCCCCTGAAACTATGGAAACAAGACTGCGTGTGTGTGTGTGTATGTGTGTGTGTGTTACGAGAGAGGGGCAAGGGGATAAAGAGTGAGATAGTTCTATGTGTAAGACAACGCAGCCCCAAGGACACTCTTTGATCTTAACATTGTCTAAGCCTGGAGTGATGCAGAGGAATTGAGTTTGTGGATCAGGATTGAACCGTATCTGTCAGTTAGTGTGTTCCAGATTGACACAAGACTGGATTGTGTTTTCATTTGTTTCTGGACACTGATTTGCGCCGGAACTCCATTAAATCAGTGCCCATGGCTGTCTGAAGAGTAAAATAACACCAGCTCAGTGTCTCAGTTCAGTCTCATCCAAGGATTACTGGTTTTGAGGTGTTGAGAATCAAGCCAATACCAGTTCCAACACTCTTAGAGAAAAAGGTACAGTAGAGGTACATTAGTGGTCACTAAAGGTACAAATAGCGTAAATGTACCTTCAAAGATACAACAGTGGTGTTAAAGTCCAGTTTTGTTCCCTAAAGGTACATTACATTCTCTGCTACACAAGGAATGTCTGTGTGAATATCTGTAAGATTTCTTTCAAGATTTCATTATATGTGATATATAACAACATAATATAAGTATTGGAAATTAAATGGAGCGTATGAAATCAACACAATTTTAAAATCTACAATGACTATAGAATAAGGTACAATTGTGTTCCCTAATTGAAGGTACTGAAACGTACCCTTTAGGGTACCACCACAGTGACAGCAACAGGTGCAACCACAGAGACAATTTTTCTGACAGTGAAGGGTGAGATTGAGAGTTGGAAATCTCCTGATATTTAAACTGTGTTCTCCTGAGTGATCAAGCTCCATTCATTATAAGTGCGAGGAGCTTGAGTGGCCTATAAGATTCAGAACTAATTATCCCAACGAATCTTCACAGCTATGTTCCAACATCAATCCCAAAGTCCTTCCTGAAGAGGAAACAACCAATGAATACCCTTAATTTCCAAAGAAATGTGGGATGAGTAGATTTGATAGTATTAAGATTTGTGAATAAAATATATGGAATAATGGAACTGAATTTTGAAAGTAGGTGGGTGTATTAAAACTAACCCAAACACACAGAACTTCTGTTTCATCTTCTATTTTGCTTAATCCCTCCAGTTATCTCTTACAAAGTTGTTGAAACTGGAACATAGAGGTGTTCAGTGCAGAACAGCTTCTGTGTTCAATGATAAAGTGCTGAAAACTTTACTCAGCAAATTAAGAGATTCCAATTCAAAAAATGGTCAAAAACACAATAAGATATTATAATAAAGTAAAAGAATAAAAAGGTGGACATGCATGTCACACTACCACTTTATCTCCCTCCCAAAAATACAAGGAGGACTAGAATAGTAACTTTATGGTTGTGAGTACATTTTTTAAATCAAAAGACAATACAACTGTAAATTTAGTTTTACTTTATTTTATTTATTTTTTACTTTTATTTTTTACATTTAATTTCCATTATTAAAAGCTTCAGTCTTAAGAAAGAACAATGTGATTAATCACAAACACTTTACTAATAAATCGCCCAATTTGCTGTGATTAATTGCAGCAAATTGTGCAATTAATTAGTGATTTTTTTTTTAATCAATTGACAGCCCTAGTTTATGTGCTTCACAATTGTGCTCTGTTACAGTCTCCTAGAGACGATGATGTTATGGGAAGCTGTAGGACAAAAAAAAAAAAAAAAAAGACAGTGTTGATTCAGTGGAACCCAAAACTTTCATATTCTTCATCATCTTGGCATTAGTTCACTGCAGTCTTTGTTTTCTACATCGTGAACACAATACCTGTTCTGAAAACAGCAAGGGCACAGTGGAAATAATCATTTTGTTCATAAAGAGTCTTTTAAATGAATGCTGGCCCTGTTCGAACATGAACCAGCTTACCCCTGATGCCCCTAATGATACAGTTAACAGCAAATTTTCACACTTCATTAGCACAAAGTTATGTTTCTAGAGGCCAAATCTGGTCAAGAACACATTGTTGTTCAGACTTGTTTTTCTTTGAGGTTGGTCCGACTTGTGTGTGTGTTTTGTTTTTTTTGTTTTTTTGGTTGGCTTATTTCTTTATTTCTCACCCGGCAGGAGATCCTGTCACTTTTCTGTTTGTGAGGAGACAACTAAGGCGTACACCGAGGGTTCTTTTTGAAAGCTGGAACGTTTCCTTTGATCACGGTTCTCACTGCCAGTGTTTCAGACATGCGCAACAATTAGAACCAAAAGAATTCACAACAGTGTTCTCTTTAGCCTTGTGAATTATTTGTTCCACAAGTTCAGTTTAAGAGTGTTTCTGTGTGATGATGTTGTTGATGTTGATGTTGATGATGATTATGATATTCATAGAACCCTCTCAGAAACACTCTCAACCTATTTCTACTTTACCTTCTTTCTACTTGTGAAATTGAGTGGGACATAAGGTCACATCCTAAATAGGCTTTATGCTCTATGGGGCACTAAGTGGAAACACCTTAAAGGAACACTACATAACATTTTTACCTCAAAATTACAGCTTCCCCACTGAGCTGCAGTACAGATAGTCGAGCCTCTGTTGTTGCTACTCCAGGCTCCCCATTAATTTCAGTACAGGGCTGCAATAATGAATTACACTAGGGGGAGTCCCAGGAGCAAACCAATCGTACCTAGTGTTCCTTTAAATCTAGGCAACATGGGGCTCCCATGTGAGCATCCACCTAGAGGATTTGAGTCATGCGTCATGTTTCTAAAGCTGGGGGTCCTAGAAAGCATGACTGGTCATGTTCTCAACCTGGATATGATGGCTCCCCTCTCTCGTCTTATCACTGTTAGTTACGCGTCCTCATGGCTCTGCTTGCACTGTGGGTGCTTCTTGGAGGTCATAAAAATGAAGTACAGCCTCTGCTTTTCTCCTCCACCCTCCTGAGGCTGTGTGTGATCGGATGAGGGTCATTGAGAGGGTGGGATGGGGACATCTAATAATTGGGGAAAGTATTTAACAAAAACTGGAACATAAAAAAAAAATAATAATCCAGACAATATTTCACATCCATTTATGAGGTTATGAGTAAGATTATTATTTATGTATTATTTTTAATATATAAATATAGATTTTTCAAGCTTTGCTTTGTTTAATTGATTGTGTTATTAGCTATTATACTAATTATTTTCTCATTATTTAAAAGAAAAAAAAGGAATATTTATTATTAATAATTGTATTTGTTTTTTATATTTCTTGTTTAATATGTTTTAATATGTTTTATCTGTAAATAATCGAATGATCTCCCAATGGAATAAAACATTTTTACCTTATAAAAATAATTCAAAACATGAGAAAAAAATTATCATTAGATATTCTTATAATATTCATCGACTTCATTCAATATTGCATTATGCTGTTTGAGGGACAGGGGCCACTCAAGTGTAATGATCTCAGGTTTTTTCAAATTATTTATTTATTTATTTATTTACGTAGGACGGCATTGTGGTGCAGCAGGTAGTGTCACAGTTACACAGCTCCAGGGTCCTGGAGGTTGTGGGTTTGAGTCCCGCTCCGGGTGACTGTGTGTGAGGGGTTTGGTGTGTTCTCTCTGTGTCTGCGTGGGTTTCCTCTGGATGCTCTGGTTTCATTCCATGGTCCAAAAACACACGTTGGTAGGTGGATTGGTGACTCAAAAGTGTCCATAGATATATGTGTGTGTGTGTGTGTCTTGCCCTGTGAAGGACTGGCACCCCCTCCAGGGTGTATTCCCGCCTTGCGCCCAATGAGTCCAGGTAGGCTCTGGACCCACCGTGACCCTGAACTGGATAAGCGCTTACAGATAATAAATTTATTTATTTATTTATTTATCTATTTATTTATTTACTGTGTGGTCTGATCATTTCAACACCTATTGCATAAATGGTTGATTGATAAAATCGTTTATTCTCAATGTAATCTCAGCAAATGGTTTAGACTAAGGGACCTTATAGCAAGAATACGAAAGCCACATCTGCCCAAAAAAAAAAAAAAAGTAAGAAAATAAAAAGAAAATTTGAGTCTGCCTTCTCAGGCCTGTGCTCCAGTTTGTTGACCTACTTGGACTAACACTAGGCAGCAACTGAGGCCTTATGGGACCATTACTTTCTCCCACGCTTAATCAACCCTAACGCCATTGGATTTGCTTCACAACCACATCATTACACCACACTTACCTACTTTGTCACCTGTGTAATTACCAATTAGTTCAAATGTTATGACCTGAGAAGATGTGTATCTCGATTGTGAAGCTGTTTAGATGTCATGAGGAATTTTTAAATGGAAATGATCTAATCTAATTTCGTCTTGCATATGAAGCTTCTATTCTAAAGAGGTTCTTTATTATCACAGCAATCCAATACATAACCAAATGGCTATTTATTTATTTCACTCCCATTGAGCCATAGGCCTGAACCTATACTTCTTTTTCCCCATGTGTGATTGATGCTGGTCAGGGTCCTAACCTGAAAGGCTAAAACACACCCTGGAGGCTCCAGTCCAGCGCTGGCCTTCACACACGCACCCAGTCACTCGCTTGGGGATGGTTTTGCACTGCCACTCCACTTACCACTTGTCTTTCTGGACCATGGGAGGACCAACACCCTGGGGAGAACAGACTAAACTGCTCACAATGACAGTACATCCGTTGCCCTCGGAGATATACTACGTGTCTAAAAGGATTTGAAAGCAAGCTTAGGCTCAGAAGGTCACCAGTTTGATCCCCTGGACTGGCAGGAAAGATAGGGAAGGTGGGTGGGGGTGAGGGATGTATGCTCCCCCCTCCTTTAACATTCACGGCTGAAGTGTCCTTGAATGAGAAACATAACCCCTGCACTGCAGCTAGAAGGGCTTCACTCTGTGCAGCTCTGTGTGTTTGTGCGTGTGTGTGTGTGTGTGTGTCTGTGTTTGTGTGTGTGTGTGTGTGTGTGTGTGTGTGATCCCTGCCACCTAGTGTGTTTGTGCAGGTGCTAATGTGTTTATTAGTCCCCTTCTCTGTCTTTGTCTCTCTCTCATTCTCTCATTCTCTCTCTCTCTCTGTCTCTTGCTCTCGTTGTCTCCCCCCCCCCCCTGTATCTCATTGTCTCACTCTCTGTCTCTCACACTCATTGTCTATCTCTCTCATTGTGTCTCACTCTCTCACTCTCTTTCTCTCTCTCTCTCTCTCTCTCTCATTGTCTGACTCTCCTGTTGTCTCTCTCTCTCTCTTTCTCTCTCTCATTGTCTGACTCTCTCATTGTCTCTCTCTCTCATTCTCTCTCTCTCTCATTCTCTCTCTCTTTCTCTCTCTCTCTCTCTCTCTCTCATTGTCTGACTCTCTCATTGTCTCTCTCTCATTCTCTCTCTCTCATTCTCTCTCTCATTGTCTGACTCTCTCTCTCTCTCTCATTGTCTGACTCTCTCGTTGTCTCTCTCATTGTGTCTCATTCTCTCTCTGTAGATAATAGTTCAAATTTCAATTTAATCTCTCTCTCTCTCGCTCATTGTCTGAATCTCTCTTTGTTTCTCTCTCATCCTTTCTCTCTCTCTCTCTCTCTCTCTCTCTCTCTCTCTCTATCTCATTGTCTCACTCTCATTGTCTCACTCTCTGTCTCTCGCTCTCCTTGTCTCTCTCTTTCATGGACTTCCTGTTTTTTATGACAGTGCTTTAAAAGCGTGGAGATTGTGCAGGGTAGAGAAACAGACCTCTGACTCACTGTGCTGGCTTCTGCGAGAGCCTGTTGTTCTTGGTGCTCGGCCGTCACTCATGGATGGAGATGGAGGGACCCGGAGCATGTCTGAGCAAATGAAGAGGGTGGTCTGGTCATCCTGGAACACCTGTTGAGTGTGGCGAGAAAGGACCTAAATGATCCAGTTGAGCCTTCACAAAGACTGGGTCTGAGCTCCATCAGAGTTGCTTCCCAGATGCTCCTGAAAGGGTCTGAAAGGCGCTCACCGAGGAGGATCGGACCCTGCTGCATGGATGGACTTTTGACCAAACCGGCCCAGTACACGGAGATCCCTTCCCATGTTTGTGGAAAAGCCCCAACACGACTGTTAGTGAGTCAGAGAGCCCCAGCCTGGAGGTCTTTATATAAACCACCGTTGATCAGATCTGCTGGGGACTTGCAGTGGAGAGTACTGCATGGAGTCATAGCAGTCGCTGCCTTCATTTCTATTATAAATCCTGCAGTGTCCTCTGAATGTCCATATTTTGTTTTTTAAAGGAAATTGTGTTTCATGGTTTTACTCAGTGTTTAGACCTGCAGGGTTATTCAATATTTTAACAGACCTTTTTTGTTGTTTGGTGAAAGTTTTAATCTTCATGTGTTTATTTTTGGTTTTCCTTATCGCCAGAAACACAAGAAAAAGTGTCAGCTGCTGAATTTCATTATATAGGTCAAGCAAAATCTGCCATTTATTTTAGTAGAAAGAAGACGGTTGACTCTGGCGTCTATTGTGATGTTTGTCAGGTTTTTAAAAGATTGGTACAATCACGTATTAAAGTGGAGTTTCTGTTTTATAAACAGGTGTAAAACTGTAATGGGTTTGAGGAGGTATGGGGCTGTGCTGGGGCTCTCTGCCCCATAGAAAATGGGATTTTATCTTTTACTGAAGTTTTAAAGTAAACATTGTGCATGTTGTTTGAGTGACTGTTAATAAAGTCTAGTTCAAATTTCAATTTCCCTCTCACTCTCTGTCTCTCGCTGTCTGTTGCTCACAATCTCTCCCTTTGTCTCTCTTTCTCATTGTCTCTCTTTGTCTTTCTCTTTCTCTCTCTCTCATTCTCTCTCTCTCTCTCTCTCTCTCTTCTCTAGTTCTCTCTTGTTCTCTCTCTCTTGTTCTCTCTCTCTCTCTCTCTCTCTCTCTCTCTCTCTCTCTCACTCTCTGTCTCTCACTGTCTGTCACTTACAATCTCTCCCTTTGTCTCTCTTTCTCACATTGTCTCTCTTTGTCTTTCTCTTTCTCTCTCTCTCTCATTCTCTCTCTCTCTCTCTCTCTCTCTCTCTCTCTCTAGTTCTCTCTTGTTCTCTCTCTCTCTCTCTCTCTCACTCTCTGTCTCTCACTGTCTGTCACTTACAATCTCTCCCTTTGTCTCTCTTTCTCACATTGTCTCTCTTTCTTTCTCGCTCTCTATCTGTCTCTCACTCATTCTCTCTCTCTCTCTCTCTCTCTCTCTCTCTCTCTCTCTCTCTCAATGTCTCACTCTCTGTCTCTCACTGTCTGTCGCTCACAATTGTCTCTCTTTCTCACATTGTCTCTCTTTCTCTTGTTGTCTCTCTTTGTCTTTCTCTTTCTCTCTCTCATTGTCTCTCTCTTGTTCTCTCTCTTGTTCTCTCTCTCTCTCTCTCTCTCTCTCTCTCTCTCTCTCTCTCTATGTGTGTGTGTGTGTGTGTGTGTTCACTGGCATAGATAGATTAAATGTGGCATTTTAATTTCCCCAAGAGGATTAACAGAGTTACACTTTTTCTTCTTTTGTCTTTTCTACTTCTACTACTTCTACTTTTCATCTTTTCTCCATCTTCTTCCTCGTATTCCTTCTTCTTCACCTTCTCATGCTTTTCATCTACTTTTTCGTCCTCTTCTCCTTGTCTTCTTCTTCATCTACTTTTCATCTCACTCTTCTGCTTTATCATCTATATATCATCTATATTCTTTTTCTTCTTTCTTTCTTTCTTTCTTTCTTTCACCTTCTTCAACTATTTACGAGCCATTTGGTGCCTTCAAATGGTTCTTTGAGTTCTTTTGGTTCTCTAACTTCTTCCTTTGCTGAGGAAATTAGCAAGTTCCCCCATTCATCACCCACATCGTACAATCGCAAGGTCCTATCAGAGAACCCGAAGTGATCCTTTTGTGGCATCTCTTCTCCAGGGACATTTAAAGAGTGGATCATCAGCACTGTGGCTTGTGTAAGCCGTGTCATGACGGGGACGACGGACTTGGCTTTGTTCTCGGCTCCTCATCCATTATGAATCAGCCTGGCCCCCACCTGAGCGGCTTGGTTTCACTCTCATTTAGATCCCCTGCTGACGTTCCACTTTTCTCCATGCTTGATGGGTCCTCCACAAAGGCCTTTAACCAAGCGGCCAGCCACGGCCTCATTACCTCAGCTTTGTCTGACCCCTCCCCCACCACACCCCACTACCCCCCACACACCCCAAAGCTCCCATTCTTTCCTTGCATAATTCAACCCCCTTTCACACATGCACTGTAATGGCAAGTGTCCAGGAGAGGACGGCCGATTGCCTTTAAGTGCTTGTGTCAGTCGTTTCTGGGTCAGTGAACAGCACTGAGAGACTGGACCACTGCCAGATAGACCCTCGACCCACAGCAGCGGTGGAAAGGCTGGACACAGGCTTGGGACTGCAGTGTCCAGAGCAGAGTGCGGTCACACCACAGTATCAGCAATAGATAAATGGATTATAGAGGGCCATATTTGGCTCACAGTCAATCCTCGAGGCTCACTGTAGAGGTCTTACTTAACACTTCATCAAGACCTTATTCACTGCTCCATCCAGGTCCAGGTCTTAGAAATGCTTTAAGCTTACAGCCCTGACGACACTTAAAAGCGTGTACTGGTAGAGACATGGTCATTCTTTTTAATGGACATTAATACGACCTTATGTTTGTCAATAAGGGAATTGACCAAGGGTGTATTTCACAAATCATATTCAGACAGCTGAGGATTGTCCAGGAATATGCTTCAGCTCCTTTCCTATTGGATATGTTTAAATTTAAGGCTTTAGTTATCTGACTAAATGTAGAGATCCTGCTTTGTGGAATGACCCACTGCTTTATATAACATCAGCTAAACTAATCTCGTTCTGGATAATAATTTCTCACTGACCTTGGGGCTGTGTGGCAGTGCCGTTCAATGCTGTGTCACCATGCTGCCCAAGGCTGTAGATATGTGTAATCAAAGTTTACGTAACAAAGCCATAATAACACAGTAATTATCGTATGTAATAGTATTATTCCCAGCTTAACAACAATGTAATAACACACAGTTCAGCAGGTATGAGTGCTACTACATTCAATCTTACACTGCAATGTAATCGTTTTCCTCTCTCTCTTCATTTCTTCACTTATTTTTCATTTTCCTTCTTTCTTTTTTCCTTCTATTTCTTCTACATTTTCTTCATTCTTCTTCGTTTTCTTCTACTCGTTTTTCTTTCTTCTTCAGCAGTTAAATGAGTGTTATTATGTCAATTCTTACACTGTATTTACACATACATATTATGTGTAAATTTAAACATAATAAGTAAACATATTATATGCATTTTCCACAAGTTGTCTGTGTCTAATACCACAAGGAACGAACAAAACAGCAGTGTTCTCCCCCTGTCTAAACAGCCTGGTTCAAGATGAATTTCAGTGTCTGTTCCTTTAAATGAGAATGAGCCAAAGCTTCCTTTCTTCTCTTATTTTGTTTATTTATTTAATAATAATAATAATAATAATAATAATAATAATAATAATAATAATAATAATAATAATTATTATTATTATTATAATTATTATAGATTTTTTATATTTGCTCTATTTAATCATTTTACCACTTTCATATTCAGCTATGGGGATTCAGGCACGGTGGCGCAGCAGGTAGTGTCGCAGTCACACATCTCCAGGGTCCTGGAGGTTGTGGGTTCGAGTCCCGCTCCAGGTGACTGTCTGTGAGGAGTTTGATGTGTTCTGCCTGTGTCTGTGTGGGTTTCCTCTGGGTGCTCCGGTTTCCTCCCACTGTTGGTAGGTAGATTGGCAACTCAAAAGTGTCTGTAGGTGTGAGTGAATGTGTGAGTGTGTGTGTGTTGCCCTGTGAAGGACTGGCGCCCCCTCCAGGGTGTATTCCCACCTTGCGCCCAATGATTCCAAGTAGGCTCTGGACCCACCGCGACCCTGAACTGGATAAGGGTTACAGGTAATGAATGAATGAATGAGTATTCAGCTATGATGATAGCAGAGACTCTGCAGATGGGGCAATCCTAAAGTGTGCTGATTGTACTGGGTTGTTTTATTTCAGTCTGTGGGTTTGTAGGTACTATTGGGTAATTCCTGCAGCTATTGCTCACAGTTGTTACAGTTCAAATTCTGTAAACCCATCCTAATGTCATCTGTGTAATATGAGTGCATTCTCAGATCTGAGTATGCAGACCTCTGTTTGCCACCCGTAATCAATGCTGCAGCCCTGATGAAAGGAAGGACATTTTTGTTGCTAGATTTGCACGTCTTTTAGGACCCATGCATCCTGCTCCTCTCTGAATTTAGATATAGTTTTCCTCTGGACACTGTGTTTCTGTTCACCACCTCTGCTTTTCAGGGACAGCGTTACACTAAATATTGGTACATGGCTGTGAGGATATGATGGCATCCAGTCACAATATTATAGAGGTCATCTACTTATGTTGGATCACAAACAACACCCCATCTTACCCCAGAGATACTGAATGATGCTCCATCACTCCAGTGAACACAAGGACACCGTTCCACTGTTCCACAGGATGCTACATTGCTGACAAGTGCTCATCACGTCATAAATGGTCAATGCTTGTCGATGCTTATTTAACATCTGTGTTCACAAGTAAACCTGGTTCTGGCGTCTTAATGAAACATCTGAAACATGCTTTTGTCAAAATACCACAAGGATCAAACAAGACAGCAGGTTTTAGTGCCTGTTCCTTTAAATGAGAATGAGCCACAGCTGAATTCAGCATGAGTGCACAGGAGAGAGGGGTGCAGAGCAGAAACTATTTGTTTTTTAACCCTTTTCGCTTGGTTCTCTGTATTCATGCTCATAATATTGAATCAATCCCTCTGCACTCATTGCGTATGTTTTTTTTAACCTCATAAAACAGGTCCTGTTCTGTGATTGGAGATATCCAAATGAGGGGGCGGGGACAACTCTAAAGTGCCTGCGTTCTATGTAAGAAGCAGCATAAATCCAGATAAACTCTTTATCCCTTATTTACAGGAGAGGTGAACATTAGTAATCTTTCATTAAGAGAGATACATATTATATTGTGCTGATATATTTAACATAGAGCAGTGTTAAATAAATCAGTGCAATATAAGTCCTGGAGATTAAATGAAGCGTATGAAATAAACACAATTTTAAATCTACAGTTATAATAGAATAAGGTGCAATCATGTTCCTTAATTAAATACAGAATATGTGCCCTTGAAGACACCACCACAGTGACAGCTTTTCTCACAGCGTATATGCCATGGATACTGGGAAAGATTAGCATAGGAAGTACCATGTAAATTCTCATCTATGGAGATGGCCTTCTGTTTTCCATTGTCCATTTTCGAGGGGCGTTGTGAACTGCTATTGATGTTTAATCATTCACCTTGTCGTCAGAATAATGGATGTGTGGTTGAGTTTGTGTAGTGCCTTGGTTAATGTTCCTTGACAATGTGTTATTTTGATGGAGTCCTGCGCTGTGAGTCTACATTCTTGAAGGTGCAGTCCATCATGAAATGGCATACGCAGTAACCACAGGCTCTCTGCAATCTGCAATCTTGCAGTCAATCTTAAAGGGCCCAATGGCATGAAAAACTGTGTTGGAAATACGAAATATAGTATGCAAACATGGGAAGTCTCCACCCATAATGCATTTCTCCATCCATAATGTCCATCTGAGTGTAAACTGCAAAAAAACAGTCTGTTTGTAACTGACCATTTATTTTTGTGATGTCACAAAACTTACTGTATTTACATAGCATTGCTGCATGCCGTTTAGTCTTATAAACATTCTCATGGATAAAGGAGGTTGTAATGGTCATGTCAGAATTAATTATAATGGCTTTTCAAGTCCACAATCACAGGTCATTAAAACAGCCAGTCACATACACACACTCACACAGTCAATCCACCTACCACCATGTGTTCTTGGACTGTAGGAGGAAACCCACGTGGTTATGGGTAGAACTCCTCAGAAACAGTGACCTGAGGCATGGATTAAACCCACTAACCCCAGACCTGGGGCTGTGTGGCAGAGGCACTACCTCTAGTGCCCCATAGCTGTTTTTGAAATAAAAATGATATACAGCAATTTACAGTAAACTTAAGTTATAGACTCTTGGAAAAAATGTGCTAAATGTAAGTTGCCTTTTTGACTGTTGTTTATTCTGGTGGCAATTAATTCTGCCCCCTCCATCCTAGCAACCACAATACCCTGCAATAAATATTCACAGCTCGTGATTCCTTTGCATCAGATCTCATTCTAGTAAACCCTAACGAGAAACGTGTCCCTAATGAGTACTGATAATTAACTGAGAGGCGTGATGGCCAAAATATACAGGCCTTCAGTGCAGCCATGTTTCAGCACCTTGGACAGAGCTCATGTAAATGCAAATAGGCTGCATACTAATGAAGTACCAACCTTATATCTCCACATTATATACAGACACAGCTGCTACAGTTGGCCTGTACAGTCTGTTGTGGTATATATTTTATATGACCAAAAGTTTGTGGACACTTGCATGTCCAGCATGTGCATACATGTTTGTAGTTTCTACTCTTATAAGAAGGATTTACAATACACTCTTTAATATAAAGGTGCTATAAAATGTTTCATGAGCAATGCCATAGAAGAACCATAGGATCGAGTTATTAATTTTTACACCTGTAAAAAGTTCTTTGCACTCACATATCTCATAAATGATGGTTCTTTATGGAACCAAAAGTGGTTCTTCAATGGCCCAAAGAACCCTTTATTTTTAAGAGTTTAGATGGTGAAACACTACTGACATGAGTGGCTCATTCATTTTCTCTCTCACACAGCATTAAACAAGCTCAGCCAGACATTTTGTCCTGCTTCTGAGTATCACAGTCCACTCAGCGTTATGTTTTGTTCTGTACAGTCCTGCTTCTTTTTGGGCGATTTCATCATGGTGGAAAAATCATCTCAGACTGCTCTTGTAGATGCTCATAATGGCTTTTTTTTGAGCTTCAGAGCCTTCAACTCATTCAAAATGGCTTGCCCGAAACTTTTGTGTTCCTATTCCCGACATTCCTCTTTATGTAATGCACTATATAGTGTATAGTGAATCTGAATCTGAATCTGAATCTGAAATTGAATCTGAAATGGAGTTGTTATCAATCTGGTCATGAGGTGATCAGAAGAATAAAACTCTTCAATGTAACACGACATTGTTTGCGGGATTCATTTGTAATGTGCCAATCGTCTAAATGGCTAGCTCTTAATTCACACATTGAACAAGTCACCTCAGCCATCTTTGCGAGTATTGCACACCCTCCCTCACCCCCCACCGCCCACTCTGAGAGATTTGGCAGCACATTAATTGCTGTGTGAACTTGTTTTCTCATTCTGCCATGAGAGCATTAGTGAATTCAGGTACTGAGGTTGGATGATTAGGATTACTAAAGCCACTCCAAGGATTGGATGATGCTCCATCCCTCCAGAAAATACAGTCCCACACTCTTGGATATGACAAATGCCACTATAAGCATGAGACTGATTGAGATGCTGCTAGTAAAGGAGACTGGGCTGGACGTGTGGGCGTTTATGTGTTGTATGAAATGTGTGTCAGTGGGCCACATCACTGCCCCCCTGAATAAGCTTGCTGTATCCCCAGGGACATCATTATTCTGCCGTAAAGCAAGCAGGCAGGTCGACCTCTGAGCTGTTTCCCGCAGATCAGATCAGATCAGAGCTGAAATGACTTGTTTGGATATGCGAAAAGAAAAAGCAGATTTTCCAGCATGGAGAAAATAGGAGGGTGATGTCATTGAGGAACATTTTCAGTGATGTCTTTTCTATTGTGTCGACAGTAACCATTAAAATATATGGGGGCTACTGCAACCTTAGTGCTGAGGGCTTTATAAATGCCCTGTGTCCAACCATTATTCACAGATAAGTGAAGCAAAGGTATTAGATGGTGCTTCACTCCAGAAAATACAGTTCCACTGCACCACAGCCCAGTGCTGGAGGTTTTATACCACTTTAGCAGACATTTGGCACTGAGCAGGATGACTTCAGGTGCAGCAATGTTAACGTCATTAATGAAATCTATGAGGAAAATATTTGTTGACAACCTTACACAATGAAAACTAGATGAGAACTTAATGAGAATAATCAATGAAGTAAAACTAAAGACTCATAAATGACCTGCTATTCCTGATTTGGAATCAGAAAGTCTCAAGAACATAAAAACAGGAAAATGCTTTGGATGTTTTCTGTTGTCAGGGCAACCTGGGTGGACTAGTGAAGAGAAGTTGACTACCAAAAAATAATTTCTTCAAACTTCTGGAATCGTTCATGAATTGCTGGTCAATGAGTTCTTGGAGTCGACGAGTCATGGTTTGCCGCATGTATTTAAAGCTAATGTATTTAAAGCTAATGTTTAATGCTAAATGTATTTAAAGAAGGAAAGGCATGGTGGCGCAGCAGGTCGTGTCGCAGTCACACAGCTCCAAGGACCTGGAGATTTTGGGTTCAAGTCCCGTTCCAGGAGTCTGTGAGGAGTTTGGTGTGTTCTCCTCGTGTCCACGTGGGTTTCCTCCAGGTGCTCCAGTTTCCTCCCATGATCCAAAAACACACATCAGTAGGTGGATTGGTGATCGGTGTCAATAAGTGTGAGTGAATGCATGAGTATGTGTCGCCCTGTGAGGGACCCTCCAGCGTGTTTCCCCACCTTGTGCCCAGTGATTCCGGGTAGGCTCCGGACCCACAGCGGCCCTGAACTGGATAAGCAGTTACAGACAATGAATGAATGAATGTAACATAATGTAACATTAATTTTAAGTTATTGTTTATAATATATTAGTAGTTAATAGCAACTCTATAGTATTAAAATATTACAAAGTACTAATTTTAAAATTAAAAATTAAAATTAAGTTGTTGTTGTTGTTTTTTTTATTTTAGGAACTAAAATGAGACCAAAATGAATACACACCTCAGTCAAAAGCCTAAGACTAAAACTAAATCAAAAGCAGCTGTCAAAAATGAACATTGGTGTCCAGCTGCTCCATCAGCGACCTCCAAGAACCTACCCAAAGAGTTATGCTGGGGTCCTGTTTGGGCATCTGGTAAAAATGCCTCTTTGATGCGTCCTTGCAGTCACTGCAAACTGGGATGAGGCCCATGGGTAAACCCAAGGCTTGCTGAAGGGATTGTATCTCCTGGCTGGACATAGAATGCTTGGGAATGCCCCAGGAGGAGCTATTGAAAGTTGTGGAGGGTGAGAGATCTTTAGGCTACTGCAACTCTGAAACTAATCAAGTGGATCATTCATTCATTCATGTTTTTTGAGTGTGAGTGGAAACCGAATCTCCCGGAGGAAACACATGTAGACAGGGAGAACACACCAAACTCCTCCTAGACTGTGACCTGAGGCAGGGATTGAATCCACAACCCCAGAACCCTACACTTTTAAAAATAAAAGTGCTACAAATTGTTTTTTGAATGATGCCAGCCTTACACCCTTAAACATGATGGTTCTATGAGGTTCTTTATTAAAGGAAACTGTTCTAAATATAACCATGACCATTTCAGTGTTCAATACTTTACTGTTTTCTCAGTTTATTCCAGTGTTTATAAAATCCTGGTCCCTCTTTACTGCACAGTGCTTTTAGCCCCCTAGTTTTTCAGTAGCCAAAGAGTGGCCTCAGCTCATGAAGGAGGTGTAAATGTGAAACGAAGGGGCTGTGGTACTTACAAACTACCAGAACGTGGAGGTAACAATTCCATGTACTGACTCTCTTCAATCTATCTGAATGAAAATGTGGCAATTAAATTTGTTCAGTGATTGTGTTTTTGGTGTAAGCTGTTTATTGACTAAATAATCCAATCCTCATAAGCTCATAAGGAGCTGCTTATCCATCGTTATCTCATATCAAACGTCCTGTAGATATCTACCACACTCTGACTGGAAATGCCATGAAGCACTTTGTTCAGCAAAGTATTAACTCTCTTATCCACTGCAGTCAGGGGAATGAATTTGGGTCTAGGTTTCTTTTTTTTAATCTTGACTCAAGCATCAGGGGTTCATCATAGGAGGGTCTTTCTCCTGAGTCCTCATTCCTCTCAGGGGTTCTTCACTGAGTGGTTTTCTTTTCATACTCGGTTCCTTTCAGGGAGATTTCTTTTTTATACTCTTATGGAGGTCTCAAGGTCTTATGGTATGTTTTAGATGCAAAACACCTAATGTATTTGGATTTTACTCATTTGCAGGGAGTCATTCACTCCCTCGTGTTTAGCAGGGTGAAGTTTCTCCACAGGGAGGTGGGAGAGATGTTTTCTTGTGAGTCCTGGTCCTTCACAGTGTTTCATCTTCATGTGCGTAGTGAGATGTCTTTACTTTTGCGTCATGATTGTTCTTGGTGGTTCTTTGTTTTTCAGTGCATTTTTTTTTTCTTATTTGCTTCTGTTCAGAGTTGATTTGGTAAAGAGTTCTCTCTCCTTCTTTTTTTATGTCTGACTCTCTTATGTCAGATTCCTCATGCTCTTAATATTTTATCTTTCAAGTCTTGGATCTTGTGCAAGTGTTTTTAAGGCTCCTAGGAAGTTTCTTCCTCACATATTGTCTTTGGTTGATGTTCCCTTGTGGGCCTCACCTCTGTGCTTATAAACTTGCTTTAGACAATAACTTCACACATTAACTGTATAATAGCAAATGCAAAGTGAATTGTGTTGAATTGAACTGAACTGAACTCAACTGAATCAATATGAACCAAACTCAAATAAATAGAATCAGAGTGAATTGATCTGAACTGAATTGAAATTGAATGATGGCCAGAATCAATGAATGATTGATTGCAAGAATGAAGGTATGAAATAACGTATGACTGAATTAATGCAATAATGAATGCATAATAATGAAAGAGTGAATGCATGAATGAATGCAAGAATATGTGCAAGAATGAACAAACAAATGAATAAATGAATGAATGAAATGTGGCCAGAATTAACAAATAAATGAATGAATGAATGAATGAATGAATGAATGAATGAATGAATGAATGAATGAATGGTGTCCAGATGATCTCACAAATTAATGAAAGAAAGACTGTATGAGTGACTGGCTGACTAAACGAATGAACAAACGAATGAATGAATGAATGACTGGCCGACTAAACGAATGAATAAATGAAGGACTGGTCGACTAAACAAATGAATGAATGAATGAATGAATGAATGAACGAAATGTGGCCAGAATGAACAAATAAATGAATGACTGAACAAATGAATGAATGAATGAATGAATGAACGAACGACTGAATGAATGAATGAATGAATGAATGAATGAATGAATGAATGAATGGACAAATGAATGAATTAACAAATTAATGAATTAATGTGTCTAGAATTAATGAATGATTGCACAAATGAATGAAAGAATGTATGACTGACTAACTGACTGGATGAATGAATGGGTGGATGAACAAATGAATAAATTTATGAATGAATGCACAAATGAATGAAAGAAAGAACATATGATTGGCTGACTGACTGACTGACTGACTGACTGACTGAATGAATGAATGAATGAATAAGTGTGTGCCAGAATGAAAGAATAAATTCAAGAACAAATGAATGATTGAACAAACGAATGAAAGAATGAGCAAGCTCTGGGGTCTTGGGGTCTGGATGCGATACATTGTTTTGTGTCACTGTGAGTTTTGTGTTTGTTCTCCCTGTGTCTGTGTGGTTTTCCTCCATGCAGAATTACCAGGTGTGAGTGTGTGAGTGACTGGGTGAGTGTGTGATGTCCTGTGATGAACTGGGGCTCTGTCCTTGGTGTGTTCCTGCCTTGAGCGATTCCAGGTAGGTGACCCTGATCAGGATGAAGTGAATGAATTGAATGAAAACACTGCACTGAAATGCACTGAATAAGGAGAATCAGAGTCTGAATCACAGAGTCTGTGTTTGTGAATCACTCTTTAAGACTAAAGTAAAGGTTCCTAATTGGTTCTTACTCCAGATGGTTCTAAAAGCCTGCAAACGCCTGCATTAAGTCATGCTTATCAGTATGTGGAGGTTCTTTAAACTTCAGAGATGTTCTTCACACCCACCACATCTGTTTTTATGGGCTTCTTTACTGAACGCAGTGGTGTTCATCAATTAAAGGGGAATATATATTTTTATTGTTGTTCCAAAATAACACCAGCATCTGAATCTGGAATCTGGCCCCTCCATCCCCCACTGGAAGACCGCGGAGCGGCACGAGCCTGCAAACCGTCCCCGGGGCTGCATACGAGGGGGGTTAGGGGGTGGGATGAGGGAGGGAGTGAATAATGGTGGTGGTGGTGGGGGGTGGCGGTGGTAAAGTCTCCTAGCCTCCACGCGCGCTTTTGTTCACCGTCCTCCTCGCGACCTGGGGGATTAGCGACGCCTCTCTCTCTCTCTCTCTCTCTCTCTCTCTCTCTCTCTCTCTCTCTCTCAGACACACACACACACACAAACACACTCACTTCTCCGGATCTCGAGCGCGCGCACGGACCTCCACACGCGCCTCGTTCATGCTGCTTTCGGCTCGCGCTGCAAAGGGAATCCGCTGCAGCTGAAACGGGAGGCGGGCAGCCTCGCGCACCTCGCGGACAAGGTGAGAGCGCAGAGGGGTGTTTGTATTCACTTATATATATATCTTAATGGTTTATTTTTTCAGCCCCTCATCATCATCACCTTCATCTTCATCCTCATCCTCTTCTTTGCAAGATCCTCACACAACGGCTCCCTCAGCCAGCGCTGTTTTATCGGAGCGCGCGCGCGAGGAGCGAGAGGAAAGTGCGAGGGGGGGAAGGAGGGAGGGTGGACAGGGGGCTCTCGCGCAGGACAAAGCCTCGCTGTAGCCCACCTGCACTGATCACACTGTACAGCTATAGAGTTGCTGCCAGAGGTCTCTGTGAGACTTACTGACCGTGAAGGTGACACGTGAAGTGAACGGGCTCGTGTCCCAGGATCGCGGGGTTTTTTCCCTTTGATTTACCAGCTCCAAGAAGCTAGTTCACCTTAAAAGTGTGCATCCAACACCTTGCCTAAGACATCCATCTTCTTTGATCCGAGTGGATCAGACACAGCAGTGCTGCTGGAGTTTTTCAACTCCTCACCCCTTCATCTCCCTTCTTTATAAAATGCTTTATTCTTGTTTATTGTGATTGCTCTCGTCCGTAAGGTAATGATTGGGGATCAGTTCTGGATCGCAATAGCCGCTCTAATGTATCCCAAAGGTATTGGATTGGGTCCCATTCGTCTAGAGAACACAGTTCTACTGTTCCACCATGAATGCATTTCAGCTAGTGGATAGCAAACCTACTGTAAAACAATGCTTCCGGCAAGAGTCAGTGGGCGCATATCCATTTCATGTAATAACTTTCTACGAAGCTGTTGAGCTCTTCAGACGTCTGGTTCCTATCGCCACCACTGTGAATAAAATCTGACTCACTCAGTTCATCCATTTCACATCCATCATTCTGAGGAACTCTACTCAAAGGTTTAATTTTGCCTCAGGTCACTGTCTGTTTTCCCTGTGTCTGCGTGGGTGCTCTGCTTTTTGTAACTGCATGTTAGCAGTTGGACTGGTTGCTCAAACTTGTCCATTGATGTGTGTGAATGACTGTGAGTGTGTGTGATGCCATGTGATGGACCGGTGCTCTCTCCCGGGTGTGTTCTTGCCTTGTGCCCAGTGATGTGGGGTAGGGTCCGGACCCACTGCGACCCTGGTTAAAGGAGCTGGATAAATGGGACACCCCTTAAAACCTCTTCTTATCAGTAATGCTTTCACTTTCCTAAGGTGGAAGGAACAGTGCGGTCCCTGTGACTATCCCCCTGTGTTGCTGTACAGTAACTGCTCAGCCGTACTGCACTTTTCTGCCTTGTTAAAGCTGCCACTTGTGATTGTTGATGGAGTGGATTCTTGGTTCTGAGAAAGTCTCCCTGTCAAAAACAGGATCCGCTCACTGCTGTCCACATCCCCTTCATGCAAAAGCGTCAGCTTTGGTGCAATGCAAAGCTCGGCAAAGTTTGATGAATGCTGAGAGCTGTCGGTCTTGAAACTGTCGCCGTGACGACAGTGAGGCGAAGCAGACCCACGCTGGCATTCTGTCCAGGATTTCTGTGGCTTTCGTCTCCATCTGAGTGTCTGGAGAGCTGATGAAAGAAGGGGAAAGAAACCGCCTTCAGCCCATCACTCTGCGAAGAACACTCATGTCCAATGGACTCCTCCAAGCTCTGCCCCCAAGTGGGTTCTTCCTTAGAAACTGTTGCTAGGTCAAACAAGCTTTGCACTTTGAAAGCAATGCATTCCGTATTATTTTCATTTAAGCATGATATTAATAATAAATACTGTTTCAGTTTGTTTGTTATTGCCAAAACTGAAACAAAAACAGGTGGCATGGTGGCACAGCAGGTAGTGTCAGTGTCACACAGCTCCAGGGACCTGGAGGTTGTGGGTTCGAGTTTGGTGTGTTCTCCAAGTGTCCGCGTGGGTTTCCTCTGGGTGCGCCAGTTTCCTCCAAAATGGTCCAAAATGCATGTTGGTAGTTGAGTGGAGACTTGTGTCTCTTTTCACCAAGTGTCTCTTGGTGGGAATGTGTGAGTGTGTGTTGCCCTGTGAAGGATTGGCGCCCCCTCCAGGGTGGGTTCCCGCCTTGCACCCAGTGATTCTGGGTACATCAATTTTTAGTTTCACCATAAAAAGGTTACACTCTAGCCCTCAAGCTTTTTAATAGAATTTTCCATTCCACCTTAAAAGATGCAGCTGTTACACCCTAAAATTCTTATAAAAATAATTGTTCATTCCATCTTAATGACACATCAATTACACAGTTTCATAATAAATTTTTTTATTCCACCTTAAATGGTGCAGCAGATACACTTTAGCTTCTATTTTTTCATTCCACTTTAAAGAATGTAGCAGCTACTCTCTAACACCTAGGGTTTTTCTGGTGGAACAGAATGAAAATGTTTTTAAGAAGCTTAGGCTTCAAAAGTGTAACGCCTGCTCAATTTAAGGTGGAATGGAAAATTCTTTTAAATGGTGCAGCAGTTACATTCTAAGTTTCTTTGTCCATTTTCTTCTTTCAGCTTTAACAGTTTAACAATTTTGCTGCCACTCCACCTTTAATGGCGCAACAGTTATATTCTGGTGCTCTGGTGTCCAGAAACAGCAGTGCATCTGAATCTGACACAAATTGACCAATCAACACTCAGAACAGGGAGCAAACAATTACTCTGGCTAAACCGCTGTTTATTTTTACAGATATAATGAAATAATAAAAGCCAGTGTTCTGTTAGTCAGTGCTTCTCTCTGAACATTACAGAAGACGTGGGTATGAGACAAATATTTTGCACTCCAAACTAAGTGTATCCTAGCGCTGATCGTTCACATGTATACAAAATACAGCTTGTCCAACCTAGCAACAGTTGCTATGGAAGAGAAGGGGTGGTGTAAAGCATTGTGTGTGTAGGTTTGTGTGTGTGTGTGTGTGTGTGTGTGTGTGTACTGCTGTTATTTGTCAGAGAACTGCTAGAATAGAGAATGGCACAGCATTGTGTTTTGAGCAGCCCTGGGGAAATTTCAAGCAGCTGTTTGCAGCAAATTGGTTACTGGTTCTTTCACTGCCTCTCGTGTCTTCTTTCTCTTCTTCTGTCTTTCTTTGACTCTGAATACACAGACACCCCTCCCCCACCCCCCATCATCCCACCCTCAACTACCCATCATTCTCTCAGCTGGATTTCATACACTTTCTCTCTCTCTCTCTCTCTCTCTCTCTCTCTCTCTCTCTCTCTGTGTGTGTGTGTGTGTTTCTTTCTGTATCTATTCCTCTGTATCTGTTTACTTTTTTAATGTCTTATTTTCCCCTCCTCAATTTTCTCTTTCATGGCTTGCCTTTTCTTTCTTTTTTCTCTTTTCTTTCTTTGATTCTATTTTACTTTCTTTCTTTCTTTCTTTTTTTCGGTGCCATTTTATATGAAATGTTTGTAATAACTGCATATTTACACATTTCACATTAACATCAAATGTAACAGCAGTGTAATTACTACTGATATATTCGGTAGAGAAGAATTACCATAATATTGCTTATATAAAATATATGTGTTTATTAACATTTGCTGTTTTTATTAATTGTTTTTTATTACGTTCATACTTAATTATTATATTGAAAAAAAAAATCAAGGTAATTATAGTGGTAATTACTGATTAATTACAAGTAATTACTGAGTTGGAAAACAGAAGCTGATAATCAAGCGATGTATATATATATTCTTTACATATATTATTCAGTCAGTGTCATTGAATCTTTCTTTCTTTCTTTCTTTCTTTCTTTCTTTCTTTCTTTCTTTCTTTCCTTATCTTGCACTTATCTGTCACTCTGAAATTTTGTCTCTGTTTATTTTAATTTTTTCCTCTTTGCTGTTTATTCTGCCCTCTCTTTCTCCTCTTTCTCATCTCTCTTTCTCTCTCTCTCTCTCTCTCTCTCTCTCTCACACACACACACACACACACACACAATCCCTTCTCTTTTCCTTCTCTTTCTCCTTCCTTTCCCACTCACTCTCTTCCCCTTAGTCAATGTCTATCATCTTTCGCTTGCTCACCCCTCACCCCCCCCGCCCCTCTCTCTCTCTCCCGCCCTTTTCAGATACAGCTGGAGATCAAGCGTCTCTGAGTGTGTGAATAATTCATGGCTGTTTTTTTGATGATATCGGATGTGTGACATCACTTGAATAAACATGTGTGTGTGATAAATGTGCACTGAGTGACATCAGAGCGTCTCCGTCAGCCGTCATCAACAAACACAAACAGCAGTCTTCAGGAGCCTTGCTTTTATATTCAGACACTTCAAACTCTGTCCTCAAATCTCTCTCTCTCTCTCTCTCTCTCTCTCTCTCTCTCTCTCTCTCTCTCTCTCTCTCTCTCTCTCTCTCTCTCTCTCGCTCTCTCACTCTCTCCCAAATTGTTGTGGCTCTCAACAGTGAAGCCTTTTGATGTTTTAGTTTATAGTTCTGTAGCTCATCAGTGTTGTTTGTGTATTATTATTATTATTATTATTATTATTATTATTGCAGGTTTAAATAAAAGAAACATTTTTGCTAATACATTTATAATTGATGAAGAACCTTTAAATCAAGCAAAGTTTCTTCTGTGGCACCGCTCAAAGAACCCTTTGTAGCACCTTTTTTATTTTTAAGAGTGAGTGTAGGGTTTGATTCTCTGCTCAGGTAAAGCACAGATCAGTAAGAACTGAGGACGTGGGATGACTACCATTATTATTTCTGAGCTCTTTAACTAGAACAGCTCTTTACCATGCAGAAATGCCAACAGGGCACCTTCACATTGTCATCAGAAGCGAGGGGGAAATTGCCTTGGCCGTAGCAGCCCTGCACTATTGTGCTGTTTTTCGCAGGGGTCTGATTGATTCTCCTGTATTTCAATATCGTGTTTCCGGCCGGCTGCGCAGAGCCTCAGCATCAACACTTGTAAGGAGAGCGGGACGCTGACAGGTGGGATTGCATTTGTACTTGAAAAGCATCCAAACAGTCCAATGCCTTTAGACTCCAGGAGATAATGTCCTTGTCGTAAATTAGAAGGCGCTGGGCTTAATGGGCTACAGCTACTGTGCGGAGGACCGGAATGACTCACAACACTTATTTTAGGTGTAAAAATAAACTGGCAGAGAGTGATGTTCCAGGGGAAGACGAAATAGAGCTATTGTTAATGTGGGAACAAAAGAAAAAAACCCCCAAAAACCTACTCAATATAATACAAAATAATTTTTACTTTCAATGTACGTTCAGATTGAGGTGAGAGTGGCATTTATGACCAAGAACTTTAATCCAAAACCAGTAACAGGTCTCACTAATCCTTTCATGACTCAATGCCATCAAATCTTTCCAGCAATGTTCTGACAGTCATTGTCAATCTTCCCCAAAGGCTGTTGTTGCACCAAAAATGGGACAAATTCCTTATTGATTCCCTTCATTTCATAAGACATGGATGGATGAGGAAATGTCCACAAATATTTGGCCATGTTGTGCTCTGGCCATAGATATCAAAACAGAACAATAAAACATCACTGGTACACCTAGTGGAGTTGTATTATAATGTTATCACAGTAACACTGATACACGCACACACACGCACACACACACATTTCAGCTTATGGTAGGTTTGTTTTGAAGTTTGTGATGGACTTATTCAAAGTTCATCTCTCATATGTAGCGGGTTTACAGTGTCTCTTTCAGCAAAGAAAGCTGCCTCTGTTTTCCATGTGTGATATATCCAATTATGTCCAAAGCTCCATTAATCATCCACCCTGTGGGTGTCTATGGGAGTGTGTCATAGTTGGCGCATGGCTTGGCTCACTGCCAAGTGGTTCAAGTCAGCATGTGTGTCAGTGTGTGTGCATGAATGTGTTTAAAGTAAAGGTTGGTTTACCCTTTCTGATCCAGACAGAGCCTTGTGTGTGTGTGTGTGTGTGTGTGTGTGTGTGTGTGTGTGTGTGTGTGTGTGTCTGTCTTTGCTTTTGTGTGTATCCATGGTCTGGCCTCCTATGTGGAACACAAAGCAGAATATTCATGAATATTCATCAGAACAGAGCTGAGATAGGCTTCATTATTCAAAACAGGCATTTTCTCCTATTAAATATCATAAATGAATGATGACACTTCCTGTGAGTTTTGCTATATTTGTAATAGGGACACTTTAGTGTGGCGCATCACAAAGAAATATAAGTCTGTGTACTTGAATGCATGTTCACCCAAGGCTAAACATTTATCACATTACATCATTCATTGTTGTTGTTCCTGTATTGTTTCTGTTGTTTTTAAGAGTAATTTCAGAGAAGCGTATATTTAGGCCAACACATAATGGCATTAATATAATGCAAGCTGCACAAGGGGCTTGACAGATGTTGAAATTTTTATATATATTTATTACATATTAAATGCATGTTTAATTAATGGTAAGAATATGTAAGAGGGTCTGGATAAGGACCATTCATCATACAATATCCGATGTTCTTCTGGTGACCAGTGAATAATGACTTAATATAATAGTTACTTATTAAAGGCGACATTCACGGTTTTAATTAAAAAAAAATAATGAATTAATAAAAAAGCACTTTTTATAAACACCTATAAATGTTGTGGAGCTTCTGAACATAACCAAACCAGAGAGCTGTGTTCCCCCACATTTGTAGACATCTCCTTTAATGTCTGGTGACCACTAAATATATAAAATGATAAATGATGTTTATTTAAATAGATTCTGGTGTCCATATATTAGTGTCTGATGTGCAAGTAATAGTATCTACTCACTAATTACTCACTAACTACTCACCTGATGCTTGGATAATATATGATCTGATGGTAACTTAATAGTGTCTGGTGACTAATTAATATTATCTGATACTCACATAATTGCATGTGATGTTCACTTAGTAGTATATTATACTTATTTTACAGTACCTGGTGTTCATTTGCTGTATCTGATGCTCCCTCTATATCATCTGCTGCTCACTTCATAATATCTTGTGCTCCCTAGGGTCACATGGTGGTGGACATACTGAATATAGGTTTGTTAGAGAGTATCTGATACATCCAGGCCACTATGTGTTCATTTGATTGCTTCTTTGTGAAGTGAAGGAGAATCCTTGAAGAACATGTGAGTTTTGTGAGTGTAGCTCATTTCAGCACTGGACAGCTCCCAAAAGCCTTTTCTGCTGTTTCTCTGGCCTCTGCCCTGGCCACAGCTGCATGCTGTTATTAAACAAGCCACATCTGCACCAGAGCAGCATCAACTGTGGCTCATGGTTTGGCTGCTGTTTATTTAATGGCTACAAGGGGCTTATTTTTTGTTGTTGTTGTTGTTGCTTTTATCTTCATGAGCATTTTTACATTTCTGTCGGCATCAAAACCACGGATATAAGGAGCTGCAGCATTAAACATTCAAACCCTTCCGTGCACCATCAGAAATCAAAAGTTTGGTGTGCCTGAGGTAGGCTGACTCACAATGAGGGTCCGGAATGAAATACGCTGTAAAATTACTTCCCGTGATTATTCCTGCTCCTCTCCAACAAGCCAAATCCTCCCCCAAGAAAGAGCTCCCTTATTAATCCTCTGTTCTGTCTCATATGTATTAAAAACCCAGCTCCATAATCTTGTAACCACCACCCATACCCTGGGATAAGGGGTGTGGGGGGTGGGGTGGGGGGTGGAATCATTAAGGTTTATAAGGAGACAGGCGGTAACATAATGTAATTCATTTCTGCAAATCCCCCCCATTTCTCACAGGGGCATCTTTCACTTTCCATCCGCCGTCTTTGTGAATATGAATGTAATATCATGTTGCGAGATATTGGATTCGGTGACAATGAGGTTTCTCTGCGCAGATAATTTGGATTGTTCATTAAGATGATGATGGATATTACTAGAGCTCCTTCTATTGTGATATCACTGTAAAATGGGAGATTCTGGAAAAGACAGTATTTTGTTTAATAGTCCTCCATTATGAAGTTTCCATGGCTTGGGATTTGATGTAACCCCTTGAATCCCGGTCACAGTTTTTCAGTCCTAGGATTGACTTTTGGAGAAGCATTTGGACTGTCAGGGAAAACTGAAGAACCCAGAGGAAACCCATGCAGACACTGAAAGAACACACCAAAATCAGAGTTTGACCCTAAAGCTTTGGGGCAGCGTAACTTGTAGCACCACCTTGCTGCCAAATGTTGATAATGTGTACTATCATTAAAATGGTACTCTTTCAAATTATGATTTCAATATAAATATGATTAATATTTCATGTCTAGCCCCACCCCTTAAAGAGACTGTTTTAGAACAACCATATTATATACGCTCTATTTGATATTCCACAATCTACCCGCCACCAGGCCTTAAGCATTAATCTGTAAACCCCACCCACTTTGAATCAACCAATCACAATAGAGATCATTCACAGACAGTATAACAGTTTTAAAGACCAAATGTTTCAGAGCGTAGGTAACTGGGGGTTATACGAGATGGGGGTGACTTGCTCTGCATCATTCCAGTGCATTTCTATAGCAATTATATAACATCTGAGGTCAGCAATGAGTAGCATTGGGAGTCTTGCCCATTGCTGTACAGTAGGGTGGTGGTCTGAGTCACTAATTGAACCCCAGCCTGCCACTTGAAGAGCAGTAGGCTATACACCAAGGGACACCCCAGCTGGTCAATATAGGCAGTCTGTTGTGGCCAGATCACTGAAACACAGAGCTGAAAAACTGGATTCCAACATGTCCAGCTTTGAGATGCTGGACAGAGGTTGGGCGATTGAGACCTGGAAGGCGATGAGCTTAGGCTTGAGCCTCTGTGGTCCTCACACAAACGGATCACTACAGAGTTGTACCTTCTACAACTGAACAAGCCCATCACACACACCATACAAGCTCACTGAGTTCAGACACAGTCTATTGATCCTGTCTATAAGTCTCTCAATTTACTCCATTGTATCTGTGTGTCAATTGTCCTTTCTCTCTCTTTCTCATTCTCTCTCTCTCTCTCTCTCTCTCTCTCTCTCTCTCTCTCTCTCTCTCTCTCTCTCTCTCTCTCTCCAGGGTCTGTCTCCAGCCCCTAATGAATTTTTCCATACGACACTTCCAGCATATTCAGAGATGAATGAATTATGAATCTTTTATGAAAAACAAATATTTTTTTTCTGAATCAGAAACTTTGAAGAAGCTGTAGCCTACATTACAGCTCCCCTGTTAAAAATATGCTTATAGCATGAGTTTGCAATTACAGTTATTCACTGTAACTACATTGTAATTATCGTCAGTGTAACAAAAATGGAATTACTCTTTATTCAGCCAAGTACTATTTAAAAATTACATTGTTTCTTTACTCTGTAATAAGAGGGCTTCCACCCAACAAATGTATACAGAGCTGTTTTCTTACTCTCTTCTTTAGGGGTTCAGTGAGAATTTATATGTTCCCAGGAATTGCACAACGTTTAAAATATAGCTCAAACGTCATAGACGTACGCTTCAAATTCTAAAGCCTACTCGGCTTAAATATATATGCCTTAACCCAAACCATAAATATAACTATAATTCTAACTATAACCCAAAACTTAAACTTCAGGCCAAGATGTGAGTAATTTTAGTGATGTTGATATCTGGACTGTGGGGCAGTCAAACCACTTTGGTTTTGAATGAATGAAACATAACAATGGTGGTCTCTGTCATAGAGTGCTTTACATGCAAATGACTTTTGGATTGCCTTGGATTGTGCCTGAATCTATAAGCAGTCAAGGAGGGTTAAACAGCTGTAGCTAGGGACTTTGTGAGGTCACAGACATGAAGGGGTGGGTCTAAAGGGCTGTACATTAAAGGAACACTCAATAAGATTAGACTTTTCTTGCTCAAAGGGTTGTTATTGGATGGTTTACTTGTATTACTTAGTTTTTTTTAAATTAAATTTGTGAGGTCACAGATATGAAGGGGTGGGGCTAAAGGGCTGTACATTAAAGGAACACTTAATAAGATAAGATAAGACTAATTTGCTCCTGGGGTTCTAGTGTGATCCGGTGGTTTTCTACCCGCCTCCATAAGTTACAAAGTGCAGCTTCTGCATTTGTGAGTCCAGCGTAGCAACAACAAAGGCTCAAGTCATCTTATTACATGTCAGTGGAGCATAAGAATGATTTTGGAGTTGTATTATTGTGGTAAAAATATTACATTACGTTCCTTTAAATGGGTACATGCTATAGACTTTCTGAGGTCACAAATAAAATGCAATCAAATCAGGCTGTTTTGTTGGTTTCTTTGTGTGGGACCTGGACAGTAACTTATTTATTTGTTGTTTTTGAAACAATGTTAATATGCTACATTACTCTCTGTTCTTCAGATCGTGGGTCTTTTAAAGCAGTTACTGCTGCACAGCGCTGAATGATTTATGTTGAGGAGCAGTGTGAGCGTGTTTAGATAAGAGTGGGTTGTGTATTTTTCTACAGCCGTCACTGTAGACTGATCTGAGGTGAACACTAAGCTTTTGACAAAATGCAGGTGTTGTCAGTGAATTGGCCAGAGCTTTGCTGATACAAATGACCAAACACCTCTGGCCTCTTGTGTCCAGTCTTAGTATGTAGGGACTGGGTCAACAGGCTTGGTCACTGGGGTTATATGTAGTGAAAAATAAATAAATAAATAAATAAATAAATGACTAAAGGGCTACATTACACAGCGGAATATTCATGAATTTCTTCTCTGTTGATGCTAATCACCCCTCATTCCCCCTGATCTTTTATGGTCAGGACCACCACAGAGTGGTGGATTATTACCAGCGCTGCAGTGACACTGACACAGCGGTGTCTACAAATGTTGGGCCAGCGTGCTGTGCTGGTGCAAGTGGATCAGAAACAGCAATGCTGCTCGAGTTTTAAAACCTGTGTCCACTCACTGTCCACTCTGTTAGACCCACCTGCCTCATTAGTCCACATTTTAGATGTCCATTGCTGCACAATTTGTGTTGGTTGGGATAATAATGTATACAGAGCAACAAATGGACCCCAACCTGTAGTTGTAGAGCTACAAAGTGCTCCTGTGTGGTGAGTGGAGCTGAGAGAATGGACAGTGAGTGTAGAAAGAAGGAGGTGGTAATAATGTTGTGGTTGATCATAGTACGTCTTGCCAACCTTCAATAGGTGCACTTTAAAGAAGCTGAATACACTAACTATAAGTGGTGTCTACAAATGTATACTATATTTATACACCGTCTTTCTCCTCGAGCGCTGAGATCACACACAAACACACATACACACACACACACACACACACACACACACACACAGAGAGAGAGAGACATAATAACCCACTCAGATGCTCTCAGAGAGGTTTGTTTGTGTGAGCATAAATTGCTGTATTTCTTGCATTTGCACATCTTAGGCAGCAGTCTGTTTAACAATTAGCATTTAGCAAGTCGACATAGAAGCTCTGCAGACAAACTCTCCTCCGCGACTCCAAATTGCTTTTCCATTTTGTTTGCCACATTAAGACTTAACAGGTGGGGCTGTAACCAATTCCCCTCCGTAATTAACTGTCATGCTGTAGAATAAATATATAGTCAGAACAGATAGTGGGGAAATCATGCTGAAAGTCGGTGAGGAATGTTTCCTTGAGGCCTGCATCTGTTAGCTATCGGTGATGAGTGGTGATTAGGGACTGTGAACAGCGACAGTGCTGACGATTGGTTTGTGTTTGTGGCTGATGTGGAAAGCTCGGTCCTCATGCCAGGTTTGACATTAAAGGGTTCAATATTTTACAATAACACAAGAGGCTGGAATATTGACAGAAGTGTTCGGTGTAGTGTAGCGTCTGACTTCCACACTGCAGACAGGGTTCCAGTTGCTAGCTGGGGCTAAGATCACCAGGCTATTTCAGTAGGCGTCCTTGGGCAACAGCTCTAAAGCTACATTAGCCTACATCTGCAACGTGATAAAAAACGGTAAACTGTTCTGAATCTTCCCAATGTCAAAAATGTAAGAGATAGCTTTGAAGAAATTGGTAAAATATTATGTTTTTAACGGTATTAACAAGTTATATTGTATAAAATTTTTAAATAATGCTTTGAAGCACAGGAGAATATTGCAGACAGGCTTCCTTTCCACAACTGAGAAGTTGTTTTCAAATCAGACAGACAATCTTTCAGTAAGACAATACTCACACTGCAAAGACCACCAAAACATGACAAGTTCATCAGGCCTGTGTTTGGTTGCGGACAGAGACAAGTTTTAAATCCTATTTAGAATCTTTAATGTAATATTAAACCAAATGGTGCTTGAAATATATATTTTTAAACTCATCAGCTGTTAGAAATCATCAGTATTGATGTCTTCAATATATAAAGATCAGCTGGCAAACTTCTACATACTACACACTCAAAATGATGGTTCTAGTATTAAAAAAAATTGTTTTATTATTAGGACGGCATGGTGGTGCAGCAGGTAGTGTAGCAGTCACACAGCTCCAGGGGCCTGGACGTTGTTGGTTCGATTCCCGCTCCGGGTGACTGTCTGTGAGGAGTTGGTGTGTTGTCCACGTGGGTTTCCTCCGGGTGCTCCGGTTTCCTCCCACAGTCCAAAAACACACTTTGGTAGGTGAATTGGTGTCTCAAAAATTGTCTGTGTTGCCGTAGGTGTGAGTGAATGTGTGTGTGTGTGTGTCTGTGTTGCCCTGTGAAGGACTGGCGCCCCCTCCAGGGTGTATTCCCGCCTTGCGCCCAATGATTCCAGGTAGGCTCTGGACCCACCATGACCCTGAACTGGATAAGCGGTTACAGATGAATGAATGAATGTTTTATATATAACCCTGAACATGTGACAAACCATTTGTAAAGGTCTTAAAAAATCTTTTAGACAAGGGTTCTATATGGCAACAAAAATGGTTCTTCTATAGTTCTGGTGTCAAGCTTGTTATTAGAAAAGAACCATTTTTGGGAGGAACCCAGGTAGTATATAGAACCACTCTCCATCAGTCTGAAGAAAGCCTTCAATGCAAAGATCCCTTTAATCAGGCAAAATGTTCTTGAAACATTCAGGGTTCTAAATAGAACCATTTTTAATCTTAAAGGACCATCACTGTTAATAGTATACTTTTTTTCTATCTGTGTAACTCTTGCAAATTTCTTAAATTAAAATAAAATAAAATAAAGCTTAGTTCATTGCCATTTTGAGGTTGGTCTATTTTGTTGAATGTATATATCACAACAGTGTTCTCCCAACTCCTGTTAACTTTCAAAAGTCACATTTATCACCAGCTAAAGAGCATGGTTTAATTTCATATTAAACCCCTTAAAATCCCAGGATTATTCCTTCCAAAAGCATATTAATCATTTAATTCATGGAGTTATTCTTAGGTTATCAAAGAGTTGAACACAAGTTTGAACCAACTGGCATGTCCTGGGTATTTAACTGTTAATGAATGTTTACATTTTTTTTAATAGAAAAAATTGTTATAACCTCTTATAGATGTTCAGTTTGTAACTGTAGACACTTTTAGCTCGAAAAGTGTAAGTGGTGGATCATGCTAATACAGTGGCCACTGGGAAAAAATGACAACATTGGCATTTCTCATAAAATGTCCAGTTAGTGAACATTTAGGGGGTATGTTTGTAATAAAATGGCCAGTAACTGGAAGTCTACTCTAGGGGTTTCTAGTAATAGGGGCAAGTGACTGATCAGCACAGCACTTGTAGGTGATCTTACTGTACATATCCACACTAATATCCAGGAGGTTTTATTCAATAATGATTCCAGAATGGTCCCCCTCACTCGGAGAGTGTGTCTCTTTGTGTCCATTGTGAGGTTTAAGAGCTGTCCTTCACCCCCGCCCCCAAAACCTCTGTGTAATTACCAGCCACTTAAATTTATCTATGTCATGGTTTTAATCTTCCACAGTCAGAGTCTGGGACCAAGGTTAGCCACCCAAATCTTTTTGTGAACACTTTTTTAATTGGTTTTTAAAACACACTGAGCGCACAGGGTATTATGGTAAGTTTCTCAGTGCAGAGATTATTTGAGTCTGTGAGTCTTAATAGTTTGCAGTTTGCTTTCCTTTACCCTGCAGGTGAGTTCTCATTAGCAGAAATAATCAATAAAGCTGAAAATCACTGTGTGGCAACCGCCTCCTTATGGGGGTTTCATAGCCTGGGCAATATTTGTGCCTACAACAAACCTAGACCTGCATGGCATAGCCATCAATACAGGAGGATGTCTTGTTTATTAGTTATTAAATGCGTTGCACACATGCTGAATAACTTTAAGGTGAGATGCTGTTAAATTCACCTGCTTTTTTATTGAATCTGACAACTCTAGCTGAGTCCCAAAGCTTCAGTGCAACACAGAGGCTCTTCCAAACTGAAAGATCTTTCCAGTACAGCCAGGAAATGCAGCCAACAATCCCATGCAATATACATTATGTTTTTCTGGTTGAATATTCTTTTTCTGTAATATTCTACTCTACTCCAGCCACGCTGTACTGTCCTCCTGTACCCCAAATACTACCTATATACTCCAAAGCCTTTCTGCAATATTCCCCACTAACTCAAATGCACTTTTAAGGCAGTAGGGGATTGTTTTCTTGGAAATTACTTCTATATTCATAATATTTATACAATTTTTAAGGTGTTTTATTGTTTGTCCAAGAGGAACTTTAATGGTTTTGTTTACTACATAGCAATGTATTTTCACCAGAATATTGAAGAGTATTCCTTTTCAAGGATTATCATCCCTCATTCTACAAAGTACACACATTGAAATTATTCATTAATTCGTTCGTTTGTTCGTTCGTTCATTCATTCATTCATTTATTCATTGCAGCTTATCCAGTTCAGGGTCACGGTGGTTCCAGAGCCTACCCAGAATCATTGGGCGCAAGGCGGGATCACACCCTGGAGGGGGCACCAGTCTTTCACAGTGCGGCACATTCACCCACACAGACACTTTTGAGTCGCCAATCCACCTACCAACATGTGTTTTTGGATCATGTGAGGAAACCGGAGCACCCGGAGGAAACCCACATGGACACAATACACCAAACTCCTCACAGACAGTCACCTGGAGCGGGACTTGAACCCACAACCTCCAGGTGCCACCGTGTCACCAACATTAAAACTACTTGAGTGAATTTGGTCACAGCCATATAAAACTGCGGCAACACCATAAATACATGCAGGGACCTGATTTATTGGGGCACAAGATTCAGCAAAGATTTCAGTCAGAGCCTGTGCACTTTTTTTTTTCCTTTTGCTTTCTCAGTAGACATTAGTAAACATTTAAAAGTAAGTCAGGTGCAACAGACAGTAATGAGAGCTCATAGTTATATTTTGGTTATAGCGACTTAAAACCTACAAAGATATATAATACACAACTAAATCAAACTGTCAGACATTTCCTGCCACAGAAAATAATTTTAAGAGCCTGCAGCACCACCCAATGTGACTTCTTAGGAGCATGTTCATTTTTAAGATGTTGTTTATGAATCGTTCAGTTCTAGACAATGTTACATTAAATTAGGAACTGCAGAAGTTTATCTGATTAAACAAATCTCACTCTTTAAGTGTTGCCCATGTGTATTTATTCCAGAAACATGTGGCAAATAGTTTTTATTTGTTAAAAAAAAACGGGCACATAAACAAAACATGAATTCAGTTAATAAAAATGTCATTAGCGTAAATTGGTTATTTAGGGGCGGCACGGTGGCGCAGCAGGTAGTGTTTGTTGCAGTCACACAGCTCCAGGGATCTGGAGGTTGTGGGTTCAAGACCTGCTCTGGGTGACTGTGAGGAGTTTGGTGAGTTCTCCCCATGTCCGCATGGGTTTCCTCCGGGTGCTCCGGTGTCCTTCCACAGTCCAAAATAAAACACACACTGGTAGTTGGATTGGAGACTCAAAAAAGTGTCCATAGGTGTGGGTGTGTGAGTGTGTGTCGCCCTTGAAAGACCGGTGCCCCCTCCAGGGTGTGTTCCCGCCTTCCGCCCAATGATTCCGGGTAGGCTCCGGACCCACCACAACCCTAAATGGGTAAACACCCACTTGGCTTCTTACTAGATGCACATTTCTGCCCCTAAAAATGATTGTTAAGCAGAGCAGTGTCCTTCTAAACATTGTTTGTGCCTATAGAAACCACCCTGAATAAACCTTAGCACAATAAAAAATGTGTGACTTTGATGTGTACGTAAACTAAAATACAAAGCTCTGTTGATGTAATGTAACTTATGAATGTGGAAATGGTGCACACAGACGAAAGGAGGAAATTAAAGTGCATCAGTCTTTTCAGAGTCACCCTTTCACTGATATGAGATTTTCTCTTTGGCAAGAGCTGTGACTGTTGTGGATACAGTGGGAGTGTTTGGACTCTGATGTGTTCATAAAAACCCAAGTGGGAGGGAACCCGAAGGTATCATAGGTGTTTGCTATAGAATATAAAATAACATGGCTATAGAAAAATAAAAACATAGCAATGAAGAAAAGAAAGAGAAATAAAAAGCCAAGAAAGTCTTTGAGGGAACTCAAACCAATCTCCCGTCCAGCGTATGCATACATTTGAGGAATTACTGTGGAAAAGGAAGTGTCTGACCCTTTATTAGTAATGCAGGACTTTGCCTTATGCGATGTGATGAAGTGAATGCGGAGGGTGTTAGTATATTTCTGGCGGATTTGGTGCTGTATTGTAAGAGAATGATTCACAGTGCTGTCAGCTTTAATATAGGAGGGTTCAGATTTATTGGAGAGAAAGAGGATATCCTGGAGCTGTCATGGTTTAACTAATGCTGTCTCCATTTTTCTCCAGGGCATTGGAGATTTGTCATACACGCATACACTGGCCTAGTGCACATCTGGAACGTCCAGCAGAATTTGGCAGTGCCTGAGCACCAACGTGAATAATTGTCCCTCCAAACAAATGTAGGCCATAAGCTGTGATGGGGATATGATGAGGTTCACAGAGGGAAAAATATTATAGGATTACACTAGTATTTTGCATTTCGAAGAAATGTTGTGTCATTTTCTCTGGTGATTCACCTTCATGTTTTTAAACAGCAGTAAAACTGACACTTGGTATACTTACAGTAGAAAACATGTTTTTAACATGGCCACCTCTATGTGGGGGACCCACTTTATGGAGTGTGCACTGGTTAGTTCAGGGACTACAAAGCAATTTGATCCCACGTCTCATATGAATAGCATTTCAAATGATAAATAAATAAATAATCACATTCAAGCTGTGTCACAACAATGGCCACTAATGAAATTCAGCAACTGCCCTCTGACTTCTATTATTAGGTTTACAAATAAATGTTAAAGCATTTTGTTTGTGTAATGTATAACTGTAATTTAAAATTCTCCAGCTGTTTTGTGATTTTATGTTATTTTAAAAAAATAGTCAAGGAAAAAGTGCTGAAAAAGCATGTGCATTCATTTGTTCTGTTCTAGGTGATAATATTGTATCCAAAAGTACATCTGAGTTTGGGTTTAGACCATTTAAAGATGATGATTTTGATGTTAGTAATTGTGAACTTATTATTACTTAATTGTTAGGTTATATTTTTAAACTAAATGACAACTGTCGTTTTTAATACTAAGCAGCAGAAAATAACCATTACCATAATATCACTTTTAAATTTTAAATTACAGTTAAACTACAACTAAAAAAAGTGCTTTAAAACTTGCTTGCACACCAAACACAAACCATAACTATGTCAATTTTTTTTGTCCTTTCCCAAAGCTTCTGGGTGAAACACTAAAATTACTGTGTGGTAATGAACCATATGCTATACCTGCAGCAGGGAGAGATTAGAGTGAAAAATGTTGGTGTGTCCATTTTAAGGCTTTCTTTCAGTTTCCTTCCAGGTGAATGACAGCAGTCTGGCACTTTTCTGCTTAATTAAAGACTAAATATGTGTAAAGGGTCGTTCTGATGTGTTTGAAGTGAAATGCTCAGGGGTGCATTTCCCGATAACGATTAACCTTAACGATTTACGAACAACTTTAAGAAAGACGTAACTTTAAGGATGCCAATTAAGACGTAGTTCTTTATTGACTCCGCCTCTGCATCTGGACTGGAAAGTGATTTACATAAATTTATACATTATTATAACACTAAAGTACAATTAGGCAAATAATTATTATTATAAAAAATTAAAACTAATTATAAGTTAGTATTAACATTACTGTTATTAAAAAGTATGGAAACATTTCCACGAGTTGCATATCAAATCTATAAAAAAAACACGATTAATCTGTATTTCTTAAGAAAGAAAACATTACTTAATTTACTGCTACTATTACTACAATCCTATTAATCTTCTGTACTTTAAGTTCAATTGAATACAATTATTTAAACACTGAAATAAAACGAAACATTATATAGCTACATTTATGGCCAGAATTTAACTAATGACCTTCATAGTGTAATGCTACCAGCTACACAATGATTAAAAACATCATATTATGATATCATTATGACATCATAACAGACAAAATGGAAGCATTTAGCAGGGATCCTAAAACACCCTTGACTTTTAATGAAAGTTAATATCATTGTAGTTTATTTTCAGTCATTTAGGACCATTTCTATTTTTGCATCATGAAATATTTATACAATATAACGACCAGCTAAAATGGTCATTTTATCAATTAATTATCAAATAAAAAAAGAAAAAAATGTAGATACAGGGTTTGTTCTAGGTACTAGTTCAGTGATGAATTGCATCTGATATATTTATTCTCAGTAAATTTATGTAAATCACTGTAACTGCAGACCTCCTGTAGATGCCAGAACTGTCCAGAGGCAGAGTTTCAGTTGCTTGTATCCAGTGTCATATACAGATAGGTTTATCATTCACCTCATAGGATTGGCCAAATCATACCACTAAGACCCCAGTAGTACCACGAGAAACAGCCTAAACCTAGGAGTCAGCGTGGTAGGTTTGATGGATATGTTGGTGCAGATGAAGGGCTTTCCTGTGGGCCATTCCGCCACTGCTATTGATCTGAATGCTTTGGCAGAGATTGATGGCACTGAGCCCTGCTGACAGAAGGCTTTATGACAGCTGCTGTCAGACTTTGGGCTGTTACGTGTGGATGTGGAGCCCTTGAGCACAGATCCAAGTCCTGTCTGATTCCTTGGCCTACAACAGCAGGGTTTATGGGGAGAAAAAGTGGAGATAGATAGCCTTTCGCTTTTAATTTGTATCCATTATGAATCCAATCCCCTATAAATCAGTATTTAGTGGCTCTGGCTTCTGGCTTTTTTCCTCTGTCGTCCTCCTTAAAGGATTATTTACACTGATCAATATATGATCCCCTCCCTCCTCCCCTCTTAGCTCCCCACTCTTTAATTAATGGTATCTTATTTCCCGTGCCAGGTCTGGCGCCTCAGTCTTGCGGGGTCTTAATTGGACCTGATTTTCTATGACCTTCATTGTTTTGACAGGAAGATATCAGAGGGAACCGGCACCCTCCTACTTTCCGTGTCCCTCGAGAACAACAAAAGAACGTTAATGAAGGGCAATTACTGCGTCTGCTTCGCAAAACCTTGTCAGTGGGTCATATAAGCGTGACAGGGTGGAGTGGCTCAGGTTTCCATTCTATGTCTTAGTGCACTGGAATGGAGAACTGGTATACACTGAAGATATGCTGTTAGTAGCTGTATATACACACTGGTACTCTATACCTCCATTCAGTGCTGAACTTTGCACATTAGAGACCTTCAGATCAGCCCATGAGCATAAAATCTCCATAGTGGGGGTCACCAGTCTGTGTCCGGACCCAGACTTTTACTTAGAACTGATCAACTATTAAGAACTATTTAATTTTTAACAGAGTGTTTATTTCAACAGGTGTATTTTTATAGGCATTATAGTACAGGTTTAGCGGTCCAGGAAACTCACAGACCAATCACATGCATTGAATATATCACACGTGATGCTCCTCAGCCAATTAGAGCTGTGTATTATGAGTGCTGTGGCTCAATTGAATGACACAAACAGGGCCAGACACCACTGTCCTGGGACCAGTTAAAGTAGCCCAGGGGATGAGGTAAAAGCTTTTTTGGGACACTTCTGGGATAACAGTGCCTGTAGTGTGGGCAGTAAAACCAGAGACTGTATAAATAAGGAGACTTACCACCAGTTAAAATACAAAAGGGAGTTCTCATAGCACTCAACATGGAGTCATGCTTCAACAAAAAGAGCCAATCAGTTTGCTGGTTGGAGGTGGACAGCATTGCAGTAAATTAAAGTCAACTGTGACTACAAGACCAGTCATTAGGCACTTTATTTTAATATACATTCATTCATTGTCTGTAACTGCTTATTCAGTTAAGGTTCACGATATGTCTGGAGCCCACCGGGAACTGCTGGGTGTAACACCCTGGAGGGGCTGCCAGTCCTTTGCAGAGCGACAGGCACTCACACCTATGGACAGGTTTGTGTAGTCAATCCCTTTTATTATACCCACACTCTTAGAAATAAAGGTGTTACAAAGGTTCTTTGAGCAATGCTATAGAAGAACCACATAAAAGAAACATGTCTCTTTAAGAGATGTGTGAGTGTGAAGAACCTCTGAAATGTTATACCTCCATCCCAAGATCTTAAGTTTCTTTATCCATTTAAACATATTAGCAAAAACGGTTCTTTATGGAACCATAAGCGGCAAAGAACCATTTGTAGCACCTTTTATTATATAAAAATTATATCAAATTTTATCTGAAATGAAAAAAGAACATTTTATTTGTAGTAAGTGTAAGTATTTGTCCAATTCTATGTAAAAACAGAAAAACATGGTGGAGATACTGAATTGTAACTGTAATTTGATTTTTAATTTCAGTTGTTGACTATAAAATGTTGATTTAACTACTAGGCTGCTTCAATACACAGGATATGGCACTGATCACAATGCACGTTAGACATTATGATGTTCCAGACATTGGCTTGAGGAAATGTTCTCTAACTGGACCTTAATGAATTTTAATTAAATACCCCTGCTCTAGTAATCCTCATTTCTGCTAGCTCCCCTGTAGAGTTATGAATATTAAATTAGAACTAAGCCTTCAGTTGTAAACATGAACAATTTACAATCATTTTAGATCAGGCACAGCATTTAAAGCAGGCTAAAATAGACATTACTTACGTATTAGCTTGTTATATCCATCAGCATATGTAGCAATCTGTCATAACATTATAACAACCACCTTGTTCCTATATGCTCCATAGACCATACAGGTGCACTCCATCTGTCACTCTGATTCAGGACGCCTGCTGAATTATTTGAGTGGAGGATCATTCACAGCTCTGCAGCAACAGTGATGTGGTAGTACCATGTTAATATGTGTGGTGATACTATGGATAAGACACAGCAGTGCTCCTGGAGTTTTTAAAGAGTGTGTCCTCTGACTGTCTGCTCTGTTAGACATCTTGTTATTCCACCATGTTGATGTAAAATCAGACACCGTAGCTCATCTTTCGCTGCACAGTTTGTGTTGGTTGTCCTTTAGTTCTCTATCAGTGGTCACTATGCTGTCCAATGACTGCTGTTGATTGATATTTTTGTTGTTGGTGTACTGCTCTCAGTCCAGCAGTGACACTTACATAGGTGCAGCAGTGACACTTAGGCAGTTTCACAACACACAAAAACTATAAAACCATGACAAATCACTGGAGTGCAGAGAATGATCTACTACACAAATAAAATGTTCCCTGTGATGGTCCTGTGGTGGTCTGGTTGGTGTATTTAAGCTCATATGTCTGTGTTTTACAGTGACTGCTTCAGTAAACGGCTCTGCCGCCTCTTTGTTTTGTCCTTATTATACTTGATTTGACTGTTATTCCTACCCTACTTCAAGTTACATAGTAACATTTCTGTAGTGCTGAACCCAGAGTAGGAACAACAGGGACTCTATTTTCCTTATTATAGGTCAGTAAAGCGTTACAATTATTTTGATGCTGTAAAAACACTACCTAATGCTCCTTTAATGTTCCAAAGAATGCAAAGCACTTTGGGTGTCTGGAAAAGTGCGATGTAAGTGTAAGGGTAAGTCTAATTGGTGCAGCATGGTGTGCTTGCCTGAGCAAGTAATCAAACTTTAGTCTACTGCAAAGAAGGTCACAGTGTTATGCCAAGCACATTACTCATTTCTCATTACTCCACCCACATTACCCTCATCTGCCTATATGTAGTTTATGTGCACTCTCTAGGCCTCTCTATAGCTCTGCCCACATATTCACTGTGCTGCAGGTTTCTGGTTGATCAAGGGGTTTTCACTGGCATCTGCAACCCAGCCAAGCTAGCATCCCCATCCTCACACTCAGACGATGTTGCATTCCCGCCAAGAAGGTCAAAGCAGCTCTTATAGTGGCGTTTAGTGCCTGAAACACAATCACGCTGCTTGATTGCGCTGGCATTCATAATCACGACAGCAGACTACTGTCCTCGACTCCTCGAAATCAAGGCGGTGTCACTTGTTATGTATTAGACACTCACAAATGTCTGCTCATGTCAGAGAGCCACCATTAATATTGCAGAGGCTGGTTTAATTAGTAATGCTGCAAAGGGCCACTCGGCGCTAATGTGCAAACTGCTGCCGCAATCTAATATTTCAGCCGTGCAGATCTCAGCACACCTTCAGCAGCGGCAGGGTGGGATCAAATCCAGAATCCAGGCTGGTGCACTGCTGAAAAAGCGTCAGCCTGCCAGATCTCACTCCTGGGGGCGTTTAGATACTTTACAACCCTGGACAGATAAATGATGTGTTTGCTTTGCTTTGACAGGGGGCTGATATTGAAAGGTCAGGGCAGAGCTGTATTACCTTAGGGTGGGGTATGAGTAAGGGGGGAGGGTTTGTGTATTACTTGACTGTGTTACTGGTAAACATACTGTATATTGCTGTTTAGACATTTGGATTCACCAAATCAAATCAACTGCAATGTCAGCACTCACAAAAGGTTAACATACACATATATATATATATATATATATATATATATATATATATATATATATATATATATATTAAATGATATACTATGTAGACAAATGTATTTTGACAGACCACCTAATCAATGAATTCCAGTGTTTCATTCAGTCCTATTGCCAACGTTGTATAAAATCAAGCACTGTGCAGTCTGCCTTTACAAACATTTGTGAAAGAATGTTCCAAAAAATGCCAGCATGGTACTGTAGTAGTATGCCACTACAACAAGTCCATTTGTGAAATATCTTCTCTTCTAGATAATCTATCAACTGTAAGTGGTATTTTTTTTTTAGAGTGGAAGCATTTAAGAACCACAGTAACTCGGCCACAAAATGGCAGATGAAGTAAAGTTACAGAGTGGATAAGGGGCACAATGCGTAAAACACATCACAGTTCCAAACCTGCTGCTATAGTGACAAAAGGGGAACCAACTCCATATCAATGCCTGTGGATTTAGATTTATCAACATTTGTGATTGAATGGGTCTTTCCAAAGACCTCACTAAATCCAAGCATGGTAGAGTAGTAGGATGCCAATCTTGCAACAAGTCAGTTTGTGAAATATCTTCCAGTAATGACTTGCTCCTTTAAGAAATGATTAAAATAGTGAGTGATTGACTCTGCATGGTGTGCATACACTACATTGCCAATGCAAAGCTGATAAGCTCATCCCTGCGGGTTGTTACTCAAATCTGCCCCCTAGGCCCACCCCGTTCAGCCCATTTGGCCCTCCCTCTCCCCACCCACAGTGCACAGAACCGTCATAGTGGCCCTCACACAGCAGGGACAGTCAGCTCTCTGTGTTTAATTAGCCCGCTGGGAGTAGCCACATCTTCCCGCGCCCTGGGCAGGATTATGTGTCGCCGTGTAGGGAGGAGCGCCGCTCCCACCTTCATTAATTATACACTGTGTATCCAGCTCTCAGTCCAGCAGCCAGGCTAATAAATAAATAACAGGCCGGTTATGAGCTCATAAAGCCAGCGCCCAGTCTCTGAACGGCCTTCAATCCGTACTCCGCTTCGCGATTTAACCGCTTAATGGATGTAGGCTTTTATTCTTATCAGCCCTCAAGTAAGCACCCATTTCTCTCTCTGTGCATAAGAATAAAAGTAGGATATTAAAGAATGAGACATGCCAGTGTGAAGAGCCTCTTTAAATTTTAAAGGTCCTACAGCAAGTAAAAGCATCTCCTCGAGCCCCACAGATAGGCCATTAACCATTCAAGAACCTCTCTTGCTGACAGTGCTGTAAAATAAATCTGTCTGTGATATTAGATATGATATGGTCTGCTCCACAGCCATGCAACCATTAAAACCTTTTACGCTTTAGGTTCAAAATCAGAGGTGTAAATAATCTGTGAGCTGGCTGTCTTCAAAAATCCTCAACAACTGGAAGTGCTGAAAATAATGTCTGACCTCTATTGAATAACATCTCATTTTATATATAAATGTAACACCAATGCCAGGATTTGTAAAATGTGTCTATCCAGGCTGAAAAATCAGCCTTAATCCTTAAGACAGTTCTATTGTATCTCCAAAAGGGAACACCTGAAAACCCCAGCTTTTACTAATCTGGCTGCAGACATGCACTTCCAGCCACATGCACTCTCTGTCAAAATTACAGAAACGGCACAGCAGAACAGTTCTTTTTGGCTGTTTCTGCTTAACGAGTCGAGAGATATCTTAATAGGGTGTAATCTTTGTAGAGTTTTAGTGCTATATATGAAGGCCATATCATTAGTGTAGCGATTTCTGGCACTATATATGATGACAGCTTCCACTGAATGTGCTTCATGCAGCAGAGCAGTAGCTTTCTGCTAATAAAACAGACCCAGTAACCTTATTGTGGTAGAGTTGTTTATTTTTTTCTATGGTACCGTTATCAGTTTTACATTACATTATTATCAGAGTATTGAGTAACTATGTATATGGTGTGTTTAGTAGACATGCGCACTTTGTAGTGTGTAGCCTGCTCCCTCTCTCTCTGGAGGATGGAATGCGCCCAGTTCACATCTGTGCTCTTAGTAATAAAGCAGTTTTGTTTTGTTAAAATCAAAGGCTTTTCATAAGATCGTACACTTGACTATCTGACAAAGCTAACGTCCAGCAGTTTTTTCTTCGCTCAGACAGGATTTACTCTGGGTAGTTGTAATTATCTAAATCCCTCTGTTGTTACTAAATGTCATATGGAACAAACACTGTAAAAAAAAAAATAAAAATCCGTAAAATTTACAATAACAAAACAGCAGCTGTCGTTGCCAAAATTTCACTGTAAAAATATACGGTCAAAATGTTTATGACATTATATATTATTACGTAAAATTTACGTTCAAGAACTGTTTTGTTTAGGGTAATTTTCTTTTTTAAAAAAACAGATATACAACATATAATCCCCATAGTATTTATATAAAAATAACAAAGAAACATTGCTTTGCCATAAAATTAACATGTAAATAGTGTGACAAATAAAAGATTGGAGACATATAGCCCTACCACATCCTAGATTCAGCCCTTAAAAGGAGGTATTAATGAAAGGAGCAAAGAAATGTGCAGTATCTGGTGCCAGACTCCAGCACTCAGAATACAGGCTGATGGTGAATTTTCCTGACCAACACACATCTCGTCAAAACATGCACATTAACACAAACATACACACACACACAAATACACAAAATAATCACCGCAATGCAAATAAAAATCAAAAAGTCTCAAAGACAGAGAAAAACAGAAGAAACTGAAAATCACAGAAAATATGGAGCAGCAAGGCATGCTGGGAGCTTCATAATGAGTCTCGGCTCCTACCAGTCATTGGATACTTGTACCACCCATAATGGTTTGTGCATTTAAGAGTGGAGAAAAGTTTTGTACAGTAAAGCGAAGTTAAAATATTGTGTTTTGACTGATAAAAGTATTAACGGTATTTCACTGTTACAGAAACTGTTTTCAAACTTTTTAGAATTTACAGTCATTTACTGTCATGGTTTACAGTTTTCACTGTAAACTTCTTAACAGTGAAGTTTTTATTCTGTGTAATTTTTATATCCTTGTTTCATATTGTGGATACTTGAGATTTTTTTTTGTTTTGTACAAACATGAAGTTAAACAATATTAAATCTTTTGAAATAAAAAATGTATTAAACCACAATTCTGAAAACTTAATAACAACTTTTTATATTAAAACTAAAAACAAAAATAAACACAACCAAATCTAAAATGTAACACCAAGATAAATAATGTGCCAAAAACAAAATTCTGAAATTACAAAACATGTTAAATCTAATTTCACACCAGACAATACACTGCTTTAATCAGTGCAGTCTTTCACACAGGCCTCAACAGACACAGTGTAATTCAGTTTCTGTGGCAGAGAGTGCACTGACGTCATGAATAGGCATGTCTGCAGCCAGACCCTTCTCGCTGTTACATTATTTACAGTGCACTGAAAGAACATGGTGAGGCATTCTTGCTTCTTGTATGCTTTCGTTGATTCTGATCATTAAAGCTGCCCTCTTACTGAATGGATCTGTTGAACCCAGTAGAGTAGAACACTCAAGTGCTTGCATGTGAATGAAAACATGGATGGATTATGAACTTGCTGGAAACTGAATCTAGCATTTATATAATCTGGGTAGTTTCTCTCTTCTGCATTCATGGGCTCCTCGATCTGCAATTATGTCTCTGCCTCTAACTTTTTTACTTCTTTTTCTCCTACAGCACTGTGAAAACTGTTTATGCACCTGAGAAAATTAGATTTAATAAGCTATTTATCCGAGCACTAAGAGTTTATTTGCTCAGACAACAACACCATCAAATGCAGATTAATATTAGAATTAAAAAAAATAAAAACCTTTCCAAATCCCTCCTTGTGGCAGTCTAGTATTATATAATGTTATCAGCCAATACCTAGTTATTTTAGTGTATATTATTTAAGTATGCTGATTATTTGCGAAAACCATACCAAACCAAATCATGGAGATTATATGGAAACAAACTTTGTTCTTCACAATCACTCACAAGACATCTACTACTTTAAAAAATATGTTTACTGTATTTACTTTCATACAAGCACCAACATTTATTATTATTTTAAATAAAATAACCTTAGGTGCCTATGGCTTTTGCACAGTACTGTATCTCCTCTAGCTCCTGTATTTCTTTACTTGCTCTCTTTCTTGCATCCTCTCTTTTTCTCTCACTCAGCCTCTCTCCCTTAATCTCTCTCTCTCTCTCTCTCTCTCTCTCTCTCTCTCTCTCTCTCTCTCTCTTTCTCTCATTTTTGCTTTTTGTTTTTATCTCTCTTAATTTCTGTTTGTATCCCCCCCCTCTCTGAGCTGAGCAGCAGTCGAGAGAAAAAAGCGTGGAAGGGAACATTAACAGGAATTAATTGGGCACATTCTGAGGCATCAATAAAAGCGGGGACTCTCTCCCATAAGGAGCTGGAACAGTTGGCGTCTGTGACAGGATGGCATTCATCAGACCTGTTAGCGCTGGATTGTTTTCAGGTTCCGCTGAAGGGGAGAGGAACGGAGCTCAGTTTCCCCCTAAAGAGACGCTGGAGGAGCTGCAGGTGGAAGTGGGACTTCTCGAGCGAAAGATGATTAACGCACTTCAGCACGCTTCCGTCTCAGAGCTCCACAGAGGGGTGGAGGGGCGAGGGAAGATGGAAAAAAACCCCATAAAGCGTTAGACTGGGAGACTGTAGAGAAGTAGGAGTGGTAGGAAGGTCAGACAGGTTCACAACATACAGAAATTACTGGGTGGTGCATAAATAGTGGGCACAGAGGACAGTCCATAGACAATATAGTACTGTACGGCATTTTACAGTCATTTACAGCCATTTTTGTAGCAGGGGTATTCAATTAATCAAGTCCCTCTTGCTCTCTCTAGTGAACTTGGTTACACAGGGTAAACAATTAATTTGATTGGCTCAGTTGAGTGAATCTGTTGCCTGTTGTCATTTACCCTGTCTGTCAAAAAATAAATAAATAAATAAAATAACAATAACAACAATAATAATAATAATAATAATGCTTGAACATTACTATAAGTTATTATAAATTGGTCATGGATCTGGATAATGGTCACTCAGTCCACGGCCAGACTCTTGCCCGCTATTTAGCACTGTGTGTCACTTCTATAGCATTAAAATGACTGTAAGTGCCATCAGTTCATTTCTATCAGAGTCTAACAGAGTGACTCAGTTCACCCCAGCAACACTCATCCAACTTCAGCCTCACTCTGTATTGTATACAGGATACTGTAACTGTAGCTCCACCCACAAGAGCAACCAGCTTATTCACTGACCCCACCTCTTTTACCTTGCCAATGCTTTAAGATAATAGATCCAATTTTGAGGCAGATTTGCTCCTCATAACAAAGCTCCCTATCTATCAGGGTGGTTGTATTTGATTATCTTCCCACGCTATCCTGTAGTGTGGGGAGTCCATAATCCATTCCCGGTGCAGTCTCTGATTACGAATCGTAAATATGAGACATGTCCCTGTTCTGTGGGGATGGACGCCGACTCTCAGGTATGATTTCACGCCTGAAAGGCCGTAAACCAATGAGAGCTGAGCTAGAGTTATGGTTTCACTGCCATCCGCCATGGAGCAGAGCTGTCTGTCGGGTGTGGGCAGTCTGAAAATGAAGAATAACAACGATTAAGCACAGGAAAATCTGTGAAAAAAATTTCAGTATGTTCGGGGTGTCTTATGACTTCTACATCAGTTATGATCTTTAAAGTTCTAAACTTTAAACACCCTCAGACACACTCATTTATTTCATTCTACATACTCTAGCTATAGCTACACCCACAAGAGTAACCTGCTGATTCACTGACTCCACCTCTTATATAAACACCAGAAGAGATACACTCATCTACTAACAGGCCAGGGCCCACTGATTTTCACCATATGTCCCAAATTTTGAAAACATACCTTGTAAGAAATGAACATGTCTTGACACATAAAATTGGACCACAACAAAAGTGGTAGAAAAGTATTAAATAAAATGAGGTTCCCTGTAGCAGCTGCACACAGGCTCATGCTCAATGGCAAGTGGATGGATGGCTGGAGGCATATAAAACACTATCACCTGGAGCAGTGGATCTCTGGGAACTCTGGAATGACTTTGCAATGAGTCAAAGTAGAGTACAGTGGCTGCTGGTGACAAAAAATCTACTATATATTATACTCATATTTGTTTAATTAATTATTTATATATTTATTTAAACACAAATTGGTCCTCTGCCTTTTGACTGGTTTTTGATTGGCTGTGCTCCTGCCATTCCCCCGGGCCAGACGAGCACCCAGAATCTCACCTTCTACACCAGAGCACCCAAAGGAAACACTGTGCAGAAGAAACTGAAATACAAAGGAATCACCAGGGAGTGCTCTCTGTTTACTAGCCCCTTATAGGGTTGGTTATCAAAAGCTAAGCATCCAACATCAGCACTTGATATTTCTAATCTTCTCACACCATCAAACCCTCACAGCAATGTTCTAACATCTAGTGTAGAGCCCTCCTAAGAGAGTAGGTGCTAACACTGTGCTAAAACAGTGGACCAATGACTTAATACCCTTCAGACATTTCGAACAGGTAAGTATTTACACACTTTGGACCATATGGAGTATTCCTATTGTGTAGATACAGTTACTGTTATAAGTAAATGAGCTCGCAGGACCATTCTGAGAGACAGGATCATTCATAGATACTGCACATGTCTCACTATTCAATTCAAACAACACTGTCAATGCTCCTCACAAGTCCTAACATGCAGATACTACACTGATTATCTGGATGTGATCTGACACATTCCTAACTGTCATTTTATAAAAGCATAATGAGGTGCGAGTGACACATTGTGTCTATTCTGACAAGGTTCTTTCAGCATTGTTTCAGGACATAAAAAGAAGCTAAAGAATTAAAGCTTTATTGGAGCGATTTCTTAGAAAAAAAGACATGTTTTGTTCCTTTAAGAACTTTCTTCTCTTGTTGCAGGGAAGCGAATTTAATGATATTAATCAAAAACATCTTAAACCTAGGCAAAATATCTAATATTTCTCATTATAAATGTGGCTTGGTGCTTATTGTCATTGCACAACATACAGTAAAATTCAGAGTTTGGTAGGAAGGCACTACATTTATTCCGTTACATTTACTCATGTAACTTTTTAGATACATTGTACTTAAAAGAGTAGTTTTAATGCAGCATACTTTGTACTTTTACTTGAGTTTGTTTGTGAAGAAAAAGCGGTACTTTTACTCCTTTATATTGTGCTACATTCTGCTCGCTAATTTGTTTTGTTTTGTCGAGACTTCCATCTGAGACTTTGTCACATGACTACGTCTCACCAATCAAATGTAGCCACTAGGGACGTTTGACTCTGTTTCACCAATAAAACAGAGCCAAGCCACCACAAGACCACACACAAAATCCCTACGGCAAACACAGGCGGGAAAGACCACAAAAGCACAATACAATGGCAGAGACAATGGTGTGTGTTGTGCAACAATCTGAAGAGACAAAGCACCCCTGGCCCCACATAAAATAAGTTATTGTGGCTGAATTTAATGTATAATGTTTGTAAAGATTTAATTTATTATCGTTTTAGTGGTTTAAGAGATATTCTCCAGCTCTGAATTTGTTCATCGCTGTTTTATATTTTGTGCATTCAGGTGTATTATGTGCCATCCCGATTATTAAACAAAGAGCTTACTCAGCAGTTACTCAGTACTTCAGTATTTTTTTCACTAAGTACTTTTTACTCTTACACAAATAATTAATATGGGGACTGCTTTTTACTTTTAATTGAGTCAAATTATTCTAAAGTAACAATACTCTTGAGTAAAATTGTGCCTCTGCACTTAACCCTCACATCAGCTGTGAATTCATATACACATACACCACAAAAACAAACACTAATGCACAAGGGGTGGTACATTGGAATTGGGAGGAGAGAGGGAATGAGATTAGGAGTATATATAGATTGCCAACCCTCTCAAACCCCCAGTCCAACTAAAATTCACTTATCAATATGCAGATTTCTTCATTTCTATCCATCTTAAATTTACTGCATCATTTAAATGCTGCAGCTGGCCTTCACATTGTGTGAAGATTTCATGAGGAATGGACAAATAAAAATACTCCAAAATGACTTGGAATACAAGGCTTTTATATTGACTTCCACTGAAAATAAAGGAGCTTTTTTTTCTTCTCCTATAGAGTAACTGTTCTAGAGATACATGTTTTTCTTTATGTATTATATAAAATGTATTTTTTATATAATACATAAAGAAATGTATGTATTTCTATGTATTATTATAAAATAAAATAAGCCAACTTTGCTGTATTAGATACAGCAAAGATTCCATTCCATAGTATGGAAACAATATAGTGTTATGACTTTTTTTTTTTGCGTGCGATCTACCATATCCCTCGCACCCTTCTACAATTCCTGCAAATCCCCACAGTTAGAATACCTCTAGGTTAAGGGATGCTTTTACACTAGATGTTGGATCATTTCTGTAAGGAATTTGATCACATTCAGCCACAAGAGTATTAGAAAGGTCAGTATTGATGTTTGATGATTAGTTTTGGCTCACTCACCAACTCCTCTCAAAGGTATTGATTATTGTTCCACTGCTCCACAGGTTTATACCCCTCAAGCCACCATTTAGCATTTGGCATTGTGCTCTTAGATTTAAATGCAGTTTTGAAAAAAAACAACAACAACAACAAAAATGTAATTACTCAGTTTCACCCCGAGTGATGTTATGAAGAAAATGGCTGATGTGTGACCAAGCTGCATGTGCTGATGGCCACTGTGATATTTACAGACTTCCCAAAAGGTCAGAATCCTTTGTCCAGACTATGCCATGAAAGCTGCTCGACTTCAGCAGTGCTTTCCCAAGACACAGCACTGAAGAAAAGGGAGAAAATCATGTCAGAACAGACACAAAGCATCTATCCTATCATAAAACGAAATCTGTCAGATCACATCCAGCTAATCATCTGGATGTCAGCCTTTTTTGGTAGCTGCACTGACAGCTGTGAGATAGGTGCAAAACTACACTCCTAGAAATAAAGACTTGACTTCAATGGATAGATCTTCAAATGTATTTTCTTTAATTACCTCGATGTATCAGACATTCTGGACTAAAACTATATGAATTTGGCTGTTCCCTTTTTAAAATAGTGCCTGAGCTCTGCTGTTCAGAAGCAGGCAGAGGTGGAGGCGGCTCTCCTTTTATTTTTCATTGTTGTCCATTTTTAGTTTACCACATCATTGAAATTTTTGAATGAACCAATATATAGAAATGTTCAAAAATTACATGGAATAAAATATTTTACATTGACTTGCATTAAAAGATTTTTTTCCCGTTCTCTTGTAAAGTTGTTATATTGGAGATACATGTCATTAGACAGTAACGTAACAAGGTCATTTTCACATACACCGAAGGTGTTTTCTCCTCCAAACCAACAGAGGTCGCTGTCTCTAGAGTATTAATGTATTCTCTGCACCTGAACCTACACTGTGTCTGAAACTGTGCCCTATTCACTATATAGTGCACTATTTTGGGTTTCTGCCATTTTGTAGTAATGTCTGAAAACCAATTTTTAGTGCACCCAAACAATCCCACTGCAAAAAGCAGTGTTCAACCCGTGTAGACTAGCAGATAGTGGATACCTATAATCCTCTGCATTGTGTGATATAAATCAGCATGAATTAGTATCCAAATTCATCCTGAAAACATTTCCATATAAGAGTACAGTAAGAACTGTAGTGGATAGTGAATAGGATGCCATTTTGGACACAGGGCTAGTTTGTAATTTATTGCTGTTTTGGAATGATTTATGACAGTCATAGGCATTTAGGAATTGTCCTTCAGTAATTATGTGATGTAAATATATCATACAACCTGAGATTTTCTGGTGTGTGCATATTATTGGATGTATTACATAAACTGCAGTCTACTGTAGTTCATTCCTATATATTCACAAAAGTTTTTTTTTTAAATACTAAAAAGACATAAAACAAGGCTGCTATTGTGAAATATATTAGTCTTATAAAGACATAGCAACAAAATACCATAATTCCAAGGGTTGATAAATGGTCATTCTTACACATTGGAAAATAATTTGTATTAGATATTTCAACCTTTTGACCTGTCCAATTCATTTAAAGGGTCATTAAGATCATTGTGAAGAATAGTAAGTGTGCATGCACCTCCACATTGGTGATAGTGAAATAAATCAGCGTGTGGATTCAGAGTTTTCAGTGTTCCAATGTGTTTTATATCACTGTGTAAAGGATGTTCCGTGCCTCCAGTATTGTTAGATGCACTGGGATACTTTGTGTGTGAGAGCACTCCTAAGAGGGCTTCCTTAAAAAGTACGCTTTATTGCTCTTTCCTGTTTTTGCTGCTTGTATATCTGAGGAGTGTTTACTGAAAACCTGCAGATGTACTTTGTCCTTTAGCCCAGTTGTTTTCCAGTCTTCTTTTGATCCAAATATCTTCCTTTTTTAGTCTTCCTTTGGTCCAGAATCTGGTATTTATCCAGTCTTTTTGGTCCAAAATCTTTCGTTTCTCAGTCTTCTTCTCATTCAGAAACCAGTCCTTTTCAGTCTTCATTTGGTCCAGCCCTCACCTGTATCCTTTTTGTCCAGAATCCACATTATTTCCGAGTCCTTTTTTGGTCCAGAACTGGTCTTTTTCAGTTTTCTCTGTTTTGTGGAGTCATTCCATGACTGGTTATATGCAAGCTCTGGGGAGACTGAGATGTCTGTCCTGTGCTGAATGAATAAACGTGGCTTGCTGTTATCTGTGAATGTGAGGTGATGACAAATGAAGCCGATCCCGAGGATGAGGTCATGATAGTGAGGTGTAGATGTGTAGAGCACTTAGATAGCTATCTCTCTTGACCTTTATCTTTCTCTCGCTCACTCCTCTACAACATGTGTTGCTAGTTATGTTAGAAGCATCTCTCATCCCTTACTTCTCTCTTTCTATCATTCTGTCCTTGGCTCTCTCCTGTCTTTCTCTTACTATCATTCTCTCCCTCTTGCCACACTTCTCATATACAGTGAACAGAGAACGAGCAGGGAGGGAGAGTGAGAATTGCAGATAGATAGAGAGAGAGAGAGAGAGAGAGAGAGAGAGAGAGAGAGAGAGAGAGAGAGAGAGAGAGAGAGCTGTAATTCAGTCTATAATTTTCTCAGAGAAGGAGGATGAAATACACAAACATAACACACATGAACACAAACAATCCAGACAGCAATAAAATCACTGAGGAGCATTCGGAAGATTGACATTACCCCAGCAGGCTTTTTAAATGTAACCCGGTCATGATATGACTTTAGAATAAATTACATCTGTGATTGATTAGCCTTATCTAATTATGAATATATTTCTGTGGGTTTGTCACGGCTGGGCAGGACAGACAAGGGAGACGGGCGTACAGAATCAAAATAAACACGGGAATTACAGACAGACTGAATAAAGACAAGACTAAACTAAACAGGATTAAACAAGGACACACAGGAGAAAACCGTGAATGCAAAGTAGATACATGTAAACACAGAGACACAGAAACACACATATACACACAAACTGACCAGACACGAACTTGCCTCAGCACAGACAAGGAACACCTGGGGACAATTGGACAGAGGCAGGACTAAGGCGGGACTAATGCGGAGACAGAAACAAAACAATAACAGAGCCATGTGCTAAATAAGAAACAGACAGGACAGGCCCAGGGCGTGACAGATTTCCTGGGCAGGTCTTCTGATTCCCCCCCCCCCCCCCCTCTCTAAATCAAACCATACCTGAGTTTTTCCCCAAACTCCTAAGAAAAAATGGGCTGAATTACCTAATAATTTTCACTGAATTCAGTGGTTGTTTGATCATTTTAATCCTCTCTGGATGCATTCAGGCAGAATTCACCTCACATTGGATAAAATAGCAGTTTGGGTACTGCTGTGCACCGTATTTAGCCTCTAAGTGCATGTTTCCATAGATTCTCCCAGAAAATACTTTCCGAAGTGTAATTTTCCGAATACTTTCCAGATGTCGCCTAGGACAGTGTTATCAGAAGAAGGAAAAAATTTAATCTGTGAAAAAATGGAGATAACGCATGCTAATCAAAGTTGTTCTAGTGGCAGCTGCAGGTATATAGCATTACTTTTATATTCAGATATGCACATTTTCTTTTTTTTACTACCTGGCTTTGACTTGACATAATTTAGCTACTAGAAACTCACTCGTCCTCTGTTTTTTCTAAAAAAAAAATGCTCCTCCAATCCAGACACCAAAAGTGCTTTACATTTTAGGAATATTAGGTAATATTTTTACCTTAAAATTACAACTTCAAAATCATTTTGATTCTTCGCTGACCATTATTAATGAGAATAGATGTTCTGTCATTGCTACTCTGGTCTCAGCACTGCAGAATCTTCACCATGTAACTTTTGGAGGAGGGTAGGAAGCCACCCTCTCCCTATTAATTTCAGTAAAGTGCTGTAAAAATGAATTACATTAGGGGGAGTGCAAGGAGCCAAAAAGAATTAACTAGTTTTCCTTTAACTTAATGTGGTCACCCCACTGAAGCTTCTCTGAATCAGAGGTTGTATTTAAACAAGGGAAAGAGCAAGAGAGGCAGATTCAAGACATAATAGAGGGAAGCAATAAGGGAGAGAGAGGTGACCAATCAGGAAACTCGTCAGGCTCCATTTCTAGTGCAATCAGCCGAGCTGTGCCCTCAGGTTCCCGGTGTAATTTCTCCTTCTTTGCATTCGCCAACATGTGTCGCAGATGTTATGGCTCAGTTTGCGCCACCTCCGTCATTCGCCTCCTCCACCACCAATTACGGCTAAACACCAAGGAGCGAAGGTGCCTGTGCTTACACACACACTAACACACACTTGACCCAAATGAGCCACTTGACTTAGTGCCATTAGTCCCAGGCCCACGTCCTTTCTGTGAATGCCCAGGAACGAAGCAGTGGCTTGATTTTTGTAATCACTTATCGCAGGTTCCATAATACTTATGGAAATATTAATGACGCACCATAGAGGAATGGCTGAGGGAGATTAATTAAATTCACAATAGGATTAAGGCCTATTATCACCAAGCCCACATGTTGTGGGACTGCTTTGCAGTATTAATGTGAGTGGAAGTGACTGGCCTGTTCTTCGCCTGTCATTAATAACACTGTCCCTTTTGTGCTATTCCGGGCTACACAGCTCACGTTGTCCCTCAAGGCCAGGCCTGACAAGCTGCTGGCCACTGTAATCCCTCTGACTCCAGCCACTCAGCTCATTCAGGCCCAAGCCCAGGTAGCGTAGCCTTGTAAACATGCTCACTGCATTTGTGTCAAAGTTTCTTTCAGCATCAGCCGGGGCAGCGTCGTCCATTATTAATGGCTACAAGCAAGTGTGTCCTGATTTCTACAGCCCAGAGGGGAACAGGTTCCCCTTCTGAGTCTTACAGTTTCTGCTAGCAGTCTCTAAACCCCCCAGCTGCAGCTGTAACCTGTAACTCCAGGCAAGGCCATATATTGAGGTGCATGTCAATTCATCTGTATACAGGTAAAAAAGAGCCAGATTTAAGGGCAACATAGATGATTCTGGGGTATTGCTCCTCTCACAGCAAAACAGGGCCACCCCCCCAACACCAAAACCCCAACATCCCCCATCTGACTTCATTCAGAACATCCGCATCTTTTAATGTGGAATGGTATGTTTGACTGACAGGCTGACTGTAACTTGTTCTAAGTTTTTAGTCACTGTTTGGTTTACTAAAGAGGCTTATTTGTAACCTGGACTGTTTAGTTTTGTAGCAATTTTAAGATTGCCTTTACTTTCATACAGTTAGGGGTCTCCCAAATTTTGTAATTAATTTATTATTAAGTAATGCCTCTGAAGCAGCACAAATAAGTCAATATTACCCATCTATGTAGCAATATTCTCACCTCAGTTCATGCTTTTCAACATCTCTTCAGAGGTCTCTTCATCATCCAAATGCTTCCAGATGCCATTTCTCAGCCATGGCTAAAAGCGAGAGAGAGATCTCCTGAGCAAGGACGTTTTGTTTTCCATTTACGAGGCCAGCGCTAGAACAATGGACATTTTTCCAGCGCACAAACAAACTAGAGAGCTAGCAAATGGTGAAGAAACATTCTCTGTATTTTATAAAAAAATATTGGATTTAACTCACAAATATATTCAAATTATAATAGGTCATTCTAAAACAAACAACATATCAAAAACAAACATCTGATGTAAACCTAGAAAAGACATGACATTGTAAACACACATGAGAGCTGTGTCATTATAAAACATCTGGTGAGCACTGGTTATTACCAGGTAATATAAAGTGAGCACTAGATACTACAAAGTGAGCATAAGATAGCATTTTGGAGCGCCAGATAATATTACATGAGCACCATACTTTAGACAGTATCAGGTGAGCACCAGACATTACCAGACACCATTAAGTGAGCGCTAGATACTATTAATCCAGCAGATTGTACAGATACAGTATAAGCACCTGAGGTTATCAGATACTATTATTTGAACACTAGATAATATTTGATGAAAACATAATTTTGTGAGACACAATAATGTGCGCACCAGAAATGACCAAATAGTATTAAGTTAGAATTAGATACCATTAAAGGGACACTAAGCAGTATTTTTAACTTAAATTTTGTACCTCACTGACCTCCCTGCTAGTTTTAGATGTCGTGAGCTGGTCTTTGATGGTCAAGGTGGTTGGAAAGCTGGTCATTTAGGCAAAATATACCCTATGCTGGTAAGCTAGCTGGTTTACCTGCTCTTGACCAGCATAGCATATGTTGCATTTGATATTGGTCATGCTTGGTTGATCTGGTCATGTTGCTGGTCTGCCAGCTTGATTATGCTGGTCATGCTGGTCAACCAGAACAGTTATGCTGATCATGCTGGTCAGCAAGCTTGGGCCAGCTGGGTCATGCTGGTTGTCTAGCTTGGTCAGGTTGATCATGCTTTTAGTCCAGCTAAACCATCAAATTTAAGTGAAAACATACCCTAAGCTGGTTAAAATTTAACCTGGTCAACCAGCTAAACCAGCATGACTAGCTTGACCTGCTCTTGTTGGCTTGTTTTTTTGTTTGTTTGTTTGTTTGTCTGTTTACTTCAGCAAGGCTGTAATAGTAGGAAGTGAGCCTCTGTCATTGATACCAGGATCAGCACTGCAGAAACGGCACTATGTAACATCTGGAAGAGGGTAGGACAATATTACATGAGCATTAGAAATATTATTTTGTGAGCACTAGAAACAATCAAGTGAGCACAAGTTAGTACTTGATGAATAAAAGTAGCAGTAGTGTTATATATAGTTATTGAATATAAAGAACACTGTTTAACTAACACAAGTGTGAATTTGTTAAAACACTGAGGCTGAGGAATATGGTGTGCTACAGAATACTACATAAACAACATATTATTTGTTAAGTGCTAGTTTAAAGCCCACTTGCCCCTAATAATTTCACGTTGCACTGTGTGAATTCCTACAAATTGCCAATTGTTAGACCCTGTTAGCATGCCATCAGGGATTCAGCTCAGATAGTTAGCTAAAGGTAACAAACCACTATGCTCTTTACTTGTTCTGACCACCCTTTCCCACACTTCCTTCAATAAGTAAACACTATGTGCATATTGCATATACATGCTGCAGATAAAATGCTAGTGTGGGTGGAGGGGAACTAATGAATAAAACAAATAGAATATGAGGTATGTTCCTGTCAGTATTTCTTCCTCATGGTGTTAAGGAGCTCATTAAAGGAGCAATCAGTCATTTCCTCCATTGATTCTTCCTCACGGTATAAAGCAGCCATAAATCTGACACTTGGTATCATTGATATAGTAGAGATTCTGCACAAAATATATGATAACATTTCTGCCCTCATGTAGGGGACCCACTCTATGGAGTATAAATTGTTTAATTCATGAAACAACACAGTCATTTGATGTGTCATTACACATAGGCTGCACTTATTAGGGATTTTTAAAAAAAAAAAACAATTACATTTTGATATTTTTTATGATTACTTGGTAAAAACTATTTTTTATTAGTGTTATTTGTTTTTGTAGTAGCAGCAGCAGTTGTAATTTCATTAGTTTTGTGATCATTATTAGTAGTATTATAAAATAATATATAAAATATTATTTTAATTATTATTTTATTATTGAGAAAAGAATGAAAACAACTGACTTCAAATGACTTCATATGACTTTATGTTCTATGGGAATTGTATGTGCTGGATTATCACCACATAAAAGCTTAATGGCTAACTGATACCAGTCTCTGAATTTCTACACATTTGCTGTAGTTAAATCCTACTTAGGCCCAAAGCTAATCCAGTGTGCAGTAAATTAGCATTTCATCAGTGTCTTCTTGTTTGCCTCTTTTGTTTGAACCGCTTCTTCCATTCTTATTCCAGAGATTCATATTTAGCTAATTGCTAATCCCAAACCTAACTGAACAAGACCTTCAGCTAATGTTGCATAGCTGTTTGTGATCATATTATTATGTTCTTTTCATGCTGACAGCAAATCAGAACTAACGGTAACTAAACATTTACAGGTGCATCTCCAAAAATGTTAATATCATTAAAATGTTATTTCAGTAATTAAATTCAAAAACTGAAACTCATATTATATAGATTCATTACAAGCAGAGTGATCTATTTCATGTCTTTCAATGTTCCTGATCATGGCTTAAAGCCAATAAAAACCCAAAATCATTATCTCAGAAAATTAGAATAATCAACACAGAACACCTACAAAGGTTTTCTAAGCCTTTAAAATGGCCCCTTAGTCTGGTTCAGTAGACTACATAATCAGGGGGAAGACTGCTGACTTGACAGATGTCCAGAAGGCAGTCATTGACACCCTCCTGCTGTATCCAAGGATATTAATGGGAAGCTGAGTGAAAGGAAAAAGTCATTGAAAAAGGTGCACAAGCAACAGGGATAACCACATCCTTAAAAGGATTGTTAAGAAAAAGCCATTCAAAAATTTGGGAAAGATTCGCAAGGAGTGGAGTCAGTGCTTCAATATCCAAGACATGGGCTAACTGTCGCATTCCTTGTGTCAAGCCACTTAAGAACCAGAGACAACACCAGAGGCGTCTTATCTGGGCCAAGGAGAAAAAAGACTGGACTGTTGCTCAGTGGTGCAAAGTCTTGTTTTTAGATGAAAGTAAATTTTGCATTTCATTTGGAAATCAAGGTCCAAGAGTCTAGAGGCAGAGTGGAGAGGTACACAATCCAAGCTGCTTGAGTCTAGTGTGAAGTTTCCATAATCAGTGATGGTTTGGGGAGCCATGTGGTCTACTACTGGTGTTGGTCCACTCTGTTATTTCAAGTCCAAAGTCAGCGCTGCCATCTACCAGGAAATTTTAGGGCTCTTCATGCTTCCCACTGCTGACAAGCTTTATGGAGATATGGATTTCATTTTCCAGCAGGACTTGGCACCTGTCCACACTGCCAAAAGTACCAATAACCACAGTATCACTGTGCTTTATTTGCCAGACTAAACCTAACCTAAACCACATAGAGAATCTATAGGGTATTGTCAAGAGTAAGATAAGAGACACCAGATCCAACAATGAAGGCGAGCTGAAGGCCGCTGTCAAAGCCACCTAGGCTTCCATAACACCTCAGCGGTGCCACAGGCTGATCAGCTCCACACCACAACACATTGATGCAGTAATTCGTGCAAAAGGAGCTCCAACCAAGTACTGAGTGCATATACTGTACACACTTTTCAGTAGGCCAACATTTCTGAATTAAAAATAATTTTTTTTAAATTGGTCTTACTGTATATAATATGAGGCACGGTGGTGCAGCACGTAGTGTCGCAGTCACACAGCTCCAGGGACCTGGAATTTGTGGGTTCGATTCCCGCTCTGGGTGACTGTCTGTGAGGAGTTGGTGTGTTCTCCCCGTGTCCGCGTGGGTTTCCTCCGGGTGCTCCGGTTTCCTCCCACAGTCCAAAAACACACGTTGATATTGAGGTGGATTGGTGACTCCAAAGTGTCCGTAGGTGTGAGTGAATGTGTGTGTGTGTCTGTGTTGCCCTGTGAAGGACTGGCACCCCCTCCAGGGTGTATTCCCCCTCCTTGCGCCCAATGATTCCAGGTAGGCTCTGGACCCACCGCGACCCTGAACTGGATAAGCGGTTACAGATAATGAATGAATGAATGTATATAATATTCTTATTTTTTGACATAATGACTTTTGAGTTCTCATTGATCATCAACACTGAAAGAAAGAAATAAATGGTTTAAATAGATCACTCTGTTCACAATGTATTTATATAATATAAGGGTTCCAAATTTTAAACTGAATTACTGAAATAAATTATATTTTTGATGATATTTTTATTTACTGAGATGCACCTGTATTCCCTGTTTAGCTTCATGGCCTCACTAGGAATTTTGAAAAGTGCAGCTGCTAGTAGTCTCCCATGATGCGCAGATTTTTGCTATCTCAGCTATTTTTGGTTTTGTGATGATTTTAGAGTGCTTGTGATTGTTTAGATGCACACTGACGAGTTTGTGTTTTATCAGAAGTATTCCTATGTGTTTCACTAACATTAACAATAGAACATTAATTGGTTGCCTCAATAAAAGGTTTGTTATCTGTTGATAATGTAATAAATCCCTTGTTATTAAAATAACACACTGTTTAAAACAAATAAAACAAAATAAATTAAAATTTAAAATAAAGCTATGTTGTTTTAGGGCTTCTGTATATTACTAATACTTGCTGGGTCTTTATGAGAGCTTCTACTTGTGCTTCTGTGAACAGCTCAATGGGTGATTTAATTTCACTGGGTTTTTATGAATTTGAAAACTGCCAGAATATATGGAGGACACATCATAAAAAAATACCTTTTCCTTTTATTCTGGAGACTTCTGGCATTAAACTAAACCTCTCTCTATCTCTCCCTCTCTCTCTATTTCCCCATTGCTCTCTACATTCTCTGTTACTTACAGAATGAATCAGATTACAGACCAATCATGACTTTATAACTGCTGTAAGTTTATATGATCATTTGTGGGATGTTAATGCAGCTCGTAGCAAGTGATGAGGGCCACTTTAGATTTTTAAAGCTACGCTTCTTTCTTATCCATGCCCTTGGAAAATAGGCTTGAAAATATAACGATGTTAAATTGGGATGCTACTGTTCTATTGATTTTTCTTTTTTCCCAATGTCCCAAACAAGCCAATCGTATCGAATGGATTCAGAAGCAACTGTGTAAACCTGCATTTTCCCATCTCCTTTTTTTCTTTTCAAAGGACTAAGACATTGGCTTTTGAGAAGCAGCTGAAAACATGCTTTCCTCAGTATTTATGTAAAGATGGACTGCATGGCTATTTTAAGCATGACTTTGAAGCATCCACAAAATGCCATAAGAAGGGCTTGTTATTGTCGTTTTTATGGAACTGTCTTGACAGCTGCAGTCATGGGACACCATCGGAAACGTCAGGCAACCCACCGCTTTTGCCAATTTCTTCAGCAAGCAGGTGTTTAAAACAAAATGAGAAGCCAGATCTGAACTGAGTGTAAATAGATGAAAATATATATAAATATTTGCTGACAGCTCTACAACAGAAAGAGAAAGAGAGAGAGAGAGAGAGAGAGAGAGAGAGAGAGAGAGAGAGAGAGAGAGAGAGAGAGAGAGAGTAGAAACTGACTGAACAGAAATAGTGCTATTTGTCTTCTAATTTAATTTGTGGGATGGTTCTATTTCTTTCATCACTTTTCTCTTATATCTACTTTATTCGCTCATTCCCTGTAAAGCCACCTAATTAGAAACAGGACAGAGCTTAGTATTGGTATTTGTTATTGAGCTGATACTAGCAGAAATTACTCTCAGAAATAAGGTGCTGGGGGTTGGTGTATGACTGCCATTGAGCCTGATGACATGTGCGGCTGCACTAGAGCATCCTGGAGTTTTTGTAGCATGCTTTTCCTGAATGCAATATTAAAGAGACATGTAGTATCTCAGATCTTCTACAAGAGTGGTTATGATTATAATAAGAGTAGCACTGTCACAGCACTGTCTGTCAGGTCCTTGCTTATTTTGGCCACATTTTGACAATTTTATTTTGCCTCCCCAGGCTCCCTAAGACCCAAGACAAGGAGGGGACATGGGGTTTAAGATGATGAATGAATGCGAGATTGCATCATGGCCTTTTTTTCCCTGTCTCTAATTATTTTGTGGTGCCGTTTTGAACTATGAGTTTAAATCCAATTACCAGGGCGCTCGTGTTGCTTACAACGTGGGGGCGGTGAAGTGGGGAAGTGGGGGAAATGAATTCTTAATGCGGGAGAGATCAGAGGCGGAGGGTTTTTTTTTTTTTCAAAATAGAAAGAAAAAGAATCCCACAATAAAAGGAGGGAACAACTTGAAGGGGTGTGTGTTGGGGAGAGGCTTAAATTGCACTCTCAGGGCTGAAAATGAGCAATCACAATTCTTTCATGAGCCAGAGATAGTGCCCCACAACACCTCCCTTAAGACCCCCACCACCCCACCCCTACTCCCAACTTCCCAGCTTCCCTCTGCTCTTGCAGAAGTCTGTAAAAGCTGGATTTCATGTTTACACTAGTTAGATTCAGACCCGGAGAAAGCGATGGTGTTGTGTCGTGTTGAGCTATGGGGTTACACTCCTGCCATTAGCACCCAATAAAAGAAAGTATGTTCTCCAAAGGATGGTTGGACATAGGAATTCTGAGAATTGCCAAAAAAGCCAGGCTTCTGATTGATTGCTGATGTGCGTCACTCCTTTTTCAGTCTCAGCGTCACCTTCAGCGACTTTGCACGAGATCTGTTGAAGGCAAAGGTAATGCTTTGTTTGCTATCAAACCACATGAGATAAACAAACAAACAAACAAACAAACAAACAAAAAAGCCCCAAAGAGGGTCTCTCATCTGCTCTTATTTTTAACGTAATGAACTGATGCTCCCAATCAATACAGCACCAGGGCTCCACCACCACACAAAAGAAATACAGCGTGACATTCTTTCACTGTCACTCTCTCTCTCTTCCTGGCTTCTTCAGTCCCTCTCTCCCACTGTTCCCCTCTTTCCCTCCAATTCTCTACCTCCTTCTTTGCTTTCTCTTTCTCTCCATCCTTTTCAGTCTTTCCCCTCTCACTTTCAGTTCATTTCAATTCAACGTGCTTTACTAGCATGAAAGTCTGTAGTACTGAGAGAGAGAGAGAGAGAGAGAGAGAGAGAGAGAGAGAGAGAGAGAGAGAGAGCAGAGAAGCCCCCCCAACTGTGGCTTCTTTAACTGTTAAATCTTCCGCTGCTCCTCACACACCTCTGACAGCTCAGGAATTTCCGTCACACCTGAATCTATCACTCTCATGCTCTCTCACTCTCTCTCTCTCTCTCTCACACACACACACACACACACATACTCACACATTCCCCAAATCTTTTTTTCCTGAAAGGTCTTCACTTGTTGTGTAAAGCTACATCTCATCCTGTTATTTTAAGAATATCCATATGTATGCAGGCTGTGATGATGCTGCCATCTTGATAGGTTGGTCGGTCTGTCTCTTTCTGTCTGTTTAATGGTGTGCAGTTCATATCAGGGCCTTGCTGATACACTCAGTGCATTTACAGCTAGCCACATATTAAACATGTGTATTAGAGACTGCTGGGACGTACAGGTCAGCGCGCTCACGTCACCTCAGATAGCTAGTTCCTATCAGCCCGGCGTTCCAGTGTGAGATTATTAAAACTGCATCACACTTCCCATCTGCGTTCTGATGTCAAATGTCTTTTGACTGTTTGCCAGAAACAGATTCGGAATTCCCTCAGCGCCATGAAAGCCATTTAAAAACTGTCACACAAGGACACACCATCCACCAAGAGCAGACATATGAGGAACTTATCACAACAGATCAGCATTTCTGTGTGTGTGTGTGTGTGTGTGTGTGTGTCTTTATTTTCACACATTTTCAGGAGCAAATGAACCAGAGAAAACTTGCAGCACACATTAAATGTTCTTCTTGGTCACCGAGGATAGGGGCTATTATGTTTTCCATTGTTTTGATATTTGAAATATGACATATCTGATACATGAGATTTCAGTATTGGAAAACATAAGCTGTCCTTTACTCTTTTGGATGATGGTGTTATGTATGGACAAATGGAAGTGGAATAAAATATTTTTAAATACAATTTGGAATATATATATACAGGTGGTGCAGCAGGTAGTTTCACAGTCACACAGCTCCAGGGACCTGGAGGTTGTGGGTTCAAGCCCGGGTGAGTTTGGTGTGTTCTCCCCATGTCTGTGTGGGTTTCCTCCGGGTGCTCCAGTTTCCTCCCACAGTCCAAAACATACATTGGTAGGTGGAGTTGGCGACTCAAAAGTGTCCATAGGTGTGAGTGTGTAGGTGGGACTGGCGCCCCCTCCAGGGTGTGTTCCTGCCTTGAGTCCAGTGATTTTGGGAAGGCTCTGGACCCACCGTGCCCCTGAATTGGAAAAGTGGTTACAGATAATGAATGAATATATATATATTTATATATCCTTTTATTGTATAATACCAAACTGGGTTGTGTTTGTGCAAGTGTAGTCAGGGTGGTCTCATCCCTAACCATCTGTGATGGTGGATTGATGTTGGGGCGGGCATATGTGGTGTGTGTGTTTGTGGGTGAGTTCAAGTTAAGCAGGGCCCCTCAGTGTTTTCACTGGGCAGGCGTATCTGGCTTGTGATTTTGATGAGAGTCAGGGGTCTGCAGATTGCATGTGTGTGTGTGGTCTGGGGAAGGCCACGGCATATGCTTCACACTTCACTGTTTGGATAATAGCTGAAGGATGATTGAGCTCGGCATGTTTTCATAAAGTTATTGGAGGCGGTGGGCCGGGGCTGATGTGTGACACCTGGTTCTGAGGCTTTGTTTTGCATATTTTTCTATGGGCAGTGACATCAGTGGATCATTCTCAACTGGGCTGTGACACTGCTGTGGTTGTGTTGTGTTAATATGTGTCGTGCTGGTATGAGTGGATCAGACACATGCATTGTTAATTGGGTGTCCACCTCATTGGTCCATCTTCTTGATGTAATGTAAGAGAGCTCATCTGTCGCTGTACAGTTTGTGTCAGTGAACTCTTTCATCAATGGACACAAGAAGGCACCCACAGGACACTGATGGCTGGATATTTTTGGTTGGTGGACTCTCAGTTCACCATTCTTGGTCCAGCAGTGACACCAAGGGCTTTAAAAACTCTAGCAGCACTGCTGTGTCTGATCCACAGAACTCCACAGTGTCAGTGACACTGCAGCCCCGCTACCCAGATCATACCTGCTCTGCGGTGGTCCTGTGGGGGTCCTGACCGTTGAAGAGCATGGTGAAATGGGTAGCGGGGCTCTTCACAGTGTTCAGAGAAACAGATGGATTACAGTCTGTAATTGTAGAACTACACAGTGTCCTGTATAAAGCGTAAATACAAGGTAGGTGTTTTACAGAGATTTTACACACAACACAACCATCATAGTCTAGATTGTTGGGTGTCTCATTTTGATAAAAGCCCTGTCTGTTTCTGCTTTTTTGAATTCCCGTCTCTTTTAATAACGTGATTTCTTCACATTACACCCCTGGCTCACTCTTCCTCACTGTCGTTTCGGTGTGATGCATTGCTGCAGTGTGACAAAGCGTGGCTTTGGCGATCTGTAACTGAGATAATACTTTGTAGATCCCCCAAATGATAGCAGAGGAACAATTGAGGGGACGCCTTATTAAAACTTGGCTTCTGGCAGAATGCTACCTCCCTCCTGTAGGGACTTGTACATCTTCACACCTGTTTGTCTGTCTCTCTCTCTCTCTCTCTCTCTCTCTCTCTCTCTCTCTCTCTCTTTCTCTCTCTCTCTCTCTCAGGACTGCCACAACTTCCCTTAATGAGCCACTGAAGGACTTCGAGCAAAAGACTCGTTCCTGACTGTGAAGGTTTGGGTACCATATGTGACCCAGGGTCCATCTTCACTTTGGATTGTTTTGGGGTTTTATCTCTGAAGTGCATGGGTTACTTTTCATGTAATCGGATTCCAATTTCTTTAACAGAGCGCTGATTGTACATCTTAAATGATTTCATAAATGAAGAGGTTCATTGTTATTTGTCAAACATCTTAAGTCAGTTTTCATCTTAACTAGACCTGTGCAGAGACCTTTGTTCAACGTTTATTTCTTTTATCCCTGTATACAGTCCACATATGAGAACAAGGGCGTCACAGTCATAGACAAATGATCAAATCCAGTGCCTCACTAGCTGTAGCTTCAGAGGTTTTCCTTTTAAACCTGCCACATTGAAGTAACAGCAAATCTTTGTTAGACAAAGTAAAATGTGGCAGACATTTCTGTGTGGTTCCATGCCTTTTTTTTCATTTTATAAAGACTCACAAGGCTTTCTTTATTGTTGGATGCACTGTGATTGTTCCCAGTGTTTTTATATAGTTGGAATTTTATTGGCACATACATTACATAAATACAACAAAATCACTAAGAAATTATTAAGCAGTATCAAAAAATTGCCATGTTTCTGGAGTCAGGAAGAGAATCCTATACATTCCTGAAGTACTTTAAACTATGTGATTTTTCTATTCCCAGCATTGCTTAAGTATTAAGCAGTGACACACTTTACAGTCACGAACAATCCTACAGGCATGTATCACCATAAGAAGCTTGTTGGTAAACACAAATAAAAAAATTAAATGTGGTGTTAGTAAAAGTGCACAACATAAAGCAGAGATATCGGCACGGAAGATGTATGGGAAGCTATTAAACAGTGGTTGAAAATAACACTATCATTGCAAAGCCTCATTAAACTCTTCACTTAGTAGTAGATCCACTCAAACTGCGTTTTGAGCCACATTTTACAGCAGCTAATTAGGGCAGAGGAATGTTGTAGACTTTTGTTTATTATTTGTTAAATAGAGGAGTTACGGCATGTTCAGATTGCGCAGAGTAAAATAAAATAAATAAATAAATAAATAAATAGTAGAACCAGTACCTTAACTCATATCAATGTATTCATTACTAATCAACCAAATGCACATCAATTACACATCGTGTTGAAAAAGAAATGTAGACAAAATGGCAGAAGTGGCAGCCACTTTGAAAACCAATTCAATTATATCACCAACAAATATCAAACAATATTTATGAAAGATACGTTTTTATTTGTACATTTTATTCTTTAAAGTACAACTCACCTGAAATGAACCAGTTTGTGGCCTGCACAGCCTTGATTGTATAAAATGGAACACTAGGCGTTAGAATAATGGCTGTTTCAATAACATTTTTCCATAAATGGTTAGCTATAGCTGGAAAGTGGTCATCTGAAAACATATTAGGATTGTTTTGGGATATAAATCCATGTAAACCTAATACAAAAAGAAAATACAAAAAGAAAACTGCTGCCTATGGGCTTCTAAAAACTCAAGATCCAGATGTGAAGAGGTCTTGCGGGGACGGAGTGCATTAACAGATCAGGTTTGGCTGTGCTACTTTAGAAGAAAATAGCAAGGGCTGTGACTCAGAGCCAGAAGGCTAGTAACTTTGATTAAGTGGAGGGGTCTTAACAGTTCTCAGTCAGCAGAGGTTGGATTTATCCCCTGCCTGGATTGCACCAGCATTCGCATCAAGCCTGAGGCTGTTGGGGCGGGGGTTGCAGTGGGGAGAAGAGGGAGGGGGAAGGCAAGGTGAAATATAGCCCACTGGGGCTCCAGAGGCAGGACACGTAATTAAGTGATGACATGCGGTCAGTCCTCCCCGGACAGCAGCCTACTTTGACGTTCTTGTGGTTTGCCCCTACCACTGTTTATTACGATGTATGAATGTTTATTAATGTCTTTTTTCACTTTGTGCTGCTTCAAAGCTAATAAAGTCTTTGCCTTGAGTCTGCTGCAGTTTCTCACTAGCTCCTCTGACTGTTTGTTGGTTTCTGATTGCAGCTTTTTCAGTGTGTGCAGCATTAGTCACCAACCTTGATCAGCATTAATGGTCTGAAAGGCAACGTGGAGAACTACTGTTCTTACAGCAAACAATACAAACTCCCCCATGTTTGTGTTCATTCAGAAGCTCACATCTTTTAATATGGAACTGTGTGTTTGAGTAAGAAACTGACTGTGGTGTATAGGTAGCTGAAGATTAACTTTTACTGTTTGAAGTGTTCACTGTTTGAATTACCACAGAAACGTTAACATGAGCTGTATGTATCTACTTAGCAGTGTGCATCTACTTTCATGCAGTTAGTGGTTTCAGTTCCAGTTTACACAGTCTGTAACAGCGAAAACAAGGAAATATCACCTACGTATGGAGCACAAATAGAGTAACATCCTCTTCTCTTTTCATGCTTTTTAACATTCTGAAGTCTCTCCGCCATCCACTGTGCTAGGGCTGTGTATAAACACAAGAGCTTTTTATAGTTTGAAAACTGACCAGAGATCAAACAAATGATGACGAAATATCCTCTGAAGTTTTAAAATGCGTTTAAAGGCATTGCTTGGCGAAATAAATAAATACATAAAACTAATAGTAATATGCATCAAGTTCTGGACTAATATCATTGGTATAACCTATACACATGCAGAGCCTCTGGGTAAAGCCTGGGACATCTCTGGGTTACTGTGCATGTGTAAAATGAAAATAAGTATAACAGGAAGTACTTATTGTTTTCACATTTAAAGGAAAAGTTCATACCAGGTTTCCTACCTTCATTTGCATAGCTTTTTCTACCAGGTGCATGTGGACAGCACTGCTGAATCATAAGCATTCAAAGTTTATTTTCACAGTTGTTTTGTCTCATACCACTATACCACCATAGAAGCATGTATAAAATAATGAGTTTATGATGGTGATTGATGATTGGTGAGGAAGTATTACTCCTCTAATTGAACCCTTGACTTGCCTGTGAATGAGTCATATTCCACCGAATGTGGTTTGGCTTGATGTACATTTCCGCAGATCTGCATGATGCATCCAAGATTATACATACAGAAATCTGCTTTCAGTTTTGCCGATTGTAGCTGTTAAGTGATCTCATAAAGATACGCTTGTGTGTTTTCCTGACACTGTCCAGAGCATATTATAGCTGAAAGGTAATGAAAGCCATTGAAAACCCAATCAGTGTATGCATGCTCTAAACATGTCTGAACAGATGGACTACATTTGGAAAACGGGGGAAGATTGTGCGAATGCGGTTTGTTGTTGTTGCTCGTGTTGATGCTGTCACAGACAGGGCAGCTCTGGTCCTGTCCACACTCTCCGTGCTCACATAAATCACCACTATATTAGAGCTCCAGCATTGGCAGAGGCATGTGCTGTCCAGGCCTTCTTTTACATGACACTTAATAAGTCACAACTTTCTTTGATAATTCCTGCTGAGAGGATCTCGATGAATGGAGTTAAATATTTGTCTGCGCCGCAGTGCTCAGACGTAGCTGGCGCCCCTGTGGGCGCGAATGAAAAGCAGGAAGATGCTGGGAGTTTGTCGTCGCCTGGGCTTGCGCAAAATAAGCTTTCTGTCACCTCATTTTTCAAAGTATGGGATGTACTCTCTCTCTCTTTCTTTCTCTTCCTCGCTCTCTCTTTTCCTCTTTCACTCTTGCTCTTTGAGAAGCAGGAGAGAGAAAGAGAGAGAGAGAGAGAGAGGCAATATCTTTCAGAGCCTCTAGGAGGCAAGAGCTCAGTAATTGCCAGGCCTATTTCGTTGCTGGGACAGGTGGCTGAATTGGGAATTGAAGGCCCCTGCCTTTTTTTAGGCCAATTTCAGCACTGATAATGTTTCCGACAAAAGTTGGCCATGTTTTCAAATCTGCCTCTTGAATGAATCTCACTCAAGCCTTTGCTCTTTGATGTGGTGTGTGAAGTAAAAGAGCTACTTTGTTTTTCAAAGTGCTTTGAAACTGGTGCAACTCCCTCTGTGGTTTAATAATGCTGAACATAAGTAAACAGAAGTATGTCACCCGGCTTAATATATTAGTAACTGCCAAATCCAGTGTTGAATTTTTGCACATTTATGAAGTCATGATATTTATTGTCTGTCCTCAGAATAAATTTAATATATTCTGACGTGTCAAGTTTCAGATCCAACATGACCCAAAAGAAAATATACATGCATCAGATAACAAATATGAAAATAATTGTATAAAATATGATAATAATAATATAGGGTGGCACAATGGTGCAGCAGGTAGTGTCACAGTTACACAGCTCCAGGGTCCTGGAGGTTGTGGGTTCAAGTCCCGCTGACTGTCTGTGAGGAGTTTGGTGTGTTCTCCCTGTGTCCGCATGGGTTTCCTCCGGGTGCTCCGGATTCCTCCCACAGTCCAAAAACACACGTTGGTAGGTGAATTAGCGACTCAAAAGTGCTGTATGTGGGTGTGTGAGTGAATGTATGAGTGTGTGTTACCCTGCGAAGGACTGGCGCCCCCTCCAGGGTGTGTTCCTGCCATGCATCCAGTGATTCCGGAAAGGCTCCGGACCCACTGCAACCCTGAATTGGATAAGCAATTACAGACAATGAACATGACAAAAAATATACATGAAAATATATATTCAACAAGCAAAATAATTTTGTTGGCACAATAGAATGTCAACATGGAGGGCCTGCAGAAAGTGGCTACAAACAGACATTTGAAGAAAATATGTAATAGTGCATTTGGTAATGCATTCCTCTAATTTTCAATTGTAGATTTTGTTTTGTTTTCTAAAGAAATGTTTAACAACAAATCCATTAGGATGAATCCTGTGTTAAATTGATTTCAAGGTGAGATAGCGACTTGTAAATATGTTTAAACAGATCCGCTGTTGCTAGGCTTTGCTAAAAGGACCGGGTTTTACCACAGCAGGGTAGAGAAGCGATGCTGGGATTGTATATTTTACAAAGACAGGAGGAGAATATAGAAAAAGACATTTGTACAAACTGAGAAGGAAAACAAGCACTCGTCCATTCATTCAGACCCGGGTCACATCCTGCTCCATTAAAGGCAATCAGGGCCTGTTGAGAGCTCCGAACAGGCCTTGTGCAAATCACTGTCCTGAGTGTGCATGCGAGGGTGTCTGTAGAATGCCCACCTGCAGCAGTGAAACGTTAATGTGTCACACCGCCTCTCTAGCATCTCCTGCTTAATTGCATCTTTTCAAAAATAGAGAACACACACATAACTCACACACACAAATATATCCTGGCTGGAGCTCTCAGCACTCCAGCAGTTGGAGAAAGTTAGGCCATGCATATTCAAGTGGAGCAGCAGAGTGAGGTAAACATATCTACTCTTCAGTATTTTTGTCTATCTACAATGGTAATTGTGAATCTGAATGACATCCAGCTCAGACGGCCCTGGGGGCAGCAGGATCGTTCCTATGTTTAATTGAGCCATATGGAAGACTGTGGTATTGTGAGCTATTGTGGACTCGTTGTGTTAAAAAAAAAAAAAAACCACAATCGCTAACATCAAGATCTCCATAATTAAATCATCTAAACAAAACTCACACATACTTCTGTGTACTATTTAATCACCAAGAACAGAACAATTTGAGGCACATGATTTTGTAGCGCCTTTTCCTTGATGGAAAGTATGCCACGAGAAACTTGTACTTCATTTTTAAGTGTTGTTTAGGTGTTGAATAAAATAACAACTGTAATTTTGAATATAATTGAGCAGTTATCAGAACATTACAATAGAGCAGGAGAGTGTTTGAACTTTAAATTATAACACCACCCCACCCCCCAACCACCACCTTCTGCAATAACAACCACCACTCTTTTGGGAAGGCTTTACACTGTGTGTTGGAGCGTTTTTGTGAGCATTTGATGGCATTAAGCCACAGGAACATGGGTGAGGTCAACTACTGATAATGCCATTATAACTTATTTCAGAAATGTGACAGTTCCACTGCTCCACAACCCAGTACTGTGGGCTGTTTATGTCCCGCTTATCATTGAGCATCATGACCTTAGGCTCATGTGCAGCTGCTTCAGAGAGATCCATTCTGTTCTCTGTGATTTTGGATGGAGATTATGCAGCCTGTTTATGCACAATTGAACATCTGTGTCCACAATGGCTGGACACTTGCTGAATACACAAAACGACTCAGTAGAAACGGTGTCTACAAACATTTGGACATACAGTGAACCACATCCCCAGTGAAGACTCGTATTATTAACGGCTCTTCCAAACTGCTGAAATCAACACCAACATCTGTTCACGGCTGGTTGAGATCCTGATTATCTTTGGAGGATGTTTATTGTCAGATGAATCCTGCATATGAAGAGAATTGTCAAAACTACCCATCTCTCTCATTCTCTCCCCCGCCCCCCTCTCTCTCTCTCTCACACACACACACACACACACACACAGTTGCTTTAAGCGTTTCTCAGATGTTGATTTGGTGTTTCTTACTTTGCCTCTTTTCTTCCTCGCTCCTTTTTCCTTCTCGCCCTTTCCTCTCTCTCTTTTTCTCTCTCTCTCTCTCATACACACACACACATTCTCTTTTTCCCTCTTTTTTCTTTCCTTCATCATCTCTCCCCATTTCTCTTTTCTCTCTCTCTATTTGTTTGCATTCTCTGTCTTTCTCCCTCTTCCTTTACTCCCCCACTCTCTCACTTTTCTTATTTATTTTTTTACCTTTTTCCCTCCTCCCCCCACACACTCATTCTCCCTTTGTCTCTTTTTCTCCCTTCTCTCTCTCTTTCCCCTCTCTCTCTCACTTTTTTCCTCCCCCATCTCTGTCACTCTCTCTATCTCCTCTGTAACACGTTATAGAATTGATTAGCTGTGACTCATTGTTGTGTTGATGCCTCGGTAATACTATGGCCGCCTGCCTCTCCGTCTCTCTCTCTCTCTCTCTCTCTCTCTCTCTCTGGGTGAAATTGGAAGATTGGGACTCGCTCGCGGGGCTCATTCAGGTTTTATGAGGTGGCTTTTAGTGGAGCCCACACCGCGGCATTGTTTTCATGCAGAAGCCCTTTTTGGACGGGCAAGGTGAGGGGAGGTGAGGAATCTCACCGTAAACAGATGGAGGCTAAGGTCGTAGGAGAGGCAGAGAGTTTGTTTTGTAAATGTAGCATGCAAAAGCCATTTTGAGCGGAAGCCTTAGTGTCTCACCGGTGGGTATAAAATAATGCCCCTGTTTTTCCCGTGTGAGTGGAGAGCGTGTGTTAAACTGCAGAGTATGTGTGTGAAGCCTTCGGCCAGCGGAAACGTGCACTGGGCTGAGAGAGTGACATTGGTGTTTTATGAGTGTGTTTGTTCTGTTCTGTGGTGTGCAAACGATTGCAGAGGAATGTTTCATGATATTTTTTCTCTGTTTTCAGGCATCCAACCATTTTATGGACTTTGCTGAGTTATGCAATATGATATTATCATTTCTACCAGCAAAAAAAAGCAAACAATATTTTAGACAGTAGCTATTTACTGAAATGAGATGCAGTTTCACATTGTTTTGTAGTCCCTGAATAAAGCAGTTTAGGCTCCACAGAGCACCCCTTTTTTATTAGTCTTGCACAGACATCAGAACATGGGCAAGAAACTTTCCCAGTGTTTCTTCTAAAATCAAGCATATTAAAGGAACACTAGGTAATATTTTTACCTTAAAATTACAGCTTCAAAATCATTGTGATGCCTTACTGATCTCTAATAGGGAGAATGGGGCCCCTGTCAGCTACTCCAGTTTCAGCACTTCAGAAACTGTTCTATGAAACTTTATGAAGAGCCCCCCCCCCCCCCCCCCCCCCCAACCACCACACACACACACATCCTCCCTCCAGCTCCTTGATTTCAGAACAGTGCTGTACATGTGAATTACACTTTGCAAGTGTAGGGAGAAGCCAGCTCCAGGGACCTGGAGGTTGTGGGTTCAAGCTCTGCTCCGGGTGACTGTCTGTGAGGAGTTTGGTGTGTTCTCTCCGTGTCCACATGGATTTCCTCCAGATACTCCGGTTTCCTCCCCTAATCCAAAAACGCATGTTGGTAGGTGGATTGGTGACTCCAAATTGTCCATAGGTTTGAGCATGTGAGAGCACAGGACTTTTTCCTTTAAGATTTTCCTTTTCCTTTAAAATTTAGCAATGTTCATGACCTGACCTTACCCTGTGATGCATGAATAACAGCTTCAGGCTTGCTAGAGTGTTTCATAGCAGTTGAGACACATAAACTCTGAAAAAGTACATATTGTACAAAAAGAAAGTTCCTAGGGTTTGTAAATTTTGTATGAATGAGACATCAACGTCTGGCAACCCGCATGAAAAAGCAGCTTTAAAACTACTCCTAAACCTAACCATAAACTTAAACTTAAACATAACCCTAAACTTAACCTGAAAACCTAACAACGACGTCCAGAAAGTTAGAAAAGAGGTGTTTTTTGTTTGTGAATAGTTTGCACTAAGAAAAGCTCTCACTGTGTCCACAACTGTGCCTTATTCACTATATAGTGCATTATGTTAGGGTTCCACCATTTTGTAGTAGTGTGCGAAATACAGTAGAAACACTCAAACAATTCCACAGTGCACTGCAATAAGTAGTGTACAACCTATATATACTAGTGAATAGCAGATACTCATAATACACTGCGTTGTTTGGTAAAAATTTATACATAAATAAATAAACATGTGGGAGTGTTTAAAAAAGTCAATCACTACCCTCCAGAATTCAGCTTCTATTCAGATACATAGGAAATAGTGAATAGGAAAATGCTTTTTTGTATATATAGCAGAGACTTTGAGTGTATTTAGTGCAACAGCACCACCGGTGGATGGGGGCTCACTTAGTGAATTTGCAATAACTGCACATTATAATGAACCAAAATGTCCTCAATACTCAATAGATAATGTTTTAATGTTTTAGTATTTTTCATTTGAGATGTGATGCCAGGTGGTTTTTATCCTACTGACTTGCTAATGCTACTTCTTTACACTTTTACTATTATATATAACACAGTGTAGGTGTAGTACTTGTTATAAACATTCATTTTGAAGTTTCAGAGCAAACCTATCGAAGAAATTGTAGACACAAAACATTTTTAAACTTGACCACACGTGGATGGGAATTTTTGTAAACTTTGTAAAGAATCTTGAGAATGCCTGATTTCTAACACTACATTCACCTGCTATATATACCATAATCCAAATTATAAATCACTCTGGATAAGACCATATGTCAAATGCTGTAACTCTAAAATACGGTATAAATGACCAGCTGACCAGAAGTGTCATTCTGTGCTTGACATCTGATACCTGCCCTTAGCGGACAGTCACAAGTGACATTCCTCTCAAATGTCAACCATTTCCCACTGTGTGATATCACATAAAGGCCAAATAACAGATGTCAAGAATAAGACGTCTCTGAAACTGACCGCTGATGAATAAAAAACCTGCCATGACAACAAAAGCACTCTCATATATAAAAGTGTCAGAAAGGTTTCTCTGGAGCAGTGCCATAATAAAATAACCACCGGTTCCTAGAAAAATCCTTGCCGTGACTGATTCTTTAGTATGAAAAGTCTCCTTGTGATTTAAAGGTTCCATATCAATTAAATATATAGACATTAATGCAAAACTGAATATGCCAGATAGGGTTCTTTGGAGTAATACTACACACCCTTAAAAATACTTGAGGAAAAGGCTGTGCTGATGTGATGCCTTAGAGGTGCAGTCAAAGCATTAACTTGGTTGCTTTAAAAAATACATTTTGAGTGAAAAGTTTAAGGGTTTAAAAGGTTCTGTCTAGAACCTTTAGGCTATGATACATGTTGGCTCTCCAAACCTTACAAGGAATGTATAAGGGGGAAAAAACAAAATAAAAAATCACTTCTTCAGAAATTGCACACAGTCAGATCCAATGATGGAATTCATACTTATCACCCGTTTTCAAAGTGCCGTTAAACTGTGTAAAACAAACACAACAGATGAGAAAATCCTGCCAAAACAAGAGCAGACCTTTTTGGGTACTTGTGGCTGAGCTGTGTGTGGCTCATTCTCATTTAAAGAAACAGGCCCTGACAAAAGGTCGCTCTGAACATGGCTGTTTAGACTGAGGGAGAAGAGTCCTGTGTTGTTTGTTCTTTGTAGTGTTTTGACCGAAGTAACTCATTAAGAGTCCAGAATTGTGCTAAATTGTGAAAAAAGGGTATAATATGTTCCCTATAAAATGTTTTTCACACTCATTGACAAAAATATTACTAAAGACCTATTCACTGATATAATTTATGGAATCAGAAATGAATTTAATTTACACACATTGTGTCTTCTGTTCACTTGGTAGTCCCATCTGTTGCTCTGCATACTTAGTTAGCACCTTTCAGGACCCCACAGGACCATCACAGAGCAGGTGTTATTTAGGAAGTGTAACAGTGATGTAACAGAAATGTGCTCCTAAGGTTAGTGGAGCTGATAAAATGGACAATGAATTCAAAAACAAGGATGAAGCTTTAATGTTATGGCAGATTTGTGTGTAATAGGTTCATGTAAATTGACTGAGTAGTTTGCTTTCTTGGTTTTCTTATCGATGTGTACGTGTGTGTGTTTTTGTATAGTGTTGTGTAGAGGGGCTTTGTTAGTGCGTGTATGTGAGCAATGATCTCCGTTTGCTTCACTGACCACCCGTGTGGACAACTCTAAGCTGTCACCTGCTTGTGAAGGCCAGCCAAAAACAACGCGACACCGAGCCACTGATACAATTAAGAGATAGAGCCACATAGCTTCTGCAGCTGAGACACAAGCGGAGATGGAGGCGCTAGGTCTGACAGCACAGCTACAGGGAAATAAAAAACGGAAACAGGGGCTCTGACAGGTGAGGAGTGAGAGACCCCGAAGACAGGAGCGAGGGATGAAGACAGACAGCAGGCCGCCTCTCGTTTGTGCACAGCACTTGGTGAAGAAGCGTGAGTGATGTCACTGAAACAGGAGAATCTGAGTTACTTAAAGGAACACTAGGTAAGATTTGGATATTTTGCTCCTGGGTTTCCCCCAGTTTAGTTCATATTTACAGCACAATGGGGAGGGGGAAGGAAGGGGTGGTTTCCTACCCTCCGTTAAAATTTATATAGTGCAATTTCTGCCCTGCTAAACCCAGATTAACAACGACAGGAGTAAAAATTCCAAATCTTACCTAGTGCTCCTTTAAATTAAATTATCAATAGGGGCTTTATTAGAGAGTTTTATGCCCCTCTAGCTAATGCTTGGCATTGGGCAATCTGAACTTAGAACTCCAAAGCCTCTTGTTTCTATAGAAATTATATAAGATCTATGCCCAATGGGTGAACTTTTAGAATGTGAATGTCAACAAACATTTGAACATTTAGTGGGCAATTACAGAAGGTAGCCCAACTGTTATCATGCAATTTGTCATATCCACACTATCTTGTTTAGCATAGGCCAGTTTCTGACCAGTAAACCACTGTAGACCAAATATGATATGGAAGTGGACCGTTCTGAGCATTGCAGTGGCATACGGGTTAGTAGAATGGGAGTTGGCAAGTAGAGCTTGTCCAAATATTTGTCTGACCTTGATCCACTCATGTCGAGTTCCGATATCATTTTCCAGATATGTGTTGATCACAGGCAGTGGCATTACTAGACTCATTTACTGGGGCACTTGCCACAATAAAACATGCCACCATGCAAATTCACTACAGGAACTACATTTCCCATAATGCCCCAGAGTTTTTCCAAAGTGTCATGACTGGGTGGACTGATAGAGACGGACGCAAACGCAATAACACAGCAGACTTTATTTTAACAAAAGAAAACAAACAGAGAAACTTAAACAGAAAGTATTCAGACAAAGACCTGGACAGAGATATTTCAACAGAGACCAAGACATAAAGCTAAAGCTAACTCAGAGAGCTACTTGGACATAAATAAAAACCAACTAGACAGATATAAAATAGAACAAAGGTGCAAACAGACTTGAGAAAAGAACAAAAAGCAGACAGCCCAAACAAGCACACAAACTGTCCAACAAACAAGGGAATTTAAATACACACCACAGACAAGGAACACCTGGGACAGATAATGAGGGGGCAGGACCACAAAGGAGGCATAACGAGAGGGTGGACCTAAGGCGGAGACAAGGAGGGAGGAAGGAACAAAACAATAACAGAGCCATGTGCTCCTAGCACATGGTAAACAAAGACACGAGAGACAGACAGAGCAGGAAGATCACATCAATATAACTAGAAAAGCCCCTGGTTGGTCAGGTTTAAATTAAGGACATTGAGCGGCACATGCTGAGCTGTGTGTGTGTGTGTTAGGTGCGGTGAGCAGGATAGGATGAGAGCAGCAGGTGATGTCATGGCTTCCATGATAAACCGCTGCCCTCTATCTCAGTTATTAAGAGTGTTTTGCTGTGTTTACAATAATTGTTTATGACTGTTTTGGTGTAATCTGTTACAGCCGCTTTGTGTTGTTCACTCTCATGTTGTGTTATGTTCTCCCGTGGTTACCTCCCTGCAGGAGAGTGACTCTTGGTCAATGAGCACCAAGTGCTTGTCAGTGCTGTACAATGCTCTTACTCCATTAAAGAGCCAATGGAATAGAAAACCTGCTGGCTGCCTCAGCATGTGCTTTGGAACACCACTGTATTTTTAATTCAACTGCAGAGAAGCAGCCTGTACTGTTCTAGCTGGTGTTGATCAGGCTTGGAATCTTCATGCTGCGTTATGTCAGAAATGGATTTTTTTTAGATATCATGGTTCATGAAAACGACTGTTAAAGGCAATGTAGATGATTCTGGATAACTATAGTTGAAAACAAACACCCCATCCTGTTTGTGTTCATTCTGGAGCTCCAGATTGTCTAAGGTGGAGCAGTATCTTTGAGTAAGAAGCAGACTGTAGCTTGTTTGTGTTTGGAGTTTAACTTGTCTCTAGGTTTTTATTCACTGTTTTAATTACAGATTTGTAGAACTTTGGTCTATGTTTACTTTCATGTAGCTAGCAGTCTTCTGAATCTGTAGTATATTCCTCCTTAATAATTGCAACTAAATCAGCAAAAGTCAATGTAAATCAATATAATCCTGCTATTGAGCAGGAATAGAGCACCATCCTCATCTCTTTTCATGCTGTTCATTGTTCAGAGGTCTCTCCACTATCCAGACATCTCCAGTTGCCATTTCTCAGTTGTAGCTGAGCAAGCAATGGAGGGACAGTTCTCCTGAGCCAAAACACTTTTTTGTTGCCCATTTACGGAGCCAGGGCTGTGTACAAGCACTGGACCTTTTTCCAGCACGTAAACAGACCAGAGAGTTAGCAAATGGTGAGGAAATATTCTCTGAATTAAAAACAATATATATATATATATATATATAGTGGATTAAAATGGAACATTTGCTTTAATGAATAAGTAGAGTTTGTAAACCGTATCAAGAGAGTAGAAACATACACTAAAACGTGGTCAGAAACATACTTTAAACCAAGGACTAGAGGATGGCAAACACTAATAAACACGAACCGTGCAACAAAAAGCTTCTTGGTTTGTGTAACTTCACTGTGGGGTCTAAGCTCACTGTCTCATTAATGTGCAGTTGAAAGACATTCTCTTGATATGTCCTTGTTTGTGTGTGGGGGGTGTGGGGAGGGGTGTCTTTGTCTGAGGCAGTTTTTGATTGCAGACTGTAATCTACACCTGCTATCCTTCTCCCATCTCTCACTCAGGAGCTCTAGTTTCGCCCGTGGCCGCTGAGTGTCGAACCTACCGCATCTATTATTTACCAAAAGCTCTTTGTCTCCGGTGCACAGCTCTCTCGCTAAAGACTCCAGAAGCCCGCATCAATGTGCAATGGAGTTGTCAGCCATTTGTCTGCCTTTGGTGTTTTTCTTTTCTTTTTTTTTTTTTTTCCAAAGACAAAGGGAAACACAAGGCCCCGCTTGAGTGGTTAAACTGAAATCCTATTGTCCGGCCACTGTCTCAATTGCGACCCTGCCCAGAGTGGGAGATTGCTCTGGTCTTTTCACCTCCGTTTGGGTCCTTTATTTGGTAGAAACGTCTCCTCACGGGCTTCTTCTTTTTTGACACTCATTCTTAGCCTGTCACTGTTAGATACTCAAAGAGGATTTTTTCCTTTTTTTTTTTTTTTTATTATATTTTTTTGTGAAAATGTCAAGACGTGCCGTTACCCAACAATTGCCATGGGAACAAAGGTATTCATGGTGTTGAATTTGCTGACTTTATTTGCTCCTCATGTCTTCGGGAGGGTGTGTGTAAATATTTGATGCCTGACGGAGCTGTAGGAAAGCAAAGCACAAGATAAAATTAGCATTTCATTCGGCACTACTCGTCGTCTCAGTACAAACATTAACTGACGTGATCCTAACTCTTGTATGTTCGTTTTCAATGGCATAAACCTTTTGTATTTTTTAATCAATTGTTTAATGTAATATTACAGCTGTATTTTTTTTAATGGGGTGGGGTTGGTGGATGCACAGCTGTATAACATGAAACATAGTGATAACATTTAAATGGCCCCCTTATTTAACACTCACTTTTCATTTCACCACTTTACCAAGTGCACTGAGTTGTACAATTACAGACTGTAAATCGTCTGTGGCTCTGCATACATTGTTAGCCCCTCTTTCAACCTGTTCTTCAATGATCAGGAGCACCACAGAGTAGGTATTATTTAGGAGAGTGATAGTTCTCAGCACTGCAGTGACACTGACATGTTTTAAATCCCTCTGTGTCTCTGCTGGACTGAGAATAGCCCAGCAACTCAAAATATCCAGCCGTCAGAATCATGTGACCACTGAGGAAGGACCTGAGGATGACCAAAACAAACTGTGCAGCAACAGATGAGTTACTGTCTCTGACTTTACATCTACAATGTAGGTGTGTCTGAAAGCGTAGCCAAAGAGAAGGCACTCTAGGAGCACTTGCTGTGCCTGATCCATTCAGACCAGCACAACACTGTTCAGCATCACTGTTGTGCTGGGAATGATCTACCACTGAAATAATAAGTCCTGATCATTAAAGAGAAGGGTGAAAAGGGGCAAACAAAGTATGCAGAGCAACAGATGGATTACTGTGTATAACTCTCCAACTACAACTGCACAACTCTCACCTCTCTCCACAAACTGTAGTTATATGATCAATGGAGCTGATAATGAAGGAAAGAAGGAGGTAATGTTAATGTTATAGCTGGTGTACAGCACATGTACACAGACTATAGACAATTAAAAAGAAAAAACTAAAAAGCCTAAAGAAATAACCACAAATTGACAAAATAAAACAATATAAAGTGCAAGTAAAAGAGATCTAGTTGAAAGGAAAGGCAGTGAATGGGTGTGTGACGAGCAGAGTCTGAGCAGCATTATTACAGTGTGGTTTGTACAATTGTAGCAAACAATGTATATTGTAGCGCTTAAGTGCTGATATGTTTTGTGGGGTTGTGTCAGTCAATCTCTCAATAATCAACAATCTCTCTCTCTCTCTCTCTCTCTCTCTCTCTTTCTCTCTCAGGATGTTGGGGGAGTGGCGTGTTTGTGGGCTGCAGTCTCTCCTGACTGTGTATTTGCTCCTTTCTCTGGAACATGGTGAGTGCTCTTTGTAGTCAAAATCATTTTCTGCTCCACTTCTCTCACTGTGTCAAAACCCAAATCCACATCTGTGTTATTCTCCAAGTACAAGATGTATAAAGATATTCTCTTTCAAGTGATGTCGACATAAGGTCCACTAAAAATGAAGGGAAAATGTCTTCACACATAATCTGCAGGCTAGCACAGAGGCACTGCTAATAGTACTGATGCCACGCACCTCCAGAATCTTGGGTTCCTGACTCCATCGTATTGTACTATGAACCAGTGTTGCCAGATCTTGCAAGAGAAACAAGCAACCAGGTCTAGAGGAAGCAACTTGGCTCTTGATAAGCCCACTATAGACTTTCAACTGGGCATCTCAAAAAATGTATGGCGAGGGATTATCTCTTGTCCTCCTTTTCTTGTCATTAGATCTGTTCCTCTGTAACTAACACTTTCTGTTCCTCTTTGTTTAGTAAAAAAACATAGCTTTTAAAAGCACCTATCATTTAGAACCAAGCCCAAACCTCACCCAAAATTATTATTCATTCATTCATTGTCTGTAACCAATTATCCAATTCAGGGTCGTGTTAGGTCCGGAGCCTACCCAGAATCACTGGGCGCAAGGCAGGAACACACACCGAAGGGGGCTCTAGTCCTTCACAGGGTGACACACACTCACACACTCACTCACACACCTACAGACACTTTTTCATTGCCAATCCACCTATCAACATGTGTTTTTGGACCTTGGAAGGAAATCGAAGCACGTGGAGGAAACCCATGCAGAGACGAGGAGAGCACACACCAAATTCCTCACAGACAGTCACCCAGAGCAGGACTTGCACCCACAACCTCCAGGTCCCTGGAGCTGTTTGGCCACGACACCCGCTGTGCCACAACGGCACCCTCAAATTTTTTTTAAATACATAAATAAATAGTAAAATAAATGCAACCCACAACTACCAATATATGTAAGGTACTTTACAGAAAAAAATAAGCCCAAAGTTGCTTAGAATAAGCAGACTTGGCAACCATGAACATGCACATTGTCATCCATTAGTTATATTTTGTTGCTGAATGTAATAAAGTGCTAGCACTGTTACAGTTTTATGGCAGTGTCCAGTCCTTTAAGCCACATTGGGATCCCCAGGCCATTAGTGGACTCCAACAGTGCTTTGTAAGAAGGCTTCAATGGGCCATTTGTGGCTCACCGTGAAGACGCGGCCCTGCCAAACAGTGTGGTGTACAAATCCCACTCTAGGTGTAAGTAATCTGTTTGGTTGGTGTTGTTAAGTGTGTAACACTGCAGTGTTCTACACCCAAGCCTAGGGTTCAATTCCCTGCTTGGGTAAGCACATCATGCTCCACCATTAAGAGTATTTGTGCATAACACTATAGTAGTCAATCATTTAATCTTGTCACTCTATTTAGTCACTTGAATTAAAAGCGTCATAACGCTATGAATATAAACGTAAATTTCCAATGTTTTGTCCATGGTGAAAGCTCATGTTCAGGCTCACGTTCATGCTGATCTCCATTCGGTGCCAGCTGCTTATTAGAGCATGTTGTAGCCTGGCACTGCTGTGACTCTGGCTTGCCCCCTTCATACTGTAGATGCTTCTCCCCTTGTGCTTTCATCTCCTAATAATTACTATAGCAGGACGCTTCACGACCTGACACTGATGAGGCTTTTAGGACGTGGGATGAAGACAAATTCCCCACCTCCGCCTTCCTCCCCAAGCCCTGGCTGCACTCTCTCCACTCGTAAATAGGGAGTGCATGAGGAACACTTTTATCTGCGAAAGCCTCATTTCTCCACATTGCCACCTAAAGACTTATCATTACTCACTGTAATGCCTATAACCGCCTCTCATCAGCCACTCTGATATTGCTCCCATCCGCCCTTCTGAGTGTGCTCACTAAGCCGTGAGAAAGACTGTGAGAGAGAGGGAGTGGGACAAAGAAAAAAGAGAGAGAGGCTGAGTCTAGACTCTATTTTTGAGCCAAAGAGAACTAAGCTCCATGCGGAGTGACACTAACCCCTTCCTAACAGTAATCCACCACACACACACATACACACACACATGCGGCGTTAAAGCTTATGCTGTCACTGGTGTTGTGGAGGAAAGCATGTCTGAGCTTTTAAAAGCATGCATAAGTTGACATACTGACATACACAGCGTCTGTCAAAAGTCTGGGAACACCATAGCGAAAAGAAACGGTGTCATTTAAATTTACGGCAGACACTGTTATCCAGAGTAGCTTGTTGTTTTTTGTCATGTCAAAAATGTAGAGGCGGATGTAGCATTTGGAGTCTTGCTCAAGGACTTGATGTAACATGATGAGACGGCTTGGATCCGTGTTACCCACTATGCTATCCATAATACTTCAAAATACTTGTGAATTAAGTGTGCACATATGTTTTAAACCTTTTGTCATTTTATGGTAACTGTTGAGTAGCATTAAAACTGGCAATCGTCATTTAATTCAACTAAAATTTAAACTGTTTGAAAATGGCAAGCAGGAAAAATGTATTCATCACTGCATTAATTGTGCGATCCATCAAGGAATGATTTGTTCTGCTGTTCTTGAAGATACTATTGTATCCAAAAGTACAGGTGAGGTTGGTGATTTCAATGTTAAGAATGGTGAACATAATATATTAGTACTTCATTCAGAGACTACCTGGAAACACTGGGCACAAGGTGAGAACACACACAGGGTGACACACACTCACATATTCACTCACATATATGGATTCTTATGAGCAGCCAATCAACGTACCAATATGTGTTTTGCACCAAGGAAGTAAACCCACGCAAACATGCGGAGAACACACCAAACTCCTCACAGGGCAGGGCTCAGTTATTTATATATTAAAAAAACTCACTAATTAATAATGAATAATAATAATAATAATAATAATAATAATAATAATAATAATATATAACTGCTGGACATATGGTGGCAAGATGGCACTATCACACAGCTCCAGTGTCCTGGAGGTTGTGGGTTTGAGCCCTGCTCCAGGTGACTGTCTGGGAGGAGTTTGGTGTGTTCTCCCTGTGTCCACATGGTTTTACTCCAGGTGCTCTGGCTTCCTCTCACGGCCCAAAAACACACATTGGTAGGTGGATTGACGAGTCAAAAGTGTCCGTAGATGTGAGTATGTGTCGCCCTGCAAAGGACTGGCGTTTTCCTGCCTTGCGCCCAGTCATTCCGGGTAAGCTCTGCATCTACCGTGACCCTGAACTGGATAAGGGATTACAGAGAATGAACGAATGATTGCTAGACATATGTTCTTCATTACTCAAGATATCGCAAGATACTTCTTGCAGGACATCCCAGATGTTCTGGGAGATGGATCGTCTCTCAGGAGAATTTCCATTAATTTTCTCTCCATCAGCTGAGTTAAGATCTAATGACTGGATATTTTATTATGTGGAGACACCCCCTTTTGCTTCCTTCCTTTCCAATAACAGGGATTTTTCTCACCTTTGCAAAGTAACTGTGAAAATCAATTACTGCTTAGAAAATTCACAAATAATGCAAATCTAGGTACATGAAAATTTAAGCCATGGCACATTTCCCTTGGAAATATATTTATTTATTTATTTTACTGAGGTTGTTTCTGCTTCTCTGACCATATCATTACTGTTCAAAGAAAAACATGTACAAGCTTCATGATGAATGGACCAATAAAAATGCTCCAGAATTACTTTATTTTCCAGGAATATATTTTTTACAATGACTTTCATTGAATTTAAGAAGGTTTCTTCCTTCTCCTATAAAATTGCTATGTTGGAGAAACATATTTTCCTTCAGACAATGATGATATTGTAGTTTATTGGGTTTTTTTTAGGTTTACACCAGCATTGTAGGGAGAAACATGGCCAAAACTCACACTATACATACTATGCCTACTTTCACTGCTCTGCCTTGCAATAGGAAATGGACACAAGCACCCAAAAGTTGGCAGAGAGTTCTGAGTTTGCATTCATAACCAAATAGTACTATACAGCACTAAACAGTGGAAAAACAGCATGATAAAATGCCACAAAATTTGGTTGGGTTGCCACAGCCACATTTGCTTCTAGAATGATTTTTGACTTTCTACAAGTGCAAATGTTGGAATATTTTTGTGTGAATTGGTATATTTGCCTCATTCATGTACTTCTTCCTTAAGAAAATTGCGAGAGATAATTTCAGAATAGTATGAATGGAGGAGACCTTGTTGAGTCTCCTATCAGTCACACATGTATGGCACACCAACCATAATAAGATTTGTTGCTATTTGTTGAGGAACATTGGGGCTGTGTGCACTGGGCTTTTGAGTGAAGGATGCAGTCTGCAGTGCTCAAGTCCCATGTCAGTCACATTGGAAAGGCCTGATTCCATTGAGCTGTTTCACAGATCCCGGACCAGGCCTGGCTCTTATCAGTGCGCTGCAGGGCCAGGGTTGGGGCTGCCGAGGCCCTTCACCATCCCCAGATCCCTGGCCTATCTGCAGCCATCTGGAGCCATTGTGTGGGCCGTATGGTGGGATAAAGTGTGGAATTTGGATATGGCACGAACAGGAAGGCCACATAGGCCCCTCTTCTCAGCATCGGTCACTCTTGGCGCCAGACATGGGTAGAAATCGTGTGCAGCCTGCTTGTAGTGTTAGTAGCCTAAGCACTCTTGGAATTTAATGGAAAACAAGGACGCAGGGTGTTCACTGACTTGTGTTCTCCACAAATAAGAACAAACACATTTTTACTCTGACCCTGTTTCTGATGTTATTTCAGAATACTCACATACTGTGTGAGACTGCTGTGTATTTACCTGATACAGTCCACATACAGATTCTGATAGTATTCATATACGCTAATGAAATCCTGCTGGTATATGTCACTTTCTTCCTCCTGAATGATGCACACAAAAGCTACCTCAGCTGCCCCCTGTGGACATTCTTCAGCCTGCTAAACATGATATTAAGATCTTCATTTCATGGTCCTTATCAATGTTATGCCAACTAGTGTTGGATGTTCTTTACGTGCAGTAAACACACCTCTAGCAACACTAACTTTTCAGATAGTTATCATCTTCCTAACATTTAGTCTGTTGTAAAAAATAATACGTAATTAAATAAAACAAAAGTGATGATGTAAAAAATAGTGGAACCGCTATAACAGAAGGCTGCACATATAAATCTGTACAAATGGTTTAATATCTGTTAATGAAATGGTTATTAATTAGGTTGTAATAAAGTTAGAAAACATTATTAATCATTTTTAACCCATAGATAGAATGAGCAACATTGACCTTTTGTTTGAAAGTGACAGATATCTATTTGACAATATCAATTTAAAGAATATCCAAAGATTTTAGAATGTGAATTTAATAATTTCATATGTTGGTACAGCACCATTACCTTTAATGTCTAAAAAGATTCTGTTGGTAGTTCAATCACTACACGTGGTGGTAAAATGGTGAACATGATGAAGTTGATATGTTTAATGTTGACTGATTAAGAGGAGGAATGGATGTGGGTAAAGAGGGCAAAGAGGTCACTGTTGGCTTATATATCTATGTGTTATAACTGATTTTTATTTCTAATGACTTTTAAGTGGGTTTAAAACTTCATTAATAACCACTTTAAGCCATTTGTAAACCTTTACATGGGTAGTCTTATGCAAATGCATATTGCATCTGCAACTAAAGAAATTACTGAGGGGGAATATTATGGGGGGGAAAGTACTATTTCAGTGCTTGTGTGTATTAATTTGGGGATTTGGAGCCTATCAAACAACTCAACATAAACGACAGTTTTTTGTGGGCTGCCTAAGTCATGGGATAAAATTAGCTATTCTGATTTAGTTTCACTTCTGATATCATATGCAGAGACTTGCATATGGTACAGAATTGCACCACCTACTTATCAGAATATCAGCAATCACAACGCTGGACCTGAGTTCATATGAGAGTGCAAAGATGAGGATAGACATAGTAAACCGATACAATGAGCACAGAGAAATCAGAGAACTGGTTAAATATGTGACCAGTGGCTCATTCTCATTTAAAGGAACAGGTGCTGAAACTGGTTGTTCTGAAAAGTGCTGTTTGATCCTTTCGGTATTTTGATCAAAGCATGTCACAGACATTTTACTAAGACCCCAGAGATCTTTGTTACCTTTTGGATAAAATAATGCCCCATTATAAAAGATAAAGATAAAATGTAAGAAATGAAACGTTAGCCAGAAAGTTCAAGACTGATGCCCTTAGATTCGTAGTCATCATTTAGGTCAAGAACTATTTTAAATTTGTTTGTTTGTTTATTTAATGATAATTCCATAGTCTGTGGAAGTAACACTATTCTAGAAACTTAAAAAAAATCTAAATATTGAAAAAACTATCTACAGATTGTGGCCCCCTCTTCAGCATCTCTCCTTCACGTCTTGGCTTGGCTTTCTTGGACTGTGGGAAGCCTGCAGTGTAAATAAGTGCTCTCTGTCACCAAGGGTCCTAAATACAATCCCCCGTTGCCCCATTCCCTCAGCCGCTCCATGGAAATGAATATGGAATTGGATGACGGGGGGCCAGTGGGGAGATGGCGGGTGGAATGGGGAGTGTCCTCTGTTATTTTGATGGGCAAGCAAAGCAGACAGCAGCCCTGTGCCAGAGCCTGATAAATGTGCCATTACGCGACACAGGGCGGGAAATTAGTCACGGATGCAGTCTTGGAGTAGGTTTCCGAGCGAGGGAGTGATGGCTCACCGAGACCTCAGTTAATATTGATGGGGTGGGATGGGTGTGTGTTATCAGGAGGGAGGCGACTGCGAGGGCTCGGAGGGAGAGATCTAATGCCAGTCGGCACCAGCATAGGAATGTCATTACAAAGCCCTGCACCCCTGCCACGACTTCCCTCGTAGCCCATCTGTTGTTAATCTACGATGTGCCTCTGGCATTACCCTGAGAGAACAGTGACTCTGTAAGCTAAGAGGAGGTTATACTCCCTTGGGTGGTGTTTACAGCTGGATCTGACTCTGTGGAGAGAAACCAGACTGGCTGGTTTCCATTATTCAGCTGGGGTAATGTACCTTAAAGTAGGCTGATGTGTTTGCATTGTTAGCAGTTACACTGCAGGGTCTAAAATTGGCTGGGCATGGGTTAACCCAACTCTAAGTGCCCATACCTACTGTATATTGCCAGATATTTGGATTTTCACAGTTTCACTTTGCTCCTAAATTGTCAGGAACCCCACAGGTCTACCACAGAGCAGGTATAATTTGGGTGGTGGATCATTCTCAGCACTGCAGATACACTGACATGGTGGTGGTGTGTGCATTTTTAAACACTGTGTCCATTCACTGTCCACTCTGTTAGACTCACCTACTTCGTTGGTCCACCTCGTAGATGTAAAGTCAGTGACAGTAGCTCAATTGTTGCTGCACAATTTGTGTAGGTCATCCTCTAGTCCTCAGTCAGTGGACACAGGATGCAGCCCACAGGACACTGTAGGCCAGATATTTTTGGTTGGTGGACTCTTCTCAGTCCAGCAGTGGCACGATAGCGTCCAAAACACCAGTAGCACTGCTGAGTCTGATCCACTTATATTAGCACAACTCACACTAACACCCTACCACTACGGCAATGTCAGTGCAGTGCATGCAATGGTTCACCAGTTAAATCATACCTGCTCTGTGATGGTTCTTTGGTGGTGCTGATCATTGAAACAGGGGGACTACAGTCTTTTTTAGACTGAAGTCTGTAATTGTAGAACTACAAAGTGCTCTTCTATGCTCAGTGGAGCTGATAAAAAGGACAGTTAATGTAGAAACAAGAAGGTAGTTTAGTGATATGGCTGATTGGTTTAAATGACCACTTTTTTCCCTACTGTGGCATCCTCTATTGTAATTCATATTTACAGCGCTGTACTTAAATGAATGGGGAGGGGAACTGGTTGCCTATACCCCTCCAAAAGTTACATAGTCCAGTTTCTTCAGTGCTGAGCTTGAAGTTGCAAAAACACAGGCTCTATTCTCCTCATCATGGGTCAGTGAAATCACTGTAATTTCAGGGTCAAAACATTTCGTACCTCCCCTTAAGTTGTTACTTAAGTGTGACTATGGAAATATATGCCTGAAAATTATTAATAAAAATAAGCCAAGTTTTTAAGATAGCAATTTACTACTGAGCTGTTGTAGATCTGTGTTTTTATTTTTATTCTTTTTTTAAATATTCAGTTCACTGAGTGCTGCATTCATTGCGTGATGCAAAGATGTTAAAATGGAAAATAGGCCTGTTTATAATTCACCTTGGTTGTGGTGTCAGAACTATGGTACATTTACATGTTTAGACAGCCACAGTTTAGCCCTGCCCTTTAACATCACCTTGAAGTGATAAAGAGCGTTATCACTACAGAGAATGTGTAGTTACTGGATGGGAAAGTATGGGTGAATATGATTAAATGTTGTCCTCCTCAGGGCTCTGAGGAAGCAAATTGATTGCACCCTTCATAAAAGATCTAGATATCAAAAAATATATGTTTTTTTTTATTATTCCCAACATACCTGAGGATTTCTACTTTAACATTTTGAATCACAATTGAGCCCGGACTGCTTTTAAGCAACACAAAGCAGCCACTCAGAGCAGAGGTCATTTACATATGTCTTAAAGACACAGTACCACACATAACGAGAGGTGGAGAATGGTTTTGCTACTTAAAACCACATACACACGGCAGTAGGGCCACTGTTGTGGGAAAATCCTCATTGCTTGGCCTGAGTTATCCAGTTCTCTGAGAAATCATGCTTTTGTGAAATTCCTGCTAAATCAACACCCCTCTGAGAGACCTGACTGCACTGCTGGGTTGAAAAGCACTAAACAGCGAACATAATCAACTGGAATCCCTTCATAATTGTTTCACCATCATTAATGGAGCGTTACACACTTCCACCCTACCCCCACCTCCTTTTTTTCTTTTATGCTCCCTGCTTCTCACCAGATATACCTATGTTGCCATGGAAATCATTAAGGGATAGGGAGGGGGTTGGTGGGGTGGAAGGCTTACATCCACAGGCATTCCCCAGTTATGTCTTTGAGGTCTTTTGTGTTAGACGCCCTTTCTCTCTTACAACAGAAGGTCAGGTGCTTAGCAGGCTGCAAATGCCCATTTGCTCGTCTGGCCATTGATACTGCATCGAACTGACCGCGGCCTCAAAAAATTTTGTCCTCCCATCGTGATCTTTTCTGAAAGAAAATGCCTTGTTTCGAGGCACGTCGGGAATTGACGATAAAAAGGCCATTAGAGGATGGAATTCTCCAGCTTAAGTCAGCGAGTGAAATGACTGCTGATAGCAACGGCATTGTCAGAGCAGGCCGCAAGCGATCAATCATCCTGATAGTGGCTGGATAAGTGACGAAAATGAGGCCACAGCCAGGAGTCTGTTATGGGAGCAAAAAGAGAAAGAGGAGAGAGAGAGAGAGAGAGAGAGAGAGAGAGAGAGAGAGAGAGAGAGAGAGAGAGAGGGAGAAACAGATGGGGGAAAGAAACATGTCCAGAATTGTATGTGTGTGTTTTTTGAGGAGAACGCCGTTTCCGTTGTACCGCCTTGGGGCAGATAAAGGCTTCTGACAGCGCTTAATGCATTTCAGGTGTTCAAAGTAGACGACAAATAAGACAGAAAGTCAACAATCGCAATGCATCAATAATGCTCCCATGATTGGTTGCTGTCTGTTTTTTTATTGTTGTTGTTTTGTTTTCTTTGTTGTCTCTTTCCTTTCTTGTTTTCACTCACTACACCAGGTTGCCGCTTCCTCTCTCTCTCTCTCTCTCTCTCTCTCTCTCTCTCTCTCTCTTGTCGCTCAAATCATTTTTTCCACCTGTTTGTTTTGATTGGACTTCATTTGGAGAAGGAAAGATTAAAAAAGAATCGACAGATCCTCAGACAAAGGCAGGGTCTCGAGGGGCTTTGCTTGGAAAAAAACATTTTCATCTAAATGCAGATTCACTTGTATCTGCTTTGACATGGACAGCGCTACACACATTTATTATTTAACCATGTTGTTATAGAAACAAATTTACCAGCTTCCTTTAGGTTATAATTAGGTTTTTAAGGAGGTATCCGGAATTGATTTCTTGTGATTTAACATTGCAGATTGATCTGTGCCTGCAAAACAACACCAGTGCAGGAGGAATCATGAGGCTAAACTAAGAAGCAGGACTGCAAACTGTGTTAATATTTTTCTTCTTTTTTTTTTATTTTTAAGTGCACCTTCAGTCATTACATACTGTTTATTTGTTCGGCGCAAGCAAGATTAATCCATTAGGGATTAGTGAATGCGGCCAGACTTGGGCCGGCAGCCATTGCTATGCATTACGAGCACACAGCTAAAAAATAACTACTTGTGCTCTTATTAAGGTGGACCATTGGCATATAATTGTGTTTTTCACCGCTTTCACCACCCCAAAATTTGGGAAGTAAATCAATCTTCTAAGGCATATTTGATTAAAGAGAACATCTACAATTCTGGGGAACTGATGTTCTCTCTTTTTTATGTTTAGAAGCTCTGCGTCTTTTATTCTGGAATGGTATGTTTGAAGAAAAGAAAATGACTACTGTTTGTGCTTGCCTGTAAGTTTTTAGTTAGTGTTTAAATTACCAAAGAATCTCATTTGTAACTCAAGTTGTTTAGTTTTGTAGCACTTCTGGTCTGAGTTTACTTTCATGCAGTTAGTGCCCTCCAGAATATCGTGTCAGTTCCACCTTAAATAATATGAATCAACAAAAATAGGTCAATATTGCCCACACATAGAACAGGAATAGAACAAAATCCTCACCTTTTTTCATGCTTTTCAATGTTCTGAGAGAGGAAGCCTAGCATATAGGACCAGGTCCCTTTGCTTTTTTTAAATATTTTTTATTTTTATTTTTTTTATTTTAACCGATTACTGACACTGGGGCTTCATAAACACATTAGACTGGTTTCCAGTGCACAAAACAAATGCTGAGGAAACATCTTCAGAATTTTATAAAAAGCGTTTTTCAATTAACATTGCCTTTAAGGCATAGACACTAGTCTAATGTAATGGATCATAATCATGGATCTGAATCTGAATCTGAATCATAATGTAATGGACTTTAATATTCAAATCTTAAATGTTTCTGTAAAGACAAACTTCAAACAGGTCTTTTTATAATCAGCACAGACATGTCAGTGTAGTAAAATAAGTCACTTTTAGCAGTTTCTATGTTTTCTAAAAATAAGCCAATAAGTATCAGTACGTAAATTAAAAAGCAACATAAATAAATATATAGAAATAAAAACATAAACATAAATTCAATAAATATGGTGTACATCCCAGCATGTCTAGAGGTCTGTTTTATGCAGTGAACTAAGACATAGTCAAAAGGAGTCTCAGCAAGCAGCACAACCTCCACTTCGCAAGCTCAATCCAAAAAAGACATGATTTTGCTTCAAAATCTCATTTTTGTTTGAAGTGCAGCTGATTTACAGCCAGATGAGCAGCTCTAGCTCTTTGTTATAAGGTATAACACCTGTTGAGTGGAGATACCACTAAGTAGCTGGATGCTGACTGCAGGATTCAGCTACACAGTGATGTTTTGTTCATTTTTACTGTACCCTACATTGCCAAGTCTGGGAGATGGCTATTGAATTTTACTGACGCATCAGTATAATAGTTGTGAGGGTGATATAAAATCCTGCCCCTTTGATCAGTGCAGTAGAAATACATGGTATACACCAATAAAAGTGCACATATTTTACAAATATATAAAGATGCTGGAATACACAGTATATAACATAGTCTGTATCTCAAAGACCTGCAATGAACATGTTAAACCAGGGGAGCTGGGGTTGACTGGTGGCTTTGACTAAACTATATTGGTTCTTTTATGCGGAAATTCTTTGAAGTTTTAAAAGTTCCTCTAAAGTAAACTGTGTGTGTGTGTGTGTGTGTGTGTGTGTGTGGAGGGTTGGGGGGGGGGGGGGGGGGGGGCATGGTGCTATTGGAGGGAGGTAGAGGGGCACAACAAGGCATATGAACAAGGCACATTATGCATGTCACTTGTAATAAATCCACTGTAAATGTCTGGTCACTTTATATATATATATATATATATATATATATATATATATATATATATATATATATTCTCATCTTAAAAAGAAGAGCATGGCAAAAAAAGAGGTTCCTGGGGCACTTCTGCACAGACTATCTTTTCTTTAAAATATAAAGAAATTTATGTACTCTACAGATTCTATGGAAAACTTACATTTAGTCAGATCTATTTATACCTTCTTTTGAGTTTCATTAACATTTCAATAGGCTCTCTAATAGACCAGTGTCTATAGACAAGTTGAAATGATTTCTAAATACCCCTGTGTGTATACAGCACACATTGATTTTTACTTAATTAATACTAAGCTGCATTATCTGCACTGTTTGTCATTTGTGGGCTGATTTGAAAGAAGAGCTTGAAATAGATAAGATATTATTATTGTAAGCTATTCTCACAGTACAGAGATGCATTACCTCAGGGAGAATGGGTTTATTTTGGCAAACTTATGTAACATACTATATGTTATACATAATTCTGTGACACTCTTCAGAATACAGTATGTTATTGTATTTTATCAATATCTCCCAGCACTATCACAAACTGGTTTATACAATTATTAACCAGCGTAGGGAATTAATAAAAACTCTGCAAATGTATTCAATATTACAATAATTTGTAAATAATTGTCACAGTTAAAAGTGAAGGAATACAAAAATTATTCATTCATTGTCTGAATCATTGGAGAGAACGATGCATTGAGTAACTCATGTTGAACCTGAGGGCTGCTGCTCTGTACTAAAATCCACCCTAGTAGACATATCTGCCTCATTGGTCCACGTTGTAAATGTAAATTCAGAGACGGTAGCTCATTGTTGCAGCACAGTTTGGTCACCCTCAAGTTCTTCATTAGTGGTCACAAGACAATGTTGGCTGGATTTCTGTTGTTGGTGGACTATTCTCACTTCAGCAGTGACTCTGAGTTGCTGCAGTGCTGAGTATGATCCTCCACCTGAATAACACCTGCTCTGTGGTGGCTCTTTGGGGGTCCTGATCATTCAAGAACAGGATGAAAAGGGGCAAACAATGTATGCAGAGCAAAAGACAGACTAAGGCTGCGTCCAAAACCACATACTAAACAGTACACAATAGCAGTACACGAGAATGACTAGGGTGTCCGACTACATAGTATTCGTTGAGCAGTATATGCAGAAAGTCCCCGGATGACGTACTTAATTGGGAGAAATTTTGAAGTATGCAACCCCAGCACCCTGTCCTTCCCCATGATTCCACTGGAGCTGCGGCGCTTAGAAAGAAAAATGGCGGAAAGTGGGGAGCCGGCATTTTACAAGTGTGTGATACAACAATAAAAATTTTTAAATACTATGATTATGGACAACATTAAATAACGTCATGAGTAACTCTATGGAAAACAACAAACTTTGATTTGATTTGTTTGTTGTTTAAAGTGGTATTAACATAACTTGTGAAATTTTAAAGCTTTTATAAGTGAAGGCTAGTGAAAATTACATTTCTCCTCAGGTAAAAAATCAATAAATTCCTCATAGTGTGTCTTCTCCGAGCTACTGCATGATGGTGTCTCAGTGTGGAGTTAGAATCCATGGGGGAAAGAGCCACAGTAAGTTTAGCAAAGATTACAAAATTAAAAACATAGTGTTGGCAAACAGGGCTTTTTTAAAGACTAGTGGGACTTTTCTCGTAGGTGGTGTGAGGTCATAGGTCAAAGGACATTGGTAAGATGGTGTATGTAGTGCCTCAGAGGTTGTGTGGATACTGCACACTCTCGTATTGAAAGACCGCATATCTTTAGCGGTCTGGCAGTGCGCACTGAATTCAATTCAGTACGTAATGTTCAAGTACGCGATTTCAGACTAAATTTTGTAATTGTAGAACTACAAAGTGCTCCTGAGTGGTCAGTGGAGCTGAGAGAATGGACAGTGAGTGTAAAAACAAGTAGGTGGTCATAATGTTATGGTTGATGTGTATTCATATATACTTTGCAAATATAAGCTTGTAATAAAAATGATAAACTCTCAGTATTGTGTATCAATATTGGTGTACAGCTGCTGGCTCCAGGGAAAACTCCAGCAGAGCAACATTCTAGGGCTATTTCAGATTCTGTCACTTCAGTGGCCTTGCTGCTTTTGCGTCTGCTGCGTGCGTCCCACCACTTCCTATAAACACAACAGACGAGTGTTCTACTTCAGCTGCTCTTAGAGAAGTGGGCAGCCATCATCCCCACCATCATGAGCGCACCATTATCCCTGCAAGTGCTGCTGCCAGTGCCAAAATGCACTCCCCCTTCATGCTTTAGTGAAATGTCATCACGCATGCCATTACAGAACGACACTTACCAGTGCAGCATTGATTTACAGTGTGCTAGACAGTAGGTACACTGCATATATTCAGCCCTTCTTTTTTGTGCTTTCATCATGCTGTAAATTGCCACTGAATATTAGCATAAGGCTTAGTGTTCAAGCTGTTTTGCATAGACGAGGAGGAGGAGGAGGCTACTGGTTAAAAATGAATCGGTATATGACAGAAAGCACTTAAATAAAAACAGCCAATCAGCTCACTGGTAAAGTGACATGATGGAAAAGCTTGCCCTCTATTGCTGTGGAACATGCACTCACAACATAAAGAGAACAAGGTGAGATATATATTTTTGCACTATTTTCCTACCTCCACTACTTTGACTCTACACACTCTACTTGCTTTTGGTAACTGGTGTCTGTTTGTCTTCCACTACGACTCACGAGACACTGCAGATCACCATCTCTAACAGGAACGGAGGGTATTGGAAGTCACAACAACCACAGCCATAATGTTAAGCATTGATTACTCATCATGCATTTGCATGTTGTGGTTGCTTTTGAGACTGAAACAAATTCAGACAGATCAGTGCAGTTTTGCATTCCTTGTTGCACCATCTAGCTCTCGCTGGTTTCTTTCATCAGGCACCAATCCAAGCAGCATTTGAACCACTTCAAAAGACCATGGTGTAATTTCACAAGCTGCCTTAATGTGTCGGACAACAACAAATGAGATCACTAGTAGCTTGGAGATTTTACAAATGGCTAATGTGTGCAGGATATCTTGCATTTCCTCATAATTGACAAGTCTCTCTGGGCAATCAGCGCTCTGAAAAGTTTACACATCATGGTTTAGTCCCATACTCTACTTGGAAACATGAGTGAGCAGGTGCTAAAAATGACATAGTTCCAGGTACAAAATTTACATAATTGAAAAGCAACAAAAAGTAGAGTACGCATGCAGTGAAAAAGCACCATTACTATAGTTCCAACACAGTTTTAAGCATCCTATGTTTTGAAACATTTCTGTGGATTTTAGTTTTAGGCATATAGGGCTCTGCCTTTTCAACAGGATATTATCTTGGTCTTGTATGAGCGAACATAACTGCCAACATGGCCACAGAATGGACAGACTGTCCTATTTTAAGGACTTTAGTTAGATTTATAAGAGTTTCCGCTGCAGCATTTTGTAGTCACTGGGAAAGAGGGTGCCTTTTACTGAGAGTGATGCTGTTTTGGCTGTTGTGGTGTTGTCAGAACCTGCCAATTCTATACCAGCACCTGCCACATGAAATATGCAAGAGTAGGTGAAAGGTGCCCTTAGAGAAGCAAAAGTCATGCTAAAAATATGAACCCGTCCAAATTCTCAGAATTTCAGACATAAATCTAACCCAAAATCTGACAGGATCAACCTAACAATCCAAGTGATGACAATAACAAGAAAGAGAATCAAATAACACAAGCAATGAAATATATTCGGTGGATTAAATTTTATCCCCGATAATAAATCGACGCACATGATTTTGCAGCACTCAATTTTTCAAATGGTAGACTACCAAAAATGTGAACATCAATGTCCATTTGTTTTCAATTTGTTTAAGTAAGAACTGTTCATGAGGCACTTTATTGTTACTGTCTCGTTTATGATTAAAACAAGAGACACACTACACAGACATCACTAGATCTGTTCTTCAAGAGGGTGGACTAACATCAGTCTGGTCATGAACTGTGCAGTTGACATAAGGTTCTACACCTTGCCACCCATCTTGTGTTACTGATGTTGTTGGAACTGTGAAATCTTGGAAGCTCTATGAAATTGAACTTCTTTGCATGTAGAGGACTAACTGTACATATGTTGATTAAAAAAATAAATCACAGGTTAATGCTTCACAGTTAGTAAATTAAGTGTTTGTCAGCCCTAACTGATTTGATGCAGCAGTGATTATTGTGGTATACGATTGCACACATCTCAGATACTGTGGATGCAGGTTTTTCTGGAGCTATAAAAGGAAAGCTGTGACAGCCATATAACATCAGCAAAACAGGGACTTACAGTCAGGTGTGAAGGCTTTGGTCTCTAGTGGCAGAACAATAGTGAAAAAAGCAAGCTTCCCTGTGGATATCTGAGTAGTAACAGATTTCGGGTAAATGTGACAGTCAACAACAGAACAATAAATCTTCAAATAATATACTTTCTTTATCTCACAACATAGTTGTTCTGAGTTAGTTCCTCAAGACTTGCACTAAAGACAGTAATGAACTAAGTCGTTGTGATTTAAGTGTTCAAATTGTTCCAATAAGTGTTGCAATACTTCTAGGTGGACATCACACATCCACACAGTGAAAGCAGATTAGTGAAAGTAGCAATATATATACACACACGAAAATGTGCAAGCTAGCACACACTCACTCACTCATGCTTAGTAGTCTAAAATGTCTCCACAAGGGGGCACCATTAGTAGATTAATAGTTTTTGATGCTTCATAAGAAGATTGTTGGTCATTAGTGACAATGTGTCCGTCTTAAAATTTAAAAAGCCTCTGCATAATTTAAGATTGTATACAATTTAAAGCACTAATTAGGAATCTTGTTTTTTTTATCTTGTTTCTTGTTCTGTTATTTTATTATTTTATTATTATTATTATTATTATATTTTATTGTTATTTTTGTATGTCTTCTCTTGTATATTATGTGCAGTATTGTAACAACAATTTCCTTCTGGATCAAGTGTTTTCTTATCTCAACTTTTTTTAAAGTATCTAAAGGGACATGTTACTTCCATCTTTCAGATCCAGGGGGGGTCTTAATGAACATACCTCTGGTCAGAATGCCACAAGGATTACACAAGACAGCACCATTTTCACCATGTATAAACAGCCCTCAGAATGGCTGTTTTGAGCACGTTTTACTTTATATGAAAATGGGCCACTGTTCACCCCAATATGTGCATTTGCACAAGCTGTCATTTTAGCCTTTTTTTTCTCTGTTCCCTTTCTTTTTCATTGTCTTTGTTGTTTGTGTATAGTGCTGTTATTTCTTCACAATTGTTGTGCTTGTTTTACTGTTTTTTTTTTACCTCATATTTGTATAATTGTGGATCCAGTGATGTGGCTGGAAGTTACAGGACCAGAGCAAAATCTGAATGGCTCATATCCTATGTTTTCTGACTTGGCAGCCCAGATATCTACTGAAGGGGGGTCTCGTTTCATAGTCTGTGAGTTGCTATGAAGTCCAGATGGACACAGACATGTACAAATGCACTGACAAAAAGTGATTTATTACATGATATGTCCTGTTTAAGAGTGTACATTACCTTCATTGGCACCCTAGTCTTGTTATAAAAACAGTATTCCAGTTCCAATGGAATCTATAAAGCACATATACAGAGGCTGGACATGGATGCAGCACAACACCAGCCCAAAAGACAAAGAAAAGAAAAGAAGTAGGTGGCTGCAGCTGGATATGTGTCGTTTTGGCAGTCTCTCTGGTTAATTATCGTGGAGAGTGGAGAGCCACTGATGACATTTCTCTTCCCATTTCACAGCAAACTGTCCACTTTACATTAAATCAAAAGTGATAAGGGCCGGGCCGACTGAGACTGAAGGTGCCAAACAAGTCCATATCTAATGAAAATAAATCAATGAATGAATTTTCAGGCTCTCGCTCTGATAGTCAGTACTGGCTCTATTTTTCATCTTCATCCCCCCTCGTTCCTCCCTCCACTCCTTCTCCTCGTCTCATACAGGGCATCATTCACACACTCCGTCTGCCTGAAAATTACATTTCCACTCTCCAGTATTTGAAGGGGGAGGGGGGGAGATGGTTTGGGAGCTTCTTTTTCTCCCCTTGGCTCCACTTAGATGATATAATGAATCGCAGTGGTCGCCTTAATCAATGAGTCTCTGACTCCAGCCGTACTCTAGGACAGCTCTAATGGAAGGTGTATATAATAGGGATTGCTTTTAAGTCCAGGTTGAGGACCTGATTCTCTGGTGGCCTGTGGTGTGTGGTGATACTGTCAATGTCTCAACTCCTCTTTTCCCTTTGCCACCTAATGAATTTTTCCCCTCATATCCTCCTGTTATAGCCTCTAGGGAGCATTGCCACACTAATAACTCCACTGGGTTGTATGCTTACCTCATCTTGCCTCACTGAGTCTGATGTATCTAGCACCGTATGGATCCCAGCATTGACGAAAACTGAATACATAATGCATAATTCATCAAATCTCATTGATCTTGAGGAAATTAGCTTTTATTTGTCCTCAAAAGCCACACAAGAGCCTGTTTATCTTCCTGTTGTCTTTTAAAATCAATCACTGGTAATCTTACACAATGATCGTTACTTTAGAATTTGTTAAACACACACATGTCCAAAGTTTCTTCTGAAAATAGTAAGATTAATAGGCAGTTTGTGTGTCTTTGCAGCAGTGATGGCCCTCTACTGTTCTGAGAAGAATTTTGTTTAGATTCTGGAACATTTCTATGAGGTTTTGATGGCATTTAATGATGTGAGATCATCCCAAAGATATTGGATGGTTCTCCATAGAACCCAATTTCATTGCTCCACACCATAATGCTGAAGGACTTTATACCCCTGTAGACCACACTTGCCATTAATACTGGTGACCTTGTGCTCATGTGCAACTATGTGTACACAAACAAACATCTGTTTCTCTCTCTAAACAGACGTGTAGCTCATTAGGACATTTTCTTTTCTCTGTATGTAGTTTCCCAGTGAATCCTTAAGCAAATACTCAAACTGAAAGCTTAATACTGAACATAAAAAAGAAAAGCTTGGATGCAGGTTCCTCATAGTGACTTGGTGAATTTAAAATAAGCAAAAATTCATCACAAAAATAAAAAGGGTAAAAAGTTAACATTAAGATAATTATTCAACACATTTATTTGTCTTTTAGTTTATTTCATAATTGTCATTCTTTTACATCATATATCCAAAGTGTTAGGAGCTCATGTGTGGCACAGTGGTCTAAGCATTGGTGCTACCACCTGGAGGTCACAGGTTTGAATCAAGGTGATGCCTCAGCCTGCCAAGGCAGGGAATCCTAGAAAACACAATTTGCCTTGCTTTTTGGGTGGGTAGAAAAGCCCTTCTCCCACATCACTGCCCATGGTGCTATTTAGCATGATTGTCTGTCAGCTGATGTGACAGTTCTGGAATTTTTTGTGTCATTGCATCAGCAGCAGTTGGGACAGATTCGGTGGGCTGGCTTTGTGTGTCTTTGAAGAAACACCTGAGGCTGGTGACACAAGGGTGTGATTTGAGGGTAAAATAGGATATGACTAAAAATTAAGGGAGAAAATTGAGAATTGGAGTTCTCTTGGTTGTCTAAAAATCCTCCAGATGCCTCTGCCATGAGCAAAGAGAGAGCGAAAGCCTAGCATACTTATTTACAGACCCTGGGGCTAAGTAAATGTTCACAATCAACAAGGGAATCATATAATTAAGTATCATAATAGACATGGCTTACTGAGAACAACAGTGTTAATACTAATGATGTGTTTTTCCCCTTTTATGGGAGTGTACACATTTAATACCTCTATTATTTATGCATGCTGTATATAGGTGAATTGTCTATGCTTTCTATGCTATCTGTATTTTTTATGCTTTCATCACAATGTGGTATAATTTGTGTTGTTGTCCATTGTAAATATTGTAGTATTTTAATACAACATAAGGCAAAGGGATTACTGATTCAAATTTTCTTTTACATTTACATTTACCTAGGGCGGCACGGTGGTGCAGCAGGTAGGGTCGCAGTCACACAGCTCCAGGGGCCTGGAGGTTGTGGGTTCAAGTCCCACTCTGGGCCTCTGTGAGGTGTTTGGTGTGTTCTCCCCATGCCCACGTGGGTTTCCTCACATGGCCCAAAAACACATGTTTGTAGGTGGATTGGCGACTCAAAAAATTGTCCATAGGTGTGAATGTGGGAGTGTCTTCCCTTGTGAAGGACTGGCGCACCCTCAAGTGTGTGTTCCTGCCTTGTACCCAGTGATTCCAGGGTAAGCTGCGTACCCACCACAACCCTGAACTGGATAAGCACTTACAAACATTGAACGAATGATTAATATAGACAGTCGTATTTCAAAATAAAGAAATAAAATAATAATTAGAAGAAGAATGAATAAATGAATGAATGTATATGAATAGCTCCGACAGTCTCAAAACAGTCCAGTTCATTCAGACATTCTCCCACAGTCCAAAAACACACGTTAGTAGGTGGATAGGCGACTCATAGGTGTGAGTGTGTGAGTGAATGTGTGAGTGTGTGTTGCCCTGTGAAGGAATGGCACCCCCTCCAGGTTATATTCCTGTCTTGCACCCAATGATTCCAGGTAGTCTCTGGACTCACCGCGACCCTGAACTGGATCAGTGGTTACAGATAATGAATGAATGAATGAATGAATGAATATGAATACGTATATTACAGCCAGTGTTTGGAGGCAAACACTTTTTCAAATTAGAAGGATAAGCATTTTTTTTCTTCATTGTCACTTTACCATAATGCAACATTTTAAATAAGAAAAAAAAGCTATATATAGTTTTGATGTGAGCTTTTAAGGATAGAAAAAGTAAACTGTCCATCCATTATTTCAACAAAACCTGCACTCTATAGTAAAGAAGACACATAAATTAACATGAAGGTAAATGCATCCAAAGGATTAGTAAATAACTGCTTTATGTTAACTAATCCTTAGCAGATTACTTTTTCCACACTTAGTCTAAAGAATTGAAGAGTTTTCAGGAGTTTCAAAGAGTTTTATCAAAGACTTCAGAGAGCTTTCCATTTGTTTTGATGTCAGGAATTAACAATGTGGTTTGTTCTTTCTTTCTTTTTTCAGTTTTTTTTTTTTTTTTTTTGGCAAAGCAGGAATGTAGCGCCATCTGCAAAAGTTTCAACATCCATAGTCAAATGATCTTTTGAAGTCAAGTAGATGCTAACCATCACAGCCAAAACAATGCAGTACATATTGAGATAAAATAACTTCCCCCAAGTCCTAAAATATATGCCTACATATCATCGCAATCCAAGTAAATCTCCATTTTTGTAAATTTTTAAATAACTACATCATTTGAACACAGCAGCTGTTCTTGACATTGTGTAATATCATGATAAATAAACCAACAAAACCAAACCAACCAAAGTTTTTTCCTTTTCCTGTAAAGTTACTATTTTGGGAAATTCATGTTTTTAATCGGACAATGACGATATATAAATGTAGGACCCACTGCTATAAAAAGTTTTCCTAATTAATTTTACAATGTACAACCATTTAAGCTTGAAGCCAAAGTAGATCGAATGAAATCAATGTAATATGAAACAGTTATGGTTCTAAATGTACCAAAGATGTGTCCTTGAGAGTCCCACCCAAGTGACATTAGAAATATTGCCCCTGTGACAATTTAGTACCATTTATTTCCACAAATAACCCACTTTATCTTCTACCTCTATTCTCTCCTCAGTCTCTCTGGTGTTGGGTGACACTGTGGTGAACATGAGGAAAGTGACCCACCGGGCAATTCAAGTTCCAGTGTCCAGCACGGCACTCTTGCCTTGTGTGTTCACTTTGCGGCCGAGTCCCTCCCATGAGCCACCACGCATCAAGTGGACCAAGGTGTGGGGTCAACGTGGCCTGGACGGTCTGCAGAGGGAACAGTCCATACTGGTGGCTAAGGACAATGTGGTGAAGGTGAAGAAGGCTTTCCAGGGGCGCGTCACACTGCCCGGTTACCCAGACAACCGATACAACGCCAGCCTGGAGCTGACCGGCCTGAGGTCTAGTGACTCAGGCATGTACCGCTGCGAGGTAGTGGTGGGCATTAATGACGAACAAGACACTGTGCCCCTCCAGGTCACAGGTAAGCTAGCACACCGCCGAATGCTAATGCAGATGGCCCTCCTTTTGAATGATGCAAGCCGCATGCTGCCAGGTGCCTTGAGGTCAGGAAAAAAAAAAAAAAAAAAAAACGAGCGCCAGCTGTACTGTACCAGAAATCTCTGACCTACTTTGTCTTGTCCTCTGCTTACTGTAACATGAGCTTGCTTTTAGCCTCATGGCCTTGCAATTAGCTGTCGTTTAGCATGGCCTCAAGGTGTAATAAACTCAAAATTGTTGCTGTGAATCCTAGATATAATTCCATATCTAAAATTACTATAATTATAGCACAGTAAGCCTATGTGTAGGATTTGTTTTCAGAGTCATTTCTGGCAGAACCATGCCTGTTTTGTGTGTTTTGTGTAGCCTTTTATGTGAATAGAGCAAAGATTAGTTAAAGTAAAATATATGTCTTTATGTGAGTGACTAGCAACGTTATGCTAGTCACTAGCAACTATGTAAGTGAAAATAGAGATGCTAAGTTAGATACTAATTAATAATTATGAGAAACATTCTCATTATTATAACTAAATGGCTATTTTTTCAGAGAAAGTGAAGCTACCATAGTTAGTATATTTGTCTGCACAAGCTGGAAGTTACTATGTAGTGCATTATTTAATGTCGTCTTGCCTAATCTCTATTTTGTATAGCAACTCAAAATGAGCCCTAAACTTGCATTTTCCTTTTAGGAATACCTTAGCATGCTAAGCCTTCGAAAGCACAGGGATGAGCTAAATTGACCCCTAACATCCCCTAAAGTATTATGGATTCAGCAGTGAAAATCTAAGCAGTAGAAACCTCCATGAATTTTAAGATCCTCCAGAGCTCATGGGATGCCTCCATATGAGTTCTCAAAGAAAACAGCATAAAGCTCCTCTTATTTAAAGAAAGGGGATCTCCCTTCTCTTCTAATCCTGACAGCTTAACTCTTAATTACCACTAGTCACATAACATTAAGATAGTTTAAAGTTAATTAATTAAGGCCAGTATCTCCAGTCAGTATCAATTTGTATGAATTTTGGGAAATCTTTGCATCTTTTACAAACTGAATTTACAGATAAGATGCATGTATATGTCCTCTATTTATTTAATTTCCTTTCAAAACAGCCATTAAGAAAAGTTATTGCAAAAGATTTGTTGAGAATTTAACACAAAATAATTTTTTTTTGCTGGTTCCAAAACTGGATTATTTGAAATAAAAAAATAAAAAAAAAAACATGAAGAGATGACACATGATGCTGGTGTTCTCAGTACAACAGACCATGACCTCAGACCTCAAGAACGCAGAATGTGTTTGAGGAGTTTAATTAATGAGGTTCATTAATTAAGTTGTTTTTTTTTTTGCTTTCTCGTCCTATAAAATAAATTATTTGAACTTAGTATGTGCAACTGAAAACTCTTAATTATCAAAAATATATAAAAAGAAAACGCCAGTTCTCTAATATAAACAACATAAAGTGCTTCTTGGTGGCACAACAGCTAGTGTTGTCGTCACACAGATCCTGGGTTTGTGTGTTGAGGAGTTTGGTGTGTTCGCTCCGTGTTCATGTGGGTTTCCTCCAGGTGCTCCGGTTTCCTCCCACAGTCCAAACACACACATTGGTTGGTGAATTGGCTGCTCAAAAGTGTTTACAGGTGTGATTGTGTAGGTATGTTACTTACGTGTTGATAAAGCAGTCATTATACTGACACCTAGTTGCCTGGATGTATTAGGGTGTGTTCAGACTTGTAGCTCATTTCTCTTGGTCCACACCAAACAGGAAAATGACACATTGTTACATTTTAAATCTGGTTTGGTTGAAGTTAACATGGTTACATTTACAATTGAACCAAAGTAAGTAACAAAGAAATTACATATAATAACCTTTCATGTTGTGAGCCAGTTGTCCACTGGGCTTTATGAACTTATCCAGGATGTGTGTGTGTTTATCTGGAGATAGTGTTACCAACTGGAAACACAGCAAGACATGGCAAAGTGGATAAAGGAGTCAAAACAGATTCACTGCACAAAACAAAGATGCTATGCCAGGAGGATTGTCTTATGCTTGTTTGGTACACACTAGATTTTGAAAGGATGTATTGACACTTGATCTAATGAACAGCATTAACATAGCAACCACACCAGGGTTCATTTTATCTAACCAATACTGAGAAATCTGAACTCACCCTTAGAGATTTAATACTTCACTTATTTAACTGGGCCCTCATTTGGGGGACCCACGTTATGGAAAATAAACTGGTTATTTCTGGGACTACAAAGCAAATTCGATTTTTAATCTTGTGGAGGTATGTTCACCCTGGGTCGCTTTCTGTAAAGAGTTTGTTATGTTCTCCCTGTGTCACTTGCCAGGAAGTGGGGGTGAATGTGATTGGTTAAAATGCATTTGGTGTGGATTTTCAAATAGCGCATCATAAAGCTCTGCCTAAACCCTTATGGTTTGCCTTCTCTGACTGCCAAATGTCTAGTTTTGCTTGATACATAAGTCTACAGTAAAAAAAACATTTTATTATATTATATTATATTGTACATTTATGCTTCCAGAGAAATTTCTAGCAGTCAGAACTGGCAAACATGGGGTCTAGGTGGAGTTTTGCCAGTTTATGGCATGGTACTTGAAAAACTCCGCCCAACCATATTGAAACATATGTTTGGTTCTGTGTTTTTGGGTCCTGGTTGTTTCCCCTGTCTTGTCTGCTTCCTGCTTGTTCCCCGGTCACGTGATACCCTTCCCTTGTGTGTCTAGTGTCACGTGTTTTAATTAGTTTCCAGGCATTTCTTATTTGAGTTGTCTTCTTATAGTCCATGTCTGTGTTTCCTGGTTGTGGGTCATTGTGGATTTATATATGTTAGAAGTCAATCGTCTGTGCTTTGTGTTTCTGTCTCAAGGTTTCTGTGTTTGGTTCTGTGTATGCTTAGTTTCTTTGCTCTGCTTAGTTCTTGTTTAGTGTTTAGCCTCCCTGCTCTGTGTTTAGTATCCATGCTCTGTGTTTAGCGACCATGCACTGTGTTCAGCATCCATGCTCTGTGTTTAGCGTCCATGCACTGTGTTTAGCATCCATGCTCTGTGTTTAGCATCCATGCTCTGTGTTTAGCGTCCATGCTCTGTGTTTAGCGTCCATGCTCTGTGTTTAGCGTCCATGCTCTGTGTTTAGCGTCCATGCTCTGTGTTTAGCGTCCATGCTCTGTGTTTAGCATCCATGCACTGTGTTTAGCGTCCATGCTCTGTGTTTAGCATCCATGCTCTGTGTTTAGTGTTTAGCTCCCTAGCCTTTTAGTGTTTAGTACCCTTGCTTTCTGTCTAGTCCCTTTGTTGTAAATAAAATCTCCTGCACTTACCTCCACCACCGTTCCTCGCTTCTTGACCACCCCTACACCTGCATTGTGACACATATCACATTAATCCCTGCCTTTGGACTGGTAACCAATTACTCTCCAAACCATTTATGAGCAGTGATTTTGCATGTGTGTTCTGAGGAACATGGTTTGTTTTAGAGAACCAGAGCTTCCAACCACCTGGAGCTTTTATTAATATGAGAATATCTCATAATAATGTATATTAGAGCTGAGCTAATAAGAGGTGCTTTTAGCATTTACTGTTATTGCTAAAATATTTGACAAAAAATTAAAGACAAAGCTATCCAGTTTTTTTTTTTTTTTTTTTCGTTTGTCAGCTTTAGAACTATAATTGCCAAGACTCTGCAGTTGTGAGCTAATTAGGGCAGTCAGCAGTGGCTCATACTTGGTTTTTCCACCGCCCACACGCTTGCTAGCATTATGACTTCAAAAAGCAAGCTGTACATAGCGTGACCCTCTTTTTTAACAAGACTGTGCTTTCTCTCAGTGGACCACCGGCCCCATATAAAGCAATTCCCCCAATGTTTGTCGTAGACAGTGAACATCTTTTCTGAGCTCAGAAGTGCTCCCATCCTCTTAGGAAAATGCTGCTACAGAAGGAGCCGGGCTCAGAAAATGGGGAAAAAAGTAAAGTGAGAGAGGGAATGAAAGGGTTGTTTCCGCCCCAGCCGTCTCTTTGAAGTAGTCTATCACTGAGAACTGGCATGGAGAGCAAAGGGAAAGGGAGTGGGCGCCCCCCCCCCCCCCACACACACACACACACACACACACACACACTCTGCGGAATAGGGTCTTTTTTTTCTCTCCTAGGCAATGCTTCAAGCGTTCCACCTGAAACTCTTGGCCCTCTGCTGTAACTCTGTAAAATAAATCCCAGCAGCAAGACTTCCAGTAATCTACTTTTTATTTACAGTATTTTTACTGTAAATGGTGAACAGAAATACAGTGAACAGTTACTGTTTATAATCCCAGTCTGATCAAAATAGTACCTCTTCGGGAAAAGAAAACAAATATTTGTAGCTTTCAACACAGGTTAATGGAAAAATATATATTAACTCCAATATAAATTTACTGAAACAAAACCACACAATGTATTATTATTATCATTGTTATTATTATGGTTGTTTTACCAACTGGCTGCTGGCTGGAACTATGATAAGGAGAATTGTTGCCCATGAGATCGCTTTTCTAACAAAAAATAACTGAGCTATTAGTGGTCTCCTGCAAGCGTGTTAAGTTATTCTGAGATATAGTACTGAAATAAATATTTTGAAAAGATGCAGTTGCTGACTAAACATGTTTTAGAAGGAATATACGCAAACCTTCAGTCTCACAGCTCGGTTGCTTCATGCTATAGTACAAAAATACAATTGACAACGACTAAACCTGGGGTAAAAACAAATGTATAATGTACATAATATACACACTGGCCTGTCACAGGGTGGTGGGAGGTCAGTTATCCCTCTCCTTTTTGCTCCGCTGGAGGAAACAGCAACTTAGTTTCTCACTCTGAGCTGCTTCAGCTCCCCTTCAAAGCTGGATGGCACAGCTCTTTTACTGTTAACACAGCTATAGCACTATATCGCGTATGATGCTCTTTATCTAGTTATAAAATGCTTAATACATGCAGTGGTGGTCTAAATTGTTCATTTATATTTCATAATGCTAAAGTAAAGTTTAAAGTTCAGCCCCTATGAGGGAATTTCACACACAGTAGATTCAATACAGTAAAATAAATCCCATGTCCCAGAAAGTAATTAAGCTGAAGAGTAGATGACATAAAATTGATACAATATATTTGCTGTAAGATATTTATGGCAAATATTTATTGTGCAAACCTTCCCCAAACTGCAGCCTTCACAGTTCTATAAATGTGAGAATTCCCCTTGTATTCGGAGCTCCTGAAACTGAAGGAAGTTTTTAGAAGCTGCAGGCTTGGTCTCCTTGGCCTCCTCTCTTTCATGTGTGTGAGTTCTCCAGGGGCTGGAGGTGGGAATTGCTGGGAGAGGGGGCTTTGAGCATTTTTTTTTCTGTGCTAGATTCAGGGACGATATGGTATGGGAACAGCAGATGGACACTTCAAAATACAATCGCAGTTCTCATTTCTGTGCACAGTAGAGTGGAAGGGTCAGGGGGTGGCCGCCTGGACACCAGCTCACACTTCACACTCTTAGTTTTTTCCTCCTCACTGTGCTCTTTCACCACACTCTCTCTCTCTCTCTCTCTCTCTCTCTCTCTCTCTCTCTCTCTCTCTCTCTCTCTCTCTCACTGCCATTCCCCGAGGATACTGAGTGGGGCGAGACTGGAGATGGAAAGCACTGCAGGAGACAATCGCAATGGAAGTTCCACAAGGGAGCACAATCAAACACATTTAGAGCCATCAATTTCTACACTGCCAGACACAACAATTGTTCATATGTACAAACTGGATTCCAAAAAAGTTGGGACACTAAACAAAAACTGAATGCAATGATGTGGAGATGGCAAATGTCAATTTTTATATTCGTAATAGAACATAGATGACAGATCAAAAGTTTAATCTCAGTAAATGTAACATTTTAAATTAAAAATATGTTGATTCAAAATTTCACAGTGTCAAAAATTCCCAAAATTGACAACATGATTGTGTATAAAAAGAGCTTCTCAGAGTGCCAGGATCCGGGTACTGAAATGGCAGCCTGCAGTCCATGTCTTTCACCTATAGAGAACATTTGGCGCATCATAAAGAGAAACTGGTCTCTTCTGTCCCCAGATGTCTGTTGAGTGTTGTAAGAAGAAGGGGGGATGCCACACAGTGGTAAAAAATGGCCTTGTCCCAACTTTTTTGACGCCGTGAAATTTTGAAACAACATATTTTTCCCTTAAAATGATACATTCTCTCAGTTTAAACTTTTGATCTGTGATTTGTGTTCTATTCTGAATAAAATATTAGATGTTGGCACTTCCACATTATTGCATTCAGTTTTTATTCACAATTTGTTTAGTGTCCCAACTTTTTGGGAATCCGGTTTGTATATATATATTCATTCATTCATTCATTATCTGTAACCGCTTATCCAGTTCAGGGTCACGGTGGGTTCAGAGCCTACCTGGAATCAAGGCAGGAACACACCCTGGAGGGGACGCCAGTCCTTCACAGGGCAACACAGACACACACATTCACTCACACACTCACACCTATTTTTGAGTCACCAATCCACCTACCAACGTGTGTTTTTGGACTGTGGGAGGAAACCGGAGCACCCGGAGGAAACCCACGCGGACACGGGGAGAACACACCAACTCCTCACAGACAGTCACCCGGAGAGGGAATCAAACCCACAACCTCCAGGCCCCTGGAGCTGTGTGACTGCGACACTACCTGCTGCGCCACCGTGCCGCCATCTGTTTGTACACTGTTCTTTCTCTCAGCTCCACTGCACATACAGGAGCGCTAAGTAGTTACAATATCAGACTGGAGTCCATGTGTTGCTACATACTTTCTTTACTGTAATTCAATGGTCAGGACCCCCAGAGCTGATATGGTTTGGGAGATGGATTGTCCTCAGAACAGCAGTGATATTGATGTGGTGGCCGTCTTTTAGTTTGTGTTGTGTTGGTACAAGTGGATCAGACACAGCAGTGCTGCTGAAGTTTTTAAACTCTACCTGTGTCACTGCTGGACTGAGAATATAGCGCTAAATATATCCGGCCAACAGTGATGAAGGATTAGAGGTTAACCAAAACATTGTGCAGCAACACATGAGATACTGTCATAAGGTAGATGTCTCTAATAGAGCGGAAAATGAGTGGACACAGCTGAGTTTGTGCTGGTTGGCTGTAGTCTTAGACAGCTGAAGATAGAAGAGACTTTGAGTTGAGTCTGAGCCTGTCAAACATGTTAGATTTTAATAAGCATGAATTGATTCCATACACTCCATTCAGCCTCCAGGAAATTTAGTTTGTTGTTTAATTTTACACAGTTTCATTATGAAATTTACAAATATTCCCCTCTCTTTCTGGACATCAAAATGTAATGTACTTTTAGGGAACCCAAAAGGACTTTAAAACCACAAGTTTATTTAAATATACATTTAAAATATGTGTACTTTTAGGAACAATAATGTACCTGTACAGTAGAGTAGAGTGTAGGGAGTACTTGGAAAAAAATATTATCAGATGTTTCCATTGCCATTCATTGGTGCACAGACTGACCTACGCCCTAAGTCATGTTATTGGATACCAGTTGGCCTAGTAATATATTGTATGATGCAGCTCTCCCAATCCTCACCATCTTGGACCAGTATTGCTACGACCATTTCACAGGGGCCCACTAAGAGAGTCAGAGAAAACCTGTGGAGTTTTAAAGCTAGTCCATGTGTGGTTCTATTGTGAAAGCATGAAATCTGTTGCTGTAGGAAGGACAGCTTTTGTAAACCGAAAAACACCTTATGCACTGAGTTAAGGCGGTAATGAATGATAAAAATATAGCACAGAAAAAATCACACAGCGGCACATTAATTTAGGGGAATGTGGTGTAGCATATTGTGATTGGTCAATTAGTGAATGTCATTTTTCAGAAGCCATAATCAGTTAAAATCATCCAGGAAGTGTGTGATACCAGTTGTTTTGTAATCTGCCTTAATACAACTTCAAAAGACATGTAGTGTACCCATGGCTTTAGCTGATGTATCAGATGTGGGCAGTTAGCATTCTTCTCCAAGTGTATTAAGCTGTCCAATGACATTCTGTGGTCTTCATTTGTTGTCATGGTTTTCATTCTCCCCAGTTGCAGGCATCTGTTTTTTGTTTTGTTGATTTTTTATTTTATTTTTTATTTTTTTGCTTTTTTTAAATGGGTAGAGATACCTAACAAATGGGGATTACTGGAATGAATAAATTGGGGAGAAAATGAATAAATAATAATAAACCCACTGATTTTCATTGACATTGACAATAGACATATCTATAGATGTATCAGTCGTTAATCATATGTCACATCAGGTGACATAGTCATATGCAGTAGAGATTTATCATGATAGATGTTGCCTAGTAATATAACAGTGTCGTGTTATCATTGCTCTCATTGCAGATTATGACACATGTTAAATCTTTCCTAATCATCAATGGTAAAATAAATATGTCAGTAATGTTGCTGGAAATCACCTGTAAATAATGACTTAAAATTATTATATTTTCAGTCTATACAAATCAAGTCAGAACAAGTATACAAATTAGTCAGAATATTAAGAAAATGCCTTTAAAAGTGTTAACATAAAATATAAAATTTGGTCATGCTGCTGTTCCAAATAGAGAGGAACAAACAATGATGGTTTATGTCCCACCTGCTGGAAATTTGCTTTCATGCAAAAACAAAATAGCAACGCAGGGATTTCTGTTGTATCTTGCTGGTTATATGTTAATTATGAAACATCTTGTTTGTAAATTAGCTGCTTAATTGGCACCCTGAGCTAATTTTCTGTAGATTGACATTAATCAGTGCTTTAATTTTCTTTTCCCTTATTCATTCTTTTGGTTTGTAAACAATGTTTGAGAGTTTTATATTTCGTTTGGATATTCTTTGACTATATATAAATAATTCAAGGGACTTTAATTAAAATTGCATTAAACGAGACAGTGCACATTTGCATCTCACATCATTTTTCAACCAAGAAGTAGCAAAACATATTTATGCAAGTGATTATTATTTATTTATTTAGAGCAGTGTTTCTCTTCTCTATTCTTTGTTTGTTTGTTTGTTGCTTTTGTTTTCTTTTTGGACCACGTCATCTTTAAAGGAAGTTCTCAATATTTACTAAAAATAAAAAAGTTTTTTAAACATTCGAAAGGGTATTTTCTCACCATTAGCTAGCTGTCATGTCTGTTTCCGTGCTCAAAATTGATTTAATGTGTTTATAAAGCCCCAGTGTCTGTAAATGGGTTAAAAACCAAAGTGTCTTGGTCTGGTATGCTACGTTTTCTCTGTGTGCAGAAGAGACATTTTGAAGGATTTTAGACAATGAAGGGATCAGCAAACCTTAAAATACATGAACTGAGATGAGTATATTGTTGTATTCCTGCTCCATAAGTGGGTAACATTGACCTATATTTGCTGTATATGGAACAGACAGTAAATTTGGTACAATGACAACTGCATGAACATAATCATAAGTTAAGACAAGTTAAACTTTAGCCAAGAACAAACAACAGTTGTTTCTTCCCCTCAAACATACCATTCCACCTTAAAAATCCTGGAGCTTCTGAATGTAAACAAACCAGAAAACAGTTTTTCTCCAGAATTGTAGACAACCCCTTTAAATGTATGCTATATAAGTCACCACAATCTAAAAAAAAAAAAAAAACTCTCTGCATCCATCTGCCCACCGTGCCGGCAGCTATAATCAGCCATAATTTAAAAACTTTTTTCTTGAAAATAAACTTGTGAAAAATAAAACTCAATTGGATTTTTATGAAATAATTTGATAAAAATGAAATGTTGTTTTTGGCTACGTAAACCATGTTCATTACAGCACAAAACCACCATACATCTCTGCAGATATTGTGCAAAAGATTATGCCACATTTTAAATCTTTTCCTGACCAACCAAAAACAGCAACATGGGGTTTGCTTGTTTAATTCTTTATTTTCTGTCTCATAAACTCTACAGGAGTGGTTTTCCACTACCGGGCCCCCCATGACCGCTATGCCCTCTCCTTTCCCGAGGCTAAGCGAGTTTGTGTGGAGAACTCTGCTGGGATTGCCACGCCTGGTCAGCTGCAGGCCACTTTTGATGATGGCTATGACAACTGTGATGCTGGCTGGCTCTCTGACCAGACTGTGAGGTGAGGTCAAAAGATCATTCAGCTTCTACCATTCACAAAGTTTATACAGAGTGCCGTGCAGTGATCTGTGTGGCTCTGCTTCTTAGATGCAGTTTTACAATCACCTTATGGGGCTAAAATACAGCTCATACTATTGGAATATAAGGCTTTTTGCCTGTAAGTAAGTACCTGAATAGAAAGGTTTCATCCTCGTACATACATAGTCCAGTGCAGAAGACAAATGCAAATATGCAAAGTGTGTTTATCACAGTAAAATTACCATATTTGTTTGGATAATAATGTGAGGTTAAGAGATTGCAATATGTCAAGTAATGTGTAGCTGGTTCGATTACTCTACGGTCAGTTAATGATTATATCAGAACATAAGAGGCTAAGTCAAACATTATCCTCACTTTGGCACTAGAATTTATGGTAACACTTTATTTATAAGACTTTATAAATGAGGTTATAACTATTTGTTATTTTGTAATAATGCTTTTCATGCATACTTATCAACTCTAACAATGCCTCATAAGAATCTTAAATTGAGCAATAATTAATATTTTTTTTTAATTTATACACGTCACTATTAATTCAAATGTATACTAACTTGTGCTTATAATATGTATTAACAATTATAAATAGGTTATAAATGTATAAAATGCCATCAATGATTGCGCCATGTTACGGATTGTTTACATTAATATTTATTATAAATAAAAATGAGGAATAACTTTACTTGAAGCACTCAATGGCATTTTAAACATATATTATGTATTTAAAAACATTAAAATGTGTTATAGGTGCTTTACAACTATGCACAGGTCATTCTCCAACAAATACATCATTTTTCAACCTAACCTTCCTGCTTTTCAATACACTTTGTCCATCAATCTACAAGCTTTCATTTTCCCTTATTAATTTTTTTTTAAACTGAACTGTGAGCAACAAATGCACTGCTGTCTTCACCATTTCATCAGACTTAAATCTACATCTCTGTAGGGCTTCTTTCAGGGAACCAAACAGGTCATGGTCCAAGAGGCATGATCAGGATTTTATGGAAGATGCTTTTTGAAGAATGTGCACTGACATTCATCTGTCCAACAGAATGTTGTCATCAGTCTTGGATTTGGTTTGGCTGACATTCCTTGAACCTCTCTATCCATTCATACACACTACTTTGTGATAAAACACAAAGTTATTGATAAATATTGCAACTTTGCAATTGCAGCCACACTCTCAGACCACAAAAAAACACCCACACTGCTCTTTGTGCAAATAGTTTTTCGGATAATTTCGCACAAATAAACTGAAGTAACATGTTCAAATCTGAACAGCGGTGACTGGGGAGACAGTGACTTCAAACGAAGCGCTGAAAAGACAGAGGTCAAACAGAGTTTTAATAAAATAAGAGTGTGGATAAGGTTTGACTTGAAAGGGATGCTTTTTCCAATAACAAGTTTCTTGAAATGTTCTTTACATGCTCTTAAATCCAAAGCCCAACACAAATGAGCATACACATGTGTTTGTCCCAATATACATTTATTACAGCATCTATCTCTGCAGGGCACTGCCATCAGTTAATTGCACTCAATTTAAAATGTTGTTTAAAAATGCTAATATGGACCAAGCCAAGATATGTATGTTTGATGATGATCTTTTATATTGTTAATATCAACACCAGAATTAAATCATATTAACCAAAATTGAGAAATATATTGTGATATGAGTTTTGGCCGCATCATCCAGCCCTATGGTATGGTAATGGTATGTTTTGCTGATTTAACTGCTCTACATAGAGTTTATGGGTCTACAGTACAATAAAGCCCAAATACCTGAAATAGATCCTTTTGCCTGTAAACATATATTTGATTAGAAATGTTCCTTCAATCCTATTCATGTCAGCCCAATAAAGAAGACAAATGTGAATATGCAGAGTACGTTTGGCTCAAAAAAACTGGCTGTATGTGTTTGAATTTTAAGGTGGCCATTCTACAAAGTTTACACAACGTTTAATGCAATGTTTTGATGTTTCATGTCGTTTCCTTTTGTAGATGCAGCTCTACATTCAGTTTAATGGTATACAAGACCAAGCCAACAGAACTGAGATAGATGCCAGTACACATTTGAATAGAAATGTTCCATCCTGCTGCATTTGAAGCCAATCACAGAGAACAAATGCAAATATGCAAACTATGTCTGGCTTAATAAACTGACAATATGTGTTTGGATTGTTTATAGCCTCACGTTGCTCACTCGTCTCAGATGTGTATGCCTTATAACACTACAGCAGAGGGCTTGCCACTTCCAGTTCTATCAACATGCAGCTGACAGTCAGACTAGCACTTGTCTAATAGGAACATTTACGTCTACCACATATGGATGGTCAATAATTGGGTTGAAAAACACAGCTTTCGATAGGCACAACTAAGAGCTGCTATCTTGGAAGAGCTTTAAATGAGCCATCTACTGAGGAATTTGGCAGTGAATCTATAACTACCCAAATGTCCGGTTAAGGCAGCAGGCGTGCAAATACATTAGAGATTGCATAACAGAAGTAAATATGAGGGCTGTTTTAATGGTTTTGATGAAACTGCTTGCAATAGCTGCTAAATGCATGAGATTCCTCTCAGTTGTAGCTCTCTAAAACCCTGGAGTGCTGTGTAATATCTCTTAATCAGACTTTAGCCTGCACCTCAGCCACATATGAATCGGTCTGTTGTGCACAGTTCGAGCTGAGAAAATTTCATTCTTATACTCTACAGTCTGTCTCTCCATCTCTCCTCTAAGTTGAACACCATAAAAATGATTTCTTATTAAGTGAAAACATATTCTAGCCAATAAATTTCCCCTGGAAATATAGCAAATAAATCTTATAAAATGGAATATATTTTTATTAAGTGTTTGTTGTTAGACTATAATAAGGTTATTCAGTTTTTTTCTTGTAAATTTTTACCTTTAATGGATCTACAGAATATACATGCACACACACACACACACACACACACACACACACACAACTTTACATTCTAGTTATGTGCTCCAATCTACTACAGAAGACCTGTGTGTTTTATCCTTATTTTGTCCTGCTGTATATATATGAATGTCTCTCATTGATCAATAATCAGTGCTCTGTCTATCTATCTGTCTGTCTGTCTATCTATCTTTAAGATGTTAATTTTGCTGTGAAGTTCCTTATTTCCCATAGCTCCTTCCACAGGTATCCCATCCAGTCTCCCCGGCCAGGCTGCTATGGTGACAGGGAAGACTCCCCTGGTGTGAGAAACTATGGCACTCGAGCCCCTGATGAGCTGTTTGATGTCTATTGCTTTGCTGATAACCTGCGAGGTACAGTATCTGATATAATACGGCCAAGAAATGTAAACCTTTGCTTGGAGTTAGAAGGTTAATATAATCCAGGTAATTTTAACAAGGGCACTCACATTGTTTAGCATTTAGAGTTATGTTTTAAATTGAATTACAAATATGCTAATATAACGTTAACGTTAATGTAACGTGTCTTGTTCAGCTGATATAGCATGGTGTAGCATGGAATTAAACCTCAGTGTGCCATGTAGAGTGCAGCAGTAGCAAACAATATTTATACATTTATATTTATAACATTTGTTCTTTAAAGAACAACTCACATGAAATGAAGATTCAAACTGCTTTGAAGTCCCTGAATGAACCGGTTTATTCTCCATAGAATAGGTCCTCCATATTAGAATGGCCATGTATAAAGAAACATTTAGTAGAGAATGTCTGATGCATGACAAAAGCCATGTTTAATTTGTTGGTTATTAGAACTTGTTTTCAAGATTAGCCTCACAGCGCTATTGATGATCAATTCCACTGCAAAAATGATTACTTAACAAGTGAAGCCATCTTAAATCTATTCTATATTTCTAATATTTCTCATTATGAGAGAGTTCTAAGTATATTCAACCAATGTGTACATGTTAATTGTTTGTTTTCTGCAGTAAAAGAGTCTTATTCCATTGGCAGATTATTTGACTTCGGACAATAAATATTTCTTGACACAATACAAAACAATCACGCCATGGAATAAGACACATTCTTAAGACAAAATCACATTTAAAAATACTAGAAGTAGGCTAGAATAATCTCATGAAATAATTAATAACAGTCCTAATTTTTTTGTGAAAATGCCCATGGATCTTTGTGACCTCAGTCAGGACCACAGGTTTACATCTCATTAAAGAGGAGGACAATATATTCAGTACAGTATCCCTGTCACTGCAATCAGACATTGGGATTCACACAGAACACATGGAAAACACCCTCTGTTGGCCCCAACAGCACCACCTCCAGCAGCAACACAGGCTTTTCTAGGAGGTTACCTAGCCATGTACTGGTCTGGCACAGACTTCCTTAGCTTTTGATTGTTCTGATTTTCTCATAATAAGCTATTAGAAATAAATTATTACGTTTTCACATAACAAAGTATTACAGCCTTATTGTATGGCTGAATTATTACAGTAGCTCCTGGCTATGAGGGAAGGTGTGTGAGCCATGGTTCAGACATTGGTTTCATGTACCTGCTTCTGTCCCAGCTCCCAGTTCTGAGCGTCAATCTGGGTCACCAGCTTTTCAGCCCAGCGTCACTATTCATGCCAGAATGGGTATGGGTACATTGTAATAAGATTGTCCTATTCACAGTTTAGTAGAGACTCCCCTGAGCACACTGATTGTGGGATGTATCCTGCAAAAACACAGCCTTTCCATGAAATTATTATGCGAACAAAACATAAAAACACTTATTAACTCTAGTGCTCAGTGCTCGATGAATGTGCTTGCAGCGGCATGCAAGCCTCTTCTGCGTTATTCAATCTTTTGTACTGCACCAATTTTGAATTGTTCATAGTTTTTATCAAGGGCGTATTGTAACATGGCTGCATTATATCAAACGATTATACACATGCCCAACTCTCCTTATACAATATGCAGCTTAAATTCACAGACTGGTCTATTCTAATAGTCAAAACCAAGATATGATTTAAATTGTGATTGTAATTGTAAAATGTAGAATATTTTAAGTTGCTTGCTTTTTTAAACTGTTGGCTGAATTAGAGAATGCTTATTTCTTATTATATTTCTAGACTGGTCAAATGAGTGATATTGCAAACAGCTCCATTTTTTATTATTTGAAATATAATTAACTAAACCTGGGTGATGTTTAAGAAGCTACTTGGTTTTCAAGGCAGTTTTCTGAAAGACTAACAACACACAAATGTAGAATTTGTTAATTACATTAGCTACCATTTTTGCAAGGCCTCACATATGAAACACAGAGAAACAGACATGTTTCTGAAGATAAGCTCCGCCTTTTGTTTACTTTAATTGGTTATTCTTTGAACCAATGATGTTTGCTCTGCCTCGAAAGCAGCGCTGCTTTCAGAGCAAATTTGACTAGTGATCTTGTGCAGTGGACAGAATATGAGCTCATATTATCATACACTTTCTAGCTGTTATGTTATATACACAAATATTTCAAGATGATTCCTACTGTTTTAGTTGCACCACATACCTTTGAAAATATCCTTTCTGAAAGTATCTATGGCTTAAAGGAACACTAGATAAGACTTGGTATTTTTGCTCCTGGGCTATCCTTACAGTTGCAGAGTGTAATTCATTTTTACAGCACAGACCTGAAATCATAAATGAGGAGTGAGGGATGGAGGGGAGAGAATGTAGTAGTTTCCTACCCTCCTCCAAATGTTACATAGTGAAGTGTGTGCAGTGCTGAGGCTGAAGTAGCAACAACAGAGGTTCTGTCCTCCGTATTACACATCAGTGAAGCTTCACAATGATTTTGAAACTGTTTTAAGGTAAAAAATACAACCTAATGTTCCTTTAAAAGACAATATGACAAAATCTAGAACAGGTTGAGTCATCTTAACAAACTCAGTGACAGATGTTGTATATATAGTGTAGCTCCTCTTTCTTTCTCTCTTTCACTCATATAATCCACCTTTTTTCTAATCTCTTTTCCAGGGGAAGTGTTCCACACCAGTGTACCAGAGAAGCTAAGTCTGGCCACAGCATCCACTCATTGCCACACTCTGGGTGCTCAGCTGGCCACAGTCGGTCAGCTGTTTCTGGCCTGGCAGGCTGGGCTAGACCGCTGTGACCCGGGCTGGCTGGCTGATGGCAGCGTGCGATACCCCATCAACCAGCCGCGCCGCAACTGTGGAGGAGACGAGCCAGGGGTCCGCACGCTCTATCACAACCCCAACCGCACAGGCTTCCCTGACACCACCAACCTGTTTGACGCCTACTGTTACAGAGGTACGCTCCTGAACAGCACTTTATAATTGAAAAGCAAGTAAAATCACCTTGAATCTAATCAATATATTTATTATATACTAAAATGCTATATATTATTCTAATAGTGTATTTTTACACGTGAATTTTTCTACACTTTCTAAAAAAAGGTGTGGTAGAGGTACATTGTTGTCTCTAAATGTACAATCAGTGCCTTTAAATGTACAACAGTGTTTTTAAGGTCCAGTTTTGTTCCCTAAACCTACATTACATTGTTTAGAGAATGAATATTGTTAAGCATTCATTATAGAACTATGTAAAATAAAAGAACATAATATAAGCTCTGCACAATCAATTTAGAATATTGTCCAGTGATGTTCCCAAACTAAATGTACTGAAAAGTTTTTCCAGCAATATAGAGAAAACGTTATATTTCATTGCCTATGGCTATCACACATGAAGCCACTAATACTGGCAGGGTAAGGACAAGCAGGTCCTTCCTCCCAGAAAGGTGATTTGCCTCTTTCCCCCTTGCCGCCACACTGTCCAGGTCTGTCACATCAGTGGACAGACACCTATACTGGCTGGCAACATGCTCTGTAATGAGGGGAGGCAGGGATTGTGATCTCTTAGGCTGAGACATCATTGAGGATCGAACCAGCCATATCTCAGACACCTTGAGTGACGATGTCTTGGTGATAGGGCCAATGCTTAGAACACTAGGCCACTTGGGAGCCCATTTCAGAATGTTCTGAAAAGAATCTAATAATAAGAAATATTAGATATATACTGGGGTGGGCCATTTATATGGATACACCTTAATAAAAGTCTAAGGGGGTCAGATCGGGAGACCTTGGGGGCCATTCAACAGACCCACGATGACCAATCATATTATTAAGGTGTATTCATATAAATGGCCCACCCTGTAGAATGAAGATAGGATGATTTTGCGTCCTTGTATATGATTTGGCAGTGTAAAAGTCTGTACAATACTCTTTCTATAATTCAAAGCATTTGCATTCAAGCAAATAATACACAAGAGGGAGTGCTATAACATGAGATATTGGCCCTGGTGTGCCGTGGTTAGCACATTTCTGTTATCACCATTTGTTGTTGGATTTAAAGATAAAGAGGACAGAAAAAAACAATAATTGGTTTATCAACATTCTGCAAGGTGAAATAAACTCTTTTTTTCACACGTTCCATTTCGCTCACACATTCTCTCTAGCGTTAGTCCACCAATTAAAGTGGGTTCAGATCATAGTGATATATGATACAACTAATGAGACCAAGTTTGTCTTGTTTTAGTTCAAAGTGAGTATTTTGGATTGTGGCTCCAGAGCTGTCCTGCAGAACTCGTGAATGAAAGCAGCAAAATAAATAAATAAATAAATAAAGGTGCTTTGGCTCACACTGACCACAGCCCCAGGCACAGCCTTTTCCTGTCCTCTTTCTTATTTATTTCTTATTTTCTTTTAGTTTCTGTGCTCTTCTGGAGCTTCTTAAGCTTGACACACCCTCAGACATCGTCACGGTTCATGCTGTAGAACCTACTATTCTTTGGCTCCAGCTGGGCACAAACATTTTTTTTGTTCTGGAACCTATTGATGTTTGTGGAAGTGTGCTGAACTGTTTAAAATTATGAGCATGTGCAGGAACCGAATCTGTTTCATGTTGAAGGAAAAGAGCTATCAACTAACTGCAACTTGTAAGCACTGATGTTGTTACTAGGTTACATGTATTATGTGGAGTAATACCAGGAGAGATTTGGACAGAGTGCCATTATTGTGCAATATAGGCACTTATATGAGACATAGCTCAGCCAATCACATTGCAGGGTCAGAATTAACTGTGGTATAACTTTTAATTAACTACAAGCAACAATATCAAGTTCAAAAACATTTCTTCATTAAGGTTATTAATATACAGTTATATATAGTTATATATTTTCACTGCTCCACAGCCCAACATTTGTTATTGAGAATGCTGAGTCTAGGTTAATGACAAATTACTGTTATATTTTAGACAGTGACACCAATGTATCAAATTCTACTCTATGCAACTTAGACCAGATCTATATTTTAACTTAATCTCTGGGAGCTTTGCCCTCTCCACATTATCGAACACACTGATGTCCAGAGGAGCTGCACCTACACACTTTCCATTCTGAATGTGTTTTCTTCTTATTCTGAGAGTTCCTACAGAATTCCTACAGAAAGACCAATTTCATCATCACAATGCAGGAGATGTTTGAAAGCATGGAGATGTCTGAAAGGGTTATACAGACTTTGTTTGAACTATTTAAGGCAGAAAGCTTCTTATTTGTTGCTGTGCTTTTAGTACAATAGTGGTATAATTTGGGTTATTTTTAGTGCGTGTATTCTGTTGGCCAGACACATCAAAAGCCAAGAACAGTGATGATTCCACCCATATAGCACACACTTACTCTGGGCTTAACGGACAGCTTTTAGGATCTTTGTGTAGTAGTTTAGCTTGTAAACAATGTAAAATTCCTCCAAAATTCCAACATTTCTGAATAATTTAATTGTTGAGATAAAAACAATTTCACAAGTTGGAACTAGATGTTGAAACATTTCCATGAGGATTTGATGGCATTTAGCTACAAAATCATTGGTGAAACAATCAAAACTGGATCAGACACAGAAGTGCAGCTTGAGTTTTTAAACACTCACTCTCCACTCTGTTAGAAACACCTACCTTGTTGTTGTATAATCAGAGACTTTTGCATCTGTTGATGCATAGTTTGTATTGGTTATCTTCAAATCCTTCATCAGTGGACACAGGGCACTGCCCCTAAGGCGCTGGATATTTTTTGTGAACCATACCTGCTCTGTGGTGGTCCTGTGGAGGTCCTGACCATTAAAGAGCAGGGTGAAATGGGGATAAGAATGTATGCAGAGAAACATGTGGACTACAGTCTGTAATTGTAGAACAATTGTGCCTGTATGGTCAGAGCTGATAAAATGGACAGTGAGTATAGATACAATGTAGGTGATTGTTCAGTGTATAATGGCTGTGCTAGATTTTTGAATAAGAATCACTGGAGAAAATGACTGACTGCTCTTTTAAAGGTTAACATCTTTTACACTGTGTGTTCTAATGACTTGTGTGTTACAGAGATGGAAGCAAAGGCACTCCTGCAGACTTCAGAGGCATCCACTTCCAACTCCACAGATGAATGGGAACATCTCCAGCAAAACGGAGCCTTCCCAGAGCCCTCCACCTGGACCGGCCTGGTAGACCTTGAAAAGGAAGAGTTCAACTCCATCGCAGACAACGAGTCCTCCGAGATCTCAGAGGAGCATGTGGTCATTCATCTCCAGCCTGAAGAGGGGTCAGAGCACTGGGGGGAAGATGCCACCAAAGATGGATCTCCTCTCGCTCAGGAGAACCAGGTGGACCTCCAGGGGGGCTCGGCCAGAGAGGAGCCAGAGGAGAGTGAAGCAACCAGGAGCCATGACCTGTCCCCTGATCCCTCCTTGACGACTCTGTCCTCATCCACTCAGGCTCAGACAAGCAATAGTGTCTTATATAACATTGTCAACTCCATCATGAAGCCCTGGAGGTACTGGACGGGAAATGAGGAGATGGAGGCCAATTCCACAGAGTCCAGCCTAATAAAGGAGACATCAGAAGCAGTCCAGCCAGCCAGGATGAAGCCCAGTGGTGGACTTAGAGGGAGCAAAGCGAGTACTGATAACGCCATCTCAGAGCTTGAGAGTGTGGGACCTTCACATAACCCCTCCACACCAAATTCACAGGAAGGGCTTTCAGAGCAGGAGGAAGAGGTGGTTCTGACCATCCCTGGACATGAGTTGAAGAATCCCAGTAAAGCCCAGACAGAGCCTTCCATTTCACAAGCAGTGACATCTAATGGTAAGAGCTTTTTCTTTTTCAAAAGCCCACAGTATGTGAGAATAGAGTGTGTGAGGTTGCATTACTGAGCAGATTGGTGTTCTAACACTTCAGCCTTTAAAAGCAGTGTCAGTGATACATCCAGGACATGTGTTAAAACTGAAATTATGAACTTCCACTTTAAAGGAACACCAGGTAAGATTTGATATATTTGCTCCTGGGCTCCCCCTATAATTTTGGAGTGTAATTCACTTTTAAGCACTGTCCTAAAATCCAAAAGTTACATAGTGCAGTTTCAATGACAGAGGATCTATTCTCCCTGTTTCAGGTCACTGGAGTATCACAATGATTTTCATTCATTCATTCATTCATTATCTGTAACCGCTTATCCAGTTCAGGGTTGTGGTAGATCTGGAGCCTACCCTGAATCACTGGGTGCAAGGCAGGAACACACCCTGGAGGGGGCACCGGTCCTTCACAGGGTGACATTCACACCGATGGACTCTTTGAGTCACCAATCCACCTACCAACGTGTGTTTTTGGATATATAATTACAGTATGTTGCTGCTCTGCAATGTTTCTATTAGCTCCTTTGCTGCTGTGGGTGGTATTTCAGGTGCCCGTTGAATGGCAATCAAAAATCATAGCTGAGAGAATGTATACATTTAGCAACATAAATTTAGCCAGTCAGCATTCTCAAATCTGATGCCTCCAAGGTGCTTCTTCTGTCACCCCAAACAGAATCAGATTCCAACAGCTTCCACATTCTCCAAACTTCATCTGAGAGGAGAATTATCGATAAACCACAGGTCAAAGAGCTCAGTACAGATACAAATATATAAATATACAGAGAGAGAGAGAGAGAGAGAGAGAGAGAGAGAGAGAGAGAGAGATAGAGAGAGAGAGAGACTGATCATTAGATACAGTATGATGCAGCAATATATGGCACTATAAAAATGTGTCTTATTTTTATTGTCTTAAATTTTTCAATAAAACTTATTAGTGTTTTTGCTAATACATCTGTATGTTTTGGAACCAGCCTGTAATGTAATGTAATTTATATTATATTCATATTGCATTTATATTCATATTGCATTTAATTAATTGTCATTTCATCAATCATGATGATTATAATTTTATTTTTGCACTGCATGTTATTTACTTTTTTTTTTTTTGCTTTTTTTTTTTTTTTTTTGCTTTTTTTTTTTTTTTTTTTTTTTTGCTTTTCCATTAGGTAAATCTGGTACCTGGAGCTGGCTACTATTTTAGCACCTGCTTACTTGTGGTTTCATATGAGATTCTGCATTGCAGGGCTCTGATTGGCTAAAGAGATTTGTCAGTCATGATGAATTGCAGACATACAGCACAAACTGGCCATTTGTAAAATCTCCACGTTACAATGGTGATCACATTGGGTTTTTATCTAACTTACAATAGCAGGCTGTAAAATGACACTGTGGTCTTATGAAGCTGTATAAACTTTCCTTGGATTGGTGGGCAACACAATATTCCAGTGAGAGCTGGATAGTGCTACAAGGAACAAAAATCTACACTGATCTCTCTGAACCTCTGCATAGCTAAGCTGTGTTCAGTCCCAAATCACAAAAACGTCATGCAACAACACTATGAGTAAACAATGGTTAACCCTACTGCCATTGTTTTGGATTTCAAAGCATGTGATTCTCATTAGTGATGGTGAGTTACATTGTCACTGGCTCCATTTCAGAAGGGGAGCTGTGCTAGGGCGAAAGCTAGCAGGTCTCAAATGTTACTAGAGCCAAATAGAGTTGGTACCATGCAATGGAAAAAAAGTGCGGTTTTTCTGCTGATATATTTTAATATCAGTGTCTTGCAGCTTGTGCTAAATTGGACTGGGATGGTTTTTGAAACTTATAATGTGGCACAAACAACCCCATCTACATAGTAAAAATAATAATTTTTAAAAAGGCTTTGTTGTAATTTTTAGACAGAGAATAAAACCTACCACCCAGCAGGTCCAGTCAATGCAGGGATATAACTTTTTAGATGTTCCCACACTGCATTTTGAAACTGCTGAACGTGGATTACAGCACTACAGCTTCAAAAAGACTTTATAAGTGCTTCCAGAAAACATGATTTTCCTTAAAGATAACTGGCAAAACCCTAAAACTCTGTGTCAGCAACGATGAGGCGGGAAATGTGTCATGTGCAGTGTGATGTGGCTCTGTACAGCTATAGAAACACACATCGTCAGTAAGAGCCAAAGACAAAACTAACAACTTATATTGCTGAAAACTGAGATTGTAGATATGGTGCTGTATCAACATGTCACATTGTATGTTAAGGCAGACATCTCTAAAGTGATAAAAATCATGGTTCATGAAGTTTACCATGGTTCATGAAGCTGCAATATGGCACTGTAAGGCTACGTGAGAAAGCAGGTATAGTTACTGCAGATGTATATTGATTTGAATTTGATGAACAGGGTGAAATGTGCATGTCTCAGGGAGCCCAGGCACTGGGGGGCGGAGGAGATTTCTTCCCAGAATCTCTTCATTCTCAGAGAAAAGTAGAGTAGGAGGAGGGGTGATAAAGAGGTTACAGTATAGAGACATGTTATATTCCTTTCCTTCTGGCCTCAGGGCTTTAACACGGGAATCAATGCTTGTCATAGCCGCCCAAGCAAAGTGGCATATCATCTCCTTTCGCTGGGCCTTAAGCTCTCAAAAAAAAAAAAGTTAATGTTTGAAACATTAAGCTGTGATTGGAGTGTCTGTAACTGATGTGGGTTTAGCTCAATACATTTGGGTACAACTTTCCACTGGAGGAGGCATCAATACAAATATCCTCCTGCCGTGAGCCATGTTCAATGGAGGGCATTAAAGTTTAATGCTGGGTGAAAATTTTGCTTTAGTCAGCATGCATTATTTACATCCGAATCTAATTAATGTGCCATGGCCAAGCTATCAGTTGAGCCGGAGCTTTCCAGGTCTCTTCCAATTAGGGCAGATGCTGTGTGCAAGGTGTGATTATCTCTCCCTCTCTCTCACACACACACACAAACACACACAACCTTGTATCTGTGAATTGTGGGGACATTACATGTGCACATTGTGGGGATTAAATGGTGGTCCCCACAAGGAAGTCCCCACCAAATGGTCCACACAATGTGAAATTTTCCAGGCACATGCACACACACACACACACACACACACACACACCAAGTAAAGATATGCCAGAAAAGAGGGCCACAGACAAAGTGCTACCTGCCCTGAATGGGCCGGTGGTGGCTATTTCATCCTTCACTGGCTTTTTTACCTTGTTTCTTTCTGATTGGATGGATGCTGTGGAGAATTTAAACTTCACTCTGAGACTCCATGTCTCTGGATTGGTCCTGGATTCTCCAGAAAAAAAAGAAGAAGAAAGACTTTTGAATTTGAATTATGGATAAAATTGTCAGATAGACCTCTTTGAGCCTCTTCCAGGGAGAAAAAACTGTGTCAGTATTTACACTTTCAAACACAACATACATCACAATGATTTCACCTTGATCTGCTATGGTTTCTTCAGGGTCCTGCTGCAAATATTCAGCAGCAAAGCTTTCTATGTCTACACTGTTTTCACCAGGGTTCCATATATACAGATTCTCATAAACATACATGTAACAGCATGAATGTAATTAGAAACCCAGCTGCAGTCAGAAAAAAAGTTCATGTGAACACTTTTTGATTCGTATTTAGTAGAAAACAGAACAAAAACATCTTTTTTTCTGTACATCCACTCTCCTTCTTATGATAATTACTGCAATATATTACTGGGGCATTCTTGGATAAGAAATGTGAAATGCTCCAACAACATCTCCACTGACCCTTCAGGAATACTTTGTTGTTCTGCAATTACAAGCTGAAGTTATACAAGCACAACACCCCATCACCCCATCAATCACTGCAGAGCTGAGAATGATGCACCGTGAAAGTCATACTTGCACTGTGGGGCTGAAAGGGGGCAGTTAAAGTATGCAGAGCAACAGACAGACTGCAGTTTGAAATCACAGAACTACAAAGTGCTCCTGTGTGGTCAGTGGAGTTGAAAGAATGGACAGTATAAATCAAGGAGATGGTCATAATGTTGTGGTTGATCTGTTTATGTCACTTATGTAGTGACATTACATTAAGAACCAAGTTTAATTAATATTTTTCATTAGACTAGTGACAAAATTCTTGGATATTCAATATCTGCACCTTTCAGCAAGATGCAGATTTCCCAATCTTTCCCAATTGCAATCAATGAATGAATGTTGAATGCAACCCTCATAGTATCAATCAGTATTTTTAAATGTAAAAATACACAGTATTCAATATATTCCTGTCCCAATTTGAAATAAACTAGTAATAACAGAAAATGTACAGATGTTCATAAGGGAATAAATTAAATGTTAGACTAATCAGAATTTACGAATCACTGACTTATCTTTTCACAAACATTTAACATATTATCTTAACATCTTTTCGATTTGGGGTTTATATTTATATCTGCTTCTGTTTTCCAACTGCACTCTAGATACAACTCTAGATACATCACACGATGATCTTGGAAGTCAGATGAATGTGTTTAATCTATGTTCAAATATGCAACTGAAGTAGTTGATTAGTAATTCATATCTTTAATTAGACAATTACTTGGCTATGTAAATTGCATCACGTATATGCAACAACATTAACATTGAGAACTGAATAATTAATTATTGTTAAATATTTCATCATGGGTATGGAACATGCAGTCTGTGAATTTCAGGCCTTCGGGAAGCATACTGCCTTCAAGGCAGATTGTGTTACCTGTGAATCAAGTTTAATTATCCATTCATTAAACCCTTCATGAAATCCTACATTCAAAATAAATGCAGAGCCCTTAACCTGAAATTTGCTGGACCTATAAGGCTAGTGTTCTAGGTTCTAGGTCTTAGTGCAATACAGTTATTAAATTGACGGATGCAAAACAATGACTGACATGCCTCTCAGCCAATCACAATCTAAACACCACTTCTTATGTCAAGAGAAGGAAGAACTCAGACAGAATCCTTCAAAACAATCACAGAGTAAGAAGGCTGGAGGCCGTAAGTTATTTACACCATACAGGCAGCTGTTAGCTAACTTAACACAACTGGGCACTGGCAGTTCTCCTCCATGTGTGATGAGCTGCCCAAGGTTGTTGTGTAAGCGACAGTTTAAAAATATGTGGTACATCTTTGATCCCTTACACAAAAAGAAGATTATTTAAGTGTGCTAGTAGTTTACTTTATATATACTTGCCAGAAATATACTAAACAAATTAATATTTAAGTATACATGGCTTACACAGGTATATACAAAATGTATATTTGGAGTATACTTGTACATAAGGTTTCAGTTAAAATACATTTAAGAAAAGTATAATTAAGTAGTCTTGCTTTATACATATAGCTTACGTATCTTTGATTTGTAGTTTGGGATGGAATAACTTAGACTAAACAGTACATAGCAGGAAATGAACCAGTACACAATGTTACAAATCTACAGAGAAATACATAGTAATAGATAGTTCTGACAATATTCTTCCCAGATTTAAGCATCTAAATTGTAAATAAAGTACTAAAAGTCTATAAATAAAAAATAAATGTTATTTGCGTCATCATAATTTTTAGTTTTTTTATTATACTATGTGAGCTCCCATCCAATGGTGGTGCCGTTTCACCATGTACATTCCAATTCTCTGTTATTTACTCAAAAGGAGAGCCAGTCGGTGACAGATTTAAAAACACTAATTTTTGAATTCTTCAGGTTAAGTTTAGTGTTGGGTTTAGGCTTAGGTTCACGGTTAGAGTTAGTCAAAGTTTTGTGCCTGCTTTGGCATTGCCAGAAATTCACCGCCTACAATTTATGAATACTGGAAATAGTCTTTTAATAAAATGTGTATGTTTTCACCATGATACCACATTGATACACACAATTCATAATCCATTACAATTATAAAAGGATAGAAGTGTATAACTAGTAAAATGTACATATAAAGTAGTTTACGTTTAGGATAGTTACAGTACAGTAGTTTTATAAACTAAAAAGTGGGCAAATTCAGTATTTGAAATAATTCAAATATTTAAAATAATATCAGGAAATATCTAGTAGTTTTTTGTCAATATATTTTCTACCTAAAGTATACTTAAGTATACTTAATAAAATTAAATGTAAGTATAGTTTTTTGGTAAGAGATGTCTTACAGGAAGTATGTCCTAGCTTGGTAGGTTTGAGGGATTGGTGAGACGTAGCGAGCAAGTCTACACTCAGATGTGTCATGCTATGGATATCAAAATTTTCCAAACAACTTGAAATGATTAGAATCTTATCTGGCCCAGTGTAAAATGCTAGAAAAAAACAAAAAAACAAAGTGTGCCCCATGCAACAAATGCAAGTAATTTACTAGTGTTATTGCTGTTAGCATTTTTATTTTGTTATAGCTATGTAGAAGTGAATGAGCAACAATGTATGGGGTATATCTTTCTCTTTCATTGGACCCCAGGGCATGGTCCTGTAGAGCTAAATTGTCTCCATTGTGGTGTTTAAGAGAGTTCATCCCCTGTGTATGCTCTATATTTCTTCAGCAGTATTTGTGCAGTGTTTAGCAATGTAGCATTACTTCATGCTGAGTCAATGGAACTGCCATAATGACAATGTTCTGGGCCTTGCAGCACCATTACTTTTTAATGCTGTCACACACTGATTAGCTGAGTAGCTAAACACACACACAAAAGCAGTCTGACATTGACAGACATACAAGACAGACACACACACAAATGCACATACACACGCACCCACACGCCACTATGGAAGTCTTGAAGGATTAAGTGTTTTTATGGAAATTTAAATGTATTATTAATGTGGGATTTACTAAGTATCCAGACAGCAAGAACAGGAAATGCTTTCAATCTACGTGATGTATGGGCATTAGTTCAAGGAACAGACCATTCATAGAATTGGCAGGGGGCATTTTTACACAAACACTAGTTCTAGAGAGTGAAAGTGGCACATATGCTCACAGCTCACTATAACTTGTATCAACATTAATTATCCATTTTATCAGCTCCATTGACTGGAGCGCTTTGTAGTTCTACAATTACAAACAGTAGTCTGTCTGTTGCTCTGCATACACTGTCAGCCCCCTTTCACATTGTTCTTCAATGCTCAATAAAAGATGTGTTGTTAATGCACACTATGAGGTCATGTACCTTGAAATAGCTCCTGTATAAATGTCAGGATCTCTTAAGGGGCCTGATGGATAGATAATGAGTGTACTGTACAGCACTACATACATTAAAGTTAATAGCTGCAGTTTGGGAGGCAGCTGCATGTTTGGTTTGCTAATTAAGCATGCATTTAAATAAAGCTATCTCCTCCCTCTGACTATGTTAATCACAGTATGGTGTCATCCCTGCAGGACTAATTCCGTCAGAACGGATGGAAGAGGGGAGTCTCACAACTGCTGCCAGTCCCTTGGGTTCTGTGATCAATTTTGGCTCTGGGCCAATGCTGGGCAGCCAGCAGAGATGGGCACTGAAGTCTTTGAGAGGATACGGACCCCCAGGCAGTAGCGGACTTGTCATGACCCAGACCAGTGGACCCATGGAGGCCAAAGGAGGGGCACTAGAGATCATGGCCATCCCAGTCTCTCCGGATAACCATGAGAATTTCTCTGGGGAAGGGAAAGATCTGATTGAAGAGAGTTATCCACTCCCTGAGGGCCCTCCGTCACAGGCCTCTCCACAAAAAGGGATATCAGAGGAGGAGAAAGACACTGACGGAAGTGGGGGAAATGACTTTTTCAGCAACAACAGTGAAGTAAAAAGTACAACTCCTACTGAAGGACAGACTGTGATTCTGCAGACCACAGTCCAGTGGAAACTTGCGGGCCTTCCAGTTGGGCCAACTGGACCACCTCATAGTGGCTCTGGTATCAAGCAGAATAACTCAGACAGCACACCTGCCGAAGCCAGGGGAGAGATCCTATATGTGCAACGTCCAGTGGAAAAATCTGCTGTCAGTCTTTCTAATACGGTCAGGATACCTTTGGTCAAACGGAAGAGCTTGAATATACCTGTTTTTTCAGAGACTCCAACTCCTTTTATTTCGAATACTCCTGAATCTACAAGTGCTACAGATCCTCCAGCAACCAGCATCACGATGATGACAGGTTACAACCAGATCCCAACCACAGATGCCACCACAGCTGGAGATACTGCATCCGACACAGATTCTCTCATGTCCTTTACTTGGCTACCAGTGGTTCAAGAAGATACTCATGAGCCACAGACACATTTGCAGACTACTCCTGTGACCAATATAGGGTTTGAGACCACCAGTATCTCGCTTCAACTGACCACACCAATTGCCAAGGCAACCTCCCAGTTGGCAGAGTCCAGATCAGGGGCTTCAGAGTCATTTATTTTAAGTCATGACTGGACAACATCAGGCCAGGACTTTGAGAAACATCCATCTCCTACCACAGAAACAGTAGGTGGAGATAATTCAACTGAGGCCATGGCTAAATTGGAAAACATCCCTCCAGCTGCATCAGGTGAGTCCCTCTGTTGTTTTGTCATCCATATCCCCTGTAACCACTCACTCATTCCCATGTGGGAGAGACACTGTTATGATTAACTTGTCCTTTGCCGAGCACTGCGTCTCATCTTAAGTGGTTTCAGCTCGAGAGAGGGCTTCATTTCTCATGCTGTGGACGTTTTCTATTCCCTTCTCTCGCTCTTCGAAACATAGGGGATAAATGTAAACAAAGAAAGTGCAAAGCGTTAGATTGAAGCAGCCCTAGCAAAGTAATTAGAAGGTCAGGGGCAGTGCAATTAGGGAAGCAGGCTAAGGCAAAGATCTTAGACCCGAACAAATCAATGTTGACAGAAGCGGGTAGGAGTGTGCAGTAATTGACTCCAGTCTCACTCACTTGTCCATGCCCATGTTTTAAATTGTACAGGGTGTGTAAGCTCAGCGTCTCCTTGTTCGGATTGATTTTTTTCTGGGTGGGAGACTCTCTGGGAGCTTTAAAAGACTACAGAAGTGTAGATCAGCAAGCAATAATTGCACTGAAAGTGGATATTTGTCAGTCTCCCCTATATTATTAATACTAGTAGAGACAACTTCTGAAGTAGAAAGAAATTCCAGCAGAACCTGACTTTCAATTAAGGTGTCTGTAGACCTGCTCCTACTCAATAACCAATTCGATTGGGTAGTTTTCAAGGTTTTCAACTTTTGATTACCAATCAAGCATGTCGGACATAATTAGATTGGCTGTGTGTGTGTGTGTGTGTTTGTGTATGTATGTGTGTAATGTGATTAGTTTACTATGTAAGATATTTAATTGTTAATATGCATTGTAAGCTGCAAATAATTAAATAAATAAAGCATCACTCATACACTCTCAGGAAAAAAAGGTACAGTAGAGGTACATCATTGTCACTAAAGTTATAAACAGTGTAAATGTACCTTTCAAGGTACAACAGTGGTTTTAATGTCCAGATTTGTTCCCTAAAGGTTACATTCTTTTCTCCAAAAGGAGAGGAGAATATGTGTATGATTTCTTTAGAGAACTTTGTAAAATAAAACAATATAATATAAGCCCTGAAGATGAAACGAGGCGTATAAAATCAACACAATTTTAAAAACTACTATTATAATAGCACCACTTAATACCACCACAGAGACAGAAAAAGTGGGGCTGAAAGTCTTGAAGTGAATTTATGTATATTTTACTCACAAACCATTCCCAGGTTTTGTACAGTTTATAATAAATATAACTGGCAGTTGTTAGATGTGTACTAAATATATCCATGGCTACACAGTATGAAACTTCTGCCATAAAACTTACATTTACTGTAACTGCAACCCTACCTTCCAACTTAAACCTAATTCTAATCTCCAATAGGTTAGAAACAGCATTTGGGCTTGTTTAAGCTATAGCTAACAACTAAGCCTAATGGATTGTGTTTTTCCACTGCATGGTGCCTAGGGTGACCAGATCTGAAAAAGAGGACACATCTTTTTTTTTTTTTTTGGGGGGGGGTGGGGGGGGGGGGTTAGCTGAAGCTTAGCTGAACCTATGTGTGCTTTTAGGTCCTTTACACCTTTATTTGCTACTCAAAACATGGGAATTTCTTTTTTAATTCATTCAAGAACTTTCATTTACGTTTCGGCATAGCTGCTCGAGATGAGGGTAGGTACATGAGCTTTGTCTGTATGTTTACAGAGAAGGTTATCAACCAATAACGATAGCTCTATAGTCAGACCGTGCAATCCAAAGATTTTAGGCTACTTCACCACGCCCCCTTCTCACTCAAGCGAACCAATCGGAGTAGGGCAGGGCGGGACTAGTTTGTGAACAAAACGCTCCTCGAAATTCTATTTAAGCTCTAGAAAAACAAAATTGACGTTTGTGAAATTCATTGACATTTTTTCAAGTCTAAAAAAGAGGACATATCCGGGTAAAAGAGGACATATCCGGGTAAAAGCGGACGTCTGGTCACCCTAATGGTGCCTTCCCGACTCGACCCTGCTCTACTTCGCTATTTTCTTTTCTCAAAGTACAAATGACAATGATTTGTGTGAACTTTTAGTAGTTAAGTAGGCGTACCCTGGCATGGTGCAGAGTAATCACACTATTCTAACAAACTGGACTTTGTGGGTCAAACTTGCTCAGGCACAGAATCGCATAGAGCGTATACACACTAAAAGTGTGTATTGAGTCAATATCTGGCCTTTCTTAGCTCTGATACTTTGGCAACTTAAAAGCAGGGCTGACAAGCAAACACAGCTGTTAATGAAAAAGCCCAGATGCTTTGAGTAAAGACGAGGAGCTCTGTTTGTCCTCCTTCATTTTTTTCCCCATGGTGCAGGTGGGAGTTCGTAGGCCTCTTTAATCAATGATATGCTGGTGGAGAGGCTTCTGCTCCCTCTCTTTCCCCCAGAGGCCTTTTAGGTAGTACAAAAGGGCCCTTTGAAAAATGGCCACTTTCACCACAGGCATAACAGCATTGCCATGCCAGTCCACTTTAATTAGGAATAGGCATCGTCCTGTGATTGGCTGAGAATCTCCTATGTCCTGTATGCCAGCTCTGCTAACATCAGTTACTTTCCATCCTGATTTAAACAGGCCTGCAATAACATTCTGGCCTCAGCAGAACTTTCTTCTCCAACTCAAATGGTGCACAAGTTTTATTTGTCAAGTGCTGAATGTTAGAATCCACCTTAAATGTTGCTAAAGTTACACTCTAGAGCAGAAAATACTGTGTAGCCCCATTAAAATTATCCATTCCACCTTAAGTAAGGCAAACTTTGTGTCATTTACAGAACTTTTCATTCCCCCCTTAAAAAAATGGCTCAAGGCACTGCTGTGTCTGATCCACTCATACCAGCACAACACAAACTAATACACCACCACCACCAGTGTCACTGCAGCATTGTGATTCACCATCCAAACCATACCTGCTCTGTAGTGGTCCTGTGGAGGTCCTGACCATACAGCAGGGAGAAATGGGTATAAGAAAGTATGCAGAGAGACAGGTGGACTATTCTCCTCTATGTTGGTAATGTTAGGCTCTCAGTTCTAAATTCACTCTCTTTTCAAGGGATCTGTCCAAGGGGTATATAATAGTAAATGGAGCACCTTTAATTCACTGCCTTGTGGCTAAATCTTTAAGGCAGCCTGCTCTGCCTACAAGGTAAAACACAATGAATATATGATCAGTGTGGTAAATCTAGAGAGAGAGAGCAAAGAAAATAGCTAGTCTTTAAGCTTCTACATGTAGCTACTTTTCTTGTTTTTTTTTTTTTGTTTTTTATTTGTGTGGTTTTTTTTTTTTCGCTCCAAGCCGCCTACCAGACCTTGAATTCGGTGTGAGGAGCCAAGAGTGAGGAGGCTATTGATTTTTGTGCCCAGTTTTCTTTATTGCTACATCCAGCTCCTCCAGGTTTATGCTCAAAAATGCACTCCGCTGCTTATTTATTTATTTATTTATTTTTGCCATTGTTATGTCTTGTTTCCCAGCAGTGTTTATGAAGACGCCTCTGCCCTCGTTGGCTCAGAAAGCTGGAGTTGGTCAGGAGCTCTGGCTCAGTGTCCATTGCTGGCGAGAAGGCCCTTAAATGCGTTTCATTCTGGAGTCTATTCCTCCCTTGATTTCACTGCTGTCTATACAGAGCACAAATGCAGTTTTTTTATTTTATTTTTTTCTCTGTATCAGTCACGGTGGATCTAATCCTGTAAAATTCTCTAGCGCTTACTTAATGAATAGGATTTGAAGGAAGCATTGCTTTAGGGAGCAGTATAGCTTGGTGTGATTAGAAAAAAGGGGGGCATACTGTGACTGTGATGAGCATTTGATTTATTTGTCAGAGAAACCAGAGATAATGCCAAGAACGCAAGTGTGCAAAATGAGCTTAGACGTTTGTTTGGTGACTAGCACTGGAGGTTATGCATGAGCAAACACGATGCACTTCTTTCCTAAGTTATTTTGGTGAAATATAAGATTTCATTTATACATTTTTCAGAGTAAAAAAAGGACTGAATTGAATCATTGATGAAGTTTGTGGTTTGAGAACTCAGTTCTTTTGAGGAGCTACTGTGTTAATTGTAGCTGCTGCTCATGGCAGTGCTCAGAGTGATTGTTTTGTATTATTACTACTGTGCCATTTGCTTGTTATATTCCTGCAGAATGTATGTGTATGTGGAACTCACTTAAATATCAGATTACATCTGTATGTCAAACTTACTCATCAAACATAATTAGAATTCATGCTATTTTCTTTTTCCTTAGATCTATATGAATTTGGCCTGTGTGCTGTCATTTATTAGTATTTCTTCCCCTGTGTATCATCTGACACTTCCTTGATTTGTTTGAACTGAAGACCTCATGATACATCTCGCCTAACAATCTCCAACCTCTCATTTTCCTTTAGAATTAATCAGTCTGTAAAATTAGTTACATGTAAACGGCCTCTCTCCACCCTGATAGGTTTGTATTTGTGTACCTTTAAAAAGCAGTTGAAGCTAAAACACTCTTTATCATGGATGGAAATGAACTGCTGTAGACTGAATCTATGGAATTATGCAGTGCATGTATTGTATTGCAAAACTCATCCTGGTGACAAAAATCTTTCCCCCAATTTGGATTCACTCCAAACTTCTCCTACTGCCCAAGGTTATCCCAGCACCTGTTTTCATACCGAGCACAGTGTCTCATTGTCTGGTGAATCAAACTGAGTCTTGATGCCCCAATCCATGGAAGTGCTTCTTTCCATCTGTTTCAAGCACCTCCAGATTCAAGAACCTCCATAAATCAAAGTAAATGCAAGATATAGACTGGCAAAATTGTGCATGGAAACTGTTTTGGGATCTCATGCAAAATGCATAACTCCAGGTTAAAAACTGCTCCTTTAGATACTTACCACAAATAGTCGTTACACCTAGGTGAGGTGAATTTTTCACAAGGTTTGATGTAAACAGTTTGTGATAGCTGGGTACATCTGAGGGATACACATGGAGGGCAGAGAGGATAGCAAGGTTCAAACTCTGAACCAGATTTCAGTGGTTTTCAATAGAGGACTCAGATGTGCTTTAGGCACGAATAGCTTGTGTAAGCATAACATAGCTTGTATTGACAGCTACACAATGAGTGTGGGTTAGAAGAGTGTAAATTGCACCATCATTAGGTTTTGTTGTCAGTTAAATCAGCCAAATATTTACCTGTTTCTGGGTTAATAACCCTGCCTACAGTTCCACCCATCTTCTAAATACCATCAGCTATTCCACCACAAACTACACGCCAAATATATGTATAATTTATGTATAAGGCAAGAATACTTAATTATAGTTTAACTAATCGTTAAACAAAAAGCATACTCTCTTATTTGTAGTTTAAAAAAAGATACTAATAGCACACATAAATAAACTTCTATTTTGTAAGGGGAAACAAGCTAACCCTAAGCCCACCTACCAATTAATAAAACTTATTTTAAAAGAAATGTTGGATGAGCAGATGTCCATAAACTTTGTGTACTGTAAAAGAATTTTGACACCGATACGACTGTGAACATTAACATCTGTGGAAAATAATTGCAGACAGAATTGGCAATTAATATACAAGCAAAAATGTTCAAACATCTAGACTATTATGTATCATATTTATTATGTATAGAATAATAGAATATTTATATTTATATTATCCATCAATCCATTATCTGTAACCGCTTATCCAATTTAGGGTCGCGGGGGGTCCAGAGCCTACCTGGAATCATCGGGCGCAAGGCGGGAATACACCCTGGAGGGGACGCCAGTCCTTCACAGGGCAACACAGACACACACACATTCACTCACACCTACGGACACTTTCGAGTCGCCAATCCAACTGCAACGTGTGTTTTTGGACTGTGGGAGGAAACCGGAGCACCCGGAGGAAACCCATGCGGACACGGGGAGAACACACCAACACCTCACAGACAGTCACCCGGAGTGGGAATCGAACCCACAACCTCCAGGTCCCTGGAGCTGTGTATATTTATATTATAATGTATCAAATATTTCTCACTATGAGACAGTGGCAAAACATGAATATATATATATATATATATATATATATATATATATATATATATATATATATATATATAGGCACATCTACCTTGTATCTACATTCCATGTGACAGGACCATCACAGAACAGGTAAGATACGAGTGGTGGATAATTGCAGTGCATTGCAGTGACACTAATGTATTGGTGATGTGTGTGTTAGTGTGTATTGAAGTATTTAAAATGTTTAAAAACTCAAGAAGCACTGCTGTGTTTGATCAACTCATACCAGTGCAACACAAACTAACACTGGGTCCTGACCATTAAAGAGCAAATGGACAATGGACAATGACTGTAGATGCAAGGTTAATGTCTCTAATCTAGTGATCGTACTTATCTGAATTCCACTGGGAAAATGTTTGCTTGTTCAAGCAATAAAATTATGCCAGAGATATGAATTACTTTCTTTGAATAAAATCATACAAAGCAACATCGAAGAACATCCCAAAATAATTTGAATTATGTAGAAATTATATTAGAGCAATCTCAGAATTAGAAATCTTAGATATATTGACTAGAAATATTATGTTTTCACCTGCTTATGTATTGTCTTTTTGTGATAAACTTGCCTTTTCTCTAAACCTGTGGTTCAGTAAGCAGGTAACTGAATAGAGTGAGCTGAAAATTTGCTTTTCGTGCACCAGCTAACAGAGTCTGTATTGGGCTCTTCACACCGGTGCTGAAGGCATGGTTCATGGGAGATAATGATCACACCAGAGGCATAAAAGTGAGTGTGAACGCTTACTGCTGTACGGCTCAGCTCCCGTCGAGCACCAGAGCCCTGCATATGGTCTTTGATCACTCATGGATGTACAGTAGCACTAGTGCTAGAAGGCGAGTTTACAGTTGTAGCCTTGGCTAACAAAACTGTCAACTTCTCCTCAGTCAGACAGCACAGCACCCTCTGAGAATTTGTTTACTGTCACCGCCTACACAATCCACTGGGAGTTTCAATAGGTAGACCTTCTAACGTCTATAAAGGGAATATGAAGAGCTTATGAATGCTCCATCTCTTATTAATCATATATATATATAAAAACATTTTTTGAACCTGTTTTCCCTCAAAAAGGAGATATTCTGCTTTTATTTCTTTTTCACTAACACAACAGCACAGGTGCTGTAGTAAATGAGTAATCTCGCTTCTCTTTGCTCTGCTGGGGAAAACAGTAACAATGTTTCTTACTCTGAGCTACTTTACCTCCCCTACAAAAGGTGGAAGGCACAGTGGTTTTATTGCTAACGCTAATATAGCTCATGCGTTTTGCGTTTATGATTGTTTTATGAAGTTTGAGTTGCATATACATGTATGATGCACTGTATCTACCTATGCTATGCTTAAAGTAGCAATCTAAACTTTACATTTATTTTTCATAATACCAAATTAAACATGTGTTCAGCCCATATGGTAGAACTAAGGCATATTTATTGCAACAAAAAAATGTGGATTTAGTTTTTCACAAAAGGTTATTCCACCATCTTGTGTCCTATTCAGCCAGAGAAAGAGTCCCATTGTGTTGTGAATCAGACTGGGCCTTGATGCCCCAGATGCTCCTGAGCATTTGAAAAGCTGCATTGTCCCCATTGATGAAACATGAGCCACTCACCTGGATATAGGCCAGAAAACCTATGCTGGAATATTTCGTTCCATCTGATAATTCATGTGGCTTCAGGTTCCCTGTTGGTGTGGAACTCCAGCTTTGCCTTGTCTGAGCTGAACAGAGCAGACAGCTCCTCTCTCCAAACCCCGCTGTGATCCTTATTTTAGTAATACCCCATTTTATTTCACTGTCACTTTGAGGAAACTCATCCCAGCTCTTATACCGTACACTGCTATTCATTCTACAACACTCTGCCTGCATGATGTTAAATCATTATATCGAAGCAGGAGTGCATCTGATCTGAAGTCTGATCTGATCTCTGCTCAGGTGAGAATAGCTGATGTGTGTCAGAGCGCTGGTGTAAAGACAGAGCCTGGTGATAGGCAGCTGTTGCACAGTACTCTCAAGGCATAAAAGAATAGTTTGGTAAAAAAAAAAAAAAAAAAAAAGTATCCAATTTACACCATTTCCCCCTTACCTCAGATGAAGGCGATCAGCTCAGACATGATTGGCACCTGAGAGTTTTAGATTTATAATGAGGCTTATGTATCTAACAAGTAATGGAAGCGTTGCCTCAAACTGCATCATACTTCAAATCATACTTAAAGGAGCAATCAACAAACAATATTTATACTTTTCTCTCTCTTTCTCTCTCTCTCTCTCTCTCTTTAGAGAAGTCCACGTGGCATGAAAAGACAAATTGCTTGCAGTCCATAGAGCAGATCCACACACAGTGATATCTGTGTTTAAAATCAGTTAAAGTGTAACAATAAAGATTCTCTGATATATCCAGCGCTCTAGGTATCGATATAACCGGTTTCTACTATGGTTCAATATACTGAACGTTCACTGGATTAGAAACATCTACACTGTATCTACTTGTAGCTCTAAAGTTACAGGTTGTATTCCACCAGTTTCTCTGCATACCTTGTTAACCACCTTTCACCCTTTTTTTCCAAAGGTCAGGACCCATAGAGGACCACCACAGATCAGGTATAATTTGGGTGGTGGATCATTCTCAGCAGTGGTGTGAAACTGACATGGTGGTGATGTGTTAGTTTGTGTTGTGATGGTACTAGTGGATTAGATACAGCAGTGCTGTTCAAGTTTTTAACCCCTCGGTGTCACCTATGAACTGAAAACATCCAGCCATCGGCGTCCTGTGGGCTGTATCCTGTGTCCACTGATGAAAGATTAGAGGACGGCCAACACAAAGCATTGCAGCAACAGATGTGGTCTCTGATGTTGCCTTTTAAAGGAAGACCAACAAGGTAGGAGTGTTTGATGAGTGGACTGTATGTTTAAAAGCTCCAGGCCCATTGACTTATCCACTCATACCAGTGAAACACACAAACACAAGATCACCATGTCAGTGTCGTTACAGTGTGAGAATGACCCCTAACCCTAGCCAAATCATAAATGCTCTGTAGGAGCCCTGACCATTAAAGAACAGAGTGAATGTGGGCTAAAAAATATGCAGAGAAACAGATGGCCTACAATATGTAATTGGTAATTGTAGAAGTGCAGAGTGCTTCTATATGTTAAGTGGAGCTTACCATATTATTGGGAAATGAGTGTAGATACAACATAGGTGTTTCTAATCGAGTGATTATTCAATGAATACGGTTAGTTATAAAATTCACCAGTCATTTTATTGACAACATTATTTATAATTCCATTCATTTTGAAGAAAAAAATAATCTGAAGTACAAAGGTGGTGTACGATTCATTATGTGATATGTGAAATAATTATTTGATATATGGAAAATAACATACTGTGCTCAATAAAGCGAAGATAATGACCAAGCAGTGTACAAAAGGGTCAAGGCACTAATTAAAATGGGTGTCTACAATTTGTCGGACAAATAAACCATAATCAACTGTATTTGGGGTGAGGGGAAATTTGTGTATGTTTCTAATTAGCGACTCAAGCTGAAGCTCAGTATACTTTTTCATACTGGGAATTTGAAGACAAAAAAAGAGAAGAGACAGAAGAGAAACATGAAGAGTAGAGGAGAAGGGAGGGTGGTGTTGGGAGGGGGGGTAGACAGGCAGGGAGCCCGTCTCTGTGCTTAAAGCAGCCCCAAGCTTCCAGCATTCTCCCATTAGCCAGACTGTCAGAGCTTCTCCAGATGCTAACAATAGCCGAGGAGCAAGGCCGGATGAAAGCTGCTTGGTTCTTGCTGCCTCCTGCTCTCCTGCCAGCCAAGATCCTGTCCAAGAGATATGAAACCCAGGCTACTAGACCTCACACACGTTCTCACACAGCTCAGATGGCAGGCCTATTAATAGTGCTGTTTTATATCAGGGTCACAAGTGAGGAAGTTAGAATTTGTGAGAATTTTGCAAATCTCACGGTGTGGGTGAATCACCAGGCTTTAATCTTAGCTTTTTTAATGCTAATACAGAGAATATTTTAAGATGTGTTTTATTTATTTCTCTGCTCTCTGGTCTGTGGATTGTTTGGGGAATATATTTCAGTTGCTCTGATGATTTAAATATAATCAATTGTGCCTTGGACAGCTGTTTGACAAACAGTCTTTGAATCGTCTTTGCAGGGCACGTTTGTTATTGTCTATAAAAGCAGTGTTTTGTCTGCTTTTTCAAGGCTTCATTTAAATGACACAGGGACAACTTCAGTAAACAGAGATGACCCCGAATTGTTGGGGTATTTCTCTGTTCTCTGTAAACATTTGTGTGAGTAACATATCATTAGGATTTCAGAACAAAGTAAATTTGAGTTATTAGTCAGTCTGTGCCTCCCTCAGAGCCATCAGTGAGTGGTTTTCACATGCTCTCAGTCTTGTTCCCATTATGTGTAATTACCAGCCATTTATTTCAACAGCATTCATGGCATTCTTTGTCAGCAGAGTTCACTTTTGTCTAATGTTTCCAGTGCACATGTTTCATTTAGTGCACATGTCTTTATAGGAAAGCAGGAAAGCGTATCGACAAAAAAAAAATCACTGATACTGATTAATTTGGTCTGGGCCTTAAAGTGGACAAATTATACCTTTTTTTCACAAGTTAACACAGATTTCTGGGGTTCTAATCAACATCAGTGACATACTTTGATCAAAATAACACAAGTATCAAACACTGCACCATTCTCATTCTATCCAAACAGCCCATCCAGGCCATCCAGTTTCAGTACCTGTGAAGTGTGTGAGAAAAGCTTTGGTTTTTAGCCATTTTCGCTCAGGTCTCTTTCTTCTCCAAATCTGTATTCGCATTATTAAATCAGTACTCTTATTCCTTGTAAGTTATAGTTTTCTTGTTCCATTTAACTTTGTCTTTGTATTCTTAATGTTGCTCATATTAGCGTTCCAGCACTGTAATTCGAGAGAATCATACAAGGAGACTGGACAATCATAAAATGTCTGTACTTTTAAGAAACAGCACAAAACCAGAATAACTCCTTTTAACCAATGTTTTCTAACTTAAGCAGGCCAAAAAACTAACTAGGTTATTTTTATTTCACAGTTTGTAGGATGTTAGGAGCTCTAGATCAGATCTAGAACAAAATTAATGTTCATATGAACTAATACACTGTAAGTGATACACTATAAATAGCATTCTGGTATGCTGATAATAAATGATTTAAACAAAAATTGAGCACATTCATCTACTTGCCTTTCATTAAAGGGACATTGAATAGAACAGTAAGCTCTCATGCTAATTAGGACACTCTGGTCCTCCTCAGCTAGAGTATCTCACCCGCATTAAACCGCTATAACCCCTACATGCTGAGAATGCAGCACATATTTATTGCAAAGAGTGATATGTGTTCCAGCCAGAGCTGGTTGTCCATTCCCTAGCTGCACATTTGGCTCGCGTCCCGCTGTAATTGTGGCTTCTGGAGCAGTGAGAGCGAAAGGCCGACAGGAAATGTGATACAGTGCATCATACGAGATGGGCACTCAGGTTTAAAGAGTGGAGAGTCATTTAGGCACACAAGAGGGATGGAATGGGCCTTAGAGTAGCTTGCGAAGAGCTTAATTTGTTTCAGTTTATCTGTGTATAATAGTTTTGTCAATATTTTACCTACCAGAGAAATTGTGCTACACCATATTCACATATTGTTGCTGTCATCAAACACCAATTGCTCTGACGTTGTGCAAACAAATTGTCCAAATACAGAAATATCTAATATTCTGTACCATTGCTCAATGAATGGACAACATCCTGTTTCTACAGGTTACACTTTACATTTACATTTATGGCATTTGGTGGACATTCTTTTCCAAAACAGTCTTGCAGTTGAAATCATGTTACAGATGTGATTGAGGATAAAGGATGGGGATGAAAAGGAAGAAGGAGGATATCAATACTTCTGTGAACATGATATACTTAGATGTGTACATATTCTGATGGCACATCTATGGGAGGAGCCGAGGAACTCACGGGGAGCACCCAGCATACTCAGTGGCCACCATTACTGTTGTTAAGGGGTTGTTTTTAGGAGTTGATTTTTTAATTTTGATTATTAAAAGTTGATTATTTTTTTTGGGGGGTGTTTTAATGTTTTGGTGTTATGTGTGTGTGTGTGTGGGTGTGTGTGTGTGTGTGTGTGTGTGTGTGTGTGTGTGTGTGTGTTGGAGTTTAGTGAGATAGTGGTGTTGAATGGGCGTTCACCATCCTGAAGAAAGGGTCTCTGTACACGTGGTACACCTTCATCTCACTATACAGCAAGTCCAAACTGCTGCTGGCTCCCTTCTTGCTTTTTTATTACCCTTTTAGGTACACCAAATAAAGACTGCTTAAAGACATTCTTATTTTACTCTCATTTTCTTGCCTTCAGTCACAATATTCACATTTATGATAAACAAGTGATTTAAAACAAGTGATGTGTTGCATTCCATTGTAAATTACTTATTGTTCCTGCCAAACTGTCATATTATATAATATATTCATTATTATCTTTAAAAAGTAATCTCACTATAATTTTACTATTATTCTACACTATTATTAACTTATTACTTTTAAGTTACTCCCTATAGTAATGGCTCTAAATGAGGCATGTCTCTATCCCTGCTTCTACTCTGAACTAGATTCAGCCAATTAAGTTTGATTAAAATTATGAAATTTAAGCCCTGGAGACATTACACGACTTTTAAAGTTTATAAGATTATAAACAGACTGGGTATTTCACACTACTGTTTTGCTGTTTTGTGGTGATATTTAAGGAGACTGGAAAAACCGATTTCCTTTCCAAACCGATACTGAGTGAAATTCAGTCTGGTATCTGCAATAACGATCCGATACCGATACTTTGTGCAAACACACATAAATAATGTGTCTGGCACTTTTTAAACAAAGTTGCTTATTCATAATAATAATTACTGATGTAAACAACTCCAACAGCAACAGTGCTTAGTACTGCTTAAAGCTCCACATTTTATCCCTCTGTACCTGGATAGTGCCTGTCTGCAGCAATGAAGGACTCTGCCAGAGACATCTGTCTTGCCCTTGCAGCAGACATCACAAATTGCGACTGTTTGTGGAGCTGAAATAGCTCCACACATGACTCTGTTTACACTCTGCCATTGTGTGTGTCTACAGACTGAGTGATTGACTGACTGAGCAGAGTTCCGCTGCACTTACGCATTACACATATACCCTGGCGGAAGAAAAAGTAGTTCCCACAAACCATGTATCATAAGACAAGATCTCAGTAGTTTAGTTACTTTCCACTATGTTCCTGTTAATGATATACATTACCTCAAATGACTGAAGTATCAATATTTTGATTTGAGAATTGATTTTTGAGCATTAAGATCTGGTAACAGAGTTACCGATAATTCAGTATCGATCCACACATCACTACATGACTGGGGATAACACACTACACAACCCCAAACTCCCAAACTACTAGACCTACTACTCACTGCAGTTATTTGCACTGCAAATAACACATACCTGAGGCTATGTTCCACCTTACATGTTTCAGAAACATTGGCAGTAGCCACAGTGCTGTGTCATTTAAGGCGGAATGGAAAATTAGAAGAAGAAGGCTGTAACGCCATGTTTTGTGGCTCACTATGTTCTCCTACAGGTAATACTCATTATTTGGAGACATGTGCATACAGCTCAATGTAATGTATTGTAGTTTGCCATAATTTTACCATTAAATCTGTCCTACAGTGTACTCTGTTCTCTGTTCTCATTGACTGTTCACTTGACTCGTTCAGCCCCAGACCACAAGGAGATGGCACACCATGGTTTTGTACAGTGTTTTCTGAGTGATTAAACAGAATTTTAGATAAATTGCCACATTTTAGCCCTATTCCATTCACAGTCCAATTTACATTTTTTTTTTATTTATTAGGTTCTTTTGTTATTCTTTATTAAACATTTATTATCAACAGGTTCAGCATAATAATTTTATATCAGGTTTATACTCATTATTATATCTTTCATAGTTGTTGGTAATATTTGTATTAGTTGGTTTTCCAGAATAAAAGTCTCTTTTTTATAAAATTAGTTATATCCTGTACAGAGGACAGTAATCTGAGTGGTCCGATGGTGAACCAGCAGTGGTCTACAGTCAGTGGTGTGCCTACCTTTTTATGACAGTGGACTGATATATGCTCACTGTCTGGGGCATTGAGTTGGTGAAGAGATTATACTACGTGACTACGTCAAAGTCAGGTCAAAGAAATCAGACATGTCTGATATGCCACGACTTGTCTGAAACTCGATTTGGTGGTCTGAGCCCCTTTGATGTTCCCTCTACCTGGCACCTGTGACTGCACCAGAGTCTGCAGACTAGAGCCAACTAGCACAGACCCAGCATGACTAGAAATCTGGCTTATAATCATGCTAAAATTAATTTAACGTAACCCCAGCTTAAGTGGATGCTTTTTAAAGGCCTGTTTGAAATGAGATGGTAGGTACTGTTCAAAAACCTCAATAAAAATCTTTATAGAGAGTACAGCTCTGTTTTTAAATAAGCTTGAAGTCCAGCCTTTTGGGGTCAGGTTGATGCTCCCTCCTCTTCAGCGTGAAGATTTTTATCCTTGAGATTTCATATCAATGTGATTAGATGCTTGGACAGATTGCATGGTGAGTGAATGATCATGAAAGATGTGCATTAACTCTTCTTCAGAAACATAGCCATCTGTCACGGAAAACAGGCAAGGAAAATACAGTATATATTCAATGTCTTTTACATTGAGTGAAATTGTCCTGATAAATAGACCAATAGAAATGCTCCAAGATTCAGTACATCTATATACTAACTTAATTAAATATTATGATAGTTTTTAGGATAGTGGCAATAAATGGATGATTATTTTAGAAGTCTTCTAGTTTTTTAGAAGTCGCATCATTAATAGAGTGCACATCATTCATTTATATTGCTCTCCTAAAAATCTAAACTACATGGCCAAAAGTGTGTGGACACCTGCTCATCAAACAATTCAATGGCATTAATGAGTAGTTCTGGGAAGGATTTGCGCTAGATTTTGGAACATTTCAGTAATGATTTATGCTCAGCCTAGAGAACATTAGTCAGGTCAGGCACTGGTGTTGGATGATTAGTTCATCCCTGACACTGTTGATATATTACAAAAATGCAGGTTTCTAGCTCGCCAAGTACATTCTATTATTGGGTTCTGTCAGCTTCGTTCACGGCAGTAGCTTATGTGGCTTTTAGTGTGTTATTCTAGTGCATTCTGTTCTGTGCATTTTAACAAGCAAGCCCATCTTCCATGTCTCAAGGCAGCTGACACTTAGAGCAGGAACTGTGACCAAGTTTTACGGTGTTTATTCGCAACTGGGCATTTTTTCATACCCTTACAGCCCCTAACTAGAATCTCTGCAACTGCATGGGCGTTTTGTAAAAGATATTTGCCAACTAGATGTGGAATTTTGGCCATAATGTCATGCAGCTAAATAAAAGTGTTGCTGGAAATGAATGCTCTCTTCTACCGCAGTGTCAGTCCAATAACAGAGACAGATGAGCAGAGAAAGAGACAGAATAGGGGAATGGGGGATGGAGGGGTATTTTAAGAGTAGTATGTAATTAATCATAACCCAAAGCCATGAAGCAGTAAAGGCTTTTATCTTTGCTATTGCTTGCTCATTCCTTATATTTCTCTTTTTACCCCCTTCCCTTTATATGGCTAACTTGTTCTCTATGTAGAAACATTCCTAAATTCAGTTCAGTCCTACCTACCTTCATTTATTAAGGTATCTTCCTGCAGAAGGCAGTAGTTTAAATGTTTAATATTTTGAATGTTTGAAATGTCTTTTCACATTAATATTCTTATCCAGCGGTTCCCAAAGTTAGCATGGAATTATTACATGGGGATGCAGCATTTCACTTGTAATAATCCCACTGCCAACTTGATTTGTGACTTTATTTTATATTATTTGAATAGAAGCTGCAATTTTGTATGAATTACCATGTCTAAAATAAATTCCAGTAGTTTCCGGAAGCAAAAGACATGTATATTTATGTGCGTCAGAGTGAGGGGGCTGTAAAAATATTCTCATCCACAAAATGGGAGAACTGCAGAATCACTGTTCTAAGCTATATAATCTAATGTGGACATGTTCACAATTTTAACTAAAACACATTTTATACAATCCTGAGGATTTTTCCTCACCATCTGCTAGCTCTCCAGTCTGTTTTCACACTCGAAACTGGTCTAATATGTTTACCCTGAAGCCCCTGTGTTGGTAAATGGTTAAAAATAATTAATAAAAAAAAAATAAATAAAAAAAAATTTGTCTTGTTTGCTAGGCTTTCTCTCTGTGATCACACCAGAGAAATGGTATTTTGGAGGTTTTTAGACAATTTAGACAAACACTGAAAAGCTAGAGATATTGCTCTGCTCCTGCAACAGGAGGTTTTTTGTTTTTGTTTTTTTTTTATTGTAAATGGAAGTTACTCTAAATTCCGCATGAAAGTAAAGATTCTGCATGAACGTAAAAACAGAGACCAAAACTTATTAGCTCAAGTATCTGTGGTAATTCAAACTATGAAAAAATTACAGACAAGTTCAACTTTAGCCACATAAAAACAACTGTCATTTTTTTCCACTCAAATATTCTGTTCCACCTTAAAAGACTTCTGAACTAAAAAAAAAAACAGTAAACAGTGTTTCCCCACAATCACAGAGTCTCCTTTTAAGTTGCGCTATGTTTATTGATTTTCGTTAACATTGCATTATGAAAACTACAACTGAACCCTCATTACCCTATAACTCTGCAAATATACTGCACTCTACAGACAGTTTACACACTGCTCTTTGGTTGTTGATTAACCGAGACTCATAGTGAGAGTTTTTCATTGCAACTGTTGCATCACCTTACTTTCTCAGGGCTAAGACTTAGAACTTTGTAAAGGTACTTTGTGAATACACCAGTTATAAAAGAGTTCGAATAAATTAATTTGAAATGAATTGAATAATGTCAGTGTGAAAATGTCCAAATGTCCAAAATTCTGTAAACATACAATGTTATTAGTGAATTCAGCTTTTTTAAAGCCAAAGTAGATGATTCTGAGGAACTGCTGTTCTCATTGCAAAAAAACATCCCCTCTGTTTGTGTTAATTCCGAAGCTTTTACGTTGGAATGGTTGGAATTTTCATTATGCGTTTTCTTTCATGGAAAAGTTGCAGTTTCCCGAATTTGGATTTATTTCCACCTAATATCTGAAACAGCAAACATAAATCAATTTTACCCACTTATAGAGCAGACATTGAGCAACTTCCTCAGCTCTTTTCCTGTTTTTTAATGTTCAGAAATCTCTTCACTGTCCAAATGACTCCAGATGCCATTTCTCAGCCATGGCTCAGTCACCGATGCACAGAGAGAAAGTCATATAGCCTGTTCCAGCATATTTTGGCAGTGTATCAACTACCTGATATACTTTGGACCTTTATTCCTTCATTTGTAAGTAATTTCAACTGCAATGAGCTCTGTGGTGTGTTCTTTGGTCAGTTGGGTTGTTTCTGTTTTCTGTTTTATGAAATAAAGTAGCCTGATTAGCTTGTACTTGTATCGCTGCAGTATTGATTTATATATGACTTTCCCACATCGTCTACAGCCCAGAGGACGGAGCGCAATCTCATTTGTGAGCAGTAAGTCGTGACTAATTGTTTGAGAACTGAATCAATGTCTTATTCCTCCAGACTGGCTTAATGTGGAGAGCACTCCAGTTTCTTAGAGAATGATCCATTTGACAGGATTTGGAGAAAAGAAGAAGAAGCGCTCAAGCAGGCAGTGAAGAGTTTATTTCTTCGTGTCAATGATGAGAAGTCCTTGAACTTTTGTGCTGTGGTCAAGCCACTGTGCAGGGGGTTGAGGGAGCGAGTGAAGGAGTATGGGCAGAACTCATTAAACCGGTCAGTAAGAATCTTCATAGCAGCCTGCTTGGAGAATACACAATGGGCCCTAAGCCTTTTGAGTAAAGATCCAGACAGTGGGTCCATATGAGGCAGCCAACATTTTTTCCCCTAAGCCCTTGTAAAGCCACACAACAGGAAATTTTATGGAACACCCCGGCCAGTTGATGGTCACTGTCAGTTGTTAAACCTTACTTTTGGTGCCTTTACATTGGAAGTCTTTCAAAAATGTCAACATGGCTTAGGCCTAGACTAGTTTCCTTGCCCAATATTTTTTTATGAAATTAAGGGTTTTGATAAGAATTTTCACATGCCTTGATGATGAACTTAGGCCTACATACAATTTTAAGAGGATTATAAAAATGGTAGATACATGATTAACAAGTTTCACAGTGCTAACCTTATTTATTTAACCTGTTATGGTGCTTTGGTATGGTACAGATACTTCTCTACTCAACTCTACTCAGCTTTTTTGCTGTACCTGGAACCGGGTACATTTTTAGTATTTGCTCATTCATGGTTCCAAGTGTACACAGGTGGGATTAAACACAGTAGCATGCTATGACATACATGGTGTTTAAAAAAAATAGTAATAATAAAGGCTGGTCTCCCAGACAGGAATTAATCTTAGTCCTGGACTCTGTCCTCAATTTAAAATCCTTTGTATTTCAGAACTAGGTTTAATCCCTGTCTGGGAAATGTACCATTTGTAATTTTGAGGTTTGTTAGGGTTAATAATGTTTAGCAAATTGTAAAGTGTTGTATCTGTGCTTGTTTTGGCATGTTAGCGGTTGTATTAAGGCATGTCTGTACATGTCATTGGTTCATCTTTCTGCTGTCCACAGCCGACTCCCACTGTCCAGCCAGCCCATTACTGCACTGTCCATCATTCCTGCCTGCAGTGGCCACTAATGGAGGTGGAAGGACATTGTGTTAGACATTTTCTCAGGCTCAGTATATATCACAACCACAGGTTGAGCCCCCAGTCTGACAAAAACAACTACAGGCCCCATTTTCATTTCCAAACTGTAATAACATGTCTTACTATTCTTATTTATTTTCTGTGACCCATATTAAAAAGCAATGTCCTTGATAATGTCATTAATCTGCTGGGCTTGTTACAACATTGCTGTTACTAAGTAGATGACTACAGCACTGGAGCAAATCAGGGACATTCTAGTGCAGCTGCACATGAGCAGAAGGTCAGCATGCCCAATGCCAATTATTGGCTAGGGAGGTATGAAGCCAACCAGCATTGGGTGGTGGGGCATTCTCTGGAATTATACAGCTCTATCCAGTACACTTGAGATGAGATGAAAATAGAATTATTTGCTATATAGTTATTATTCATAGTTATTTTATGATCACTAAGCAAGCACCCATTGTAGCACTGTTAAGCTAAATCCAAACATACTGGAAATTATGTACCTGAAAAAGAGCTCTGTAAACTTTATCGGGAAACTTTAGGGTGTGTTCAGAAATAGCAACTTTGATTCGATTAAAATGAACCCTGGTGCAATTGCCCTTTTAGTGACAACACTGCCTTTCACATTCTGTCATGCATCAAACAAGTGGGCCGAGACCAACTGAGCAGGTGTTTTTAAACAAATACGGGTGCAGTTAATTTTGAATATGAATGCAAACTAGGAACCAAAGGCATCTAAACAAATCAAACACAGGACGTGGAGTCACAAGATGTCACAATAATCAAGCAGGGAGGGAACAGAATGCATTAAAAACAAACAACAAGCTGAGAACGCACCTCCTAACATTTTCTGTTTGTAGCAGAGCTGCTCTGGTTCATGCATTGAAGGAATTTCTGTCACAGTCTTGACACCTTTAACTATTTTACCACCTCTCAATGTGTTTCCAGGTAGTAAAACTACCTCCAGGTAAACACAAACAATCCAGATAAGTGTATAAATCCCAGCTGACAAGTCAGAGGCTCACAAAATAAAGGTCATACCTGCGCGATATATCTTTTTTTGTTTTGTTTTGTTTTGTTTTGATTGTTAACTATCTTTGTTTTGATTGTAACTGTGTGAATGCGAACCAAACCAGGACTAAAATGTAACAATGTATCATCTTCCTGTTTGGTCCAGGCCAACAGAACCGATCTACAAGTCTGAACAGACACTTTGACAGGTGATGGGTTGACAGAAGAAATCCTGCACTTTCGAACTTTTTTGATGGCAGGCTTATAGGGTTATGGTTAGGGTTAGTTTTAGGGGCAGGGTTAAAGTTAGGGTTAGTGACAGTGTTAGGAGCAGGGTTATGAAACCTACAAAGGCTGAACTAGTGTATATTTTGTACACATTGAACAAACCCTGGATATGGTCTTCTAGTTCAATAGGTATGTGTTTACATTGAGCCAAGACTATGATGAAAAGCACATTTTTTGCAGGAGACAGGGAATTAAACACGACTTTACTTTCTCAGTCTGAGTGTGCATTGCGCTGCCTGGGTGCAGCATGCGGTTCTTTTCTTTTTGTTGTTGTTTTTTTTTCCTCTCCATCGTACATGATTACACACACCCAAAGTTCTAATGGAGGCAGTGTGCAGCAGCTGACGCACTGTGTCTGATTCCCTGTCAGATTGCATCCTGGGCTGGAAATGGATTATAAAACAGAGCTTAATCAATTTCCCAGAGCAAGATGAAAAGAGGGAAGGAGGCGTCAGCCCAGCTGCTGTCTTAGTGGAAGTTTCCCCCTGTCGAAAAGTGGATGTAATTATGACTTAATCAGTTAAATCTTTCATTTATCACTGCACCTTCCCTAAAAATCATGGTGGTATAGGTATAAATAATGTGTGGTTATTACCTGAACAGATCACCATGATGCAGAGTCAAAACCCATGTTTAGTGAACAGGCAATGGACTAAATCACCAAATAATCAGCCAGTGCAATAAGACACATTTTCTACATCAGGGGTGCCAAACTCCAGTCCTGCAGGGCCAGTATCCAGCAAAGTTTGGTGATTGCTCTGCTAAAACACACCCCTTAAACCTGGCAATTAACAGATGAGTTGACTCAGGTGTGTGTGAGCAGAGGTATAACCAAAATTTGCTGGATACTGGCCCTCCAGGACTTGGGAGTTGGGCACCCCTGCTCTACATAAATTCACTTAAAGGGGATTTTTCTAATATGTCCCCTTTAAAATGTAAATGCAAACATACTGCTGAATTACATGTATTACTTTTGAGTAATAAAATGTACTAACATTGTTTAAAATCTAAATGTGGACATTTTGGGTGCAGATGTTGTAGATCAATAGTGAAATTACAAAGACACATCACAATAGGTAGGCCCCCAGATGACATGCCAAGCTCACATTATGTATTCATTGTGCATAATGCATGCTGCATTTTGCAATTCTGCACAGGTATCGTTGGAATCGTTATGAAATTGAAACAAGCATCCGTGCACCTCCCAACCCTACAGGAACCACTGCAATTGCCAAATCCGAGCATTTTTTCCTTAAGGGGTAAAATTATCATTATTAATAGTAAAAGTACCTTGTAATTGCCTTTAAAAGTAAAGCACCACTAAAAATGGTTACATGAACTAATAATAGTCACATTCATAATAAATTTAATGAAAAGGAGTATTAAACAGGACGGCACAGTGGCACAGCAGGTAGTGTCGCTGTCTCACAGTTCCAGGGACCTGGAGGTTTTGGGTTCAAGTCCCGCTCCGAGTGACCCTCTGTGAGGTGTTTGGTGTATTCACCCCATGTCCACGTGGGTTTTTTCAGGTCCAAAAATGGTCCAAAAACACGTTGGTTGGTGAATTGGCGACTCAAAAGTGTCCATAGGTGTGTGTGTGTGTGTGTGTGTGTGTGTGTGTGTAAAGGTGTTTGTGTCGCCCTGTGAAGGACTGGCACCTCCTCCAGGGTGTGTTCCTGCCTTGCGCCCAATGATTTTGGGTATGTCCCGGACCAACCGTGACCCTGAACAGGATAATCGGTTACAGACAATGAATGAATGAATGAAATATTAATAATTCACTAAATTTAAGATGCTTTCACATGACAAGAATGTATTTTTGTGAATACCTGCACTGTAATGAGGTAATTGGATCATTTTCAAGAGCTTGTCCACAAATCATAAGTCTTTTACTTTGTAGAATGTCATATATTGGAACCCCATTGCGTAAACATTAAGATACATTGTGGTGTGGTGTTTTGATTCGAATCATTTGTTACTTAATGTGTGTGTGTGTGTGAGAGAGAGAGAGAGAGAGAGAGAGAGAGAGAGAGAGAGAGAGAGAGAGAGAGAAATACAGGACAGTCTTGACCTTTTCATTCTTTCCTCAAGGCTACATCTTCGTTACTCTAGCTGCACTAATACTTGAGCTTAGATCTTGAACATGAATAGCAAAGAGCAAAGCTGATTTAGAATAATAAAAAGATATGCAGTTCCTCAACGTAATACTTTCATACCCTCTATCAATAATTATTTTTTTTCATGTTCAAATCTACCTGGGTCACTCATGGCATATACACTCTAAAATACCTCTTATATCTTTCACCTCTTATTAATATCATTTAGACAATGATTGAGCTCACACACACACTCTAAAAACCTATAGTGCTTCGAAAAAATGAAGAAAGCTTCTGGCATATTTTTATGCAGTGATAGAAAAACATATTTGGATTATTTCAGTTAAAATGGGCCATGGTCAGAAGTCTGGAATTGGTCAGTGGTGATAGATTGTGTGTGGGCTTTTTATGTTAATTAATTAAAGTAGTATTATATTTGTGAAAAAATATTTTTTTTGTGATTGAATTGTGATGTTGAATATTTCCTATAAAGTGTAAGTCAAGTCTGATGTAGAATCAAACTGAATCTGTTTATTCTCTGTAGAGAGGGTTTTTCACATGGGAACAGGTGTTTAAAATGGGTTTAGAACAAAATCTCTGACAAATTCAAGCCATTAAGTGTCAGCATACTGTTTAATAACATGAAGGAGAATCACTAGAGAAAGTAACTGATTGCCATTTTAAACTAAATAAATAAAATAATAATAAAAAAAAAAACTTTTTAACACAGCAACACACATTCACTTATAATTCCTGCACCTTATCTGTCTAGTACTGATATGTTTCTGATATCATTGTGCATCATTCAAGAAAACCTTAAAACATAAAACATACTATAACTTTAACACAGTCCACAAAGGTACTGTTCAATTAAATAAAACATATATTAAGATTGTGGTGGCAGAGCATGGTAGGGATTAGGGAGCCCACTAAGGGAGTTCCTAGAATGTTTGGCAGTGGTTTCATTGTTAGTTTGGGGTTGTTTCTGGGGTTATACAGAGATTTTGTGTTGTGGGTGTTTGTTTGTGTGTGTTGGGCTTGGTGCGTGTTGGTTTATGCAAGCAGAGCATTATCCACCATCAGAAATTGTTTGGTGACAGTGGATAAGGGAGCCAGGACCCCAAGCTGTTTGCTATGCACCAAGCCAAAATTGCTGCTTATTCCCTTGCTTCCTTTTCCCTTGTGCCCTTTTAAGGGTTCAATAGAAGTTTCATTCACCCATTTTCAAAGATGTAAAAATATGCTCATTCAATCAACAATATGTTGTGTACAGGACAGTGGCACAACAGGTATTATCACTGTCATGCATCACTGTCTAGGTCTCTGCCTCCAGTCACTGTCACAGTCACTTTGGACTGCCTACACCATAGGTGTGAGTGAACGTGTGAGAGTGTGATGCCCTGCATTGCATTAGTGCAGTTTTTGTATTCCTATCTTGCATCCTGTGGCAGGCTTTGGACCCATCGAGACCCTGAACCTGATACGCAGTTACAGACAATGAATGAATGTTCAACTATTGTGCATTTAAATTTGCAAAATTGTGCATTTTCACTTACTAAATCAACCCAACAAATGGAAGTGAATAGGCATGCCCATACTTTTGCAGGTTTTGTCTGGACTGCAAAACCACAGTTTTAATAATTCTCTACTTCTTGCCCCTACAGTGGAGAAGGACCCTTGCCTGTTGAATCCATGTCTGCATGGGGGCAGCTGCCTGAGGGAAGGAGAGGGCTACAGCTGCCTCTGCCCTCAGGGCTACTCTGGAGAAATTTGCGAGATTGGTGAGTGACCGCACAGCGGTGTGCAGCCAAGGGTGAGGGCCTCAGTCAAAGTGGTCAAGGGATCTTGAGGACGTTTTCTGTGGTGTAGCGGTAAACTTGCACCTTTTGTGCAGTACTCATTGTTTTCTCTTCCACAATAGAAGTGCTTGTGTGCATCCCCATGAGCGTATTGAAAACAGTTTACCAGTTTTGTAAAGTAATTACAAAACTTTGGAAATTATGAAAATAAAATATAATTATAAATCAATTTGACACATCTCTTAAAGATCTTAATTATATTGCAAATGGGCACACCCACTAATTCCGAAACATACACCTACTGTGCATTAAGGTGTAAAATACAGATCACAATTTGAGAACAGTTTACTTATTTCTAAATTACAGTGTTCATTCAATTTTAAATTTGTCCTAATGTGAATAAAAGTGAGGCAGGTGAAACATATTTCACATTTTAAAATGATTCTATATCACAATATAAAACATTTCGGTTAAAGTCAGTTCAGCAGCACTGAATGAGGCAAGGTTCTATCTCAGAAAATAGTGCCGCACTCTCTACAAGAATTTAGCCCACTGAGCCAAGCCCCTCTGCAGAAGGCTAGACTAAACTTGGCTGAAGAGTATGTCGTGTCGACGGATTTTGATTTAATTGGCTCAGTTGGGACACATTATGTTTGGCATGGAACAGGGAAAAGACTAAACCCAAAGTAAGTGAAGGCATCGGTTAAGTTTTGAGAAGGCAGCACCGTGGTCTGGGGGATGTTTTCTTCAGTAGGAGTTGGGCCTTTTAAACAGCAACATTGCAAGGTGAATGCTAATGTTTCTTAGAGCCTCTGTCTGCAACAAGAGCTCCCTACCTGTGAAAGTCTCCCAATCAGCCAGCAATTTTTATGCAAGACAATGCCCCTCATCAAACTGCAAATAGGGTAAAGCACTTCCTTGAAGCTGTTAACACTAAAATAATGAAATGGCCAGCCCAGAGTCCTGATCTGAACCTGATAGAGTTTCTCTGGAAGTTCATTTGCAGTAAAGTTATGGCCAAGAAACCCACTACCCTTACTGAATTAGGGAAGAGACTGGAAAAAAAGTGGAACAAAATCAAAACATAGCAGTGAGAATTTGGTGCTGTATTGTGAATGGAGCTTTGCTGAAGTCATCCACAGCAAGGTCCTCTGTAATTCCTACAGTTTTTATTTTAACTGTCAAGAATTTCATTTGTAAGCATTTTTTTTTCTGTGACTGTGATTACTGTTCGCTAATTCAGAAATACAATTCACCTGCATCCTTTCTATTCACATTAGAATGAAACTGGGATTCAATTGTGATCAATAGTAACTCTGAAATTTATAAAAATGTAAGTTATTCTCCAGTTTTGATCTCTAGACTCTTTAAATATCTTATAGTCAATGTAGACAACAAGTTGGTACCTGCATCACTCTGCAATTACACCGCCACAACACTAGGGTTGAATCTATTTATGGAGTATGTTGTTGTATGGGACAGAGCATAGTTAACATAAGGAACCAGGAAAGTAACAAATACAAAGCCAGTCCCACTTCTTGTTATGTTTTTTTTTTTTTTTTCTGGAGCCATCCATATTTTCCCTTGTTCACTCTTATGATCTGTTTAATTTCTTCACTTTCATGCTGTTAGTGATCTTCAGAACTTGGAGTCAGTTCCTCCTTAAGTAATGTAAATGTATCAGCCCATTTAGTCAATATTACCCACCTATGGAGCAGGAATAGAGCAACATCCTCAACACTTTTCATGCTATTCAATGTTCAGAGGTCTCACTACCATCCAAACACTTGGTTTCCTACCCTCCTGCAAAAGTTACATACTACAGTTTCTGCAGTGCTGTCCCCTGCATAGCAATGACAGAGGTTCTGATCTCCCTAATACAGGTTGGTGAAACATCACAATGATTTAGAAGCTATAATCTTAGTGTTAAAAATACAACCTACTGATTTTTCTTTTTAATGATGTTCAGTTATACCATTAAAGCAGGATGTGAGCTGAGTATCTCTCAGTCCTGTTTTCAAACTTCTGATACCTTGAATGTCAAACCCTTCTCATTCACCCTTCAACAAAATGTGCACTTCAGAGAAGGCCTTAAGTTTTAGAGCAATAATCGTGACAGGGCCTGAAACCTGGCCAATGGGTGATTGCTAAGTCGATGCGAAGCTGATGCTGCAGAGCACAATAACAATCACATTAATGCTAATGCTGCTGCTGATGATAGCGATTACATCAATGATGACAATGAAGACAGTGATCGCAGCTGTGTGATGGGTGCCTTTATTTCTCCTCTCTGAACTTGGCTCATAATTTAGCTCTTGCGTGGTTTATGGATGATTTCAGAAGCAAGGCCATTGCAGCCAGCTCTGAAGTGGCTGACTCAGTCTTGTGTGTGGAGCTGTGGGAGTAAACATATTTGCCTTTTAACAGACCCTATTCTTCTCAGCCGAACATTGTTATGTCTGGATCATATTTGGATAAGGCCTGGCCAGGCTCTACTAGAATGGGACTCTGGACTGACCAGATGAATTCTCTTTTAATATTGACACATACATCAGTTCCATTTTACTTTCTACTATGAGCCTGGGATCACAAGTAAATCTCAAATTCCTCTACATTGAACTGCATAGATTAAAGTGCCATTCATATAGGAAGTCCAAACAGGAAGTGTGTACATATGCTTAATCTCAATGCCATATTTGTTATATGATTTGGACTACTGCAGGCTATGTATGTATGTATGTATAATGCAGTCAAACCACAACCCAATAACGTATATGCGTATACTCCTGGCTTTTCATAAAATAACAATATTTACATTTTGAATTAAATTCAGTAAATTGAAATTATATTCTGATAAGTTTATTTGATTTACTTTAAGTAAAAAATGCCTAGAAAAATGAGAATATTTTTAGATATAGTCTGACAAACAGATTGAAGATGACTTCCCTTCCAAAGTATTATTTTTTTGCCGTGTGCCTCCCTTAGGCAATAGAGAGAGAAAGAGAACTCCTTTGTCAGGAGCAGAATGTAGAGTGGAACAGGTGAGAAACTCCCTGGGTGAAAAAGGGCTTGAGTGAAGATCAGAACATTGTCTGAGCTGGAGGAAAGGACCCATATTCCAGAGAATAGCAAGGAAGCTAAGCTACATGCCAGAATATTATACCACAGCAAGTAAAATTATCTTAATTAAGTCAGTGTGTCTAATATACCCCTTTATGGGATTAATGTAGAAATGTTAAAAGACGGTGCAACTCTTGTTATTATTATTATTATTAGTAGTAGTAGTAGTAGTAGTAGTATTATTTATTTATTTATTTATTTATTTATTGCTTGAGTTATTTTACCTAGTGAGTGTGTCCTTTTCAGTTGGCAGAACATTTAAGATGTTGAGTGAAGTAGAAAGCCACTTCTAATTAAAACAATTCATCAACAAAAATCAAGAAAAACCTTTTTAACAGTTGAATAATCTTATAACATTTGTACAACTAATAGATTTAAGGGTTTTTTTCCACTTCATAAGAGATCATTTCTGGCAGGAGCTAGATAAACAATGCGTTGTACACCAGATTTCTAGCAAACATCTGCATTCTGCAGAAAAAGCATGAATCATTCATAGGAGCCCAAACCCATAGCTTTTTTTTCACATACATAAGTAGGGAACTCTGTGCAGCTTCTGCAAATACTTCATATGACCAAACGCCTTTGGACACCCCTTTGGCTTATCCAACATATCCAACAAGTCAAGGCATTTAATAGGTGGCTTGTCCTCCTTTGATGAAATAGCTTTCATAACAGCTTTGACTCTTCAGTGATGTCTTTGCACTAGATGATTGAACATTGCCTGAAGGATTTGACTGCATTCAGCAATAAAAGCTGAAGTTGGTTGGTGAGCTCTGGAACTAAAAGCTGCTCCAATTCAAAGGTATCCAACAGAGATCATTCATTTATCCAGTTCAGGGTCAAAGTGGGTTCAGATTATAGTCATATTCTAAATTCATTTTTGCATTTTGCTTGGAAAAACTAAATAGTTTAAGTATTGCATAGAAGAAAATGTGAATAGTTTTTATCTGTATCAACACAATACCGATCTCATTGTTTAGGACTTCAGGAGCTGGACAGTAGACCTTAACCATATTAATCAGCAATCAGGTTAATCGGAATTAGGACCTAACAGATAAATCCACTAATCATGATTAGATTTGGAGGTGCTGTTGGAATCATTGAAGAATGGAAGCAGTCAAATAGTGAAACATGCCACAAAAAAGTCCTCTTTCCACATTTATGTGAGATTCCTTAAATGATGTAGGAATTTGCGGATTGGCTCTTTTATTGGCTCAGATATGAAGTTATTCTACAACCATATATTTTTAAAAATGTGTATTATGTTACACATAATTTATGTGTACATGTTAATAGCTATAAGATACCTTGGCCACATCCTGCAAGCCTCCACATTTTAAGCCCCTTCTTTTGTCATGGTATTCACAAAGTGCAACGTTAGTCTGTGCTGCTTTGCACACACGACAGTAGTATGAAAAACAATTAAAAAAAACCATAGCTCTCTATTTATTTATCATGGTAATTCACATATACTATATTGCCAAAATTATTCATTCGTCTGCCTTCACATGCATATGAACCCGAGTGACATCCCATTCTTAATCCATAGTGTTTAATATGAGGTCAGCCCACCCTTTGCAGCTATAACCGCTTCAACTCTTCTGGGAAGGCTTTCCACAAGTTTTAAGAATGTGTTGAAAATATGAATGTTCAACCATTCTTCCAGAAGCACATTTGTGAGGTCAGACACTGATGTTGGATGAGAAGGCCTGACTCGCAGTCTCCACTCTAATTCATCCCAAAGGTGTTCTATAATGTTGAGGTCAGGACTGTTCCCACAAGTTTGAGAGCATTAAATTGTTCAAAATCTCTTGGTATGCTGAAGCATTAAGAGTTCTTTTCACTGGAACTAAGGAGCAGAACCCAGCTCCTGAAAAACAGCCCCACACAGTAATCCCCCTCCACCAAACTTATTATTGGTGGCACAATGCAGTCAGACAAGTGCCATTCTCCTGGCAACTGCCAAACCCAGACTGGTCCATCGGATTGCCAGACAGAGAAGCGTGATTTGTCACTCCAAACATGTGAACATCTTTCCACTGCTCTAGAGTCCAGTGGCAGCTTGCGTTACACCACTTCATCTGACACTGCTTGTTAATGTAATGTAATTTTAATATAAGGCTTGATTACAGCTGTTCACCCATGGAAATCCATTCATTGAAGTTCTCCATGAACTGTTCTTGAGCTAATCCAAAGGCCCATGAAGTGTGGAGTGTGTTGCGATTGACTCAGCAGAAAGTTGCAATCTCTGTGCCTAACTGCTTTGTGGCTGAGTTTCTGTGGTTCCCAATCACTTCCACTTTGTTATAATACCACTGACCGTTGACTGTGGCACAGTCACTAGTGACTTGTTGCACAGGTGGTATTCTATTGTGGTACCATTCTGGAATTCACTGAGCTCCTGAGAGCAACCCATTCTTTCACAAATGTTTGTAAAATCAGCCTACATGCCTAGGTGCTTGGATTTATACATGTGTTGCCATGAAAGTGATTTGAACACCGGAATTCAATTTTATGTGGATGGATATGTGAATACTTTTGGCAATATAGTGTATTAATTCCTGTGCACTGGAAAAAGACACCGTATACTATATTCCAACAACCACTATTTGTGCAAAACATTGTAGACAGCTCTTCTAAGTAATTAATTCAGCATATTTAAAAAGCAACCATTGTAGACAGTGTATATTTTCCATAGAAATTACTAAAATGAATTGGGACGCTCTGGAGTAGCTGCACATGAGCCTAACTCCATGATGCCCAATTAAAATCACCAACTAGAAGAATATAAACCTATCTAGCATTGGAATGGGGAGCAGTAAAACTGTTCTATAAAGTGATTGAGCTCTATGTATTACCTTTGGGATGAGTTGGAATGGTGTTTGTGATCCAGAACAAATCATCCCACATCAGAACCAGACTTCATTAATGTTCTCATGGCTGCATGCCATCAAATCCTCAAAGCAGTGCTGTTTCATCAAATGCAAAGCCTTCCCAGAAGAGTAGAAGCAATCAATACCTTTGATTTCAGAATAAATGTTGAATAATCTGGTGTCAACAAAGGTTTGGCTATGTAATGTGTATGCACTGTGTATTCACAGCTAGTCCTCAGTGCGTTAGCAGGAAGGGCTTATTGGGTTCTAGTTTTCAAATTTTTTCCCCAGATTTTGCACATCATATTCATATTTTATTAATCATTGCTAAACATGGATTTTCACTTATGGTACTTTTCACATTAAATGTGTGTCCATGAATGTTTTATAAACTATGCCCCTGATCTGTTTGTATAAATCATAGTGCGACAGGGAATTTTGATATATTTTACACAAATGAACCACAAAATACAACCACTCCTTTAAGCCTGAAGCCCAAACTGTAAACACTGGTAATTTTTTATTTGCCTTCATCTGTGTAAATGTCAACAAATGAGCCGCCTTTCTATGTTTACACCCAAACTGGCTCAAGGCAAGAACACTCTGAGGACCAGAGGACATCTGCAGACACACTCAGCTTCATCTCAACTTCGTTTCATCTTTGTCTCAACTTCACATCTGCTTCACAGCACACACCAAGCCTGAAAAGCTGAAACTTTTAAAGCACTCATAGCATGGAACAGTGTTCATGTTGTGATCATCTATTTATCTATCTATTTGCAGCTTCCTTTTTTCTTACATTTTTCTTTCTTTTCTTACTTTATTTCATTATTTATTTGTTTATTTTCTCTTTCCCACTTTATATTTTTTAAGATAGTGTAAATTTGGTTAAAAAAATCTGACAAAACAATCATTCATGACTTATTTTAAGGGGCAACATCTAAATGACAAAAATTATTTGAAGACAAGAAATATAAAGAAATGTTCTGAAATTTTTTATCTGATTTGAAAACAGAAAAGAAAAATCACAAGGAAACAAAGGCAGGGAAATGCTTCATTTGTTGGCTTTTGTCAGGGCGGTTACTTTGTAAGATATGATCCTCTGGGAAACTTAAATCAGTCCCAAAGAATCAGTTCTCAAGAATTTGGGAGTCGCTCAAATCAACTGTTGGCCAATGATTCACAGCTGAAATTCTTGGAGGTGAGTTTTAGTTTGCAAGTGCACTTTGCACATAAAATGGTAATGTTAAGTAAATGTAAAATCTATTTGAAGAAAGAATTGGCATCATTTCAGATGTTAACATTGATAAGCTACTGTTTATCACGTTTAGTAACAAAAATACTTCTAAAATAGTTTTTATTTAATGGACTAAAACATTTTTAGATTTCTTTGACTAAAACTGGACTAACGATAATAAAATGACTAAAATGAGACTAAAACTAATGCACATTTTAGTCAAAAGACTAGGATTAATTTCAATCAAAATCAGCTGCCAAAATAAATACTGTTTAAAACAGGCTCTGCATTTAACACATCCATGGCAGTAATCTTCTTTCTTGCCTTTTTTCCCCTTTCTTTGCTGAACTTTTTCCTTTCTTTTTAAAGGGCTTGTACTGTTTTGGAAAACGTGTCAGCCATTCCTTTCTTGCTTGTGAAGCCACTGTCTCTTACTGAGTCACTGACTGAGTGACTGATGGACACACACTGGAAGCTGGAAAGCAGTCATACAGAAATGAAAGAAGACTATTTCTGTGACGTAAACCCAGGCAAGCGTCAGGAATAGACCTCGAGCAAAACAGGACAACATGAACGATATGGTTCCTTCTATAAGTCGAGGCATTGCAGGGAAGGTCAGATTCTGCTGTCACAGGTCACAGCTGTGCTGTGTTGTGTCAGAGGGCACTAATGCTGATTATCAGGGGTCTCAGTATCAATCTCTCCACACGGCAGCCACACAATCGATATGTGAATTATGTTAACTAATATAGGCTGAGAGGATGCTCAATCCATCTGGGTGCCAATAAATATGGACATCTGTATGCTAACCGCTTCACTTTCACATCACACAGAACACACACACACACAGAACCTCCTGAGGACATCACTGCTGTTTATGATTCCAGTCACATTCTGTTCAAATATGTGTTTGTCTTCACTTTATCATTATTATAAGTCCTGTATGTTGTAGATTTTCAACCCTCCATTGGGAGCGTGTGTAATTAACTTGCTTTTGGCTGTTGGTGGAACTTCTGTGGCTGATTTTGTGTCGGTGTGCTATTAATTACTGCTAACCGCTCTCAGGTTAATTGCATATTACTGCAAACTCTTGACCACATTTGTTCCAAATTAACACTCGTTCTTTCCAGTCAGTCCATATATGAAGGAGAAGAGGGGGAGTTTCGATCAGCTGGACCTTGACTTTAACACCATTACCACATCTGCCACATTTCTTTCTTGTGTGCTGTTTCCATCTTTCCTTCGTATATTTTTTACATATATAGTTTTTGCTTTCTTTCTTACCTTCTTCCCTTGCTGTTTTTTTTATATTTTCTATGCTCCTTTCTTTCATTCCTCCTTTTATTTCTTCTTTCATGTTACTTTGCTCCTTTCTCTCCTGACCTTTTTCTTCTTTCTTTGCTGTTGCTTGTTCCTTTGCTAATTTATTTTTTATATTTTCTCCATTGCTTTATTTAATCTTTTTTCCTTTCTTTTTAATGTGCTCATTCTCCTCCCTACCTTTTTTGCATTTATTTTTTTCTATATGTCTTTCATCATTTTTGCTGTTCCTTCTTTCCATATATTTTCTTCGTTGCTTTCTTTCCTTCTTTCACATTTTCTTTATTCTTTCCTTCTTTGTTGCTTTCTTTGCTCATTTTCCCTTTTTTTCCATTCATTATATCATTTTTTTATTATTTTTACTCATTTCCTCCCTACCTTTCCTTTCTTTTCCTTCTGTTGTTTGCTTGAGTTTCATTACTCTTCTTTTTTCCTTTCCTTGTTTCTTTTCACTGGCTTTGTTCATTTCTTTTTTTTCCCCTACCTTCTTTCCTCTCTCCCTTCCTTCTTCTCTTTTACTTCTGCCTCCCTCTTTCTTCTGGATATGGTGATTGGAAGTGAGAGCAGAATAAAGCTGAGTTTTAAGTGAGGAAAGCTGATTTTAAGAGTGCAGGTTTAGAGCAGTATCCTCTGAGGACATGCCAGGGCCTCGGCTTGTGCTCAGCAATTATTTTGGGACGAGGCGTTTAGGTTTGCTGCATAATGTATAGAGTGTGTGTTCCTGCTGGGCGTCTAAAAGATTTATGAGGTTAGCAGAGAGTGTCCACAGAGACAGGACCTATTCCCCTGGACATGCTGCATGTCTGTGGCACCTGAGCCACAGTCTGTCAATCACACACATGAAGATATAGAGCCAAGCCCACTCACAGGGCCTAGAATTTCACATTTACATTTACTCAGACTGTTTATCCTGTATATTTACTGTACTGTGTTTATCGCTGGGCTTTGGGCCTGGTTGTACATTGCTGTGGATTCCAGTGGTGTTGGAATATTTATGGAGATTTTACAAACTGTCTTTGTCTGAGACTTGTAACCTCCCTCCAGCAGAGCGGGGTACACAGAAAATAATCTAAGGAGGGTTCCTTGCAGCCTAATCCTGTAACTGACTTGTACAATAAAACACACCTTTCCACAATTGTATCAAGAGACCCCAAACATACTGTGACAAATTACAAAAGGAAATATAAACACAGACTGACAGAAACAAATCCAAACTCGTATTTAAATATAAACAGTCATGAACCAAATCTTTGTCCCTTAGTCCAAGAATGAACAAAATCCTTGGTCCAAAATAGTTCAATGGAAGGATCAGTCTTACCAGCAACAGTCATAAGAGGCAGTTAAAAGTGGCCACCACAACAAAAAACTCCTTGACTATACATACATAAAAACATGAAACAAATAGCCAAGTATATTAGCTTAGCACGCTAACCCAGTCTTATAGCCATTTAGCATTGCAACTATATACAGTAGCATAGTCTAACATATTAATGTAGCAACTTTCTCTTAAGCCCACCAATCAATCTAGTCCACAAAAAATAAACAAATAATAATACTCTATATTTCCATCTGAGCATAAAACCAATTATGTTTCTCAGAAAAGGAGTTAAAAGATTTTCCCAAGAGTCAGGAATGGAGCACATGTGTAGCACACACTCCTCAGCTGCTCACCCCAAAGAACTACCCTACTTCCTTTTATCAGCATGTATGGAACCCCATTTCTGCTGTTGCCCCCTAGTGGATGCTAAAATAAATTACCCCCCTCTTTTTCCATATGGTACTAGGGACCATGTTTGTTACTGACTTTAAAATAGAAGTTGGAACGTGGTTGTGAGAATCTGATTAAGTTCTGATGTTGGATTATTAGTTTTGGATTATAAATTATTTTGCTCCAAAGCCCAGTTCCTAGTCTGATGCCAAGCACAGCCCCTCTAGCCAATGTTTGGACTACTGTGCAGCTGCTCCAGAAAGTCCCATTGTTTTGGCTGTACTTCTCTATAGAGATTATACAAGCTGTCCCTATCTGTGTCTGTATCTACAATGGCTGCGCCATTAGTAGTGGAATTCATTCATTTGGAGTGTCCCCTGATGGCAATGATTGTTTGGCCAAAATGTGGCACATCTGCAGTTCTCTTATGGCCCACATTTGGCCTTGAATTACTCAGGTTGTTGATTCAGGGTGAGTCTGTATGCTTCAACTCAGCCACAGATTCACCTTATATGAGCCAGATATCAGGTGTATTGTGGACCACATCTGGTCCACAGAAGACATGACATAAGTCATGTCTTCTGTGACAGTTTATCATGTCTTCTGTGACAGTGACATGTCTATCTCGTGACAGTTGACCCATGCCCTGCCCACACAACACTTGAAAATGCTGTAAATGTCAAAAGTGGGAAATGTGTCTGCTATCTGGGTAATGTAGTACAAGAGAACAAGACATATGACGCTGTTCCACTGCATGGAACACACGACTTGACTCAGCTCAGCTTGGTCCATTTGCTTTTCTACTAGCCAAATCTTGTACCTGGTCCCTGAAACTGGGTACTTTTTGGTCCCTGTTTGTACCTGGTACGAAATGAGCCAAGTAGGTACTAAATGTGATGTGTAAATTTTGCAGATCTCTAGACCTGACAGTCACCAGGAAATGCAAACCTCAAACAAAAACTAGCTGCCTGTAAAATCTCGAGTTATAGTAGCAGTCACATTTGTTTTTAAATGACTCCCAATGACAGATCAAAAATGATGCCTTGGTGTTTTGAAAAGGTTCCTTGGTTCAGTCAGGCATACTACACAAAGGAGTACTCCTTTTTAGAAATGTTACCACCACCATTGTTGTCATTTTAAAAGCTTGTGGTTCCTGTTATAAACAGGATTTTGCAACTTCCCCACCTACATTTCGTGGGGAGGGAGCTGTGATAGTGGAAATGCCGAGCTAAATGGAGCCAATGACTTGCACTGGAAAAGCAACAATAGACTCCCTGCAGTTCCATTCAACAATACTCTGCGGTTCCACACCAACTACAATAAGCCATTGCAGCCATCCAAGAAGAGTAGCTGTTACTGTAGTAAAGGGGAACACACTCCCAGTGAATACTTTTGATTTCAGAAGGTGTGTTAGATTATCAGGTCTCTACAAACTTGTGGCCATACATAGTGTGTGGATCTGTAAATGTTGTCCATATGTGTTTAGTACAAAGTTGCTGGAATTCTACATTTCTGTCTCATATTGTTTCCTTTGTATCTACATGACTTTTTTGCTGGGCTTTGTGAACAGTTGCACAAAGCTGTTGTTCGAACAAAACCTTGTATCTCCAAAACGGAACTGAGTGAGATTTTAATTCAATACAGTTTTTATAAAATTCAGAGCATCTTTCCTCACCACTTGCTAGCTTACTTAAGGAGCAACTAACTCCAAATTCAGGAGACTGCTAACTGCATGAAAGTAAACACAAACAAAAATTCTACAAAACTAAACAGCTTTGCAAGCTTAGCAAGTTCCTGTGGTAATAAAAGAAAACTTGTAGACAAGTTAAACTTTAGCAACAAACAAGCTACAGTCGGTTTTTGCTCAAACATACCATTCCATCTTTAAATATGCTAAGCTTAGGAATGAACACAAACATCAGGGGGTGTTTTCCTGTGAGAACAGTTGTTTTCCAGAATAGCATATACTGCCTTTCACAGGAGAATGAAAACATACATAAAATGAAATAGATGTTATGCATATATATTTGGTCACTTTCTATAGAGTCCATTGTTATGTAACTTTAGCACAATGCATAACACATCTGCAAATACACCGAAAAATGTAGGATTAAAAAATCAACCAGTGTGGCTGCCCCAGGACCAAGACTTCAACATCACTGAACAGGATTATGTTCCCAGGAATTGTCAGAGTTTTTGTATCTGCAACATAAGTGATCTTCATGAAGTAGAGGAAATCGCAACTCGATTTGTTGCTTGTTGCTCTGTTGATGTATCACTTGCCTGGCACCAAAACATGCTTACAAATCATAGTCTGCTGTCATAGAAGAGAAATGGCTACCTATCACCCTGTCATATTCTAAACATAGCACAAAAATTAAGGAAATTGGTGTTTGGTAAATTAATTAGTTGTAACAATGCTTTTTGGCAATAAATCTTATACCGTTGGAAAGCCTGTTAATTTTCCTTTTAAATGGTACCACATTTGTAAGGAACATGCATTTGTGAGATGAGCAGTAGTGCTGAGTATGTGGGTTGCGCGCATGAAAAATTTGCCAAATTCTCTCTGCCCAGGCCAATGTTGGATGGCATCCCATTCTTCAACCAGCATTTGTCGCAAGTCAGCCAGCGTGGTTGTGTTGGCCACTCTGGCACCAACAGCACACCCAAGCTGATCCCACAAGTGTTCAGTGGTGTTGAGGTCAGGACTGGACAACCCAAATACTCAGCTTTACTGCTCATCCCACAAATGAATGTTCCTTACAAACATGGCACCATTTAAAATGGAAATTAAGGTATAAGATTTATTGCCAAGAAGCATTGTTACAATAAAGAAATAATCTACCAAACACAAATTTCTTTACTTTTTGTACTATGTTTAGTTTGTTCTATTGAGGTAAGGCTGAACTTTGAAGGTGTGGATAACCTTTGAACAGCTGAAAGCAAGTCTCCTGAAAAGATTCCAAGCTCAGTCTGTGGCTAAGGGATGCTTAGTTACTGAAGGTTTAAATGTGCAGTTGTTCAATTTTTAAAAAGCAAATTATTTAAAAAAAAAAGAAAACCTCTACTTAAGGGCTGTTTTGACTGGGAATAATATAATGTCTGAAACTCAGGTCTCAGTACTATATGTGGCTGGAATGATAATCAAGTTCTTCAAGCTGAATGAAGACAGCAGCAGCCTTAGTGATGCGCTGGAGGTAAAGAACGGGCCATTAAAACCAATGGGGCTGCTTCCTACAGTTGAGTTTGTCTGTGTTTGTTACTTCGCAGAGAAAGGTACATTAACCCACAGTCACTACTTATTGAGCCAGGGTCAACAAATCACATCTGTTTGAGCGGAAGGCAAACTCGGGTACCTGAAGCCCGCTGTCCATCAATGGAAAGATGTCAGCAGAAATCAGCACTCAAAGACAGCGGAGTGAAAAATTCAGATGCTATCTTTCTGTTTTACTGAGCCTTCAGGGGAAACGGCTGGTGCTTATGTGTAGCTATTCCAATATAATCTGGTGTGGGTCAGGGACATAGGAGAGTTTAATACGGTTTTCTTCATTTGGGTAACTGCAATAGCTAAAGGGCACTGATCCACCATCGTAAAGATATAATGAAAGAGCATTAGAGCAGCATAGGCTCTTTGTTTCGTTGGCCCATTTTCATCAAAGTTGGGTATTGTCAAAATTAGGTAATAAAAAGAGCACAATTTTGTTGTTTACTCAACTTCAACTTTTTCTGACAGCAAACTTCACTTGGGCTTACAAGTTTGTGTTTGAAATAAAATCATAACTTTGTGCCAGTCACAATAGTCATTTATATTATTTTGCTTTTGTTTCAAAATCATTGGACACGGGAGGCACGTTGGTGCAGCAGGTAGTATCGGAGTAACCCTGAGTTGGATAAGCGGTTACAGACAATGAATGAATGAATGAATGAATGAATCATTGGCCTTAAGGCGGGCACACACCCTAGAGGGGGCACCAGTCCTTCACAGGGCGACACACACAACTATGGACACTTTTGAGTCGCCAATCCACCTACTAACATGTGCTTTTTGACCGTGGGAGGAAACTGGAGCACCCGGAGGAAACCCACACAGATACGGGGAGAACACACCAAACTCCTCATAGACAGACACCCAGAGCGGGGCTTGAACCCACAACTTCCAGGTCCCTGGAGCTCTGTGACTGTGACACTACCTGCTGCACCAGTCTCCATTTTTGTCTATTTTAAATTTGCTATATCATTTGAACACAGCAACTGTCTGAAATCTTCATGATGAAAGAAACTATAGAAATGCTACAAAATTACATCATTTATAATAAAATATTTCTACTTTCACTTCCATTGAAATTGAAGATTTTTCTTCTACTGTAAAGTTACTTTTTGGGAGATATGTGTTTTTCTTTAGACTTTAGACTGTTTGTATATACCGTACAATAATGAAAATGTGTTTAAATTTGAGCCTGAAAAATTGTTAATTTACACTTAAATAATCAGAAAAATATTCGTCAGCATCATAAATAACATCAACAAAAATGGTGACACAATGAATGGCCATGACAATATTAATAATTGTGCAATATTGGTACTAAAGTGGATGCACTTATTTATATGTGGAAATCTATATACAAACAAATAGTGACCTCAATTAAAGATACTATTCTGCTGATGTAGTTAAATTACTTCCCTGACAATACAAATCTTAACTTGTACAGCAGAAGCCATCAGGTGTACAGCTCAAGCAGCTAGTGTTTTATTAAATATTTACTATCATACTACACAGCTACATCACTTTAACATCTGACAAACTGCACATAATGTTCATTACACCTTGTATACTTTGTCATTGTTGTTTTACCATCATAAAGCTGTGGCCTGTAGAGTATGGGGTGATGGCAGTCAACTCCAAACTCAAACCATGAGGAAAGCTTTTTGCTCAGGAGCTTTGCAAACTGTGCTTCTCTCATTGGCACAGTGTTGCAACAGTTGAAATATTTGAATTACATATATAAATTATATATAAATGAGGCCTAATTGGGATGCGTCCTGTGCAAATACACTAAAGCTGAAGCTGAAGTTGATTCATAAATTGTGCACAAATCTCTGCTTGATTTGATGTGCAGCTGTGATGAATATGGATTTTAGTTTTTCTTTTTTCAACTATTTCTTCTTCCTCCTCCTCCTCCGCTTCTTCTTTTCTCCGTCTCACTCTCTCTCCCTCTTCTGTGCCTTAAGCTCAGGGTATCATAATTTAATCCAACGTCCTTATTTGCATAGTTGACATTGATTATGCAATTGATTCAAACATTGAGACATTGACTGAGTGTTCTCCCATTTGATTCAGGGCCCAGTCCTCTGTGCAGCGCTGCATTTATCTGAGATATTCAAAACTTTGCAGACACATCTGCATTCAGCTACTTTAAGCTACACTCACTGTAAACACAAACACTGAAAAATGCACCCACAGTTTGTATAATATCACCAGAAAAAGCATACATTGAAATTGGATTATTTGTCATGATATGAAACAGTAAATTACTGTCAACTAAATTAGGGTTAACATTTTTATTGTCTTTGTACCGCAGTACAGCAAGTTTTTGCCTCTACACTTAACACATCAATAGTGTAATGGGTTTGGGTTCTGTTAATTGTGTTTATACCTGTTTTTGTAACCTACCTTCATGTTGTGATAAATCCCCCATGACCCCCCCCCCCCCCAATCAAGATATTCATTACTAATATCGCTGAGAGATGTGTGTAAATGTCACATTCATTTCAATAAACAATTAATTAAACCTCTACTTCACAGAGTATAAAACCCTTGAAGTGATTTGTAAATAGTAATAAAAAGCTTTATTTATAAGGTAGACTGCACTGAAAGGCATCCTGCTATATATATTTTTTTTCTGTTGACACACATATGAGGTGTTTTTGGTAATAGAAAATCAGTGTCAGTATAAAATACCTGTACATCATAATTATAATAAAGTAGCCAGATTTAAGAGCTCCAGGGACATGGAGGTTGTGGGTTCAAGTGACTGTCTGTGAGGAGTGTGGTGTGTTCTCCTTGTGTCCACGTGGGTTTCCTCTGGGTGCTCTGGTTTCCTCCCACAGTGCAAAAAACACATATAAGTAGGTGAATTGGTGACTCAATTCGCCCTGCGAAGGACTGACGCCTCCTCCAGGATGTGTTCCCGCCTTGTGCCCAGTGATTCCGGGTAGGCTCCGGTATTTCTGAGGTGAGCACCCCTCCAATGCAACATTTCATACATGCAGCCTATTAGTTAATGCTGTTGTGTTCTTGCATGTTCTTGCGTTTGTAGTTCTGTCTGGTTTGAATTTCTTTAATTGATGTCCCTTAATGCTATTGTGTTCTCAGCTTCCTTTTGCTTTGTAAATGCTGTTGTAATTGGACTCAGCAGGCCACTGTACCATAGTGCTGGTATAGGGTGTTCTTTTCATACACCACAATATTTTGAACTGCTTTAAATGCGATTTTGGATAGATATAATCAGCTCTGTGATGAATGAGTTGTGCTCATATTTCAGCATGAACCTGAGCACATTTAGCTCCAGCATAGAGAAAGAACCACATTCAACACGACCGCTTCTTGCAAGGAAACAAACAGATACAGAAAAAGAAACATTTCTCATCTCCAGTGCTCTCTGCCCTCTTCCCAAGCTGTGGTTCTGCCTCTTTCCCTCGCTGCCTTTTTTTTTTTTTTGTACTCTTTTCACTCCAGAACTCTATTCCCTTTTTCATTGTTGCTCTCTCAACCCCTCTCCCCGCCGGCTTGTTGTTATTTGGCTCTGAGGTTGTATGGAAATTGCTGTGCGCTGCAGAGATGGGGGTGAAAGCAGTCCCTGTGGCTCTTCAGACTTTTTTCTTCCCACTGAAATTCACTTCATCACCTCCAACCGAAGCATCATCGGCTTTCTCCTCCTCCTCTAAAGGCTCCTTCTCCCTCACTCTCCTCTATGTGCACACACTGCCTTCAGGCACACACTGTCCCTGCTTTCCTTTGGGTTTGATAGAAGCTATTAAAAAAAAAAGAAGATTGAGCTGCAATTAAGCAAATAAATATTACACCGGTAGAAAAATGATAGAATATGGAAAGAGAAAAGATTGAGAGAGAGAGAAAGAGAGAGAGAAGAAAATTAGTAAACAACGAGAGGAGGAGAAGGCAAGTCAAGAATCTAGGAAGAGAAATCATGATATGAAAAGAGACAAGAGAGTGAGAGGTAGGAAGAAAAGGGAAAGGTGAGTGAAAGGAGAAGAAAAGAGAAAAACAGAGCTGAAAATGAAAGACAGTAAAAGAGAGTAAAAAAAAGAGAAGAAGGACTCAATCCACAGAGGTATGCACATGAGAGAACTGGTGAGTTTCAGCTGGGCTCTTGAGGTCTGGTGGAAGAAGTGGAAATCAATCCCTCGGTGTTCTGACCAGTGGCTGCCTGGCTATTTCACACTGACATCACTCTGCCTAATTGCGTTTGAAAGATTCATGAAGGGAGTCCTCTTAATAACTGTGCCTCTGCGACCCCTGGGTTTCCACAGCTGTGCAGCTGTGAGCTTCTTCTGCTGGGAGTCAGCTGCTGCACTTGTGGTGCACAAGATCTGCACGATATTTTGCTCTTCTGCTGCATTAGATAAAAGATGTGCAACTTTCAGGCTCACTGCTCTTTAAACACAGTGAAGACAATTCTAAGGAACTACTGTTCTCACAACAAAGAGACCCTCCCCCTCCCACCAACATTTCTGTTCATTCACAAGGGTTGCTTCTTTTAAGGTGGAACAGCGTGTTTGTGTACGAAACTGACTGTAGCTTGTTCTTGGTTGAAGTGTAACTTGTCTGGACCTTTTTATTCACTGCTTGAATTACCATAGAAACTCATCTCTCACCGATACCCTTTGTTTCCTATTTAATGAGACAGAGCTTCCATATAAATAATGAACCTTTTTTCCATTGCAAAAACAGACTGGAGAGCTGGCAAATGGTGAGGAAACATTCTCTGAATTTGATACAAATTATAATAGATTAAAAATACAACCATCGCCTTTAAGAACTCAAGTCTCCTTCATTTATTCCCTGCATGTTCCCCCCATCATGATTGAAGCTGAGATCTGCAAAGAGGACTTGATCATTCCTCATTTGTAGACTAGACAGGAATGGAGGCAGGTGAAATGAAAGAGCTCAGGCTGTAAGGGATGGCCATTAGTATGCTCTCAGTGAGCCTATTTACACTTGTCAGTTTCATACACGGGTAATGTCCCGATATGATTTATCTATATTCCATTTACACCTGGCCACTTAATCGCATCTCAAGCAGAAATACAATTAGCGTCAGCACTACTTTCCCTGCGTTTGGATCCAGGTGCCATACTCATTTTCTTCTATGATGATTTACATTTATATATGAACCAAAAGCATAAACAAAAGCATGCTTCCAAAAATTTGGTTTGCATCATAGTTTATTTTCTCTGAGTGAAATTGTTGTGATTTAAGCTAATAGTCTTCTTAGGGTAGGGAAGAGAAAGCCTGAGCTCGTTCAGACTGGGACCCTGTGTTTGTTTCCCATAACAATGACATTGTTTGGATTTATTTTCCTTGGTTGTATAAGATTTGTAAATATGAGTGCAGTCTGCCCTAATTATTTTGTCGAAAAGAGCCCAGCAATCCAGAAATGTCAGTCCCATTTATATTGTGATTTATTCCAGAATAAGAGATATAGATGAAGACAGTCAGTAAATGTAGTAGATTGAACTTTATGAATTATACATTTGAATGTCTATTGCCTTACAGTAAAATGTGTTTTTGAAGCATCAGAAACTAAATTAATAATTGTGATATATTTAGTATTCTGGATACAAACAACTCCAATAAATAGGCTGCATTAAACATGCAATTTCATAAGCAGCAGCCACTAGAAATGTGTTCTAAAGAAGTTCATTACTGTGCTGCCCGTTAATACAGTGATAAAAATGAACTGTATTTTTCACAGAAAATAATTACTATAAATCTATCACTGAAATAGACTTAGATTGTCATGCACACACTCAACGAATGGTAGCATAAACAAAATTGCTTTTGTTGTTATTCGTTATAAAGGAAGATTGAACTTTTTCATATTGTTACATTGCCAGTTCCCACTGATCCTCTTGGTTTCCTAGCTGCAGTCTCGGATATGCCAGTCAAGCAGCACAAAATGTTCTTAAAATATTTGGCCAAATTCATTTGCAAAATCATTATTCAAAATGGTTCTGGATGAAAGTACTGCCTTTGAGGCAGAAGGAACGGAATTGTTTACCAAACAACAGACAGGGGTTAACGTGATTGGTTAAAATGGATTAGGCAGAGATTTCAAATACCATGCTATAAACAGGTAAAGCTCCATCTATAAATAAATGTGCGTTGTTAGAAGTGTTGCAAAAGTTTTACAAACCTTTTTGTTTTGTTTAATTGGAGGATAATGTAACTGCCTCTGAGGAAGCTGCGGAATGTTACACAAAACTATTCAGCTTCCTATGAGGCAGATTCTAAAGTAGTATATTTTGCACACTTTATGATTGCTGCCACTGAAGAAGCTGCAAAATGACATATAATAATGCTCTGCTTTCTCTGAGGCAGTATACTATGTAACTTTGTATTGGTCGCTGCCTCAGAGGCAGCAGAGCATTTTAACATTCTGCAGCTTCCTCAGGGGCACTTGCATCATTCAAACTGAAGGAAATACTGAGATTGTTGCATCACTTCCAAAAATTATGAAGCAGAACAAAATTTACAGTAACAAAAAAGAAAGTTTTATACTTCTGAGGTAATTTTTGTCAAACAGAGCAAGCAAACACGAGGGTCTAGTCAGTGGTTTACCAGTTTATATATTTGAAAAGCTCCCAGTCGATTTTAATCTATCACATTAATCCCCACCTGTTGGCTGGTAACCAATTACGTTGCTTTTAGCTCATCACTGCCTCCAGAGCCATTGTCAGTAATGATTTTGCACACATGCAATTTTTACCAGTGTCATTTAAGACCATTTCTCTGGGTCTGGGTTATGAAGTTTTATAACACTGCAGTAGCCAATTGGCATTTTTAAATTATGTAAAAGGGAATAAATGTAAAAAAAAATAAGGTTTAAAAGGTTTAACTGTTGAGATAAATTTACACTTGACTCCAGTTTACTGTCACCCTTTTCAGAAATCTGATTGGACAGTGGTCTAGCTCTGCTTGCCTCTTACATGCAGTTATACGCCTCCACAGCACAGGAAGAGTGTAAATACACCCAATCTCATGACTCCAAATCACTGGCAATCTTGTGCTTTATAAGCGACAAAAAAAGAGCCCTGAGAGACCTGGCAGAGAGAGCATTTTTCTGTGGACTGGAATCCCATCATTTTCTCCACCTCTTCAGCACTCTGACCTTTTTGTTAAATCAGAACACTGCCTTGTGTAAACAGTGGTGTGCATCAGTCAACAATGGGTAATACTTCCACTCACACCAAGGCTTGTCAGACATTTACAGGATATTTTCAGACTTCAGAAAAGATCAATCCAAGCCTCTGAAGTTAAACGATAACCATCCTGAGATATTCTAATGCCAGGTGAATGTAAGATCTAATCCCAGACATATTTTGTGAGCCCCTTTTCACACTGTCCTTCAGTGGTCAGGCCCTCAACAGAGCAGGTGTTATTGGGACCATTCTTAGAGTGAATCTTGAGATGATGTTATTGTAGTATATAAGTAAAATACCTTTAATTTTTGCAGGCCTTTATTGAACAATTTTGTTCATGTTGTCCATCTGGATTATTTGCTGGTGAGCCAGCAAGATCATCAACAAGATCATTCTCTAAAAACCCCAAAAGGATATTTCAGAATACGTTCTATGGCTTATTACCATTTTATTGTTTGGAGTGTTGTTAGAGTTGACTCTGATGATGAAGGCAGCTAAAGTAGAGCATGGTCAGTAGAGAATCAAAAGAACGCAGCCGTCTGAGAGAATAAAGCCTTTTTAAGAACGTTTTAAGAGCAGCTGCTCGATGCAGACCCCCTCCTATGGAGAATGTCAGGAATTTCCTTGATCATTACTGTGGTCAGTAGCTGCAGAAACAAGGGCGCTCCTCGGTTGTGGGCCTGGCCTGCTGTCATCTCTGCATGCTCGTCTTTCTGCAGAGGGGCAGAAATGATTCGTAAAGCTGCAACATGTACCATATATCTGTGGACAAATTGATTTCCTATGAAGTCTGTGCCTGTTTTTTTACGACCCCTTATCAGCCCGGCAGGCGGCTGTGTTGTCCTGGAGCTCTGGAAATGAAGCAGTGGGGGCCGTCTTATCTCGGCAGAAGCGACCTACGGTCACGTGACACTGTGTGTGTTTGGGTGTGTGGGTGTGTGAGAGGCACTGTGGGCTGTACCACAGTAAACGGCAAAGCACTTATCTCATGGGGAGAGAAAGAGAAAGCTAAAATAATCCAAAGAATACATCCACTCAGAGTCATAACAATGCACGGTAGACAGCCTCAAAGGAGCCTGTGAAACAGAGGACAGCTTTCAGACCTCGAGATGTCCCTTACTCCTGTGCCTCTCTGCTCTCACTCTCTGTAAATGAAGATGACACTACATTCATATGTAGTGAACACACCATTGACAGGGTGCCAGTCAGTCACAGGGCATCACACACTCACCCTGTCACTCACACACTCACAACTATGGACACATTTGCACAGCTACATTGTATTGTGCATGTACATTATACTTCACTAAAAGTATACACCATGTAAATGTACCTATAAAGGTACAACAAGGTTTTTAAGTCCAATTGTGTTCCCTAAAGGTACATTGCATTCTCCTCTCCAGAAAGAGAGTTGATTATTTGTAAGATGTCATTATAAAACTGTGTACAATAAAAGAACATAATGTAAGTCCAGAAGATGAAATGGGGCGCATGAAATTAACAGTTTTAAAATCTACAGTTAAAATAGAATAAGGCACAATTATATTCCCTAATTAAAGGTACTAAATAACAAAAGCTACCAGCCGATAACTATTTGTCTGTCAGTGCAGGACACTAGAGATGTGTGGCAGGAATCGTACTTGTAGCACTACCATGCTGCCTGGATGGACCTGCAAGGTTCACAAAAATCATCACAAATGGACCCCAATCAATGTTGGTGCATATTGTTTCAGCTGCTGCTATCTGTTAAAATGGAAAAATGTAAATCATATAACTTACACTGAGTGTGGAAATCCCAAATAACCTCCTTGAACATCAGAGAAGACCTAAGACACATATATATATATATATATATTTTGTTGTATGTTTTTGTTTGAATATTCTTGAAACTGGCCAAGCTCATTGGTTAGGCCTTCAGAGGATGAACTGAAGGCCTTAAAGGAACAGTATGTAGTATTTTACACCTGTAATAGCAAAAATAGTGCCTCTGTTGTTGCTTTTCTGGGTTCAGCACTGCAGGAACTGCACTGTGTGACTTCTGGACTATGTCACTTTTCCAACTCCCTTGATTCCAGGAAAGTGCTGCAAATGTAAATTACACTCTGCAACTGTAGGGGGGCTAATGACCACAAAATACAAAACCTTATCTAGTGTATTTTTAAACACTAGACTGACTACCAGAATAATTGGAAAGTGATGATTGTGAATTGGGATTCCATTCTGGTGCACATTTCTTTTTTGCTGCTTGAAATCGTAATAGATTTTGATGGGGGAAATAAGAAATGGTTTTGACTTTTCTCCTTGTAAGTATGTCATTAATAATATGCAAGATTGAGAAGGCAGGGGAAGTGAACCCCCTCCGGCCTCCTCAGGGGATCTGCTCTACATTACCGACCCAGTGCTGTCTGATAGCTTGTTTTAAGCCTAACTCAAATGAACCCAGTCAGTGATTAGCTTTCTAATGGCTGAGATACAGTTGGTTCTTTCTCAAAAACCAGTTATTGGAAGTCTGCTCTTTCCTGTCTGTCATCACAGCCTGTAAGGATTGACTCCCAACCAAGGGTTTAGTAGGCTTTTGGGTTTTTCTTTTTTAAGTTGGGCTTGTGAAGACTGGACTTCTTCCAGTTCTGTAAGCCTTCCATCTAACAAGTATTGTTTCAAGTCAGTAAGGGCCTACGATTGCAAAGTAAGATGAAATATGGAAAGACCGTTCTTGCATTAACATATTACGAAAAAAAAAAAACACCACTTTTTAGCACATTAGCATAGTGCTTGGCGATATGAGTTCAAATCAATATCATGATTAACTGAACATTTTACCTTGATTATAATTAGCGAACCATTATTATGTTTTTTGTCATAGTTCACTGACAATGCCTGTACTGTAAGAATGCTGACATACTAAGGCTGGGATACTTTTTCTAATATTGTTGGCAGCTTGTCACTTCCTTTTTTAAATTTTTGTTTTATTTTGAGGCATGCACTGTTCAGATTTGGTGATGTGATTGTGCTTCAACTATTCAAACAGACTAATGGGATTAACGTTGGTTGCTGTTTTGTTCAGTGTTTACATTAGACTTCTTTATGTGCAGTGTCAAGGGCGGCACAGTGGTGCACCAGGTAGTGTCGCTGTCACACAGCTCCAGGATCTCTGAGATTATGGGTGGTCTGTAATGCGTTTGATGTTTTGTCTCTGTTTCCTCCGGGTGCTCACCTTGGTGGGTGGACTGGCGACTCAAAAGTGTCCATAGGGGTGTGTGTGTGTGTGTGTGTGTGTGTGTGTGTGTGTGTGTGTGTGTGTGTGTGTGCCCGTGTGTTCCTGCCTTCTGACCAGTGATTCCGGGTAGGCTTTGGACCCACCTCAACCATATATATATTTTTATTTTTAAGTCTGAAAACATGGATAATAAAAGTCATTCCTATTTTGTCTTGTGTCTTATGAAGACAGCAGGCACTTTGTGGATTGTCCCGCCTACTTGTCTAGTCTCTCCAATCTGAGAGTGTATTAATAGCTAATGCACAAACATGTCTTTGGTCTTATATTGGTCTGTCATTATGTGTTCATAAGCCTAATTAAAGATATGTTTAGCTAGAGTAGCCAAGCCAGATTTAGCTGTTATAGCTTTGAGTTGTCTATAATCACTGTCTATTATATTGCCAAAGCATGTGCTACAGTTTCTGTGGATTTGCAGCTCACGCTGTTGAAGATGAAATCCCTCAAAACTGAAAATGTTTCTCACAGTTTGCTTCCATTTATTTTCTTTTCTGTTGTTAAATCACTTCAAATCCTATCTGTCATGTTGTATTTCTCTCTCTCTCTCTCTCTCTCTCTCTCTCTCATTCACTGTATCTTCAGTCTGGCCTACTGCCCCCAACACCACCACCTTCTTCCACCAGCAACTCACACACACATACTTTCTCACACACACACACACGCACACACACTCACACACACACACACGCACACACACACACACACACACACACACACACACAATCACACACTTCCAGACTCATACACTTGTGGTTTGGAGTGGGTGATGAGAGCAAGCAAGCTTGACCCCTCACCCCTACTCCCTCTTCCCCCCCCCCACCCCCACACACACACTCATATGTACAATCACCACATACAGAACAGAGAGCCTGTCAGATGTGAGGCATAACAGCCTGAAATGTTGTGGCATCTCTGCTCATTAGCTCCTGCAATGCTCTGTGAGCTGTTGCGCTGGTCCTGTCAGTCTGTCTGCCTTAAGCTCACGGCAAGGCCTTCTCTAACCTCCAGCACTGGAGCATGGGAACACAGAGAATTACTGGAACCAGGCCACCATCTTGCCCTCAGCCTCCAGCACTGAGGGCAACAATACGGGACAACTGATAGCCTTCAAACATGGTTTTATACTAGGTGTGTGTCAGCTGACATAACTGTTAGTGTTCTCCTCCAAAGATGCTAAGAAGTCCAGCGGCATTCTCTGGAGGGATGGAGCTCCATCCAGTACCTTTGGAAAGGGCTGGAGTGGCTTTTCTGATCCTGTACTTTTCACCACATATCAGTACCTGTCTTCAGTAAAGTTTTTGTGGCTGAGCCACATCAAAACCTCATCAAAATGTATTGATTTCTAATCTAAATACTTCTCTGGAGAGTGAAAGGTGCTGCTGCATTGAAGGGAGACAAATTCCATATTAATTATTATCACATGCAAAAATCTGATATATGGCCATATATGTACATATCATAATTGATATTAATATAAAAATGTGTAAGTATCATATAAAGAACACATTTGCATAATAAATGCATCAAATATAAATTTTTAATTGACAAGTCTAGCAATCATATAACTAAATATCAGTTATAATACATGTATGTAAAAGGTGTATGGTACATATATGCATGACACATGGGTGAATATTTGAATATATTCCAGTGGTAGTGGGTGGCATGTTGGCACCACTGGTAGTGTTTCTGCTAAATAATTCAATCCTCACCTCAAGTCACTGTCTGTTCTGGGTAATGCTAGATCGATTGACTTTGCAAAACTTTCTGCAGGTGTGAGTGTGTATACATAATCTAACTGACTGCAGTATAACTTGCTGAATGTGTGTTACACACATACATTTGTATACCAATTTCCAATAGTTTGGTATATATGTCACATATACTGTATATATTCATATGTGACATGTATTATTTGAATATAAGGTCATTTTGAATATATGTCATATATATCAACATTCATTCATTCATATTCTGTAGCCACTTCATCCTGTTCAGGTTTGCAGTGAGTCCGGAACCTACCCAGAATCACTGGGCATAAGGCAGGAGCACACCCTGGACAGTCCAGTCCATCACAGAGCATCACACACTCGCACATCTGAGTAGACAGTCCACCACCAACAAGTGATTTTTGAGTGGGTTTCCTCTCACATCCAAAAAACCACATGCTGGTAGGTGGTTGTCATATATTTGAAATCTGTATATTGCCGTATATCAGATTTTTCATTCATTCATTTTCGGTAACCGCTTATCCAGTTCAGGGTCGCAGTGGGTCCGGAGCCTTCCCAGAATCACTGGGCGCAAGGCAGGAAAACACCCTTGAGGGCGTGCTAGTCTTTCGCAGGGTGACATACACTCACACCTTTGGACAATTTTTGAGTCGCCAATCCACCTACCAAAGTTTGTTTTTTTGGACTATGGGAGGAAACCGGAGCACCCGGAGGAAACCCACAGGGGCACGGGGAGAACACACCAAACTCCTCACAAACACTCACCCGGAGCAGGACTTGAACCCACAACCTCTAAGATATGTGAATCAAAAAGTTGGTGTCTTCAGTCGTGCTTTAACAGAAAGAAAAAAAAGCTAACAAATTTGCAGTGGTGAGATCCCGCTGGTTCTTCTGATCCACTGAAGATTTAAGGTTCTTACGAATCAAGAGATTCTTCTGAATCAAGAGAAAGCCTTTGTGTACATAGCCTCCTGCCACAGCAGCTTTGGACATAAATCTCCCAGCTGTCAATAACTGAAAGGCTTCTATTGATCAAACAGGCCCAAGTGGTCCGGAACATTAAGCGGTGTCAATCTGGGGTTGTGTCCTGATTTTCTCGCTTGTCTCAAAAGCTTCTTAAAATGGAGAAACGTCGAAGTCTGTATTGATGCGTGTGGATTTTGGTCGTCTTGGTTTATTCCTTGTCTGTCTCCCTGGATGGCTGGCTCCTGCTGTGGGAAACTGCGGCTTTTGCATCACATTTCTTCGTATCTTCGTATCCCCCCCTCCAAGTTTCTGAAGCCATCGTGAACGGAGAATCCCACTGCTGGCATTTCACAGGCTCTGTGTTTAATTGATCAAAACACGGTTTGATCTGAGAAGTGCTGGCATTTAGGTCCTTGACAAGGGGGGGTCTTTGCACTGTGTGTTATGAGAGCCCAAGCTTTCAGATGACACAGAAAGGAAAACGACAAGAACTCAGTGGGACGTGCTAAGACAAGTAGGGTCTGTGGGGAATCCCTGCATTGTTCCCATTTAACTATTCATTTCCACCACTGCCCTAGAAAGGGTATTTATTTTAAATGTCTTTTTCACTTGGGGACAGTTCAGTATGTACAGACGTTTACCAAGAGTTACACACAGCTGGACACTACACAATCAGCCCTCTGATTTGTGCACCATTGTTTAGTCCTCATGGTGCTTCCCAGCCTACCATCTTCCATCTGCCAACTACAATCCATAAAACACTTCCAATTGGAAAAACTATTCCTAGTGTCAGGAGCGAGGGGCGGATAGAAGGAGGGCGGACGCACTCGCTAAAACACAGTTTTTTAATAAAGGGAGATAACAAAACAAAGAACGAAAACATACAGGGAAACAAGGCAGGCTAAATTAAACTAGGGAAACTAAACAGGGCAAACCGGACTGACAGACTAAAGAGTTCACAAAATAACAATAGGAAAGGAAACTGCGACATGAAACAACGACTAAGAAAACAAACACGGAGAAACTGGAGACAGACGGACAGACCAGGAAACACGACCGACTAGACATAGGATAAATGTGAAATGAGAAATGTACGACAAACAGGACGTGACACAAGAGGGCTTAAATACAGACACAAACGAGACACACCTGGACAGATAACGAGGACGGGTTAACACATGACAGACGAGGAGGCGGGACAAAGGCGGAGACTAGAATATAAACAAAACATAGCCATGTGCGAATAAAGCACATGGCGGGGACAACAGACTGACAGGACGAAGGCGTGACAGATGCCCCCCCCAAGAACGCGCAACTCCCGGGCGCGTACTCCTAAACCCCCCAGGAGCTGGCACTGGAGAGGGCACGGAAAACAAGACAGGACAACAAACCAACGGGTGACAGGACTCAGGACAGGACGGGAACAGACACAGGAGCTGGGGACACGACAGGACCGAATATACGAGACGGGACATGGGACATGACAGGAGACTGACAAAGGGGGGCAGCAAGAGACGAGAACGGACTGGACAGGACAGGAGTGGACACATGGGACTTGACAGGGTTTTTGACATTGGACATGACACTGGATGGAAACAGGGACTGGACAGAAGACGGGACAGGTGACAGAACTTGGTGCTGGGACTGGACGGGAGCAGAGACTGGTGACAAGACACTGGACAGGATAGGAACGTTAGACTGGACAGGGGTACGTGACTGGACAGAAGACAGGACAGGTGACATGACACTAGACTGGAACGGAGACGGGACTGGAGACTGGACAGGGGATTGGAAGGGAAACTGGACCGGAGACAAGACAGGTGACTGGACATTGGACGGATACGAAGACTGGACATGACTAACAGGGGACTGAACCGGGGGTTGAAATATAGACTGGACAGGGCTGACAGGGGACTGGACATGAGACAAGACAGAGGGTTGAAACGGGGACTGGACAGGACTAACAGGGGACTGGACATGAGACAAGACAGAGGGTTGAAATGGAGACGGGGCTTGAGACTGGACAGGGATTTGAAACAGAGACTGGACAGGGCTGACAGGGGACTGGACATGAGGCAAGACAGGAGACTGGACTGGACTTAGTAGGGGAACAGGGACCAAGACGTTTACGGGGACAGACATGAATACAGTAACAGGTACAGGGACAGAGACAAAGGCTGACACGGGTACTGGGACAAGGACAGAGACGGGAACCATGACAGGGACAGACAAGGGAACCAAAATAACAGGGCGGTGCCCAGGACTGGCTAATGTCTGTGTGGCAGTCTGAGGAAACAGCCTGGGCACAGTTCTGGGGATCGGCCCTGAAGTCCTTCGGGCATGGACAGGAGAGGCCGTAGCCACAGTCACGGGGACAGGAGAGGCCGTAGCCACAGTCACGGGGACAGGAGAGGCCGTAGCCACAGTCACGGGGACAGGAGCGGCGTTAGCCACAGTCACGGGGACAGGAGCGGCGGGCGCCGCCATAGTCATGGACACAGGAGCGGCGGGCGCCGCCGCCGTCACGGACACAGGAGCGGCGGGCGCCGCCGCCGTCACGGACACAGGAGCGGCGGGCGCCGCCGCCGTCACGGACACAGGAGCGGCGGGCGCCGCCGCCGTCACGGACACAGGAGCGGCGGGGGCCGCCGCCGTCACGGACACAGGAGCGGCGGGCGCCGCCGCCGTCACGGACACAGGAGCGGCGGGCGCCGCCGCCGTCACGGACACTGGAGCGGCGGGTGCCGCCATCACGGGGACTGGAGCGGCGGGTGCCGCCATCACGGGGACTGGAGCGGCGGGTGCCGCCATCACGGGGACTGGAGCGGCGGGTGCCGCCATCACGGGGACTGGAGCGGCGGGTGCCGCCATCACGGGGACTGGAGCGGCGGGTGCCGCCATCACGGGGACTGGAGCGGTGGGTGCCGCCATCACGGACACAGGAGCGGCGGGCGCCGCCGCCGTCACGGACACAGGAGCGGCGGGGGCCGCCGCCGTCACGGACACAGGAGCGGCGGGTGCCGCCATCACGGACACTGGAGCGGCGGGTGCCGCCATCACGGACACTGGAGCGGCGGGTGCCGCCATCACGGACACTGGAGCGGCGGGTGCCGCCATCACGGGGACTGGAGCGGCGGGTGCCGCCATCACGGGGACTGGAGCGGCGGGTGCCGCCATCACGGGGACTGGAGCGGCAGGTGCCGCCATCACGGGGACTGGAGCGGCGGGTGCCGCCATCACCGACACTGGAGTGGCGGGTGCCGCCATCACCGACACAGGAAGCCCCGCAGCAACGTCCACGGGGGCAGGGGAACCTGCGACGTCCTCCTCGGAGGCAGGGGAACCTGCGACGTCCTCCTCGGAGGCAGGGGAACCTGCGACGTCCTCCTCGGAGGCAGGGGAACCTGCGACGTCCTCCTCGGAGGCAGGGGAACCTGCGACGTCCTCCTCGGAGGCAGGGGAACCTGCGACGTCTTCCTCGGAGGCAGGGGAACCTGCGACGTCTTCCTCGGAGGCAGGGGAACCTGCGACGTCTTCCTCGGAGGCAGGAGAGGCGCGCGGCGCGCGCCTCTCCTGTCTTCGTGAGCGCGACGCGCGCCTCTCCTGCCTCCGAGGAAGACGTCGCAGGACAGGGGTTTGTGCTGCTCGCCTGGCTCGCGCTGGAGCTGTAAAGGGTTTAGGGGGTTTCACAGGCGCACCCATTAGATCACCTCGAGGTGCGCCCCTGTTAGCCTCAGACCTCAGAGGTACGGAGGTGAGGCTAACAGCCCCTACCCTTAACGCCCCCCCAAAAATTTCCCCGGACCTGAGGGGGTAATCCTCCAGCGAGGGGGGGACTCCAGCACGCTTCTTACGCCGACTCTTTCGACTCGCGCTGGCGTAATCACTCGATTCACGAGCTGCCTCCTCCTGTAGGCGTTGATTAACGCTGGCGTGTATCTGCCGGAGCCGACTACTCCATATTGCAGCCCTGTCGAACATATTTGCTGTGCTAGCTGCGTCCTGGTGGTCGTACATTCTGTCAGGAGCGAGGGGCGGATAGAAGGAGGGCGGACGCACTCGCTAAAACACAGTTTTTTAATAAAGGGAGATAACAAAACAAAGAACGAAAACATACAGGGAAACAAGGCAGGCTAAATTAAACTAGGGAAACTAAACAGGGCAAACCGGACTGACAGACTAAAGAGTTCACAAAATAACAATAGGAAAGGAAACTGCGACATGAAACAACGACTAAGAAAACAAACACGGAGAAACTGGAGACAGACGGACAGACCAGGAAACACGGCCGACTAGACATAGGATAAATGTGAAATGAGAAATGAGAAATGTACGACAAACAGGACGTGACACAAGAGGGCTTAAATACAGACACAAACGAGACACACCTGGACAGATAACGAGGACGGGTTAACACATGACAGACGAGGAGGCGGGACAAAGGCGGAGACTAGAATATAAACAAAACATAGCCATGTGCGAATAAAGCACATGGCGGGGACAACAGACTGACAGGACGAAGGCGTGACACCTAGCTTGCCAGAGCAATTATAGCAGCAGTCATCAGTAACAGGACACACTCTGTCATCCTCAAAGGCCATAATTTACCCTATGAGTGTTAAGTGGTAATAAAATGATGTGATGGAACGCTGCTCTGCCCACAAAGCAGAGTAGTAACTGTTTCTAGGAAGGACAAGCTTTACAGAGCATTAGCCAAAATCCCATTTAACTTAATGAGAAAAACATCTTGTCAGAATGTATTAATTTATAGTGTGCTGTTAATTTTAAAATGTGCTTTGGATGCACATTAAAAGTCACAATTTTTCAAAGAGACTGATTGCTTTTTGTTTTGGGGTGTCATTGGTGGCATTGCAGGTTTTTTTTGATGCCGCACAGCTGTAGGTTCTCGGGGTCCTGGGTTCAATCATCGTCACCAGATTACCGCCTGGTCTGGTCGGTTTCACTGGGGTGCACCACTTTTCTCTCACGAAATACCTTAGGAGGATGGGAATGAGACAGAAAGGAGACAAGAGACATGGGAGATATATAAAGAGAGATGAAACTAGTGAGTAGGCAGACTTTTCTGAGATCTCCTCTAAAACTCCAGAGGAAACACCTGAGAGATTAGTGAGGTCTTAGTCTTAGGAGACACACTTGAGCAGCAGGAGGCTTATGCTCAAATATCCTTTGTTTTTCCAATTGGATCTTATTACTGTCTTTGAAAAACTACAGAAATTTTAATTGAAATTTTTATTCTGTTTTGTTTTCAATTTTCAGTGTATTTCTAGAGCATATTTAAAAGCATAAATTTCCCAAAGGATTGTATAGCAGACCACAGCCACAAAAGGAAATCATAAGAAGTAAAACACATAAAACAGTCAATATCCTTTATATGGTAAAATACTACTTAGCTATTAAGTATCAGTTAGAGGAGTATATATCATTCACATACTGAGTTGTGTTTAGAGTAAACAAGTAAAATATTTAGTGTAAATGCAAAATCTTTACAAAATATTGGAGGCTAGGGGACAATTCCAAAAATGATTGGCCATGTAGTGTACCCATATAAATGTTGCATGCACACCATTCACTACAGACAAAATAAAAAGAAAGCTTACCAAAAGGGAGCTGTTTAAAATTTCAAATGAGGAGGGGACATCTTCACTGAGGAAATAATATGACCTGGTCGTTACATCAGATAATAAGCACACTGGTCACGTACAGTGTAGAGCTTCTGAAAACATTTTGATCCAAGATAGTAGGAGGACTGGCGTGGCTGTAGATGCAGTCATATTGCAGCATTGTGGACAAATCAGATTTGGGCTTCAAGTCTAGCCGGACCGGTCAGAACTTATTGGTCAGGATGGGTCTCAATGGCTGTGATTACATGACAGGTAAATGTGTTCTTTTTTGTCATATGTGACACAGAGCAGGTTTTATTAAGGAGGAGGATCATCTTCAGTGCTTCAGCGACTCTGATGTATTGGAAATGTGCTAATGTATGTTACCCTGGTATGAGTGGATCAGACACAGCAGCACTGCTGGAGTTTTTAAACAACTCACTGTCATTGCAGGAATAAGAACAGTCCACCATCCAAAAATATTCAGCCAACAGATGAAGGATTAGGGAATGACAGTGCAGAAATAGATGAGACTCATTCACACCTACGGACACTTTTTTTGAGTTGTCAATCTACCTACCAATGTGTGTTTTTGGACTGTGGGAGGAAACCGGAGCACCCGGAGACGGGGAGGACACACTCCTCACAGGCAGTCACAGAGAGCGGGACTCAAACCCAGAAGCTCCAGGTCCATGGAGCTGTGTGAATGTGACACTACCTGCTGTGCCACTGTGCCGCCCTCATGGAGAGCAGTGGTTCTCAAATTTTTTAGACCATGTACCACCTATTATCAAATCAAAGCATCAAAGTACCACTTATCAATCCTACAGCTTGCTTGAATATTTGTAAATTGCATGCATTACAGAAAGTTATTCTAAAATGATTACTAAAAATTATAGCACGAATACAAATAATTAGGCTGAAACTGAATGGTTTAAACACAATTATACATTTATGAGAACAATATCATTTTGGAAAAATAATCATTTAGAAAAAAAAACCTGAAGAGAGATCAATTTAATATGTGCTTTAATAGACTATAGGTGAAAACAGCTCAGCACTTGAAACAGGTGCTCACAGCAGCTCTCAGCATTTGTATCAGTGGGTGAAGGATGTGCAGCACTGTTAAACAGTGTTTTAGGACTCTAATGATGTGAAGATCGGCCACATCGTTATCCTTCAGTTAAGCATTTTCTCTATTTATGCCTCTAGATTTAGTCGTTCTGGGCTTAGGAGTATTTCGTGGGGTTGGTCTCTGTTTGTTTTTGTCATTTCCACTTTACTGTTTTTGCAATAAAATCCAAATTACTCACGTCTGTCTCTAGCCTTTGCTTACATTTAGAAAGAAGCTGAAACTGGCCTTTCTTTACATGGTTTCTGCAAAATACTGTGAGATCGCTTTCCCTCCCTGGAAAAAAGAAGCAAGGGGAATGTGGCTTCCCTTTGGGCTTCCCTTACAGACGTACTGAACTACAGTTTCTTAGTAGCCCATGTTCTATTTTATTTATTTCTTTTACCACAAACTACATTTCCACAAACTAAGCTAAAAAAAAGCTTGATTATGAAAATCATGAAACATTATGTAGTTTGCTCATGAACATATTTCATATTTTCAGTTATAAAGTACATTTTTAATTAAGCGGTGGCACAGCAGGTAGTGTCCAAGTCACACAGCTCTGGGTGACTGTCTGTGAGGAGTTGGTGTGTTCTCCCCGTGTCCGCGTGGGTTTCCTCCGGGTGCTCCGGTTTCCTCCCACAGTCCAAAAACACACGTTGGTAGGTGGATTGATGACTCAAAAGTGTCTGTGAGTGAACGTGTGAGTGTGTGTCGTCCTGTGAAGGACTGGGTGTAACACCCGTTCCAGGGTGTATTCCTGCCTTGCATCCAATAATTCCAGGTAGGCTCTGGACCCACCGCGATCCTGAACTGGATAAGCACTTACAGATAATGAATGAATGTATGAATGAATGAATGGTAAATTTTCGAGGCCTCATGGCATACCACCACTTGTTGCTTCACTTAGAGCTAGTGGTACATGTACCACAGTTTGAGAACCACTGACATAAAGTATGTTGAGTAGATTTAAGGTCATTTCATTGCAAGATGTCTTTTTTAATAAGGCTACATGAACACAGCCTTAGTGACTGGTGTCAAGTCTTCCCGCAGAGTACTCAGCATGTCCTGAAAATTTCTGCAGTCAGCAATATGTGTGTAAGCAAGTTTTAAGGTCAGTAATAAAAGGCTGGAAATAGAGTATTAAACCTAAGATGAAAGGCAGCTAGGACATTGGTCCTGTTCTCCTTTGAACATTCATTTTTATCTAAAAGCTCCCATGCACTGCAAAAAATGTCCTATTAAGTGAAAACATCAATTTAGACAATATATCTAACATACTGAATTATGAGATTGTTGTAAGACTATTTTCACATTATTCTTGAACACTGTCCAATCAATTTACAGGACATTTGACATGCCATGATTGTACTATGTCACATATAGTATATATATATATATATATATATATATATATATATATATATATATATATATATAAAACACATATAATAATATAAAATGTATCCACATTACTTCATTGCTTCTTGCAACAAGAGGTTATCTGCCAATGGAATACATTACTTCATATGAATGAACTGATGAATTCCATTTGGATTTTTAATTAGCAAATAAGCAAAGATTAGTGACCTATGATTGGATCATTAATTCCCTGACATAAATTCTGACATCCAGTGGTCATAAAATAAAATCTTACCATGTGTAATAAGGGTCAAATTATGAGCCTGCATTAAAGGGGACCTACACAATTCTGGAGAGCTGCTTTTTTTACATGAAATAAAACTCCCCCAAAAATTTGTGTTCAGTCAGAAGCACCCCATATTTTAATGTGGGATGGCATGTTTAAAGTTTAACTTGTCTGTAAGATTTAATTCACTGATTTATCACAGACACTCATTTGTAACTCGAAAACTTTACTTTAGTAGCACTTTTGTCTGTGTTTGCTTTCATGCTGTTAGCGCTCTCCACAGTTCCACCTTAAGTAATCTCTAACGGCCAAAATAAGTCAATATTACCCACCTATGGAGCAGGATAAAGCAACAACCTCAACTCTTTTCATGCTTTTCAAAGTTCCAAGGCCTCTCTGCCATCCAGACTCCTCCAGATGCTGTTTCTCATGGCCTGAGCCAATTTGGGGTGAGACCCTTTGTTTGTTTCCCTATTTACCTTACAGAGCTAGGGCAAACTGACCGGTGACCTAGCAAATGGTGAGGCCACATCCTCTGAATTTTATAAAAGTTTTCTTTTATTATTAAAATCATGAACTTTGCCATTTAGCAAAGAAAACTGAGCTGAGGAGATTGCTGTAATTCAATCCTGTGCCATACAAAAAACACTTATTATTGTACAAGCCTCTGACAGGGTTCTGGATTTGCTTCTGTTGGTCAGGTCTGTAATCTGCAGTGTGTTATGCCTTTTTGGTAAGGCAGCATGTATATTGACTGTAGCTAAAATGTTGTCAGTGAATTAGATGCCAAAAATACATTTTGGCAGTGTGAAATGCAGTGTAATATTGTTGTTGTCCCTGTCTATTCTGAGCATTTGATTTTTATATAAAAGCACCTGTGAATTTGCACATCGAAGGGTTTCCCTTTTGGAGGCACCATCAAATCATGCGTGGGTCCTCAGCTGGATGACGTTGCAGTCATTCGCATGAAGGAGAGGCAGAAGAGAGGCCCTTTGAAGGCTCTCACTGATGGTGGCAGAGCTCTGACAGTGAGAAGAAGACAAAGATGTTGGGCTTCAGAGAGTGAAAGCGCGGCGAGTGAGCTCTGTCTGCTGCTGTCAGAAGCACTTACATTTTTAATCATTAAGGTTTGAACCCACCAGCGTCATATGATAGCGCATCCTCTGTAGGAAATTTCTCTGCACTTTCCCTAGAAAGCCCTTGGTCATGATATTGATCCCTCCTCCCCTCTCCCCATATTTTAGTCCTTTATTAAATTCCAGTGAGCCGCGCTATACTCCAGGCACAGAGGAAAGCCTGGGCAGATCCATTGCCGTGAAATTGTTGATTGCATTTGAGGTCTCATTTATTACAGACGTGAGGAGGGGGTGGAGGGGGTGTTTACATTTTATTCAGCCTTCTTTCGTTTACAAATGCCTTGGCAGCTGGTGAAATTGAAAGCATAAATCTGACCAGTGTAAAATGAAACACCTCCCTTCGGGCCCCCAGACTATGCACCAGGCACTGAGGAGCGTGGCCCTGCATGGAAAGTCCATGTCATGCTGCTGCCCTTTGGGACGTGGTTGAATGGCTGAATGGCTGCTTTTATATACTTCACTCTACAAGCATTTTTCAGCTGAAGTGCTGGCCCGGGCAGCCCTGGTGACCCAGTTGGCACAGTTCCTGTTGGTGTGTGCCCCTTTTTCTCCAAGGGAATTTGCCACACTGCAAAAAAAAATATATATATATATATATACTTCAGCAAGTGTAGTCATCTTAAATCTAAATTATTTTGAATTCTTATGATATAGAAATCTTCAACTGCACAAATTTACTGGGGCTTCATTGTCATCACTGTCACCATATCATGATGGTGTATTTGAGGCATTCGTCCAGGTTCCCTGGGATGTCTGTTGATATTCTCTGCTGTAGGGACTCTCCCTGTGATCCCTCAATGCACTTAAACAGTTGGAATATTTACTGGTGCTTTTATTTATTTATTTTATTCATTTATTTGTTTATTTATTTATGTATTATATACATTTTGTTTAATTGGCAAAATTGTGAAACACCACCAGTCCTGGATCATGAAGATCTAGGTTATATCTGCATATTGCTTTTAGACTCAAGCTTAAAATATCTGACTTATTCCAACATGGAATCAGGTTTCCACAAGGGTTATGTATCTTCTTCTGACCCCATTTATTGTTCCATCACATGCTTTATTTTGCCACTGTTGAGAATTACTAAATAGGCTCAGTGAGCCATAATAAGGCCAAAGGTCTGGTGCTATATTGCTGTTTTGCTTTATTGAATATGCAAATTCAAATATTAATTTAGCAAACCCTGGGAGGACATTATTATAAAAATACTCCAATAACCAAATACTCCAGTATAGCAGCTGTAAATTCTTACTTTAGCACGTTAGCACGTTCGCCTCCCAGCGCTGGGATCTTGGGTTCAAGTCCCATCTGGGTGGAGTTTCCATGTTCTCCCCGTGTCTGTGTGGGTTTCCTCCGGGGGCTCCAGTTTCCTCCCACAGTCCAAAAACATGGAGGGTAGGTGAATTGGCTTCTCTAATAACTGTCCTGGTGAATGAGTGTGTATGTGAATGAATGTCTGTATGTGCGTGTGCCCAGATATGGATTGGCACTCTGTCCTGAGTGAAACCCAGTTTCTTGCCAGTGTGTGTGTGTGTGTGTGTGTGGATTGAGCGTTCTGAGCAGTGTGGATTGTAAAGCGTCCTTGGGTGTCTAGAAAGGTGCTATATAAGGGTAAAGCTACATACATAGTACACTATGTGGTCAAAAGCATTTGGACACCTGCTTGTCCAACATTTCTTTGAAAACAGTGGTTAGTTTGAGCCCCTTTGCTGCTGTGCCAGCATCTACTCTTCTGAGAAGGCTTTGGAGTATGTGTTTGAACATTTTTTGAGAATTGGCAATAAGTAACAAGAGCATTACTGAGGTCTGTTACTTAATTTTAGACCAAGATAACCATTTCTGTACATCCTGGTGGTATTAATTAGTGCACCATAACTCCAGAAAGCCTAGTTCCACAGTTCCACTGCCTGAACTTGGGGGTACAGTGATTTTCAACAATATATTGTCATTTTTATATTAAGCCATTCTCTGCTGTGTTTTATTAAAAACAAAGAGAGAAAATCAGACTCTGATCATTCAATTAATACCACATTTGCATTTGTAAGTGAGGCATTTTCATAATTTGAATTCTGGTGGTAATACAGGCACATTAAATATTAAACTGAGTGAATTCTGGGGTTAATGCTAAGGCATTAAACATTAAACCATCCAAACAGATAAACGTTTAAATAAACGTTTAAACCCTCATCTAGAGAATGTTCAGTACAAATGGTTCAGTCAGATCTGAATTACACACGTTTCAATAAGCCAGCTGTAAATCCTATAAAGAAGGCAGTCCATTGGGAATCCTGTTGGAAAAAACACAAGTGACTGTTTGGACTTCAACTGCTTGTTGCTGGACCAGATGTTACAGGTACACTATATGACTAAATGTTTGTGGACAGTGTTTCTTCTGAAAATATTAACAGGAAGGCTGTGGTCCCAGGGCTGCAGTAACAGCTTCTAAGCTCCTGGGAGGGCTTTACACTAGAAGTTGGAACCTTTCTTTGGGGATTTGATGGCACTCAGCCTGGTGAATTCTAGTGAGGGCAGGTACTGGAGTTCAATGGTTATTCCTGGATCACAAACACCTCTCAAATTCACCTCCAAATCTCCAGGATTTTTTATCTACAAAAACACTATTGTGGTAGATACAATAATACAACCTGTTTTTTTTCTTACTGTTTAAATACAGCTCATCAATTCTATCCAGTTTTCATATGAGTAGCGCCAACTTTTTGAGGAATTAGGGTTTTTTCTCCATAATTCTCCAGTGTTTTGTGCTGCAAAATAGTGACCCTAGTAATAGGATGGACTATGGAAATGACCCAGCCAGCTTGGTTTCACACAGTGCTATTCCGAATGATAAGTGTTTTGAGGATTCCACATCAGGAAGCAAAGGCCAAATAATAATGGCATGGTAAATGTGTGAAATAACGGAAAATAGCTCAGACATGTAGATGTTCTGCATAATCCCTTCCCCATGATCCATGGCTTGAATGTCTAGACATGCTAAACCCATCCCTGCGTGAAATCAGCTGGCTCTTTGACTTGAAAATATCTCCTTCTCCGTTATGTGGGAGTTGTGCTTTCATCATTTCACCTTACTGTAAAAAGCTCATTAGTCCAGCCGTGGGATATTCGTACTCCAGGCTAAGAAAGCAGCGAGGATCCAAAACCAGACGTTCCCTTTGCCCATGAGATACCTCCCTGTGCTGTGTAGACTCGGGGTCTCTCATTCACCAGCTGTGCTCTAATTGATTTTTCCCTCAGGCTTGAGATCAGCCAGAAGAGAGTAGTTGCAGGCGAGTAGACCTCTGAACTCTGCTCCATGTGAGGCAGTGTGTGTGTGTGTGTGTGTGTGTGTGTGTGTGTGTGTGTGTGTTTATGTGTGTGTGTGTGTAGTTCTATCTATATATAGTGTGTGTGTTCTCGAGCATGTGGTACATACTCAGCTCAGCATGTATCAAAGTGTAAAAGGACAAGCAGAGTCCAGTAGTAATTTTCCCTGTATGCATTTTACATTCATTAATATTTAAATGTTTTTATTTTGCAGTACTGTGCATCAGAGACCACCCCTGGTTTAATTAATTTCCAGTCAAACAGTTTTTAATAAAACACAAGAATTTCTCCAGATCTTTTTGGATAGATCAGCTTCACGAGCGCCAAAACCTCACCATTAATCATACAGGATTGTTTGGATTGTGAGATACAGAAAATTCAACCAAAATCTAAGACTGAACTTTGGAGGTGCAGAGAAAATCTGTGAAAAAGAAATATGTGATGTACAGCATGGTGGCGCAGCAGGTAGTGTTGCAGTCACACAGCTCCAGGGACCTGGAGGTTGTGAGTTCAATTCCAGCTCCTGGTGACTGAGTGTGGAGTTTATTGTGTTCTCCCCATGTCGGCATTGGTTTCCTCCAGGTGCTCTGGTTTCCTCCCACAGTCCAAAAACACACATTGGTAGGTGGATTGGTGACTCAAAAGTGTGAGTGTGTGAATGAATGTGTGAGTGTGTGTCTCCCTGCGAAGGACTGGTGCCCCCTGCAGGGTGTACTCCTGCCTTGTGCACAGTGATTCCAGGTAGGCTCCGGACACACCACCACCCTAATAATAAGTGCTGATGGAGGACACATTAAATACTAATAGTTGAGATCTCCATATAATCATATTATAAATATATTTTCTGTTAATTTTCATAAATTTGTGCTTAATCACTGCTTTGGCCTTTAAATGTAATAAATATAGGGAGCACTCTGAACTTCTGCACAGTTTTTTTTCTTTCTTTCTTTTTTTTTTTTTTTTTTTTGCATTTTGCTTGAATAAGTGTCATTGATCATTTGCTCCGCTGCTCCTCAAATAACTCTACTGATGGGTTTAATCAATCTTATTAATTACATCTCCTGAAAATCGCCTGCCTGTCACACCATAGTAGATCTACCGATTTGAGAAGTAAATGAGAGACAGCTGAGCTCTCTAAAGCGTCAGGTTTCAGGCTCCATATATATATATATATATATATATATATATATATTTATATTGATATATATATCAACCTGCTCTGATTTGCTACCTGTTATCATACTCACTCACTGCAGCTGTCTGTTTGTGGCTTTTTTCCTGACCTAAGATACACAAAAACACCAAGATAAGCAACAGGCACCGTGCATTAAACTGTTGCTGTGCCCTACTGAAATCACAGTAGTAAAACAGTACATTGTATCCATTTGAACTACAGGATATGCCATGCAAATTCACTACAGGATCTACATTCCCCATAATGCCCCAGCATCTTTCCAAAAGCTTGAGCAGGTAGCTACACAACAGAGAAAGTAGTTATTGCTCATATACAATTTCTATTTTATTTTCTTTTTTTAAGAAAGTCCACATAAACAAGTCCACATGAATCTTTAATCTTTAGTGTTACATCACTTAAATTATGTAGTGTTTAACTGATTTAGGTGTTTTACTAGAAGCACTTTAGTGTCCCTACAACTGATTGACAATAAGAGGGGTGCAGCTGTGCCCCTTTAAATTCTGTTCATGCCCTAGTACAACATTTCCTAGTCTGGAAAAGCTCTTGGTTGGGTTATATGTGGCAGCCAATAAACAGTCAGTTGTTGAAGCTCATGGGCAGGAAAAAAAATTTAATGGTCATAACATTTTGGTCAGAGAATCTCCACAATGGCAGGTTTTGGAAGGGTTCCCAGTACGCTTGCCCATTTCTCCTGCTTATCCCACCCCTTGACAGATGCCAGAGTAACAAAATAGCCAATGTGATTCGCTTCCTATGTCATTGGTTTTATTCTTGTGGTTGATCAGTGCAAGGAGGATCTTTGTCTTTAGGCTAGAGACAAAAAGGAGGTGTCATGTCACCCCCAAAAAAAAGTTGGAAGGCTTGGGAAATAGTCTTGATATAATACATAACACAAAACATAATCCATGGAGATAAGCATTTTAGCAGCTGTCTGGTGTAAGCTCCTTATTCCAATGACAGATCCTTTTACTAATTTTCAGAACTAATGCAGAGCAAGAAATGATGCCAGAAACCAGTCAATTGATTGGCCAATGGAATATGTTGTTTTCTCCTTAGATACTATCACTTAAGACATGTTAAAACCATGTAAAAAAGGATATAATAAAGTATATAATATTCTTGGCAGCACAGTGGTGCAGCAGGTATTGTCACAGTCACAGGCCTCCAGGGACCTGGAGTTTGTGGGTTCAAGTCTCGCTCCAAACGACTGTCTGTGAGGAGTTTGGTCTGTTCTCCCAGTGTTCACATGGGTTTCCTCCAGCTGCTCCGGTTTCCTCCCACGGTCCAAAAACACACATTCGTAGCTGGACTGGTGACTCAAAAGTGTCCATAGGTGTGAATGTGTGAGTGTGTGTCACATTGTGAAGGACTGGCGCCCCCTCCAGGGTGTGTTCCCGCCTTGCCCCCAGTGATTTCAGGTAGGCTCCAGACCCCCCGTGACCCTGAATTGGATAAGCGGTTTCAGACAATGAATGAATGAATATAATGCTCTTATTATATACTTACAACAATCTCATAGAGAGAAATAATAAATATATTGGCTAGACTGAAGGTGATTACACTTGCTAAGACAGTGCAGTGTGCATGTAATCACAGTCTGAGAAAAGCATCTAGCCTTGTTAATGTAAAACTTAATGTAAAGCACTGCAGGCAACCATGGATGTGACTCACGTCTTAATGAGAATCAGCAAGAATCCAGATGGCATTTCTACAATCTTCCTTCATTTGGTTTTCTGATTTCTTCCTGTGCCTCCAGACATTGTATGTCTTCCAATGGACCTAGCTCATTCCTATTCCCATCCACAGAATATGTTTGTTGAAGCCTCCCTTATTATTTTAGGCCTTACTTGTCCCAGGAAATGTCACAGCATGGAATAAAATGGGCCCTTCCTGCACATGAGTCTAAAGTCAGGTGCCAAGCTTTGGCCAGAGGGATATAAAGCCCCAAGCATAGGGCTGAGAAGCAGCTGAATTGTGTTCTCTAGAGTGATGGAGCACATCCAATTCCACTGGGATGAGTTGGAGTGGAGTTTGTGATCCAAAATTAATCATTCAACATTGGGAAAAACTCATGGCCATCATGGATAAACGCCATCAGAATGTCATAGCAATGTTCTGGCTTGGATTGAAATGATTTCCCAGAGGACCAGTGTTATAAAACTTCAATCCCTGACCTCACTAATACATTCATGCCTGAATGCAGTTAATTCCTAATTAGTAAGTAATTGATGGATAGATCTCAGGCCGTTCTGAAGAAACAGGGTCCCTCTGTGAGTCATGGTTATACAGTGGTGGCAGTATCTACATGAGGGGGCTTGACAAAAGTTTTAGGAGCCCCATTGCACCATGAGCAAGTCTCAAAGACGTGACGTTCAGGAGGTTTTACATTATGCAACAGAACTGAAATGCAGTTTCATGCAAGTTTCAAGCAACTGAAGTTTGAAACTGAAAGTTTCTGCATGGAAAGCTAGTCTAAGAATTCCACTTGTGATGCCTTCACTCATCTGAATATTCTCTCTCTCTCTCTCTCTCTCTCTCTCTCTCTCTCTCTCTCTCTCTCACTGCTCACTCACTCACTCACTCACTCTCTCTCTCTCTCCCTCTCTGTGTGTGTTTCCTCAGATATTGATGACTGTCAGTCAAATCCCTGTCAGAATGGAGGCACCTGCATTGATGAGATCAACTCTTTCGTGTGCCTGTGTTTGCCCAGCTATGGAGGAGCCATATGTGAAAAAGGTAATTGAAAAATGTTCAGCTAAACACACTTATGGTGTGACATTTACATAGTTAATGTATGCCCATTCGTGAGTCTCTGCAGTTATGATACAGTGATTTTTGAGGTAGTGTATCTGATGGATCACAGTGGGATGTACCCACATTTTAAATGCAATACTAAAATGCCAAGTGTTAGACATTAATATCGTTGCTTTTAGCAGAACACCTTGTATCTGTAATATAACATGACAGGAGAATGAAACAAATTTGAAAGTCTGATAGCTTTTTAGGGCCACTGCATGGGAAAAAAAGATTCAGAGGATAAAGTCCGAATATTCCAAAATATTATTTTGTAATTCAGAGAATAAAGTCAGAATATTTCGTAAAAAAAATTCAGAATAATTCTGAGATTTATCAAGATTAAAGTCAGAATAATCCCAAGAATAATGTCAGAATGATTTTGAGAAAAAATAAAAAACAAAAGTGGAGACAAGGCTCTATCCCAAATGTGGTGATGTGTAACTGCAATAAAATAAATAAAGCCAGATGTGGGCTCCAGATGCAATACTGGAGTCATGTCAGCTCACATTCCACAGTTTGTAAGCTTTTAGTGAGCCACCCCCACTGACCCCACAGAGGCAAGGCAGTGAGGTGTGAGGTGTTCAGCTAGCATTGAGAAATAGTAAGAAGAAGAGAGAGTGTGGAGCAAAGTGAGAGAGTGGGAGAGAGAGAGAGAGAGAGAGAGAGAGAGAGAGAGAGAGAGAGAGAGAGAGAGAGAGAGAGAGAGAGAGAGAGAGAGGAAAAAAGACAGGTTTTTGTGATCGCTCTGCTGGAGTGAAAAGTACCTTCACCTGATTACTCACCTCAAACCAGGAGGCTGCACACACACACACACACACACATACACACACACACACAGATGGAATAGAGTGGGGAAAAAAACCCGCCGTGCATCCATATCCCCGCACAAACACACACTTTGTTTTTGTAAAGTGTTGCAGAAAGGATCCTGCTGTGAGAGAGTCTTCATGCTCGAGTTGGAGCAGCAGGCCGGAATTGGTGGCTGAATTATTAAAGAAAAACTGTAGGAGACAAGAAGCACAATCTGGATTATTACACAATAACATACAAAGTTTTTACAGTATACAAAAATATAGTGGCCAGTGTGATATGATCACGTTCCACTGCTTTAAACTTTAAAACACTGCTTTTAAAATTCAGTGCAATAAGTCATTTTTACAAAAATATTTAATTTATTATTTTTACATTTTTGTGTAATGGATAATTCACAGGAGATGAAGAATCCTATTGCTTAGTTGTGGCTGAATGAACCATCTCTATATGTATCTCTGATACATTCAGGCCAATAGAAGTCTTCATCATGACTGTGTAATGAGGAAGTATGATTGGAGAAATTGTCCGTTCCTTTAAGGTGTACAATTGGCTGGAAATTGCTCAGTTGCATTCATAGTTTTTTATAGACTTCCTAGAAAAAAAAAACAATAGAAACCAATATTAACTGCTCTGGAGCAGCTGCACATGCACTTAAAGTAACTATGCTCAATGTAAAGCATCAGCTAGAGTAGTATAAATGTAACACTTCAATGTCCATAAAGCTACATGACACTTCCATAAGTATTACATGACAACTGACATAAAAAAATCTACAGTGAAATGAACTAAACAACTTTCATCACACTTTTTTATAGATGTTTATGCAGGTTTCTGTCAGTTGTCATTAAAAAAATTTAGACTTATGCATAAACAACTACAGTAAAGATTTATCAGTGCAAAGGCATTCACTATTGACCTAGGGTGGAACAAAAGCTGTTGCCAAAGGTGTCACTGACATTGCGTGCTCCTTCCAAAAGCTCCTTCCAATTTTCACACGAGCCACTACACTAACACACCTCAGCTGCCATGCAGGCTCCTTTTTCACTTGCCTCAAAAATGGCTTAAGGAGCTATTACTGAGGAGATTAGATGTCAAAAAATTATTGTTGAACTCCATGAAATATAATAAATGAATTATTGCAGGTGCGTAAAGCAAAGAAAATAGGATACAAATTAAGTAAGAATTTTCTTGCCTGCAAACTTCTAAAAGAAAATCTAGTCTAAGTCTTACAAAAATGACTTTATTTTAGTAATAAATATACATTTTAGTAAGAGATTAGGTATATGGTATTCCAATTCTATAAATAAAGCGAATGACAAAGGAACATATGGGCAATTATTATCTAAAGCAAATGAATGAATGAATGAATTAATGAATGAATGAATGAATGAATGCCATAGAGAAAAATAACATCGCAAAACCTTGTAAAACACCAAAGAAAGTCAAAGTCCTCTATTTTCAGTTATTTTTGTGTGAGATTTACACACTGAGGATTCTAAATAAATGATCTTTGGGGGTAACAGAAGGTTAGAGATGTATAGAGATGTTAAAAAAACATCTAGAGATTTGCTTCGGAAAGCAATATACAGCAAGATATCGACCCCAAATGCGCTGTTGAGAAGATGAAGAAAGTATATGGTGAACTTGTTATCCCATGTCAGGTCATTCCAAGGGTAATGGATGAAGCTCTATCACTACAGGGAACACAGTTCCACAGCTACACAGCTAAAGATTTTAGACACTTCTAGTGAGCAGAATCAAGTACACTACTGCTGGTGTTCTCAAAACAATGCATTGGCCCTATAGCCCAAAACTCAATGTCAGTGAATAGATTTGAGGCTACTTGAATTGTGAGAAGCAGAAAATACAGCCGTGGAATCATATCCCTAAAGACCTCTAAGGAAAACCCCCAGAAAAGAAAAGAAGCTGTTTTCTTTCTTGCTGACACTAATAAATTATTAATTAGTGTTTCATTGCTGCTCTGACTGAAAACGTAATGGCTGTTCTCTGATTTTAGTACAGTCACTGTAATCCAGAAATGTACTGGAGTTTACCCGGAGGAGTTGTATGTGTTGTCCCCAGAAATACCTGGACTTTATCCTAGCAGTGCCCTGGTAAAAACTCTGGGTAAAGTCTGAGTCAGCGCATGTGAGAATGGAGTGCGAAATGTTCCGGAGTTTCTCCTGCACATGCTGCACAGGCACTGCTCCACACCTAATCCATGTGTTTCGTTTTCCCGCTACGAGAATGTGCCTGACACAGAAAATCTCCTGCTGTGAGCTGCATGTGTGAAAGACCAATCCGGACTCAATACTCAGGAGTTTCTCTAGAAATTCTTTTTCATGTGTGAAATTCAAGAGTTCATGTGTGAAAGAGGCATAATACATCAGTTTAGATTGCTGAACTCATTCATTCATTCAACTTCTTTTCTGCTTGTCCATTTCAGGGTCGCAGTGCTGAACACATGGTAATTCATATTTAGTGTTCATTCCTGAACTCCACCACTGGTACATAGTGTTTACTGCCTGTTGTTTAATGATTTGATAGAAAATGTGCTTACTTTCATTGAGCATGTTTTTTTTTTTTCAAAAATCACAAATTTCATGTGATTTTCATGTGATTTCAGATTTTCATTTTTCAAAAGAACGCCACCTTTTACAGCAGCCATTACATAACCCTTGTATGGCACAAAGAATAGTATCTAGTAGCATACATTTTGGCTGAATATAAGCCAGTGCTAGTCTTCATGCTCTCTCAGAGACAAAAATACTTGTCTGTGTTTTGACACAGCCCTCTCTGTGTCCACAGAATTGGTTGGCATCTACAAGCAGTGCCATACTAGTTTTGCAAGGTGTGAGAGTCTTGACTCAGACAAGTTCCAAAAACATATCACTGGCAATGTTGCGTCTGCCTTTTGTATGTTATGTCTCTAGATTAGTAGGTCCAATGTAAAGTTTTTGTCAAATCCAGGCATGATATTGACTTGTGATTATACATCCACTGTTAAAAGAAGATGGTCAGAAGTCCATTCTGATGGTTGATGAAAGTTATTTTACAAGATGCTTTCATTTAACTCATCTCCAAAGCAGTTAAACTGCTGGATCTTATGAATAATGCAAGAAAACAACCAATGGGCACTGGTGTTTAACTAGGTGCAATCAAAGTGGGTTTCATAAGGCACTTGAATTCTAAATGAAAAATGTCAAATCACTTATCACAAACCTCAAGACACTGCTTAAATTTAAAATTTTATTGCAAATGGCCTATTACATAAGAAAATGTGTGATTTTCATGGCAGTGTTATGTAGTATTGCTGTGCAGTTAATGCTAAAAAAACAAACCAAAACCAACCCTGATAATTATATTTACATACATCGATAAAAGCATTATTCAATTTAAAATGGGGTTAGGGGATTTGACCCCCAGAGTAGTCATTGTATAATGCACATTCTGAGTAAAATCAATTCATTTTCAGCCTAATGCCTAATCACTGTGCCAAAAGTCCAAGAATCCAGAAACATTCATTCATCCATTAATTCATTGTCTGTAACCACTTATCCAAATCAGGGTCGAGGTGGGTTCGGAGCCAACCCGGAATCACTGGGCGCAAGGCAGGAACACACCCTGGAGGGGGCAGAATCCAGAAACACCTTTTTCAAATTCTTGGTCATATCCAGAGCAGATCTGAAGATTGTTTAATAAGATTTAAGGCAGGTCAAATACTGAGCCAGTATTTCCATCATGTACTATACTGTGTCCAAATATATCTCATATTTTATAACCATTATATAAAGTATCTGAATATGCCCTCATGCCATATATTGAAATATAAGGACTATATTGGGAGTATAGCCAAACTCTTTGTCATTGAAATATACATAATCAAATATTGTGGTACTCCATATCCCACAAATTACTGTCAGCTGGTCCTTGAAAGGATTTACAGGCGCCAATATTTGATTAGATTTCTTTAGAGCTGAAGAACAAAAATTTTGGATGCTGTTCTTCACAAGATGCATTAAATGTACAAGCAAACACTCCTCTTTGATTAACATGATCAAAGTTGCACTTGCTTGTGTGAAAGCTTAATTTGTTTGCTTCCTTGCTCTCCAATGTAACATGATTCAAAGCTTACTCTGGCCTCATCCGTACACCATTGGCCCTTTTGAAGCTTTCCTCCCTCTGTGAGACCTTCCAGTTTCCATGGAGACTGAAGTCAATAAGTTTCCCCATTCGCCAAACATGTCAAGTGACCACAGTGCTTTTGGAAGGCAGGCCTTCCAGCCTGGGCTCGCTTTTCCCCACAAGCCTGTTAATGCACCTCTCTAATTAGAGGTTTCTTAGGGACCCTGCTTCTTTTGCTCTGAAGAGCCAGATACACATGTCCACCACCCTCCTTCTAATGTGTGACAAAGGTGTTTGATTACCCCTAGAGTTTGTACAATCGCCAAAGTAGAAATAAAAATGGGTTTGAAAAACATATGTAAGTTATAGTGTCAAGCAAAGTTAGGAACAAGCTCTCAGTGGCTGCAGCACAGCATAGGTTTGTTTTGTGTCAGGGGAAACATGGCACAGTGACAGAGCCATGGTCTGGTGTACTATGTTTCCACCATCACCTTGAAACCAGGGAGGCGAAATCAGGATGGAGAGGTGAGGGCACCACACCAGAGCTCCTGAAGACTGGGGAGCAAACTGAAGCTGATTCTCTTTTAAACACACGTGACTATACAGATGTGATGGTTTAGTCATTTTGTTTCATTTTTAACAAGCCATCTCAGGTGACAAAGCATGCATTCAAGCCAGAATTACAAAATCCTGTTCCACCTTAAATGGTGCAGTGCTCCACTCCACTTTAAATGGTGCTCCACCACCACATTATATTGTGTTATATTGTACGTACTGAGATTCCTTCTACTTTAAACAGAGCTTGGTAACATTCTGCTGCAAAAATGAACATCAAGTTCAACCTTAAATGGTTTAACGACACATTTAAATGCATTCTCCTTTGTGCCCTAAAAGCTGTTTGAAATAAACAATGCCTCCTAAAAAGGGTCTACAATTTGGCCCATGCAGCAAATATTTCCACAAAAATTACAAAATTGAAGTTTATAAATTTTATTACTGATTACCTGTTAAACAAATACCTAATGTAATTGTTTAGCATCTTAATCTCACATTTTACAGCTTTATTTAAGTCAGAAGAAAAACCCTGCAGAGTTATCATTCATTTAAGTCTATTTTTGATGAGTAATTAAAATGTATTTGTGTTGTTAAAAATAATAAAATAACTCACTGAAGTGTTTTGACTTTGTGTATCAGCACATTTTAAAATACCATGATATGGAATTTTCATACCATTTCATGTCTACTCCAAAGAAAGCCTGCTACAAGCAATATGAGCTTTACATCAACATGCTTAAAGCCAAAGGCATATAATGACCCTCTAGCACTGGGCTGTGTAGCAGTGGAATGCTGAGTCACTGAAGTACATTTCCTTTATATAAGGGATGTACTTTGAAGCAATCAGACATGGAGACTTTTATTTATTTATTCATCATGGAAGAGCATAAACTACAGGTCCATTGTGTTTTGGAATTCTGAGGAACATTCCCATGCGTAGTTCCTTATTCCTCTTGCTGAAACCCTCTAAGGTAATGTCTTCCATTATTTATTTATCTATCTCTTTCATATGTTCTCTTCACACACTTCCAAGCTGTAAAGCTTTATCCCTCCTCCACCCCCCTCCCACACTCTGCTCCACTGCTCACTTCAGCACATCAGCACATGTAGCATCTCAAAGAGGAGAGCAGCAGCTTCTGCCCACCTGGCACCAGTGATAATTGCCTGGCTTGGCTAATCGTCCAAACTTTCAATGTAGAGAACAAGAGGGAAGGGCCAATGAAAGGGATGTGGAGTGTTTTTGCAGACACGCTCCTTCGCTGAACAAGCCATTTGCAACTGGAATGAATGCTGCAGCTAGGATGCAGTTAAGCTAATTAATCCCATGACTGTTGGTTTGTGTGCTACTTGTCGCTCAAGAATGGATTTCATGCCACTTGTGTCAGTGGAAGAGATACAGCTGCTTTTATTAAGGTTCTCTCTCTTTTTCTCTCTGTGCCCTTCTTTTCAACTCTGTACATCGTATAAATATTTATTCATGGGATAACTGGTTAGAGTGCTTTTGGTTAAAGGTACAGTACAGTGTACTCAGTGTACAGTTCTGTGAGTAGGTGTGGGTGTTAATGCAGCTCTTGTTTCACTGAGCCACTTTCTGTTCCTTTTGTCACCTTCACTGCAGGACCACTAAAAACAATTAAAGCCACAAAAGTGTGCACCAGTAGTTAAATGTATACTCTGATCACATTGAAAAATTCAGGGCCCACTTAGAACATAGATTGAAGTACATATTTCTCCTGGTTGTCTTTGTGGGGAGATGTGGTCCCACTCTTTCCCTAAATACAACACTTAGCGTAGTCCTAGCCAATACCTGTTTCCTAGCAATCTGTTTATCTGTTTTGCATAGGGAGAGGAGTGTCTCAATTCTTGTTGGGAAAGAGGGGTAGAGCCAAGGGTTAGGGTTATATTCTCCTTGAAAATGTGATTTTTCAGGGGTGCACTTTAAACAAAGGAATGCCTTGTGAATCACAGGCAAGCAGTGAAAGAAAGCCACAAATGTCAGTATTTTCTCCTTTTAAAACTGTGATAACCACTTTAATATCTTAGTTTCATGTAGTTTTAATGTATTATGTCCATTTACTGCCTAGAAGAACTGGCGCCCCTTTAGGCTGTGCTCCTGCCTTGCGCCCAAAGATTCCATGTAGGCTCCAGATGCACCACGACCCTGAACTATTGCATTCTAGCACCTGCGCCTACGGCAATATTTAAGGTGGAACTGGAAGCCATAGAATAAGCAGCTGAATTCAGCTTCATATCACATAGAGTAGGAGTGGGTGATAATATAAAATTGTTGAATGCTTCTGAAGGCATATGATGCCCTAAATTTAACTACGTTACAAGTCCAGCAGCACTGTTATCACTGCAGACAGCAGCCCACGCGAATACTTTTCGTAATATAGTGTATTTAATCATTTCTGTTCTGTAAAAGTGAAGTACACTCTGCAACTGTAGGAGGAGGCCAGGAGCAAACATAAAATATTTTACCAGTTCTTCCTTTAAAATAAGCCAATATCATAACATCACATGAGGAAAGAAAAACATTTGTCTAATGATAGTGAACTTTGTATAATCCAGGGTTCTGGATTCCTGGTTTCAGTTTCTATCTCGGGTCACAGTCTGTTAAAAGTTTGATGTGTTCTCCAACTTCTCAGGGGTGTGTAATGGTGTGATGCCCCCTGTCCATGGTACATTCCTGCCTTGTGCCTAGTGATTCCAGGTAGGCTATGCACCCACTGTGACCCTGAATTCGATTGAGCAGTTAGAGAAAGTCAGTGAATTCATAAAAGGTGGCTATTTTATTAGCCTCAATTTCCCCTTAATTTTTTTACTGATTTATTCCAGCAGTTTGTGGGGTTCGTCTTTGAAACTGCACATTCTCAGGACATTGAACCTAGATGAACTTTCCAAAGTAAAAGATCTTGTTCCTGTAATGTAAAGATTTTTAAAAAAAGAAAACTGCTGAGATTTCTAGAAGTTATGGTCTAAGAGCTGTGGAGGGTGCTGCACTGGTAATGGTCCATAACCACTCAAACCCATAACCACAAGGTCACAGGATCAAATCCATTCATGCTTCAGAAACATAAGATTAAATGTCAAGCCCCTGCAGGTAATGGTTTTTCCTGCCCATCCATTTGGTCAGTGCACCCGTTAGGAAGGACCTGTCCCCAGGTTATGATCAAAAAATGATCATTCCAACATTTAGATTAGGGTTGCAATGCCACAAAGAAATGTTCTGGAGCGTCTCATTACATAACATCAGTGAACATGTCCCCACCCTTCAGCCACAAAAATAAAGCTGATGTGAATAACATTGATTTTCTGGATACAGAAGCAGGATAACTCAAGAGGTGGGATAAATAAGTACTGCATGTGAGCTGTCAGTTCTTGAAGTTGATGTGTGGAAAGCTGGAAAAGTGGACAAGTGTAAGAATCTAAGTGACTTTAACGGGTCAAAACATGGTGGTCATTAGAATTAAAATCACTTTATTGGCCACTGTGCTTGCACACAGAGGAATTTGTTCTTCGCATTTAACCCAATCCGTGCAGTGAAACACGCATTTGCACACACACACTAGTGAACACTAGGGGGCAGTGAGCACACATGCCCAGAACAGTGGGCAGCCCTAGCCATGGCGCCCTGGGAGCATTTAGGGGTTGTGTCCCTTGTTCAAGGACACTTCAGTCACGACCTTCCAGCTCTGAGGATCGAACCAGCAACCATCTGGTTACATGCCCAGTTCTCTATGATATGATAACCTAAGGTTTGCTGAAGCCCACAAAATCAATGTGATACTTAGAGCTTCTGTCATTGCTAATGCAGGCTCAGCAATATAGAGTTTTTTTCATAAAATTTCACTGCAGATGTGTGGGTGGGGCACATCAAATTATGAATGACAGCGACACTTCCGGCTTTACCACAGTGCCACCCCAAAGTAGGGATAATGTTTTTGAAATATACTATTTATCTGATAAGGGTAGTTTTGTGGGTTACTAGGTGTTGCATGGATAGTGGGCATCCCATATAGAGGGTATGCTCTAATGTCATTTTCCTGCCAAGACTGAGTAGCAAACTCTATTTATTTTATCTTAAAAATACAAAATACTTTAAGAATTCTTAAGTCATGATAATGGGTCTATATAGAATCATGAGCACTTAAATGCATTTGCATGATTAAAAGGGTCTTTGCACAGTGAAAGGATTTTCATAAATCCAGTGAAAGGATCCATAAAAAATGTATGTGTATGGTTTTATATAGCACATTTTTGAAAATGGTTCAGTACCACAGAAAGGTTTTGCTGTTGTTGCAAGACATTTCTCAATGCAGAAAATCCTGTAAGCATGCTAAGGCTTCTCTGAGTGTTCATTGTTCTATACAGAACCACCGTCATTACTGAAAGACCCTTGGAGAACCATGATTTTAAAAGAAAAACTGCATGAAACGAGGACCTCCTCCCCAGACGTGAAGTTCAGTCTGGTCATCAGTTTGAGGAAAACTGAACCTATGCGAATGAGTACATGATGTGTTTGCTAACTTAACAGCAACATAATAGCTAATAGCTAAGGAACATAATGGCTAATGTGCCATAATCAGTCCATTTACACAGAAAAGTGTTCAACATTTTACTAAAATATCTACCTACGCAAGAGTAAATGTGAATGAGCAGGTGACATTTTCCATGCATGTACAAGCCTTTACTCTCAAAATCCATCTTAAATATTTCAACTAGACAAGGCTGGTGTTTTCTGATTCATCACTTTCTGTTCCACCATAAATGTCACTTTAGGAGGCAGATTTTTGCTTCTTATTCACAATTATTATATTAAAACATTTAGTTCCACCATAAATTGGTCCATTTACAAGTCTAATTGGCATCATTCACCAGGTTCTTACTTGAATGCTGAATTCTACTTGACTACAAAAACATTCCACCTTAAATAGGTGGCTAGGTTTTTTTTCCCCCACTGTTTAAAACACATAACCAAGTGTACATCATGTCACTAAAATATCTACATACCCTTGTGAAATGCTTATATTGGTGTTATTTGCCAGCTTACATTATTTGTTCCACTTTAAATAGGCATATATTTCAGGTGTTTGAAAAACAAATTACCCCTTAATTTGTTTAAATACACACACACACACTATGGAAAACACACTTTTATATGCCTCAATTTTTTTAAAACAAACAAACTATGGTATTCACCTTCTTTGTAAAAAAAAAACCCAAACCACAGTCCTCTCCCATCACGCCACTATCCCTCACTTTCTTTATAAAACACATAAACTATGGAGTTTACACATTTAATCTATGAATAGGCCCCTGTAGTTTTTCCAAAATGACTTACCTGTTAAGGAGAAATGGTCTGGCAATAAAAAATGTAAGCCTGGTAAAATCTTATCTTATAAACAACATTGTCTCTGTTGGTTTGTTCACTTCATAGTTTGTGTCCGGTATTATGTGCACCTGGCAACCCAGTGGATTTGAACTGTGATGTGACTGGATAGAGGCTGGGATTTCAGGCCAAAACCTTCAGTAGAGCCTTTCTCCAGAAAGGGTACTTCTCAAAGAAAATATACACTGCTCTCAGGGTCACCAGTGCCTCAGCTTTGCATGTTTCCTTAATCTATGATCACACACCCTAGACATTTTATGATTGAGTACAGTAAATATATTACAGATTGCTCCTTTAAATAATAATTAAACTGAAAATGAAATACAGATAATGTATGGGAAAGTATTTTCTGTCTATAGGAGAAGAGCTGGAGAACCACAGTTGGCTCCAGCCAGAATCTCTTCCTTCAAAGCTTGTGTTTGTTTAACCAAATGTGTTGTGGAGATTTATTTGCTTGGACTGTTGCCGGAGAGCCTGATGTTTGTTGACTTTAGGCTTACTGGGGATTTCTGTGCTATGGTCAAGTGCATTTGCAGAGCAGTTTGTCGACACATTGAGCGTCTTAGGCAGTGCAACTGTGTCTGAATTTTCAAATGAGGAGAAGGGGCAGCTTAGCCAAATGAAAGGGTGAAAACATTTCCATTTTATGTGGCTAGGGTCTTCTCACTGGCCTTCTGATTACTTCAGTTAACTCCCTGTCGCCTCAGAGATTTTTGAGAAGCATTGATGCTAATGAAGTCAACCTGCCTGACTCTTCATCTGAAATTGTTGGCTTGATGAACAGCTGACTGATTGACAGTCAGATGAAAAGGTAGGAAGGAGACTCTACCCATGTGGTCTGAGCACTAACAAGACCCAGACTTTTCTAATAACTGAAACAGACGGCGGAGATCCTGCATCAGCTAACACCGACACTGGCAAATTAATTTCACTCCTCTGGGTCTTTAGATACCATTCATGCTAATGAAGATTTCTTAATTGTAATAACATGTCAAGAGCAGTACATGCTGAGGATTCCTAACTAGGAGGAGGACTGAGTGGTTTTATGGCATGCTAATGGTGTTTTTATCACGCCAGAGCAGCACTGCGCCTCTAGAGGCTGTCCTCATGCATGGTTGGAAAGTAAGCCCGAATGTTTTTGCCCTGTATTAGCCCTTTTCAATCAAACTCTGGATCTTGAACTTGTTCTATTCAGGATTCTAAGAACCTTCAAACCAGCTCATGTTACAGTGAGAACCAAGAGCTGTTGTGTGTTGCAGCCCATAAGAGCCCATGGTGACATATGTGTCACAAAAATTTTATAAGGTCTGGAAAGTTCTGTAAACAGCTTTATCCTTTTTCGTTATATTATGATGTCCCTAAGTGTAATTTACTGAACATCCTGGTTGCAGTCACATGAGAGTTTGTGAATTTGTGTACATCTGAAGTCATTTACAGAATGTCAGTGTGCTTCATGAATAGACCATAGAAATGCTTATTTTAAAAGCTTTTTTGATTGTTTCTAAATGTGTGTATAAAATTTATTTACCAATTAAAATGCTTTAGTAACCTGTGTGATGTTACACACAACCCATTCTGATCCCATTTCAGGAACAAACTGTTAAAATATGAGTTATAAAATTGTTGATGTGATCATAGTGAACACATCTCCCATCACAATGATCACAAACAGACAGAGCATTTTCCTGTTTTTATTTCCTTGCAATTTTCTTTACTAATTTCAAATCAGGAAGTGGATAATGAGTCCACTTCCTGATTTGCTGTACCTCTTTAGTCTTTGTGCTGTTCCTCATGCTTCCTTAACTAAATGTGGTTTTCACACTAAAGAACCTACTATTCTTTGGTTCCATCTGGGAACTTACTCTTCAGGTTCCAGAACTTGTTTATGTTGTTGGAAATGAACCAAACGGTTCATAAATAGATCCACAAACTGGAACAAAATAGTTAAGTGCAATTGCTATGCCTCCTGATGTATCCTCTATATTTGGAGGAGTACAATTGCACATCTGGTTACCTGCATTCTTATTAATTATTGTACTGGAATATTAGATCATGCCACACCAGAAAAGAACGCAAGGACACACAAGAAAGTATGTCCAGAACCCACCAAAGAGCTGAGCCCAATTTCTTTGCAAAACCTGGACTATAGTGCAGTCAGGACAGAGAAACACAGCTTGCTTTATACATCAGACTGACCACTGCTAGCCTTTCTTTTCCTGGTTTCTAATCAAGGTTATGTTCTTGTACAAATTGCCACCCTCTTGTGAGTGTGGGGAGAGTGCTGTGGAAAGCTGAAGGCAGCAGGGGCACTGACAGCCAAAGTGTAACCTTCAGACTCAGCAACATGATTGTGTAAGTGTGTCTCTGTGGCTATGCTTATATTCCAACTGTGTTGCTCAGAGCTTTCTGCTTTTTACAGGTCACTTTGATGACAGTAAGTGACCTATGTCTGTCATATGGGAGAACACCTGTTCCCTGAAAAAACAGCATGCACATGTTCAATTATCAGGTTACAATTCTGCTGACACAGCCCCCAGTGATTGATTGTTGGCAGATATGAATGACACCATGTTTTTGTTTTTAATTTAGATAATGTTGCGGCACAAATAATAACATGGTGAAGTTATGTGATAACATAATTTTGAGATTAGGACCACAACCAAACTCCCCTCAGCCCTACTATATAACCTGCATACACACTCCACCCTTTTCTTATATTCATCTATCCAAAAGAGGGATTTGGTTTTATATGCATTCCTAAGCCACCCTGAAATACTTCCCAAAAACACATGAATGGTATCCCGGAAGAGTTTGCCCAGAAGAGTTGTGTGTGTGAAGGCATAGGTCTGTAACATTTATACCAGACATTATCCAGACTTTACCCTGCTTGCTCCCTTGTACAAAGTTTGGGTAATTTCCAAGTGAAAGCATGTGTGAATAGAGCCATTAATGTTCCTGAGAATCATGCTGCCTCTCCTGCATTTGCTCTACAGGTGGTGCCCCATGCCTAAAGCACGTGGAACTTCCAGCTGTGAAAATGCCATGTGAAGATGGCTATACTTACTCTATACTAGATTTAGGAACTTCTTGTATTTGGCATTATTTTCACATAAGCACAAGGGGCACTATTTTTCCATACTGACATCTAGGAACCGCCCCCAAAGGGGGTGCTATTCATAGCTTTGCATTAAAGACACTCTGTGAGCAGATCTAAGACTGAGTTTACACTAGTTATTGGAAGGAGGCTGTAAGGATTTGACTGCATTCAGCCACATAAATATTAATGAGTTCAGGTACAAATTTTGGGTGATTGGTTCTAAATTTCAAAAGATACTCCAGTCTATTGATTTGGGAGACTGCTCCCAGATCGGAATCGACTCCCTCTACACACATACAAACACACATACACACATGCACACTCACACACTACTGCACAACAGTGAGTTGAGGCAGCTGTAATGGGCTCCCTGCTGACTGGCCGTAATTGCTCTCTCTATAAACAGCCTGTGAGGCGCTGTTGCACTTTCCCTGCACCAGATCTGTCGCCTCACATCCTCCAGAACACACTGTGGCACCCCTTAAAACAAACACACAACTACCACACTTACACCCAACACACTCAGTTCTTCTCTCTCACTTCCTCTCTTACTTTTTTACATAGGCTATAACTCTACCAACTCTGACTACACCTCTCTCTCTCTCATCCCACCCCTGCCCCTTTCCCTCTCTCTCTTCCTCTTTCTGCACTATCCCTCACCTTTTCCTCCTTTCTCTTTTTTCCTCTCTCTCTCTCTCTCTCTCTCTCTCTCTCTCGCTTTGTCTGTACATATCCCCTTTGTCTCTCTTTCTCGCTCTTTCTTTGACCCCCCTTGCTCGCAGACAGTGGCCAAATAGCCTGAGGCATTAAGTCTGTTTTTATTGTTCAGACTCAGTGCCGACAGTGCTGGATAAGGCATCTTATCTAGATCATACCTATATAGCTGAGAGAAACTCTCTCGCTCTCTCACAATATTTCTCTCTCTCTCTCTCTCTCTCTCTCTCTCTCTCTCTCACACACACACACACACACACACACACATATTAGCATGGTCCCTGGTCTCAAGCCTCTTCAACACTCCAGCCCACACTCTCATCCATTCGTACTTATGCTAATGATGCATCATTTTTTTTATTTGTTTGTTTATTTGTTTGTTTCTGTATCTTTTTTATTTTTGATGGAGGAGAGAGGTGGAGCTTAAAAGCAAAAACATGTTTCCAAGTGCTGGCTCTCTTCACAGATGGCAACAAGCTACCTGTCATCTTCACAGAACCAAGATAGGAGTTACGTTACCCTGCCCCTTCCCCCTCCATCTTCTCTGAATCTTTCATCATCAAGGGGTCTTGAATGTCAGTGCAGTAAAATGCCACAGTGTGATTAGGACAAATGATCCAAACACTCAGCTGGAAGCTCTTGCCCTTTTTTACATTTTTTTAACTGCCACTTATCCGGGGCTGACAGATATTAATCACACAACACTCAGTCAGCACAAATCGAAAGAGTCCCATCTGAAAATAAAATATATATTTATATAAAACAGTCAATCACCCAAGGCAGGATTCATACCCACAACCCCAGGAACTCTGGAGCTGTGTGACAGCTACCTGTTGCACCACAATGCCATCTTAGCACAAATCCACAGAGAAATCATTCTTTCTCGGGTTGATAAAACCATAAAAAGGGCAATATAAAAAAAAGAGCAGTATGAATAAATATGGAGTTAGAATGAATGTACAGTATATTTGTGACTATTAAATGAACTTGCACAAGTCTATATCTCAATTTACTTTTTCCAAACTTGGGCAGATGTTGTGCTATCAGAACTACAAATGTAAATTTGCATTAAAATCCATAGCTTACTTGCCACCCTTTGAAATCTTGGTGTGTTTCAGTTTACAGATGGCTGCTAAAATGCAGACTTGAACTGTACTTATGATCTCTGAGATTTGCAAGTCTTCATATTATTTCCTTATATGCAAAACTTTTACCATGTTTTTTCACCTCAGTTAGTATCATAAATGTACATCCCAGAGAGGATATCATCACTGTTCCCAAAATAGTAACTTTACAGGTGAAGGGTAAAACCTTCTTAACATTCAATGGAAGTCAGTGTAAAAGGATTTTGGAGCATTTCTATTGGTTCATTCATCATAAAACAGCTGCTGTGTTCAAATGATGTGGTACCTAAAAAACTAACAAAAATGGAGATAAATGGTTTTAATTGGACAGCGGCGATATGGATGTTGGCAACTACTGGATGGTGCTTTATTACTCCTGAAAATGCAGTTTCACTGCTTCAAAGCCCAGAGGGACTTTATAGCCTTGTAGCCCACTCTTGGCATTGCGCATGTTGATCATAAACACAGGTTCAGATACTCCAGTGCATCCCATTTCATTCAGAGCTTTTCTGTGGATAGTACACAAGCTGTTTTCACAAGAGGCGGCCCTTAAACTACACAAATTCATTATTTATAGGGATGTCTACAAACTTAATTCTTACTTCTAGTGCTTGAATGCCTTCAACTTATCACCTATATGTCTGCAGTCAATTTTTCATGACATAAGAATATGCTTAGCACGACTACACACTTCCGGTACTGGTATATCCCAAATGATTTTTGGGGCAAAACAATGGAAGGTATAGGCCTAGTACTTGATGACCACCCTCACCCACTCTCCAACTCTGCGTCCAGGCAGAGAGCCAGTGTGTGCCCACAGAAGCTTGTAAAGCCTCCAGCATCTCTGTTCTGGCTGCTGTTGGAGATAACATGCCTCGGCTCCACTGGAGCGAGCCGGTTTGGACGTGCTCCCACTGTACCACAATACCCCAACCACTGTGCTCCCACACTGCTTCTAATGGAATGGAGAGATGAAGAGAAATGCCTCTGTGTGTGTGCCTAATGGTTAAAATTTCTCCACCCACAGCAGCCAACACAAGACTGTTACAACAGCTCCCACTTTTATATCAGTGAAGAACAGGAGTTATTGGAAAAGCAGGCATCCGACACAGGACCATATCTCTAGTCTTGTCCTGTGATTAGACTGCCTTTTTTAATATAGGACAAAGTAAGACGTCACCGTACAGCCCGTTTTCTATAGAGGAGTCATTATTTTGGTATAAGCACTTACACATTCATTTTTTTATTTCCCCAAGTCGTAACTTATTTGTTTAAAATATACCTTGAACATCAAAGGTAACTTTGTAAAGCTGAGAATGGATGGAATAGACATTGCCCTGTTCTTCCATGCCACCATGAATTGTTGTTTTCCACTGCATGGTACATGCACGACTCGAATCGCTGTTTGGTACCTGGCACCTGCTTTGTTTTCCATTACCACAGCTCTTCCGCAAAAACCACCACAACAATGTCAATGTTAGTTTATTTATAAAACACATTTAAGAACAACAGGGGTTGGCCAAAGTGCTGTAAATATTGAAAATAGCCAGTAATGCAACTAACAATGGTGCAAATAAAGTGTATGTATGTATATGTAAAACATAAAATGTAATATAAAATTAATATAATAATAATATAAGACAATAAAATGGCACAAAACAAGTCTGAGTCATATATAAGTCATTAAGTAAAAGTAAGTTTAAGCCTGGATTTAAAACAAGGCTCAATCCAAACCTTCAGGGCAGGCAGAGCAAACGCTCGATCCCTTTTCTGCTTGTTGATCACCTTCTGCAATTTGGAGACTACCAGCCGAAGCTGACCAGCAGATTGGAGGCTAGCTAGCGGAGTTACAGCTCTGTCTTATTACTCCATTATTTTGAGTAAAAAAGAGTTGCATAATCATTGTGTATTCGCGTGTTGTTTTGTGGGACTCAACACAGCTTCACCACGAAGTGGTTCACACCGGTCAGTGTAGTTTTTCCTTTCCTTTTTGCACTGCCCAACTCTTGTTGAAGCCTTTCGCTGGAGTATTTGAACCTCTTGGAAAGACCACAGCATAATTTAACAAGCTGCTGTCGTGTGTCAGATATAAACAAATTGTAAAAATATATGCAAACTTTAGAGATGTTGAATTGATTTCAGCACGTGTTGATGGAGAATGAAATTGTTTCTACAAAATATAGTGCTAACAACAGCTAAAAGCAGAGCTGTAAATTCCTAGTGTTTCCTGTGCGTATTCTTTGTTTAGAAGTCTCTGTCCTCCCTCCTTTCTTAAGAAATCAAGGGTATTAATGTGGAATTTGTCACTCATTAATGCAGTAATTGTAAAGGATCAGTCTGGGACCCGGCTTGATCGCCCTTGGCCACTATATGAAAGTAAAGGACTCCTCCTGCCTAATCAGGAGCAATGCGCTCACCAGTGCTTCACCCACTTTTAATATACGATGTACACTGGTGCACAGGCTTGGTTTCAGAGTTCTGATCATTTGGGTACAGGATCTCAAGGTTTTTCTTCAGGTTTCTTTGTAGCTTTGTTCGTAATGGCTCCCCTCTCACTATTCCCTATGTTACTCAATATATAGTGCACTATTTAAGGGGACTGAAATCAGGCGGAAAATGAACAACTTCAGATACTACCTAAAAACGCAGTACATTATGTGTATCCTCTACCCGCTACTGTACATTATTATACACTACCTGCTGCAGTGCATTGTGGGATTGATTGAGTGCACTGAAAATCGTGCAGATTTCAGATACCACTGCAAAATGGTGTAACCCCAAAATAGTGCACTTACAGCGAATGTAACAAGTCAGGTTTCTCTCTCCTCTCAAGGTCCTTCGTTCTCAAGGGTCTTGTCTTATTAAATGAAGAAGTCTAAAGAAATAGAAAAGATCAACTGAGTGTGTGTTTCTGATAGCTTTACGCCCTTTCTTTAAGAAGTGCTTCCTTTGTTTGAAGATGCTGTTTGGCATTTCCTTTGTTTTCCCTTGTGGTTATTCCTGCCTTTCCTCTTTGTTTGGGAAAGTCTGTCTTCTGTTTATTTTCCCCTTGGCCTTCGTCATTTGAGCCCATCAGCCTTCCCCTTACAGCCTCATATTCCTCTCTGTTCTTCTGCTTTCTGTCTCCTCTGGTGATGCGCAGGTAGTGCGTGGGCCTGACTTGCAAGAGGTTGGTGGCTTGAACCTTGCATGGAGTGTCTTTTTGTTTTTAAGTCTTTTGTGTTTTCAATATTAAGCATGCACTCGGCTCCTTTGTTTCTGTTTGTTTTATTTAACGCTCTGTTCTTTGAGCAGCTGTACACTCGGTTCCTCTCACAGTGCCAACATCTGTTGCCTCACTCTTTGTGTTCAGTTCTCCCATACAAGGAGATCAGGGATAAGTCCCAGCTTGGGATCTGTTAATCTGTTACAAGTTCTATTCTTTTAGAAAACCTTTACACTAGATGTTGGAGCAGTGTCAGGAATGCTTAGCATCCACAAAATGGTCCCTATAGTCTTTCTGGGGTCCACACAAAAGTAAATGCAATTGAGACTAAAGCAACACTAGGTAGTATTTTTAAATTAATATTACAGCTTATTATTATTCTGATGCTTCACTGAGCTGTAATAGGGAGAATGGGGCCTCTGATATGGGACTGCAGAAACTGCACTATGTACCTTCTGGAGGGAGGTAGGAAACAACCCCCACTCCCCTTCCCCAGTGTTTTTATTACAGTCCTGTAATTCATTTTTACAACACTGTCCTCACTTTAATGTTGAGTGAGGGGGGGGTAGTTTCCTACCCTCTTCCAAAAATTATGTAGTGCAGTTTCTGCAATGCTAAGCCTGGAGTAGCCACAACAGAGGCTTCATTCTCCTTATTACAGCTCAGTGAAGCATCACAATTATTTTGATGCAGTAATTATAAAGTAAAAATATTACACAATGTTCCTTTAAACAAACAAAATAAATACTAAATACAAAAAAGATAAATAAAAAATAAAATAAAATAATGCTGGTGGGGCTATTAAACCCTTCTAGACAAGTACATGTGCAAAATCACTACTCAAAAGGTTCTGGAGGAAGCACTGCTTTCAAGGCTGATAGAACATAGCTGGTTACCAGCCACTAGGTAGGGATGAATATGATTGGATAAAATGGATTGTGCAGAGTTTTTCAGATACATGAACGAGCAAAGCTCCACCTAGACACTATTGTTTGCCTTCACTGTCTGCCACGTCTCTGGAAAAATAAATGTGCAATATAACTTTGTTACTGTAGAGTTCTATTTCAGAATTTGTTGGAAGTGCTGAAAAAATCTCAGTATTTTGTTTTACTTAAATGGAAGGTAATGTAACTCAGAGGAAGCTGCAGAATGTTCTGCTGCCTCTGAGATTCTGAAAAAATACATTGACTACTGCCACTGAAGGAGCTAATGAATATTATAAAACAATACTCTGTCTTCTTCAAAGGCAGCAATCTCAAATCAATTGTGTAAAAATTGTACTTCCTTAGAAACTGCCTCAGAGGCCGTTGAATTTTTTATTTATTTTTGTTTTGTTTAACATTCTTCAGCTTCCTCTGAGGCAGCATTAATAACAGTAATATGTAGGAAAGTGCTTCTTATAATATTCTGCAGCTTCCTCGGAGACACTGAGTTACATTATAAGCAAAAAATTAATACATTAATTAATTAAAAATACTCAAGGTGTTTCAGAACTTCTAACAATTTAGAACTAAGTGTATGTTTTATTCATTCAGTGTCATTTCTGTTAGACAGAGCAGACAAACCACGAGGGTCTATATGGAGCTTTTTTTATTTATGGCAAGGAATTAAAAATCTCAGCCCAGTCTGTTTTAACCAATCACATTCATCCTCACCTGTTGGCTGCCACCCAATTATGTTCCTTCTGCCTCTAAGGCGGCACTGCGTCCAGAACCATTCTGAGTATTACTTTTGCACACATGCTCTAGCCAACGCTCTGCATTGGGCAAGATTAACTTAGCCTCGTACAGTGCTTTTCTTTGAGGATTATACAAGCCGTGTAGAACTGATTTCACATTCCAAGGAGTACCTGCAGTATTGTTGTAGAGATGGTAAAACTGTAGAGTAGTATGAAAGGTCACAAAAGAACAGGGCAGTACAGGCAGAGGTCCTTCTTCAGCTGTGCAAGGAAAGTGCTACTGAAACTCTAAGAGCATTCAAAGTGAAACCTTTTCTAGGGGTTCCTAAGCCTGAAACTGCTGTTTCTTTGGAAACTTTGTGTGTGTGTGTGTGTGTGTGTGTGAGAGAGAGAGAGAGAGAGAAAGAGAGAGAGAGAGAGAGAGGAAGAGTGTGTGTGTGTGTGTGTGTGTGTGTGCGTGTGTGTGTGTGGAGAGAGAGAGAACTGAGTACCTCTCCATTACAGTTTTCCATTAGTAGGTCTGTGAGAGTCCCATTACGTCTCCGTAATGATTTCAACAAGTCAAAAAAGCCACACTAATTCTGCAATATTTTAATTTAATCACAGAGCACAGACATATCCTTACATCCTTTTCTTCTTTTACTCTTTATGTGATAAAGAGCAGGGACAACACACATTAGGACTTTATTTACAATAAGGTACATGTGTCTAAGTTAAATTCAATGTATCAGCATGGTTTTAAAGCCCAACAAACTCTGAAAGATACAGAGAATGACAGAAATCAAGGGTATTAAAGGCAATGTACAATGTTTTAGTCAAAAAACTATTTTTATAAAATTCTAAGGATGTTTCCTCACCATTTGCTAGCTCTCCATTGTGTTTGCATGCTCAAAACGGGTCCAATATGTTGTCTCAGTCCAGTACTAGGTTTTCTCCCTCTCTCTGCTCATGGCAGAGCCAAGGCATCTGAAGTTTTTAGACAATGCAGAAAATTCCAAATGTTTGAAAAGCACAAACCAAGAAGAGGACATTGCTACATTCCTGCTGCGTAGATGGGTAATATTGAGGGTAATATTGAGGGTAATATTGACATGTTTTCGCTCTTTCAGGTCACTTAAGGAGGAATGTCTCCAGATTCAGGAGACAGCTACCTCCATTACCAAATGTGCTACAAAACAAAACATCTTGAATGAGTGGAGGCTTCATACCCTTCTAACTAATGCTTTTGAGAATGGTGACATTTGACTTAGCATCCCTTTTTATTTCATGCTTTTCTGTGGAGATTCATGGAAATCACTCCATTTATAAAGGGTGCCTACAAATTAATAGACGTAATACCTCCACGCCTCTGCTGTATCTCCCCCACAAACTCATCATCTAGTGTGGGATGTTTGTGTCTGTTTTCTGAGCACAGCACATACGGCTCAATTTGCACTGGCCAATTTAGTGGCGTCGCTTTGGATTTACTGGGAGAAACAAAGAGGGTGCTCTGAGGAGCGCTTCACAAAATGAGCTGACCATGCTGCTGTAGTTTAAAGATAACTACAGAACCTCCCCTACATGCCCTCCAGTCATCACTTTAATAGCAATTTTAAAATGCAAGCTGTCCTTAACTAATTTGTGAATATTAAATGGAGAGTCAACCAATAGAAATGGTCCAAAATGATCTGATATTATATTTTAATGTTATTAATTTACAATACGGGGCGGCACAGTGGTGCAGCAGGTAGTGTCTCAGTCACACAGCTCCAGGGGCCTGGAGGTTGTGGGTTCGATTCCCGTTCCGGGTGACTGTCTGTGAGGAGTTGGTGTGTTCTCCTCGTGTCCGTGTGGGTTTCCTCCTGGTGCTCCGGTTTCCTCCCACAGTCCAAAAACACACGTTGGATTGGCGACTCAAATGTGTCCGTAGGTGTGAGTGAATGTGTATGTGTTGCTCTGTGAAGGACTGGCGCCCCCTCCAGGGTGTATTCCTGCCTTGTGCCCAATGATTCCAGGTAGGCTCTGGACCCACCACGACCCTGAACTGGATAAGTGGTTACAGATAATGAATGAATGAATGAATTTACAATACACTGAACGATCACTGGATTAGAAGCACCTACATTTTATCTACAGTCCTTCATAGGGCGACACACACTGAACACCTATGGACACTTTCAAGTAGCCAATCTACCTACAAATGTGTGTTTTTGGATCGCGGGAAGAAATTGGAGCACTCGGGGGAAACCCGGGACACTGGGAGAACACACAAAACTCTTCACAGACAGTCACCCGGAGCGGGGTTCGAACCCACAACCCCAGGACCCTGGAGCTGTGTGACCTGTTGTGCCACTATGCCACCCTCCCATTACTTATAATAATATAACATGAGTAAATAGATCTTTTCTATTGGGATTATACAAGCTGTGTGTGTGACTGGACACCTGTGTGCACTTTACAGTAAACACATTTGAAGGATCAACTCCAACTTGCACTCATATACGCAGTCTCACACAAACACAGAGGGCGCCTAGGGTGAAAAGACCAGGAGTGTCTCAGTAGAAGCTTCAGACAGGGTTGTGACAGGGCATAATTAGCTGTTGAACAAAGCAATGGAAGCCCTTTCAGTGGATTTCTGTCGTTTTTCTTCTAATGCTAAACTGCTCGCTCGTAATGCACACAGAGAGGGATTAGAGCGAGCCTGAGCGGTAAGAGCCAGGCAGAGGAAATGAAACAGTTAGACATGTCTCTTTAGCGGATCTGAGCTTCAGCGCACCGTTCGGCTGCTGCTGCTGCTGCTGTGTGTGTGTGTGTGTGTGTGTGTGTGTTTGTGTGTGTGTGTGTGTGTGTGTGTGTGTGTGTGTGTGTGTGTGAGAGAGAGAGAGAGAGAGAGAGAGAGAGAGAGAGAGAGAGAGAGAGAGAGAGTGAGTGAGGGAGAGGACACAGAATAACTTACTCATTGTGAGTGTGTGTCTGTGTGCAAGAAACATGGAAGATGAAGAGAGGTAGCTTTGTGGCCTTGCAGTGGGGTTCCCTCGACATAAGGGTGACAAAAATTCATACTCTATGTCATTCACTCATTCATTATCTGTAACTGCTTATCCATTTCAGGGTCGCGGTGGGTCCAGAGCCTACTTGGAATCATTGGGCGCAAGGCAGGAATACACCCTGGAGGGGGCGCCAGTCCTTCACAGGGCAACACAGACACACACACACATTCACTCACACACTCACACCTACGGACAATTTTTGAGTCGCCAATCCACCTACCAACGTGTGTTTTTGGACTGTGGGAGGAAACCGGAGCACCCGGAGGAAACCCACACGGACACGGGGAGAACACACTCCTCATAGAGAGTCACCCGGAGCGGGAATGGAACCCACAACCTCCAGGCCCCTGGAGCTGTGTGACTTCATACTCTATGTATATTTAGCTTATCAAGGTTTTTGTCAAATTACATAAAGCAAATGTTTTGACATGTTTCTGCAATATATTCACAGAGTTTAAACAGGCACATGATGCCAAGGATGCGTCATGTCAACCCTCTTTTAATACATATTGTTCAATGCGAGTGAGTAAGTGAATGAGGAAATGAATGAGTTACAAGCCAGTTTCATGAGGTGCTTCAATTGTAAAAGCTGCCAACAAGAATTATTATTATTCAACTCAAAGTCCGATCCAACAGGCCTCATCATGTTAACTTTAGAATGAAATGAGCAACTGGTCAGATGGAAACCCCCTACCAAAAACTGTGAAAACAGCAATTGCAAAAACAAATAATTGCATATAATGGCAGTGGAAATTTAATCTCTCTCTCTATATATATGTCTCTACAGACACAGAGGGCTGTGATCACACCTGGAGGAAATTTCATGGTCACTGCTATAGGTATTTCACCCACAGACGAACCTGGGAGGATGCAGAGAAAGACTGCAGAGAGCACAATGGTCATTTGGCCAGCATACACACCCGAGAAGAGCAGGACTTCATCAACAGTAAGTCTTTACACTCAGTTATTAAACTGATGGCCAGGCTTTTCTTACATTTGCATACAATATCTAATAATAAACTTCATTAAAGCTTAAAATACTATGAAAATATTCTCCAACCCACAAAATGCAAAATAATACAACCCAGGCAGGTTTTGTCATATGTCTGAAAACATAAAACTTGTCATTCTGATATTTTTTGCTACATCATGCATAGAGAGCAGGCACTTCAGAATTGACACGCCTCCCCCTCTGAGTCTCTCCAATCACATCGCTGGAATGACATTAATGTGAGAATGCAAAGACAATGTTAAATGTTGTAAAACATAGACAATATGCCTGGACAAATGTTTACTGATTAAGTCTATTAGCAAAAACCAGAACAGAAAAGAAGGGAATCGTAGTTTCTCTTCTTCATACTTCACTCCCGAGTGCCTTGCACTGAATATGAGTTGTGGCTCACTCTTTTTTAAAGGAACAGAAGCTGAAACCAGTTGTTCTGAACAGGGTTGTTTAGACAGGATAAGAAAAGTGCTTTTCTCTTTGAACCCTCTAGTTTTGACCAAAGCAGTTCACAGACATGTTGTATGTACTTGTGGATCAAGGGGTATAATGCACTCTTTAAATACACCATTAACTATTACATAAAGTTGTAAACAGATCATTATTTTGTGGAAATGATTTGATGAACATGTTAATGAATTATGACTCACATAGTTGCTCTGTTTATAAACATGAACAAATCACGACCACAAATATTTAGATTATTTAAGTTGTCAGATACTCATGAACTAATGTTTTGTTTCTGTAAATACATGACATTTACACTTTTTTTCAGACCCATTGCATTCAGTGAATGTTCAGGTCTGATTCAAGAGCATTCTAAGATGAAAGTTTAAAGCTGTCGCAGTCCAATGAAAAACATCTATCTCCATTTCTGTCGATTAGTTTACTGCATCATTTGAACAAAGCAGCTGTCCTTCACATTGTATAAAAATGTCATGATGAATGAACCAATAAAAATGCTTTTTACATTGATTTTCTAATGAAAGTTTAGAAGGTATTTCCCCTCGCCTGTAAAGTTTTGCAGATAAATGCTTTTCATTGAGCATTTTCTCTATATCTCATTGGTTTACATTTTTTCCCCCATTTATATCCTTATATATGTGCATTAGTTATAAACAATTTCTTGGAAACTGAATCAAATTTTGACAGAAAATTACAAAAAGGGTGGTCTCTGATTTTGCACCATTAGCTCATCTTGTGCTCTTAAGGGCATATCACAATACCTCAGATTTCCCTCCAGTGACTGATTATTCGAAGTGCCATTCCTTGTTTGGTATAAGAAAAGAACTAGAGGGAGACTTTGGGAAAGTGCTATGTCTACTGTCATCTCATCAAGGCCAAGACACTCTGACTGTGAGTGAAGACACTTCCCACCTGCTATCTGCCGACAGCTACACGCACAACCATGGTGCAGTTCCCAAAAACTGTGTGCTTAATCGCCTTGAAAACCCTGGTCTCCACCCCTGCAATAAAGGGAGCACAGCCATTAGGAAGATTAATGGCGCCCATAAGGATGTTAATCAGTAACACCGTGATTGAAATTCCATTACAACCTCTTCCACACTCAAAAAAAAAAGAAAAAGAAAAAGAGCTCATGAATACATAATGGGGAATGAGGCGTGTTTGGGACAGGATTTAACTGTGATAATCCCAATATATTGGCACCCAGCGGCACTTTGCTTTAAACTTGAGTGTGTGGTATGTTATTGTTATTGCTGGCCACTGGCTAAGTAGCAGGACAAAGATCGGGCCTGTTGGCAATGAAATGATCATGTATTTTGGGTTTCTGCTAATTTACCTACTCTTTTCTGTCATTAAAAGGTATGAGCCATGAGAACACTTGGATTGGCTTGAATGACCGGACAGTAGAAGAAGACTTCCAGTGGACAGATAACATGGATCTGGTGAGGCCTCATGCTAATTGCTAAATCTCTTCCCCGTAACTTGATTGAGGATGATTATCACAAGGGCACTACGCTACACTCCACTGCCCAAACCTGCCGAGACCTCTTGTGACCCACACACAATCCTTATAAGCAATGCTGGCATCTTTCCATCTGTCTTGGCAACATCCCCAGATAGATATTGCCAATTGTATAATACCAGACTCAGGTGTACTAGAATGAGAAAAATCCTCTAGGCTTAAAAACATAGACATATTCCTTGGAGCCGCACTGTCTATAATTTTATTTATTTATTTATTTACTTATTTATTTATTTTGTGGGCCAAACTGATTAGTTTGTTGTGGACCACCTGAAATTATAAAACCAATTTAAAAAAGCTGAGGGTAGGTTTAAAAAGAATTATTAATATATAAAGACAAAATATGCTCTCTCATTTGAAGTTGCAATAATTTTCTGATTGGCCAAATTAATCATCCTCATGGGACACAGTATAGTTTGTCCCTACCTTGGTAGGGAATCACTTTTGGTTCCATAAAAACTGTTCAGTGCAAACAGTTGTGGGGTATGTTTCTTTTTTATTCTTCTTTTTTTTTTTTTTTTAGGTTTATGTATCTCAACATTGACATGTAACGCTTCCATTCCTCTATCCTGACCCCACATCAAAACGTTTGTTATGGTGTACAGTTGTATTATCCTAACCAAAACACTCCCAGAGAAGTGTTCAAATGGAGAGGGCTTGATTAATCAAGTTATTAATGTAATCCAACAACAGTGGAGTATTTGGGCCAAAATGGAGGCTGCATTCTTTTACTGTTTGGCTTCATTAATTCACTAGCACTGTTGCAATCACAGAATGTTGAGACAAGGTAATCCGTTCTACTATTTTATACAAAAGGTTTTATGTGATATTGGAAAGCCTGGCAGGTCCTGTTTCGTTGTTTTATCCCCTAAAACCAAGGCAAACTCTACAGTAATCTGCACAGTGGTTTATGAATGGATATTAAGGTCTTTACCCTTGTGAAACATACCCTGATTGTGTGGGAGATACAAAAACAAGACAGTAAGCCAGCTATAAATTTTAACCCAGTGGAATCATTTTTAAAAATTGATACGAGATGGTGTGGGAGTGATAGAGTTGCCCCCGGCACGACACATAACAGCTTTGATATTTGACCAAAAACTGCTTATTGCAGGTCCTTTTTGTCCATCATTTCACTTTTAATTGCCTCTTAAGAAGCAGAACAAAAGATCACAGAGCCCAAAATGCACGCTGTGCTAGAAGAGTTTTAGGACTGACTACACTCTAAAAACGTCAGTTTATTGCTGACTGGGAAGAAATCTAATTTTGGTTTATAATTAGATGTTATAAGGACATAATAGGATGTATGCAACCAAATTGGCAACTTACTTATTTATTTATTTTGCTTATTTTGAGTGACTATCGAGTAAAAGCATCTAGAAATAGGTTAAATAATAATCATATAATATCCTTACATTAATCTCCAGAAATACGTAATGTGTTTAATTTTTTTATTTTTTTTGCAGTGCATTCTGAACTTTCTCAAGCCGTCACACCCAGGACCTAAAAGCCATTTCATGTATCTAGGAATGAATTTGTGATGCATTGGATATGTGGGGGGCATATGTTAAATGGCCAGTAAAGCCATGGGATTGGGTCAGAGTCTGAAATATCCCTGTGCTTCCTGCAGCAATATGAGAACTGGAGGGAGAACCAGCCGGATAATTTCTTTGCGGGCGGAGAGGACTGTGTGGTGATGATCGCCCATGAGAATGGCAAATGGAACGATGTGCCCTGCAACTACAACCTGCCCTACATCTGCAAGAAAGGCACAGGTGTGTGTGTGTGTGTGTGTGTGTGTGTGTGTGTGTGTGTGTTAGAGACTGAGAGAGAGAGAGAGAGAGAGAGAGATTTGTGTGTTTGTGTATGTGTGTGTAAGACAAGAGAGAAAAAGGAAAAGAGGCCACCGTATACTATATATGGCATTTTCCCTTGTGTTATTTATTTTGTTGGTAGAGAACTGATGTAATAGATCTGGATGTTAGTGTTCTCCTAGAAGTGTGCTGAGCTGTGTGTGTGTGTGTGTGTGCATGCATGTATTCTGACCAATCACAATTAAAGATGTGCATTTTTGTGGCTGTTAATCATCCAAAAGATATAAATATAGTTGAAGAAACACAGTGTTATTAATATAATGCAAGGTGTATCCCAATCACATTATACAAATATATTCAGGACATGTTAAATGCAGCACGTTTTCAGTTGGACCCTTCATCATGATTCATTTCAATTGCTTTGCACTTCCGACAGTGGTGTCAACTAGTATTAATGTCATCTGCATATGGTCTGAACTACTGTCTCATCATATTACGGATGATTTATTACATCAGATCCTATATCCAATCATACCATCTCCCATATCACTTCATCAGTCCCTCATCTCTCTCTTAAAGTGGCTGGAGAGAGTGACCTCCCCATTCGTTCTGTCAGTCCTCTTCAAACAGAAGTTAGTCTGGTCAGTCTGGTCAGTCCTGAAAAAGTGACGGAAGCTTGTCAGCAATTTCTAGGGCCTCATTATAAAGTCAAGTAGCTGCAGGTCCTAGTTAAACACCCGCTAGTGTCTGGTCACCAGGCGATCTGTCCAGTCCACTCCTCTGAGGGCTCGTTATGCTCATTTTGTCTGGCCATTTGCATATGTAGCAGACATAGGCTGCTCTGGCTGGACCCTGAGGAGTTCTTAGATTCAGTTTGAAGAACCGAGACCACTACTCAGTCCAGGGAGTCTCTCTCTCTCTCTCTCTCTCTCTCTCTCTCTCTCTCTCTCTCTCTCTCCACAGCTATCCCACACACAGCCTTTCTCGGGGGGCCCATTGAACCCTCACTTCCCTTTAAACAAAGTTAGCCTTTATGATTTTCACTCTTTTGTGAATGGGGAATTCTACTGGACAGTTTTCACAAACGTGAATCATTAAGATATCAACAGACTCACCAGAGAAACAGTCAGAACCGTTCACAGTTGTGGTGATGGATACTAGATTTTTGAAAAGTTTTAAAAGGGAATTCTATATTTGTTTAATAAAGTGAGAGTTCACATTTATAGCACTTAGTAAATGCTTTCATTCAGAGAAGCTTACAAAGATGCAAGTGAATGAAGAGTTAGGAGTTAGAATACAGTGTTATTACCTACTACACTTCAGCAACCAAACATCAACCACATACCAACGTCAAATAATGAAATCATTAAGATTTTATATTTTGCCAAAATGTGCATGTTTAATTTTACATTTTATGCATGCTTGATGTGTATGTGGTTTTGTGCAGAAAAGTAAGGAATGCAGTAAATAACAAACGAAAATCTCCACACTGAATACAGTACATGTTGAGTGCGTGAAGTCACATGATGATCATGTTTCCACCTTTTTATCTGTGATATTGAACAGTAAACAGAGAGGAGCTGTTTGAAGCTGAACTTGAGACATTAGATTGATTTAAATTCTAACTATAAATTAAAAGTATCAACATGCTCTCAGTTGCTACATATTTCTAAGGCCTGATTCAAGCAGGAAGCTCAAGTCCCATTATTGTGTCATTTGATTTGAGCAAGTCAAATTTTCCAAGCCAAAAATTCACATTACATATGCACTGGGTGAATTTAAGCCACATTTTTAGGTGTGTTCAGATCTGATTCAAATCTAAACTTCTAAGGGGTCAACCTGCGCTGCCAGCAGAAGGTGACAACAGCGAAGTACTGCTACTGTAGGTGACTCAAAGTCCCAGAATACTGTGAGGTAATTAGTGCCAATCAGACGTACCTGGAAGACACTGCATTTATGTCCCTACTTTGTTGAGGGTTGACTAGTATGGTATTCTCATCAAAATCATCATCATCATCATCATCTTTGCCACTTAATCCATTTCAGGGTCACAGTATTGTATTGTTGAAAAAAAAGAAAAAAAGTGTTAAAAATGAGTAGAGAAGTGTAGAGAAGAGAGGTTAACACATTAACTAAACTCCATTTAAGAAGAAGAAGAAGAAGAAGAACACAATGCTCACTCGAAAGCTGGCACTGAGCTTAAACACATTTTTGTAAAATATAGCTCAATATAATCAGTCCTCTCTCCCTTGAGAGGTGCTTCTGTTCTCCTTTGTTTGCTTCTCCTACCTTTTTAGTCATTACTCAGAAGGGTTTAATTCTACCTCTCGTTGTTTGTGCTGGTGGTACAGAGGTAAGGTGCTGCCCTTGTTCACACAAGGTGGTTGGTTGAAGTCCAGCTGGGAGTGAATCCTCTCCCAAGGTTCACCATGCACTCATTACCTTCATAAATAAACCATATATACATTCATTATCAATTCTTACTAGAACAATTTGCACAGGCTTCTTTCTCTGCACTTGTGCCTGTCCCTACACCATCCAGAGACAAAACTCTGAACAAGTAATTTGATCAGTCAGACCGGATTTCTTAGTGTTGTTTGTTTGTTTTTGTCATTCGAGGAAAGTGCTTCTTGCTTTGCTACTATATAAACCATTATCGCTACACCAGCAAATATCTCTGAGTCAGTTGCCCTTCAGTGTGAAACAAATGAGTTGGAGCTAAAATAAGTAGGTTGAGTTCAGTTGTGGGCGGCACAGTGGCACAGCAGGTAGTGTCGCTGTCACACAGCTTCAGGGTCCTGGGGTTATGGGTTCATGTCCCACTTCGGGTGACAGTCTGTGAGGAGTTTGGTGTTTTCTTCCTGTGTCCACATGGGTTTCCTCCAGGTCCCATGGTCCATAGATATGAGTGTCCATAGGGGTGAGTGAATTTGTGAATGTGTATCGCCCTGTGAAGGACTGGCGCCCCCTCCAGGGTGTGTTCTTGCCATGTGCCCAGTGATTCAGTGTAGGCTCCAGATCCACCACAACTTTGGATTACCCTCCCTCTCCATCACAACTCATAATGCTAGCTAAAGTACATGCCTGTTAGCTGATGTACCAGAAGTGGGTAGTATTGAGTTCTCTCAGAGGACAAGCATTGGAAGAGACCAAGTGTGTGAAACTGGAAGTGTGAAAATTGGGTAAAAATACATTTTAAAAAGTTGCTAAACAGTACAATTTGTCTATAACTTCCAACTTTGTACAAACCTGATGTAGAGTGCTTTATTGGAATATATATAACAGAATATTTTGTAACTTCAAAGTTTTTCATTGGAATTGAAATTGACAGCTAGCTGGAGCCCAGGCTACGGATGAGATCCTGATTTTTTCAAGCATGCTGATTTGCTGTGGACTTATACTACCTTAAAACAAAGTGCATTTTGCTTTTAGGTTCTATTAGTCCCTGCTAGATAAGGTGTTATCAGTGGCCTGCTCGTTAGAGGTTGGTGGTCTAATCACAGGTTTGCAAGAACATTCTGGGCTGATTTTCACACTGCAATCACAAGCAAAAAATCACCTACAGGCTTAGCATGATTAGCATGATTAGCATGTCCCAGCATGCACCAGAGCTGGTCATCAGAAGGCCTCGGTACTGAGGGCTGATTGGGGAATTGAGATTGTGTATGTATGTGTGTGTATGTGAGAATGTGAGTGCCTCAGGTTCAACATTCTGCCATAGGATTTCTCTGTGAAATTCTATACATTGATTCATAAAAAGAGTTGTTGGCCACATTTTGTTGATGTTCTCATTTAAATAATTAAAGTTCACTATCAACAAACAGATCTAATCTATAATTATTGTTCTGTATCTTAATTTGTTTGCTTTAGTTTCAGTTTTTAGATGCAAAGCGCCTCATAAAACTAGCATATAATTCACCCACACACACAAATTCACTCATGCATAAACTCACAATTAAATAACTATCAATCAAATATATACTCAATAACATACCTATTCACTCACTAACTCTCATACATACACTTACATACTAACTCACTCAAATATCCATAAAAGCTCACTCACTCACAAATTCATATAGGTGGTTACAAACTCATACATATACACATTCATATACATTTATGCAAACAAACACACTCATAAGCTAATATACATAGTCCCTCACATACACACACAAACAAGCTCACTCACATATATATTTAGTCTCTTGCATAAATGACACATAAATAAACTCACATATACTCTCATTCGCTCACATTTAGGAAATGTACCACAAGAAAGTGTTATTCAGTGCTTCGCGTCAAAGACACTGTGTCATTCAGGAATTGTAAATCTGTTTTTTATTTATTTGCAGTGAGTTGTTCTCTCAATATTAATTTTATTAATACTGTTTACTAGCTTTGGGGGTTAAATGATTAACTGCCCCTTTAAGTGCTCTTTCGCAGATGTACTAATTCACACTTACACTTAATTTGACACATTGAAAAATTGTGAACTTGACTTTCTAAAGGTGCTAATACTACAAAGTGAGAGACAAGCTTATGCAGTGTTATAAAATTAGTGGATGACAGATTTGCCATCACCTCTCACACCTGTCTAACATCTCCTGCTGCCCATTACACCGTCCTTCACTCAGCATGTCCTCCATCCTACTGTAACTTTGTACTAACAAATGTTAAAAAAAAAAAAAAACCTTCTCTAACTGCCTGTTGTTCACCATGGTGGCATGCTATCACTAACCCTACATATTTTACCTAATGACAGAAGTTATATTCATTTTATGGCAGAGCTTTTCTCCCCATGAGACCAAACTAAAGAAACATTTAGCTTAAAGAAGCAAGTCATTTTTAGCACCACTAAATAAGAAAAAATATTTTTGAAAGTGATTTATTATTTTTACATTGTTTTATACCGTGCAGCTCACATGAAATGAATAATCAAATTGCTTCAGACCCTAGTTCTGGTATATTTTTCTTTTTTTCTGCAAGTGAAGTTTCTTGCATCTTTCTAATAACCTCACTAATGTCTTCAAATCCTTACAGAAATCTTCCAAGAGAAAATGTCCACTAAGTAGATAGTCATAAAGTGTGGTAGCCTTTTTCTTTCTTTCCAAATAAGTTCACATCATGATATTTTGACAAAGGAACTGAAATGTACTTATGCAACTGAAATGTCTGTGGTTTGAAAAAGAAAATATTTAAAATTTTTATAATCTAATTACACGTGTCTTATGGCCCTATGTTCTGACCTCCCGGAGTGATCATTTGTAGTAGGAAATTACTAATAACAGTTCCAATCATCCAAATAAATGTCTGGAATTACTGTCACTGTGCCACTACAGAAGAAAAGAAATCTGCATTTCATTTAAAAAGTGGCAGACCTTTTCAAAACATATTCAGGCCAAGGAAGGGACAGCCTCCAAGGTCTGCTATTATCTCATTTAATAGTGGCTAAATTCTGTTAAAGCCACGGTGTCCCACTAAAAAATGTAAGCGTGGAACTTGTAAATATATATAAATCTAAAACTAATGATGAATTGCATTTAATTTTACCCCTAGCCCTAGTTTTGAAGTGTTCTCTTGTCCTTTGTAACTTTGTGATGAGTTATAACTCATGAGTTATGCCTTCAACAATCACTAAATATATTATCACCACCTCCTATTTCTCTGTGATTTGGAAACTTCAAATTCCACCACTTAAATTTTACAGCAGCCACATGCACTAGAATGTAATTGCTTCACCCTTTACGGTGTAACTGGAAATTACAAGACATCAGCATACTACGAGCTATGTTGCATGCTTGTTATGAAGTGAAGAGACATAATGCATTGAAACTACATTCAAATAAGATAATACAGTGGTTAGTGGTTAACATAGTTTTTAAAGAGAACATTTTACTGATAATCGTGGTTTTATTTGGTCACTTGTGCTGCAATCTTGCTGGTGATCCACATGGTGTTCTTAGCTCTAAGCAAGTGTGTCACTGAAAAATCTTAATTTCAACGGGTATATAGTCCTATATCTTGGCCCTACCCTTCTTTCCCAACAAGAATTAACATAACCCTACATCTATCCAAAACAGAGTAGTATGGCTAAGTGCTAGGGCTAAGGGATGAAATGGCATAGACCCTAACTCCCTATAATCAGCACCTGACCTCAATAATGTCCTCGTAGCCGAATGCCTTCAAATCCTCACAACATTATTCCAACATCTATAGTGTTCCATAGCTTCCCCAGAAAAGTGGAAACTGTTACTAACATAGTTAAAGGATATGTGTGTGTGTGTGTGTGTGTGTGTGTGTGTGTGTGTGTGTGTGTGTTATGAGGAATAAGTAAAGGTTTATCTTGTACAGAGAGATGTAGCTGAATGTTGAAGCAAAGACCCTTTGAAGTGCTAAATGCTAAGTCGCTATAGGAATGACCTACCTGTGAGTGTAATATTAAATCACAGTCAGAGCATTGTCAGGAATTTGAAGGTGGTGCGGGACATTCTGTGTTTCACTCAGATCTATAAGCACTGAGCATTTCATAACAGTGTATCCTGCTTTATTTGTACTGTCACCGCACTTATACAAAACTTTCAGCTGTGAAATTACCTCCTTGTTCAATGTGCCTTCTACGCAAATCGGGTCCTATTCCCTGCTTTGAGAGCACACCACACAACACCAACATATTTCCTTGGGCAAGATTCCTAACAGTGCAGTTGCCTATATTCTGTATTATAATTTGAATAATATACCACTTTATAAGAGTGTTTGACAAATGCCATAAATGTAAATGTATGTGCAAAACCAAACCTCCTCTGCATATGTGATGTGTACAGTTTATCAGGCCAAGTAGTGGGCGGGGATAAGGAATGTGTTTCTGTTGAATGACGGGATGATGGAAGCTATCCAGTGGAAAATCTCATCAAAACAAAAAGATGCTAGCTGGTGAATCTTGAGACTTAAGAAATTCTAGGAGAATTACCAGAGAAATAGCATCACATAAAAAGCAGACATGAGATAATTTTGGTCATAAATGATCATACTTATTTACAGCATCAAAACTAAGAAGGTTTTGAGTCTTGGATAAGACATGAATGAGTTCCTGTTTTCAGTTTCTGTTGCAGATAAACATGTTTTTATCTCAACAAATCTGAGCACAGTCTCCACTGACAATCAAGAGAAGATGTAAAAGTCCTGGGCTCTTTTTCTCAGGAAAAATTTCTGAGCAGTCTTCTCTGGCTTTCCATCTGATCTGGTTGTCGTATAAGAGAAAATATGCCGATCTTGTCTTTGATTTTATTTACCATGACTATGGTTTCTGTGATACTGATCAGTTATTTTGTGTTTTTGTGCAGCAGTAGGGCTTTTGTAGATGACGTCTGGCTGCATTGCTGGCCACAATGGAACACATTTCTGAGCATAGCTATACAAAGACGTGTTGGGTAACCTCATAGAGACACATGATCACACAAGTCAACAGCGGCTGGCATGCGAAAACTCAGATCTGTTCCCCCACCTGTCACAGTGATCTGATTGGTCTGCACAAGACACAACCTTGGTAGATGTCAAGGGTGTCATAATTTCTTCCAAATGTGCTGTAAAATCCTGTTTTGGCCTGGTGGCCATGGCCTTGCTGGCAGGGGTTGATAAAGGGAGGCTAATCACTATGGGAACGGCTGAATATTTGAAGTGCACCCAGCTGTAAACCCAAAACAGTCTTTAATCTCTGTAAGATTTCAGTGGGGGCTGCTAGAAGTGATCAGTGATGAGGATGTTTGGAGAACAGCTGTTTGCTACAAGGAGGTCAGAAAATAACCATAGCCTGTTAGCATAGGTGCCTGTCCCCAAATTGGCTCCCCTAGGCACTTCATATCTCAACACAGCAAAAAACAGACACACTTCGTTTTGAATTCTCCCTCTCATAGGAGGGGGAGAGAGGCCCATAGTGTAAGCACCAAGGCTGCCATCTATGGAAAAAGAAAGGAACTGCAACTAGGACTCGGTGATTGCAATAGGAATCAGGCATCACATTTTCAACACTAATGTAGCTATTATGTACTATTCAAAGCCACAAAAGAACTTACATGTCTTGTGAGTTTTTGTGTGTATTTTTAATAATGGAAAAATTGTGATAAATCTGAGGGGAAATAAATCTTTCGGGCTATTTGTGTATGTCTTACAACACTCAGCATGTGCTTTTCCACCCTACCATGAATACTATGAATACCATGAATTTTAGCCCAAAACCTTCCGGTAAAAATAAAATGACGCCATGTGTCAGACATCAGATATAAGCATATTCATAACTTTTTCAGGAAATTACTGTTAAGTGTGAGTATTTTAGAAGTTTAGAAGCAAAATATTCTTTGGGCATCTACTCCACTGTGAACATGTCTCACCAAGTTTCTCTAATATGACTGTTTTACATAATACACTAATAATAATACACTAATGATCATACGCAAAGTTTGAAAGATAAATTATTAACCTTAAAAGCAAGTGTTTGACAGAACCTAGCTAACAAAGCTAGTAGCCTACTGTTAGCACTGCAGCATTTACATAAGTAAAAGAAATAAAATTAATTAGAATTATTAACTTCATTCGCTTATTTTTAGCCAAGCTGCTTCTCCAAACTTAACAGGAAGAAGGACATTCACTTATAATAACAATCCCATTTTCATGTTATCTTATTTCTGAATGAGGGCTACTTGCTACATGTCAATGGCCAAGAGATAAATGTATATATTTTTTTCTTCAATGAAATTCTTTTATTCTTTTACCACATTATAAGTATATAATATGATACAGGGCAACTGACCAAGTTTTGAGCCCATGAGTAAAACTGGATGGGTAGTTTGACCTTCCTTCTTCTAACACTACAGAGCTCAATACTAGCCAACTGCAAGCTAATATAGCAGATGTGTACAGTTGGCATCCTCCAAGTGTATTGCACTATCCAGTGGCTTCTCAAGTCTCAGATGAAGCAAGTTCTAGACTTCTTGGTAGAAGATCCTCCCAATTTGGTAGCACTGTGTAATAGGGGAGTCTTAGCTAACCAGCAGAACTAGCCATAATTAAATAATTGGGTAATAGTAAAAAAATATATAAAACTAACATGGCCCTGACTCTGTCTTTACAGTGCTGTGTGGTAACCCTCCTCTTGTGGACAATGCTTTCCTGATTGGCCGAAAGCGCACGCACTACGACATCCACTCGGTGGTGCGCTATCAGTGTGCAGACGGGTTCCTTCAACGCCACGTCCCCACTGCTAAGTGCCGCGCCAATGGCAAATGGGACCGCCCCAAAATCATCTGCACAAAGTGTGAGTGACAATGTTATATTATGCTCATCCATAATATACAGAAATAAATGTGACATTTTTATGATTATTATTAAAAATCAAGTATACACAATTTCTACTTTACCCCAAACCTAGCAGTTCAGCAAACATATTTGAAACCTGTAAAAAAGTCACCGTTTTGAAGTTTTACAATGAAGCTAAGATAGCTAACAAGTAATGGGAGTTTACTTTTTGATGAAGCAACATTTTTGTGTTTAAGAATATTAGGTGTACATAAATGTGTTACATGTTTTTGTGTAACATATTATTGTATTACAAAATGCAATAATTTTCCTACCCATTTGTCATTTTATGGTAACTGTTGTGTGGTATCAAGAATGACAATTGTTGTTTTTATTTAAAAATAAAAACAATTAAATTTTATGCTATGTTTCATGATGGCTAACATCAAAATCACCATTTTTAAATTGTCTAAACTAATACTCACACATACTTTTGGAGCAATTTTTCGTTAATTAAATAATTAAATAAATACAGCCTTCCATTTTCAAACAACTTAATTTTGTAGATTATTTTGTGGGGGAAAGATTTATTTTAATACTATGCAACAGTTACTAAAAAATGACCAAAGAGTGGATTAATGTTCTTGCATTACAATTATACTTAAAAACAATTTGTATATCTATTTTTTGTATAATAATACATTCACTCTTTGTCAAAAAATTAGCAGATACTCTGTACGTTATGTGAGTTCAGCTATTTTAAGGTGCACACATTATTGGCACTGAAATTCAGTTGGGCACTGACAAAACACAGAAAATGGAATGTTCTGGAGCTACTACACATGAGCTTAAGGTCACCATGCCCACTGCATTTATAACCCAGAGGCTAGTGGGTTATAAAATGCCACAGCACTGGGTTGTGGAGCAGTGAAACTACATTCTCTAGACTCCATCCAGTGCCCTTGGGGAGGAGTTGGGGTGGCGTCCGTAATCCAGAACAATTAATCCAGAATCATCAATAGCCAAAATGCCATCAAAACCTCTCAGACTCTCAGAATTTAGTCTAAAACTTTCACAGAAGGGTAGAAGTTGTTACTGTAGCAAAGGGAAATGCTAGATGAGCAGGTGTCCACAAACGTTTGCCCATATTGTGGAGCTGAAGGGAAATGTGCAAATGCAGTCTGCATGCAGCTTTTGGTTTTAATCTTATGTTATTTACTACATCACCATATTAGCTCCAGTGCAGCTCTAAAGAAGCAGATTGTCCATATTTGGGGAAATCAATGGTGGGGAAAGTAAAAATTGTGAGAATTACAGCTTTCACAAAGCTGTCCCTTTAATAGGAATGCAACCATTTGGAAGAGAATACACTGGAGGAAGGAAATGCAGTTGCTTTTTGATTAGAGATTTACTCATTTGTTTTTCCTTGCTGCTTTTTTCCACAGCTCGGAGATCCCATCGCTACCGGCGTCACCATCACAAGTCTCATCATGAGCGCAGAAAGCACAAGAAGCATGGCTCAGGGGGTCACAGGGGTGGACAGGAGGGGCATGGCCATTTCTAACCAAAAACAAAACCCCTTGCCTCTGTCTCCAAATGAAGTTCTGTTCACTCTTTTCTTCATTTGAAGCATTCTGTTCCCCTTCGTCCTGCATCTGCCTCTTTCCAGCATCCTGTGATCCGACGCCACTGCTAACCCCCACATGGACTTTAACCACTCCCATTCTTTTGTAGTTCACACTGTTTATCTGTTCATTTCTTGACCTGCTCCGTATCATTTTTAGTGTTATCTCATGAGCCTAGCCTAGAGAGATTGTTCACACCTTCAGCATTGGAATCTCTCTATGCTCATGTACAGTCAATTTACATAAACTGTTTCGGAGCTGGTGGTTTGGTACAAACATGTAAATAGTGCTGAGTTTGATTTCCAAAATCGAAGCTAAATTGAATGGTCAAGGAATAACTCATGTTTTGCTATCATGTTATTTCAGACAATTTCTTGACCTTTGTTGACCTTGGTTAGCTGTTTGTAAGACATTATCTTAACTTAATGGTAATTCTGAATAGGTTTGTTGAGAGGAGTAGTGTTTTTGCTGATTTTGGAAGATTGCTTAGCTTTATGTTTTGTCTTGGTGTTTAAAATCATTCCCAACAGAGATGACATAAGAGAGGTCTCTACTGGAACACTTTTCTGTAACCTCTCTTCTTTAGATCAACTACAGGAAAGAATAGTTTGACCAAATATGTAACAATTTATTTTCATGTTTCCCATTTAACCTTAAACAAGTGTTGAAGATTTGTTTCAGTTTTGACATTTTTCAGGAGATCCTCCTCGATTAGCTGGGGTAGTACAGCAAACGGGTACTACATACTACAACGGGTAGTAATTCCACAGGTTACCTCTAATTTGTGGCTTACAAGACATTACACCATTTAGATTTCCAATATGCTTAATTCACATGCAGATAACATTAATATATGTTACCTTAACATATTTGAATTTCATTCAAAAATTCTGAAATGCAATGTCTTCACAGTTTTGCTGAGGTCTGATTAGAGACTATAAGATCATTACCAGTCTGCGTAGTGCATAGTGCACCATAAAATCTTCTGTGGATGGGCTGCAAGTGGCTGCTAAACATCCATATGGTACAATAGTAAAAGACATTACACAGGATTTACACATTCAGGAGGGAATGATTTTAGAATATCCCTAACAGCTTGTACAAAATAATGCTTGAAAACTCACCCGTTAACTAATGTTGCCATTGCACAATAATCAGTAGCAACACACATAAATTTTAGTTTGTCCCTTATCACTATAGAAGCACGTTAAACTCATTGTCCATTTCTACAGCTTTAATTACCATAGAGGTGCATTTAGTAGTTCCAGGATTACACATTGCAATACACCTATTTCTCTGCATACACGCTCAGAAAAAAAGGTACAGTACAGGTACATTATTGGTCACTTTAGGTACATACTGTGTAAAACAAGGGTTTTAAAGTCCAGTTTTGTTCCCTAAAGGTACATTGCATTCTCTTCCCCATTATAGAACTTCATAAAATAAAATAGTGTAATTTAAGTCCTGGATAATTAAAATCAATTATAATACAATAACGTACAATGTTGTTCCCTAATTAAGGGCATGAAAATGTACCTTGATGGTACCACCACAGTGACAATTTTTCTAATTAGCTTCCTTTTCCCCTGTTCTTCAGTGATCAGCATCCCATAGGACCACCACTGAGCAAGTAAAAATAATAAAATGCATCAGTGATATTGAGGAACACTGCAGTCCTACAAGAGTTTGTAAACACCTCAGTCACTGCTGGACTGAGAATAGTCAACTGTGTGCTATCCACAAAGGACTATAGGATGACTACCACAAGAGAAAAGTCTCTGATTTTACATCAACAAATGGACCAACAAAGTAGTTGTGTTTAATTGAGTGGAACACAATAGGAAAAACAACAGGACATTAAAACCACTGTTGTACTTTTTTAAAGGTACATTTACATAGCTTGTTCCTTTAGCAACAATAATGTACCTGTTCTGTACTTTTTTCCTGAGAGTGTAGGCACAGTGTTTACAAACTCCAGCAGCACTGCTGTGTCTGATCCAACTGTACCAGCACAGCACACCCTAACACACCACCACACTCTCAGTGTCACTGCATTCTTGAGTATAGTCCACCACCTAAATAATACTTGTTCTTTAGTTGTCCTGACCATTAAAGAACTTGGTGAAAGAGGGCTAACAAAACTTGCACAGCAACAGATTGACTGTAATTGTAGAACTACAAAGTGTACATTTACTAGTTGAGTTAATGAAATGGAAGATGAGTGAAGAAACAAAGAGGTCAGTTTAATTTTATGACTGATCATTGTTGAAATGTGTGACTGTATTTGGGCATAATTTAATTCAATAGCATATTCCTTAAAATACAAAAATTTACTACTAGATCATTACAGCCCAAAGCTTAGGCCTGCTAAACTGAGCACTGTTTATACTAATGCAAAACTAAAGATTTAATGGATATTTAGTTGACATTTCTTCATATTTTAGGGGCTATTGGGTTTTGTTGTTCTTGGCTACATTAGCATCTTGGCTCTAGGATCAACAGAAATCATGTATTAGTTTGTGATTTTTTGGACATAAATGAAAATTAGAGTTTGGACTGAACCTTTCAACACTGAAAAATCTCAAAGAAACATGGTAACTACTGTTGATTATAAATTCTTAAGCCTTACGTAACATTTTCCTTGTGGTTATTAGTTGAAGCATTAATAGATTGGAACATTTTGAATGGTAACATATTTTACCTGCTGCCATTCCTTTAGACTCTGCTGTGATAATGTGTGATGATTCATCTCCCACTTGCTGATGGAGAAATTCTTTTTTCTAGTCTTGAAAGACATTGAGAGACAGAGAGAGCACAATAGCTATCCACACTTAATTGCACTGGGCCCCATATACACCACTTCAAACAGGAAATATATCATGCTGTTTCCCTCAGCCTTTGGGTAGCAGCCTGTGCCCACAATTAGCTTCTCAAAATGGTGCAGATAGTTCAGTGGGGAATAAAGGTGGTGATAAAGAGGATCTCATCCAGCTGGTGTTACGCCATGGATGAGACAGATGCCAAAAAGGGCTCCTGGGTAAAACACTTAGTGGCAGAGGTGCCTCAGCTCTGCCGTGATCTACACTTAAGGTCATGAGGGTAAAAACGCCTGGAGATATAAAAAAAAACTGACTAGAGACTCAGCATTTACTGTTTGTTTTTTATGGAAACTTTGTACTCACTGTGGTTCAGATGGGTTTTTTTCTTTTCATTTTTTTTAGTACCAGGTGCATGTCCTGTTTTCCAAAGAAGGCTGCGACAGCTGACTGGAACAAGGACTGCACCACGTCTCCACCACCAAAGAAAAGGGCAGAGTCCTTCTTTTATACTGCCTTTCTCTGATGCCAACATATCTTGTGCTTATCTCTCTCTCTCTCTCTCTCATTCTCTGTCCCTCTCTCAATTCCCCTAGAGATTACACCTCCCTGTTTGATTTCTCACCCTTCAGCTTTTTCTCAAAGTCTTTCTCACTGCCTTTATCCTGCTCGTCAATGAGGACATGTGCAAGGTGACGGAAAAAGCCAATTGTCTAAATATCTTTACAATTTATCTTCTTTGCTTAATTAATGTCAAAGTTCTCGCCTCATCCGCTCCAGCCTCTTGTCCCTTTTTGAAATGATAGCATTACAGACAAAGAGGACCTAGAGGAACTGTGTGTCATACAGGCTTATAGGTACGCCACTTGTTTTGAACCATGAGTTTGTTCAGGGAACAAAAATAGGGCATGTCTGAGCATGACATATATTAGAATTGCCTTTGATGCTGAAAGTATTAGTACCAGCATTTTGAATCACACCAGCTACTGCATGAAAGATTAGAGTGTAGAAGGACAAAATTGAAATAGTAATTGAAGAATGGGACTTTGACAGATGTGTCCACTCCTAGTCTGTAACTCACTCATGTTTGGCAGGCTAAAAATTCACCACAAGTGAGCAGCAGTGATTTGCATCTATGACACAGTGGGTCCTGTTTTTAAGATGCATCCATTTAAATCCATGTTTGAATTTAAAGGTGAGGTTCACAAGAGCAGCACCTCATAATATCATAAATCATACAAAAATAAGACTCATATTGGCAGGTAAAGTGGGTATATATTTACAAAAAGTCACAGCAGGAATTTTGACATGGCATATTATTGGCTGAGGCAAAGTATAAATCAGATTATTGCTGGACATATGTAAACTCCAATGTGTTTCCAGGATGTGATTTGCAAAGTTCATGTAAACATGTTGATTGGATTACATACAAAAATTGGACTTTGTGCCATTATCAGATTATTAAGTGCATGTAAATACACTCACCGATATACATTATAACATCATACCAATTTTCATATGCTTTAATTAGAATTTTGCTTCTCCTCCATGTTGCCTCATATACATAGCTTTATATTCCTCATGTAGCAGAAAGTCCAATCAGATGGCTAACAATGTGCTGGCATAACAGCAACTCTTAATTATGAAAATGAGTCTCTAAACTGAGGGTATTCACAGCTGTGTGCTGGCAAGGGTCCTTGAGAGTTCTAAGAGGCATCTGGGGTATTCCTGGGGCAACTCTTCTGACTAATTGCTACAGAGCAGTCAACCTCCCAGAGGTTTCTCTACAAACCAGCTAGGTTTGGAACCGAGCCCCATTTATTTAAGCACTATCTCCCATGTTCACCACCGAAACAGAATTAGCTTGTTATGAAGATGGGAAAAATATATAACACATACACAGCACCTCACTTAACAGCATTAGCTTTGCTTTCCAACATTAGAGGAAAAAATGCACTTCACATTCAGAAGCACACATTGTGAGGACTTAACCTCGCCCTTTTCGTATTTACGTTGTTGTACGAATTTGAAAAGCAGGACAGGTGTAAAATAGAAGCCAGATCGGAGTGAAGTGAAATAGCAGTGACCTCTAGTTTATCTAGACTCCACGTTAGCATTGAGCATCCATCATCTTCCGCCAACTCCTCCACTTGGTATGAGAAGTGTGTGGAGCATATCTCATTCACACTGTGTTATCTATGTCCAGGGGAAATGTTTCTGATTGGATGGTTTCAGAAAAGGGGGATTAGCATAACGAGGAAGCGAGTTTGGCCCCAGTGGCGAGACTGTTCCAAACGCAGCTGCTTAGCATACTTAGCACGGACCACTGCTATTCCTATTTTTCCTACTTATAGATCTAACTTTGCTTCTGCGATTTGCCCTCTACTCAGAGAAAGACCAACCTTTGGAAGATAATCCTGACAATAAAGCTTTGTCTTTCTTTGGTTTCTGAATGCAGTTGGTGTGTCTAATGCTGGCTTTTTCAGAGTGGGGTCAGTAGTGGACTAAAAGTGGGGCCTGGGAAGTGTGGCCCCTTAAAAAAAAGGTGATCAGTTAAAGCACTGATTTTATTTTACTTTTAGTTCTATTCAATTTTTAAAAATTGTAACTGTTTGCTCTTTTCCTAATTAATTATCTCATGTGTTTTGTTTACAATATTAATTTCTGCATAATGTGCTCCTATGGAATTAAGATTATACAAGTGGCATAATCTTGGCTGTTATGAACCTTGGGAGAACATTTATGGGGCAGTGTCATGTCCTTGTCTACAGGCAAACAATTTGATGTTTTGATGTAGGTACTGACCCCTGGAGCATGGAAGTAAAACTGCATAACAAGGGATATGCTATCGCAGTACTCATAGGTTAGACCACATTTTCAAACAATGGATACGTTTTATCGCCTTTGTGTTCCGAAGTGAAAGAGACAGTCCATTTCAAACTTTAATGACGCAAATGTTCTGTCCGTATACCAGCAGCCACCAGCAGGATGATGAGTGAAATGAGTTTAAACCATTTTAACACCCTTCCTTAGCTCTGTGATGTACATACTCTGTGTTTGTTTCCTTTCTTTCTTTCATTTCTGTTCATTTTCTTTATTTTTCTAAGGATCTCTGGATGTGTTTATTGCTTAGGGTTATGGATCACAGTCATATAATCTCACTCAAACCAGACTAGTACAGTCAATAAAGAGAGTAACACTTACATGTTAAAAATAAAAGGCTTTTTTGTTTTTTGGCTTGGTCATACAGTTCAACAAAAATCCATGGACTGTTAAATAAACCTGAGAATATGTAGCGATTCTTTAATTTTCCTCACACTAAAAGTTCAGTTACAGAAAACATTCTTTAATTAAACTTCCTTTTATAATTTCGTTAGGGTTCTATGGCATTAAAGGACATTTTTGAAAGTATATTGGACTTTTTGATAGTAATATATATAACAATATCAATACACTACTACTTCAGAGACAAGAGAATACAAGTTTCCTATTACTAGTGGACTCTGCTGGACTGTGTGACTGTGATCCACATATATCGATCAGTATTTGTAGGTGTTCTTATGAATTCTAGTCCTGTCATTGTATTATATTCTTTGCCTAACAAACAATTGATTAAAAACATTGGATTGGATCAGCACTTTCCTGTTTAATGTGTGCTTGTGTAGTGTTTTTTTGGATTGTAAAGTTCTTTCAAAGTTTACTTTGACATCTGAGTGTAGCTGAGTCCTCCAGGCACTTAATGATGCTTTTTGGTGTGAGGCAGTTAGGAAAACTTTTCTAACCCTTTGCACACACAATCTTCTTACATTTGCCCCCGTTGAAAAGTTTCAAAGTGTGGGAGGCTGAAAGTCTCCAAGTAGCACCGATCTCAATCTGAACCCTTTTATTTTTCTAGACGTTTGGGGGAATTTTCAAACGTTTACTTCTGAAACAAGTGATAAATGCCAGTGGGGAACTATCAGGGCCTTGTACTCCATCAGATAAAGCCTAAAGACTTCTGTAATACACACACACAGACAAACAGCTACGTCATATAATTAGTGAAATCAGCTGCATTATGATTTACTTACTAAAGACATACACAGTTTGTATAATACATATAGAACCTATAAAAAAGCTAAACTAGGGCACAGTGAAGCAGCTGCACACAAGCCTAAGGTGATAATGCTCAATGCCAAATGTGTAGAGGTGTATAAATCTAAGTTGTGGAGTGGTGGTGTTTGTTCTCTGGAATGAAGGAGCACTATTTAGTATATTTGGGATGAGTTAGACTGGCTTTTCCAGAATGTCAATTTTCACACATTAATATTTTTTTAAGTAAGAGGTGCCACAATGTTTACAGATGGAGGAGTGAGTACTCTGTAAAAAATATAAATGACACAAATCAGTGAAAAGTAGTCAGGACTGAAATCACAAATGGTGCTTTTCCACTGCACAATTTCCATTAGGCAAATTTTGTCTTGATACCTGGAATACTTTTTAGTACCTGTTCACTCATGGTTCCAAGCAAGCTGAGTAGGGACTAAAACGTGATGTGTAAACCTTGCAGAGTACTGAATAGCCAAAGACAATATAGCCATTTACAAAATCTCTACTGATCAGACTGGTTTTTATCTAACTCACAACATCAGCTTGTAAAACAATGCTGTGGACTTTGCACATATACAGATATCCCTTGAACCCAATGAGAGCTGGAATGAAAAACTACACTGATCTGTCTGAACTGATGCGAGGCTAGTCCCAAAAATCAAACACAACATACAAACACACGATGAGTAAACAACACTAAATCTTACCTCTGCCTTTTTTTTCGAAACTCACTATTACTAGTGTTAGTGATGGTGTTTTGCAACTTCACCAGCTACATTTCAGGGGGGGGGGGGGCTGTGGGTACCAAAAAGCAAGTAGAAATGAGTAGTGTAGGTACCATGCAGTGGAAATGCACTACAAGATATTCTCATTTCTATTTAAAACAACTTCCAACATTCCATAACCTTAAAAAAAAAATAAAAATATAGTCTATTTTTTCTGAATGCATGCTTTTAGGATTCTATAATTGGATCGGAAGCAGTTTTTTTAGTTAGTCATATAGTTTGTTTGTTTTATATAAAAAATTCATATATTTTTTTTCTTTAATCTGTTTGAGCTACCATTGGTTTTCCTGTGCTTTTATATCATCACAGCCCGTCAGAACATGCTCTGCTGTGAATAATTCATTGGACACGTATCTCTGAATACCAATCCTTTATCTGTCAGGCTGTGGGTCTCCAGTGTTTGGGCTGAGTTATGGAATTGATCATTTTTGTAAACCTCTATTCATAAATTTCCTAACCATTTTTCTTTATGCTTCAGGCAAAGGGCAAAAGTCAGTTCTGCCAAACATGAATTTTCGCACTACTGAACAGACTGCTGCAGCATGGTGTATTATAATCAAAAGATGATAAAACTGGGAAGAACTGGCTCAAACCTAACAGCCAAGTCAGTACAGAATGTTTCTACTCTGGAAGTATGTGTGGCAGGTTACCACTTCACAGTTAAGGTAAGTGGAGTGTGTTTTGAACAGATCTGCTGTGAGTCAGGGCTGCTGGAGAGAAACTCTGAAGCTGATTGATGTGTGGATGACTCCCTGTGTTGCCTGTGTTCCAAGGACGCTGTGTCCTCATTAAATATCAAGCTGTGAAGTTAGGTTAATGCTGCTCAGAAAAAGACTGAGAAGTTTCCTGCCGCTGCAGAGCAAAGTCCACAAACAATATAGAGCTTTACTGCACACATTTAATACACTGAGAGGCTTTTTGAAGACAAGCAAGACAGTTGTTGTACACTGTTAGTGAAAAAGGATCCATGACTCAGAGAGTAGGAGAGTACAAACGGAGGAAAAATGTTTTCGTTTTAACTGAGTGTGTTGGATGGCCCTTCCTTTCCTACAATCACTCAGAACGATGTAAGCCAATGAATTAGTAGCTGAGCCATTGCGTATTGAGTTGTCTAATGGTATCGTATTGGTCGCCATTCCAACAATATGTAGTGGCTGGCTTTACATGTCTCCCAGGAATCATGTTCCAGCCTTCACCCAGGCATCATGTGTTTGAGGGAGACTTAGCCAGTGGCAGAAATCACCTATGAGAAAAAGCTTGGCAGAAATGCAGATACATGAGGCCACAAAACCTTACTCCACTACACAGAGTAGCCTGTGATTACTCTGTATAAGAAGGGTCACATATTGATCTGTACCATACAAAGACAACAGGAGGTTATGAATTACTGGAATTAGGAAGTGTAAAATGCATTATTCAAACCTGTAAGTATAGTGGTGAACCGTCAACTTCACAAAAGCAATGTGATCGGAAAAATGACCATGAATGACCATGCCCTGAAATCAATTAAACACTTCACAAAGCTGAATCCTAAAAAAAGTTGACAGTAGAAGTCATGGCTTTAGTTAAAATGAACAAGAAACATTTCCCTCTTCACAATACAAAAGGAACTCACAGGACTTGGACTAAACATGAGTGTGGCTTTAAGAAAACCTTAAATCAGAAAAATACCTTCAAATTGCTACAAAATAGATCAGAGAAGTCTCTGCAGCAATGGATGAAGGACATGGATGAAGCCTGACGAGTTTAGTGTCAACATATTCATATGAAGTGAAGCTCATGAAGCTATGCACAAATCGTGCAAAGTGCCCAAGCCTGTAGAGGTCAGGTCTAGGCTCTGCAACTTTATGTGGCAGTAAATTGCCACATAAAGCTCACCATCTGCATGTACTTGAATGACCAGATTATGACATCAGTGGATTTGCTTTTTTTCTCCTGAAGGCACAGGTATATTCCAGAATGACAATGCAGAGATTCAGCAGGCTCAAAGAAAAAGAGTGATTCTAGAAGCAAATCAGTTTCACTGGCTACCACAGATTCTTGAACTTAACCCTGTTGAAACTCTTTAGGATGTGCTGGAGAAGACTGTGTTTTGACTTTTCTTTAGTGTGTACAAGATTTTGGTGAAATATCAATGCAACTCTGGATGGAAATAAACATTGATTTTGCCTAAAATTGTTAAACCAATGAATGAGTTTTACAGAGCATAAAACTCTGTGAAAGAGTCTCTCAAAAAAAGCAAGTGGCCACATAAATGTAGCCTACAACTAGGAATGGTTCACAGGGACAAACTACCAGAACGTATTAACTATGTGTAAATATAATACATAAATAAAAAATCTTGTGCCATTAAAAACTTTGACAACACTAATAAAACCACTAACACATACAAAGAAACACAATGATTTCGAATTCATAAAGTAGACGTGTTGTCTAGCCATTCCTTTTGCTAAAGAACTCCCTTTTCAGGATTGTAGGATATATTTACACCATTGAGGGCTTAGAGTTTTTGGATTGTCAGTCATGAAATTCTAAACTGCTATGCAGCACTTAATAGACAACCATGGCCGAAAAAGTGGCACCAGTGTCATTTTCAGAAAAGAAATGCTGTCAGGTTTTTGCCTGATTTTACACAACCAACTCAAAAGACAGGGAATTGGCACAGAGGTACTTTCTCCTCAGCTGTGGAATGCGATTATGCAGTAGCTTTATAAACACCGTGTGATTCCAAGGTACCCAAAGGTTAATACCCATTCATAAGCTCATTTATCATTCCAACAGAAACTCTGATGAATAAAGCAGGTCCGCTAATCCCTGCAAGTGCAACTGCATTTAACAGGATAATGATGTTTGTGCAGATGGTGAGTCCTCGAACTGCTAATAGCTTTTAAAGTTGTGACATGCAAAGCAGGCAAAAAAAAAGAGAGAGAGAAAGAAAGCAAATAGATAAATAGTGATTGTCCCTCTGCTCTTGCCATTAAGGTCTGGCACAAGCTGGCGTAGACTGGCGTGCTGAACTGACTCCCTATGCCCAGCATGCCGTTGTTGTGGGTCCATGGCTGATGATCCGGAAATCTTCCTTCATTAAGCAGCTTAGTGTATCTTCTGTACAACAGAATTTTCATGCCTCGCTGGTTATGGGGACAGGCAGAATATGTGCAGAGCTGGTCCAGTTCCATTTCCTCTAGGGAGAGATCTGGCAGGCTAATGCATAACCTTCATGCCACATAACAGTGCTGATTTACGTGGGTGTCACAACTCAGATTACGATCATATTCTCTGCATCTGCAGTATGGCCCACAGGCCTTTACTCTGTCATGACTGATGTGAATTTGCTTTGCTAAGCACTGCTGTCCTGAAGAAGTTGTATCTTTATAACAAGTGAAATACATTTCTTAATCAAAAATTGGCTCAATCAAACACAGCCAAATACCAAAAAAACTGAAATTATAGCAAACAGTTAGCTAGACACCATTTGCACAATGCTAACAAGGGGCTAACCAAGTTCACTTGAAATCAGTATTAAATATTTCAATCAATATTATGACACTTTTTCTGATCTATTCCTTTAAGTACTTGGTTAAGAGATAGCTACAAAATAATTCATAACTGAAGATAAAAAACTGAACGGTAAGCCCAGAGCCAAGGTATTACAACATTTAAGAGTTTTGCTTTGGAATTGGACCATTTTTCTTTTGGTTCTTCATGAGATTCTTAAGCAATATTAATGAATATAAAAATGTGTAAAATTATAATTAATAAATGATATTTTTTATCTGAGCGAGTTGTTTAAACATATACACAAATAAAATATTTTTTTCAGTGAAATATAGACTCAAAAGAACTTGCATTGTCACTGCTGCAAAGCAACTAACTTACAATGTTACTTCATACCGAAAGATGAATGGATTGGGAACGCCTAACTTGTATCTACTCTCGTTGTCCATTTTGTCAGCTCCACTGTCCATACAATAGCACATTGTAGTTCTACAATTAAAGGCTGCAGTCCCCCTGTTTCTCTGAATACATTGTTACCCCCATTTCACCCATGGTCAGAACCCCCACAGGGCAGGTGTGATTTGGGTGGTGTAGTGGCACTGATCTTGTGTTGATGTGTTAGTCTGTGCTGTACTGTATGAGTGGATCAGACACAGCAGTGCTGCTGTGACACTGCTGGGCTGAGAATAGTCCACCAACCAACAATATCCAGTCAACAGCGTCCTGTGTCCACTGATGAAGGACTAGACCACGACCAACACAAATTGTGCAGCAACACATGAACTACTGTGTCTGCTACTTCACAACATTACTTTATCTACAAGTTATACCAATGAAGTAGTTGTGTCTAACAGATTGGACAGTGAATGGACAGTGTTTAAAAACTTGAGCAGCACTGCTGTGTCTGATTCACTCATAACACACACCAATACACCACCAAATCAGTGTCAATGCAGCGCTGAGAATGATGCACCACCCAAATTTTGCCGGCCATGCGTTGGTCTTGTGGGGATCTGGACCATTGAAAAAACGTCGGAATGGTGATAAGAAAGTAGAAACAGAAGGCCAACTGTCTGTAATTGTAGATCTATAAAGTGCTCCTGTATGGTCAGTGGAGCTGATAAAAGGTATTCCTAATCCAGTGACCATTCAGTGTACAACTAATGGTGGCACCTTGTAGAATATCTTTAAATGAGGGAGGAAAGAAGGGAAGGGAAAAAAAAGAAGCAAATGTTTTTTTCCAAAATATTTTTGAAAATTTAGAACTCTGAAGAATATGAAAGTATCACAAGTACTGATAGAAGAACTTCAGGAGCTGCAAATACATTCTCCGTCTACATATGAAGTTTGTATGGTTCTATTATGCGAATACATTTGACTGAACAAATGTAACTACACTGCCAGAGCTTATAGCCTTACTTTTCACCTCTGGGTTTTGGCTCCAACAAAGGAATGTCCTTCTTGTGCCTCAAGCTTCTTGGAGCGTTCCAATGACCTGCTTGGACCTGCAAAGAGTCTGAACGGTTTCATTAACCTCCTGCTTTTCTCTGCCACCTCAATCTCAGTTCGTAAGCACCTCACTTTCTCTTGATCTGTGCTGGTGACAGCTTCCAATTGCAACTGAACAGCAGGGCTCCTGTGCCAAGAGAAGGCAGCCTATAACAAACAGAGAGGAACGCACTCTGTTGGAAGTTATTTGCAAGACGGTTGATGTATGCACGAGTTCATTATCCACAAAAACGCTTCTTTAGATGTTTAACACTTCAGATTACCTCTGAAGCTTTGTACATTTAAATGCTTCCGCTCCAGGGATTTTTTCTTTGAACAGTTTAGCCAATTACTCTCCTTTATGAGTGTTTCTAATTCATTATGTATACAGGGCATCTTTATTCTCTACGAGAGTGTGCCATGTTTGCATAAAGAGAACTGTGTAGTCATTTTCCAATCATGTTCTAAGCAGAATTACTTATACATATTCTGACCAAAAGTGTGTGGACACCAGCTTTGGATATTGCTTTTCCAAACGGTCTCCCTTTGCTGCTTTAAAAGCCTGTCATCTTGGAAGGCATAACACTAGACATCGCAACTCTGTGATGTTGCAACTCTGCAACGTGTGTTTTTGGACTGTGGGAGGAAACCGGAGCACCCGGAGGAAACCTACACGGACACGGGGAGAACACACCAACTCCTCACAGACAGTCACCCGGAGCAGGAATCAAACCCACAACCTCCAGGTCCCTGGAGCTGTGTGACTGCGACACTACCTGCTGCACCACCGTACCGCCCTATATGAATTATGCTTATATTATACTTAACTTCTGTATTCACACATTGAATGTCCATAAACTTTAGGACAATTGGTGTATATACAATCACTAGTTGGAACCTTGCTACCAATAGCTGTTGGTGATAAAACCTTTCAAATGCTTTCATCCAGAAATCATATGATAATATATGTCATGCAAAATCTGTGATGGGGCAGGTTCTCTTCAGTTGTAATTCTGTGTATCTTTGTTTTGGCAATGGGTGATTGAGAAGATGAAGAGTTGTTTGCCCTTCTGATACCTCCATGCTCTTGAGAAAAGGAAAGGTTGTTGGATGAGTGCAGATGTATGTTAGTATATTACAAATTCCTTGTATGCATTTAAAAAGAAATGTATCACTATGATTGTTCGCCATTCAGAGGCAATACAGACAGGTTCAGGTCCGTTTGTTATACCCTGTGCTAATCAGGAGAGGTCTTGGGGGCTTCACCTTGGCCATGTCTTTGTGGGATCTATTGTATTGCTCCCTGTGAGACTTTATATCTTACTGTGTGTGATATTTTATTTCTTGCTTGCCTCCTGTCAGCAGCTGAGAAATGGGACACATATGGAGGCTTGTGGCGTCTGATTCAGCTCTATTTACCCTCGGGGTCCACTCAATTGTTCCAGGGTCACCTAATTTCACTTTATGCTGAGGGAAGAAAAAAAAAACAGACCAAATGAAATGAAAAGCAACACTCTCAGGAGCAACATGTCACATTGGCTCATGGTCACCAGCCCTGCACTCTTCTGTTCTCCTTCATTCCAGTTCTGAAGGAAAGTTGACCAGTGGGTAAAACAACAGTATACACAGTGCAAGCCTTTTATCGTTCTATTGTAGTATGTTACCTCAGGGCAACAAACTCACATTACACCAACATAATACATACTCATTGAAAGGGTTAACACTGAAGAGAGGTTTTGGAACAAACCAGGAAAAACATATAAATAAATTCTCCTGCAGAGTATTTTTATATAATTGTTTGGTATGATGCAGCTTCACAACATGACACATTTCATTGTGGGTGGCAGTTTTAATGGTAAAATCTATTTCTCTTTTAGTACAAATATTTTTTAATATTTATCAGATTATTAAGTATTTTTGAACAATAAGGATTGCATATATATACTGTTTCATGTATTAAATGTTGCCTAGAAGCAACAGTGCAACAGTCAAAGGAACACTGCCCATAGCAGTTGAAGCGTAACTTAACTCTGCAGTCATCATTCATTATTCATATAATCAATTCATCTTCGTCTTGAATGAAATCACACTTCTTTAGTTATTTTTATGTTTCATCATTTTAATGATTAATTAATTTGAAATTCATATATTTTTATTTATAATAATGATTATTATGAATCATTTCCTCAAAACATCTGAAGTAAACTTTTAGATGCAAAGCACTCCAACACTAGGAAGCTGATTCCACTAAATATAAAAGGTGTCTACATTCCTTTGGACATACTGTAGCTTCCAGCTCAGTCACTCAGTCAATCATAATTTGGGCCAAAAGAGCATTGCTACTCATCAATAACTGTCTCTGCATTGTTAACAGAGGGACACTGTGACTTCTACAAATGTCCTCCACAGTACCACTTGAAAATGAGTCAATACTGCTGCCAAAGTTTTTCACTATGGAAGCTAAAATCAACCCTGCTTAAGTAAATCTCATTAGAAAATGCCATGCCGTAATATTATGGATTAATCTCTGTGCTGTAGTTTAAAACTTTTCATTACCTTTGAAGCGTTTTATCTCAGCACTCACTAATTGTATGTCTGAAGTATCTTTCCAGACAGTAAACAACAGTACTAAACAAAATACAAAGCCTGTAATGAAAGATTGCGTATAGTGGCCTAATTTCATTTGGTTAATGAACTGATACCTCTCAAAATTTGTTCAGCCTCTGTTGCTTTTATGGCATATATGGCATTGTTACTTTTGCTGATCTGGCCACACAAACATAAAAAATATCTCACGTTTTCCAGGGAGACACTTAAAATGCTGTAGGCACTTTTGTTGCTTCCAAAAGATCTGTGCAGAGACAGAATGTGTCTCTCATGCTTACTAACAATCAGCAGCGACCGTTTTTCTCTCATTATACAAGCCTGTTTACGAGCAGTTGTCTAGAAGCTGACACAGAGCAAACAGACAAATATAACTGGTAAATAACTTTAATCTAAAATGCAGTACTGGTGATAACAATGTGCCACATCACAGTTGAATGAATAGTGCAATTACTGACCACTAATGAGGTAGTAAAGCAACAGCATTATGAAAGGCAGTCATGGACTCACATTAGGATCATCTAAAGTATGCTTGTAAAAGGTGCTTGTGTCTGCGGTCAGTCATTGTGTGCATAGTAACTGGCACGCTTAAATTCGCTACTGAGGTTAGGAAAAAAGTGCCAAGCCATGCTGTGCCAAGCCGAGCTCATGCTTACGGCTGACTGGAGCTTCGGCTTTCAATCCTCTCTCATCTCTCATACAATCACCAGACCAGAGAGGCCTATGGCTAATGTGAATTCATTATGAGGTGCGCTAAATTAGCTCTCCGGCTGGCTTGGGTGCCAATTAGCATGGTGCCTAGGCTTTCTCAGAAAACATTTTTCTTGCTTTGACACAATGGATAAACAAAGTAATGCAATCCAAAGCCCAGTCCTCATCATCCCTCCATGCTAGTCTACATAAGTAAAGAAGCGTATGTGCGCTACTGCAGTCAGCTCAGGCTAGGCTAGGGTTCATAAAGAAAATACTAGCTAAACTGCTGTCTTCAGACATGACTGACATCTCATTTCAGGCAAGGGAGTGAAATAGTATAGGTGCAACTGCACAGTGCTAGCCTGGCTGTGGTTGTTAGCTTATCTGCTTTATCTGTCAGTCATGTCGGCAAAGCTGCAAAAGCTGAGGTTCTAGCAAAACAGCTGCTCTGAAATGCAAGGTTTTCAAATTCTCCCAGTGCTGTTGGTGAATTTTGTGGTGGTTTTAAATGGAGCTGTAGTGGTCTGGACCTCTGGACTGCCAGAGTACTTGCGAAAGCAGTAGACACCATACAGACGAAACTTTTTATCAGGGAAGCCAAGGTTTCTGACACCAGGCTCGGAACCACCACATCGGGAGCGAGGATTAACGATGGGATAGCGCACACTGCCGTCCTCCACCCAGCCCGCTTCACAGCGATCCAGAAGCTGGAACTTCCAGGCAGCGTAGAGCTGGCCCACTTTGGCCACTGTCGAATCATCACGCTGGCAAGCCTTCACAGCCTCGGGGTAATTGACCTTTTTGAAGCGTTTGAGGAAATAAACCTGGCCTAAAATAGACACATAAAAAAGGTAGTAAACAGAAAAGTCCTTGAAGAGATTACAGTGCTCTACGCTTCTCTTTGCCCAGACACAGCAGAATCTAAAGTGTGGTTGGAATTTTCAATCATACACAACCACATAGGTCCAAAAATGTGTCCTCAGCCAAGCAAGGCAAGGGCCCTCCATCAAAAAGATTATCAATTTCTTCTGTTTGCTTCTCCCTGTCAGAAAGTGCACAGAATTTCAGAAATGGGATCTTGATTGTGGAGACCGATTGAAGCACTGTGAAACAAAATGCAGTTCCATCTGCAGGCTTCACAGTGAACTGTGTTTATACCTGAGACAAGAGAGAAAAACTGATTTTCCCTCCTAAAGACCTCCATCTCCCCACATCTCTCAGCTCAGCCATCAATGTACTGTCTGTTGATATGGCTGTTGTCTGCTTGGAGGAATATTGCCTCATATTTCCCTGAGGGCCATTCCATAAAGGTCCTCCAGCTGGTCAGTGTCAGAGTATCGGCCACAATTGCTCTGGCTGTGTGCATTTCAGGACAAAATGTGCTTTGTAATAACACATTTGAGGACGTAATGAAAAGCCGGTTAGCGCCTCGTATTGCAAGTGGACCCAGAGACCTGTAATGGAGTCATGAACCCATGTGATATTACCGCCCTTCTCTACAAAGAGTTTAAACATAAAAATAAAACCCACAGACACAGGCACATGCACACTTCATCCAGACAAAATGAATTTGGCTCTCCTCTGAGTTTACACTCATTATTCCTACGCAGTCACGATGTGACTCTGCACCCCACCCGCCATAATAAATCATCCCCCCTGCCCCCAAAAAAAGAAAAATTTGATTTGGAAAATTCTGCTGTAGCAGATGCATCATTCTGTCACTGTTAAGCTGGGTGTGTGATGCTGCTAGCGCTGTGTTTCTGTAGGCTCTTTAATCAGCATCTGCCAGCAACTTGGACCTCACTGGCACTAGCATCGTTTGGCAAGTGCCTTTCAAAGGTTGTGGGATTGTGTGTGTGTGTTGTTAATAGCCCAGTTAACAGAAACTGGCCCTCATCCACCTGCCCAAGGCCTTACAAGATCGCAGGGGGAAGAGAGTGTCCCTGTATAACCTGTAGTGAACTTCAAGGAAAGGAAAGAGTTAAAATAAAACAAATATTAACAACATTTGTCATGATATATTTGATATCATGACACTCTCATAATTACTCTCAAATTCCATGGAGGGTTTCCCAGACCCAGACTAGGCCTGGATTTAATAGAGCCTTTAATGCTTTTAAGGACACAGCCAAAAATGACCAAAATGTGTTTTAGTTAATAGCAATATTTTTATAACATTCTGATTTAACATTACTGAGATCGACACTGTCCAAACAGAAACATGCATCTCCAAAACAGTAACTTTACAGGTTACAGTAAAAAAAAACCTTAAATTCAATGGAAATCAAAGTAAAAATATCTGATTCCTCTTAATTTTGGAACATTTCTATTGGTCCATTCTTCGTGACATTTTCACACAATGTGGAAGGACAATTGCTGTGTTCAAAAATCGACAAAAACAGAGATACAAGTTTTTCCTATAATGGATAATGACAATATACTAATTATAGTATCTGCTGTTACGCGCATCTCTATCTCAAATTAACTTTATACCTACTTTTTGTTATTACTAGCCAACTATTTCTGTTCATAAATAACTCTCTTTTGTTCATTACTAAATGACTGAAAAAATATATTGTAAAATAACTAACTCAAGTATGTTTGTGTCAGTAGCCCTGTCAATATCAAGCAATTTGAAAGGCTAATTAAGAAACAGGGCTCAAGCTGCTAACAAATGTCTTCTCAAAGCTTCTGTCCTGTGTACTCTAGCCTGTGACCAAGAAATCAAATGAAATCCCATATTTTTAAAAGACATATCATATTTAAACTGTGCCTGGAGGAATTCGAAAGAAATGGGGAGGAATTAATTACGATTATACACATGCAGAATGTAAAATTACCCTATCTTTCCCTTTTCGATCTCTTTTTTAACTGTAATTTTTAGATGAATATTAATAAAACTATTGCCTTTTTGTCAATTAAGAGTATTAATATGAAAAATCATTTGAAAACTGCATTTGTTATATGCATCAAATAAAACCTATATAAACTTTAATACCATTAACCAGCTGAAAATACATACATCTTGAGCTCAAATAAACATTCACCACCACTGTGTTCTAAAGGTGCTATAGCCCCAGAAGTAATCATTATCTGTTTAGATTTTTCTTGTTAGTTTATTGATTTTTTTATATGCCTAAGACACACTGATTAAAATTGCCCCAATTCACATTTGTAGTGGCTTATTCGAAAAGGGTAAATCTGTTAAAATAATAACTGTGATTAGCAAAACAAGACTGTGATCAGGGGATTCAGTCAAATTTGTGAAACGCCTACCTGTAAGATTGTGTAAAAAATAGTTTAATGTTTTCTTCAGTGTATTGTTTTCAAATCCAGGGAGCTGCACTCACCGTTGAGCTTGGAGGTGAAGCAGAAGGCGTCATAGCGCTCGTCGTCTTTGTGACGGTAGCCGTAGTTGCGGACTCCAGCAGGAGTGTCCTTTCGGCCACACTGATCTCGAGGGTGAGCGATGGGGTATTGCACTGAGCCATCCTCCAGCCAGCCAGCATTACACCAGTCCAGTCCTTCCAGCCAGGCCTTATGCAGCTGAGAGTGGGAGGCCAGGATGGCATCCTGCTGTTTACATGCATCTTCTGCCTCATGATAGTTCAGCTTATAGCGGCCAAGCCGGGTGTAGTACGGGAAGACAACACCTGCAGATTGTACAATTTGAGTTTGTCTTACCAGAATTCTGTGAGACTGCTTTGTGACAACACCAGTTGTAAAAAGTGATATACAAATTTATTTGATTTGATTTGATATGAGTTTAACATAATGGTTTTATCACAGTATAAGAAAACATCTGTGTTCAAATATCTCGCACATTTGACCTCTGTACATTCAGCTTTGTGTTAGGCAGAAATTTGGTAGGCAGTTCTCTAAGATTCTTTCTAAATACAAACAAACATGATTTTTATTCATGCATACAACTCATCATCATCATCATCTGTAACCACTTATCCAGTTCAGGGTCGCGGTGGGAACAGAACCTCCTCGTAATCACTGGGCGCAAGACAGGAACACACCCTGGAGGGGGCGCCAGTCCTTCACAGGGCGACACACACAATCACTCACACCCACTGACAACTTTTGAATCACCAATCGGAGGAAAACAGAGGACCCGGGAGGAAACCCACATGGACATGGAAAGAACTGATAAGAAATGCCCTATGCCTGCGTGAGGCAGAAACATTAGTACATACCTTTATTACTTCATGGCTTGACTATTGTAACACACTATTGTCAGGATGCACCAGCAGGAATTTAAGTAAACTTTAACTAGTTCAAAATTCTGCAGCCAGGGTCCTCTCTAAAACTAAAATGTTTGGACATATCAGTCCAGTTCTGTTATCACTTCCCTGGCTGCCTGTTAAATTTGATGACAAGATTCTGTTATTGATGTATAAAGCTCTACATGGGTTCGCTCCTGAATACCTGCAAGAACTTATTTGCTATTACGAGCCTCCATGATTCCTCAGATCACAGAATACTGCACTTTTAATAGTTTGCAGAATTTAGAAGGCCTCAGCTGGGGGCTGAGACTTTTCTTATAAAGGAATGATCTTCCAGAAAATGTTCAGGACTCAGACACAGTCAAAATATTCAAACCTAGGCTGAAAACTCATTTATTTAGTTTAGCTTTTGGCAGTTAATGTACCCTCATAGATAAAGGCGACAGATCCAGGGGATCCATGGACACAGGGAATTATAGTAAACTGAGACGCTGGTGTTGTCCCAGCGCTTCATGGGATCACTCAGGTTTGTCGACGGTGGAGCTGAGGGATGCCAGTGTTTCAGGATGCTCCTTCTGTGTGTTCTTCTGGTTCTGTCCTTTTAGTCTCCTTTGAGCTGTTATAGTCAGATCTTCCAGAGTCATTAACCACACTTTGGAAATGTTCACATTCTCTGTTTTACATACACCCAAACAGATCAAAACTAATTCCATCCCTCTACTTTTTTCTGAGAGGACGACTGCCCACCTGTCCGACTGGACGCTGATTGGATGACTGTGGAGTTCTCACTGCTACCAGCTTCAAACCAGCTGCCCATGCTTTAGCTCCTGCTACTTGCCTTGGACTAGTTTTAATGGACTCTTAACTATTACTAATGATATTACTAATTAATAATATTGTCATCATCATTACACATGAGCAGCAGACCTATGTGATGCATAGGGTCCTTTTATTTTTGTCAATAATTTGTAGGTTGATTGACCAGAGGATAGGTCCCTCCTTGTAAGCCTTGGTTCCACCCCAAGGGTTTCTTCCTCAGCTCTGAGATTTTCCTTGCCACCGTCACCCCTGGCTTGCTCAACTGAGGGTTTTACATTTTATGTTAAAACTTCTGTCTTGACTGGAACTCTGTGAAGCTGCTTTGTGACAATATCAGTTGTAAAAAGCTCTATACAAATACATTTTATTTAATTTGATTAATAATATTGATCAAACGGCACAAACCTTCAAGGTCTAGGCTGACGAATCCTGTGTCGTCTTCCATGTCATTGGTGACTTCGCACTCGTAACGGCCATAGTCCTCTAGGGTAATGTTGTGGATAATGACTGAGGCGTCTCCTGGTCCGGCCTCCTCCAAATCCACACGCCCACGGTACGGCCCAAACGCCCGCTGCTGTCTGCCCAAAGCCACAAACACGTCCTGGAACTGGAAGGCATCCGTCACCTTGGTCCATTTAATGCGGATGCGAGCAGGATCTACATTTTCAGGCTCATGGTGGAAGCGGCACGGCAAGGTGATGGTCCCACCGCGATGAGTGACCACTTTACCTGGAGCGGTCTGCACAATCACAGCTCCGGTATCATCCTCTAAAGCAGGACAGTAAAAGAAGTTCAGACCAGGCTTATAGCTTGTCCTATTTCCAAAAGGACTCCATCTGCCTCTATCTGCAATTTCTGAATGGCTTCAAGGTAGTCAACATGTCTTGCATTTAGTGTTTTTTATTATTAATGACATCTTCATTTTTAATGAAATTAATGAAAAGTACTCCTTTCAGCATTTTAGTACAATGAATATATATCATATAAAGACATACAGACAAAAAAGAGTCACAAGCACCTTTCACATATGCAGACAGTGCACATAAGAGGTAGGGGAAAGTGTTAAATTGACTTAGAAATGTTAACATGCCAATTTACTTGCACAAAACCAGGAAAATTACCAGGACACATGATGTGTGAACACTTCTCTGAAATAAAGCAATGTCAAGATTATAGCTGGCAAACTTAAGTGCATGTATTTTACAAAGAATACTGCAGCAAAACAGCAAAAATAAGTAACACAGCAAGACCAGTTTGTGTGTGTGTTTTTTTTTTTTTTGTTTTTTTTTTGCAGTCTTTGTGAGAGGGAAAAAAAGTGTGAGGAGCACATTTCATTTTTTAATAAATTCAGAAATGAAGATTCTGCCGGTTGGTCACGCTGAGAACATCATTCCCTGTTAACACGATTTTCACAGTATGTATGAACACTTACATCCTGGTAAAATTCCACTTCATGGTACTTGTGACTGCATGTGTGAAAGAGACAAAGCCAAAATAAAGCATAAAAATAACCTGGTAACATCTTGGTTTTTAGGTGTGAAAAGGGCTTAAGCAAGGTGATGCAACACCACTATGGTATTACAGGAATAGAACACAATTCTTTCCAAACAAAGTCCTTTAGTTGGGGAGTTAACTAAACCCTAACCATGCCAAATCCAACACAGCATAAATTCCATAGCTTCCAAAAATTCTAAACCATAATTTCAAACAGCGGTGCTTGAGGACTGAGTGACTCCAAGCATTGTTTAATTTCTCAGCACATCACAGCGTATATTTCACCATTACTATATTAAAACCACAGTGAGACAAAGTAAGACAAAGTAGATCACATGTGACTTGAATGTCACTTTGAACTTGAACAGGAGCTCACAAATAGAATGTTCTTCGCATCTATCACTTCGATGCTTCATGGTGCAACGCTGTAAGGTGGCCTTAAGAAAGCCATAACACATTTTGAGAGTAAGAGTCAAGCATTTGAGCCGATACAGTCCTCTTGCTTTAAACCGCATATGCAATTAGGGAAAATGTGTTGAAAAATGTGCCTCACTAAATCCTTTTTTCATATCTTTCTGCAGAATCACTGGTATTGAATGGGCATGTTCGACCCGAACCATCTGTCAATAAATCAATCAGTCATTGTGACTGCAGTCCCTTTCATCGGGGCTTTATATTGAATCCTATAACAATGTTCCTATTGCTATCTTGATTCAACATCAAATATCAAGGCTTCAGGGTTCTTGATAATGTTGGCTATACTTAAATTTGCAGGTCTTGAATATCACAATTTCAATATAAAAATGATAAATAATTCAGACCCTAGTGAACACAATTAAACCCTCCCCCCGCCCCCTGCCGCCCACCCCACCATTGATCTGTGATCAATATTTGTAATGAAAACTACAGTAACCAATATTCTAACGATACTAATAGTGACTGGAAGCTATGATCCAATTAAAATGATTGGTACAATGCTAACTGTTGACTATTTCATTTTCAGTATCAGCATCAGTATCATTTTGGACATAAATATTGTTTAGGTTTTACATCTTTCTTTAAAAAAAAAAAGGTGAACACATGATTTCTGGTTAGCCTCATTTGAGCTAGCCAAAATCCCCACAATTTCTTTAGAGAGATTCTTAAGAGCCGCAGGAGACCCCCAGGAGCTGGATTTCATGTGTACGCCTCTCCGTCTTTCAGCCCAAGTGCCCTGGGCAGCGAAACAATGACTCAGCTTCAACACAATCTGAGCTTTTCAGGACAGATCACAGTGCCTAAAATCAGCCCTGACATCTGGCCATTAAAACCCTCCCGTCAATGTCTGTCTGAATTTTTTGTCGCCAACAAATGTTTGCAGATGAAAGCAGAATAGTAAACACATCCTTGCATAATTTCTCTGCCTGACATATAAAAAGCCATGGATGTGTTTTGAGAAAAGGGACAGCTCACTTCATGGTAATGCCAAAGCACTGTGAACCCACTCTGTGGTGAAGAGACAGTGCAGCCTGTATTTATAAAGGCCAATTTCACTGCACCCGACAAAGAAATGACCAGGAAAGCACAACATGACCAACATCTAAGCAACTGAATATCCTCCTCTACATAAACCTCTGGGGTCTTAAAGTGTTTACTGCATGTGTACAAAACCAACAAACTTGCTCATAAACATGCAGCAGCTCAAACTCTCTTCATACACTTCATATATTCCACAGAGGTCTTAACTTGAAACTTATGAGCCCTAGCAAAAATAAACGAACATGAAAGGATACACAAGGACAGGCACTAAATCTGTAAAATTATGAAGGTCTCTTTCAGCTCCCTCAGGAGTCATACAGAACATGAACAGTGTGAAATCACAGTGCATGCAAACCATCCATCACTGTATTATAAGTAAATGTCCATGTCATAGAGGAATATACTGTTTATCAGACAACATCAAGCAGTATTCTGCAGCACTTCAGATCATTTATTTCTAGTCAAATTAACATTATTTTAACAGAAACTTACACAAAAGCCAGCAACTCAGTATAGTCCATTTTTCTGTTTTTAATCAAGTCTACACTTTGCCTTAAATACATCCTTGTCAAGTACTACCACATTTTCCAATAAATCTGCAGGGGCATTGTTACTTATTTTAGTCTCGGCAGGTGCTTTCATTTTTGGCTTCCCACAATCAGTGCAATCCCAGACAAATATAATAAAGTTAAATCCGTTATTCTGTGAACACCAGGAGTTCTATTTTGCCTATATCTTTTATAAATTACTTGGATATCAGGTTTGGAAATCCTTGTTTCCCCGTATCTTATACTTCCTTATAATTAATCTCTTCAGAACCATCTCCAGGGAAGTAATGACTTATAAGTAATGAGAAATTACATTAATTATGTTTGGAAATTTGATTAATGACAGGCGGTTTTCAATACTATCAATAACTTTTTTTGAGTATTTAGAAACTTAAGTATTTACAATAATTCTTATATTATATTTGGTGAATTGTATCTCTTTTGATGTAAAATCATTTGTGTCTATGATCTGATACATATTGCTCTACTACAGGTGACCTAGTTAAAGAGGCTAATCATATAAAATTTAGACAGATACGTTGTCAATGTACAGTACATTAGTGTGCATTTCACAGCCACGACTATAATGAAATAAATAAACTGTATGGTGTTTCTGTGCCAGATGCCTTATGTAAACATTATTATCATGCAGTATGCCCTGTTATTGCTTTGCTAGTGCATTGTGTGACATTGATTGTGCAATTCAAAACCTATAATATGTGACATTTTCCCTGTATATGCACCAAAATAAAATTTCCCATTTGTAACACACCTTGTCTAATAAAAACATATTTTAGTTCTGATTTGAAGTGAATGGCTGAGGGTATTTACCTAAAACATGCACCACTTTCCTCCTTCCTTTGTCAGAGTCAGCAGCATAAGGGGTCCCAGTGGTTGAGAAGAGCAGCACAGCACAGCTGAGCAATGTCAGCCACCACAACTTCACTTGAAGCTTCAGACAAAACAGGAAACAGGGATGGGAGAACAACACCAGAACACAAGAGAAACATGGTATAAAGTCTATACGAAAAACAATATTGATTCATGACACCGATATTTGTCACACTTTAAGTAAACATGTTTGATGTAATGTAAAATTTCTTAAAGTTTCTAAATGCATTCTTCTCTTTGCAGTCCATAGTTTGTATAGAGTCTTAACTCTGATTAGTTGTTTTCCATATTGATTCTTCACCATTGTCTGTAACTGCTTATCCAGTTCAGGGTCACGATGGATCCAGAGCATACCCGGAATCACTGGGCGCAAGGCGGGAAAACACCCTGGAGGGGGCGCCAGGGTGTTTTATAACAGCCACAATCCTGACATCTAGTGCCCAGGATATATAAGAGATTCTGCCCTAACCTCTCTTAAATTTGGTCACCCCAGGGAGGACCCTCTTTATAGAGCATAATGTGATTCACTCAGGGACTACAGAGCAATTTACAGAGCATGGTTTTTTCAAGTTTATTCATTCATTCATTGTCTGTAACCGCTTATTCAGTTCAGGGTCACGGTGGGTGCGGAGCCTATCCAGAATAATTGGGAGCCATAGTGTACTTTTATACTTACAGTTGCTTAAATAAAACAGTAGGTGGTACTCTAGTAATCTAAATATACAGTATAAAATGCTGACTATAGAAGTATAATCAGGAGATGCACAGCCTAAATAACCCTTTTAAATGATAAGATAATTATGGTGCTATTTGTTTTTTTTTACATTTAATTCACTGTGTACAGTCCTTCATAGAGTGACACACACAACTATGGACACTTTTGAGTTGCCAATCCACCTATCAATGTGTGTTTTTGGACCACAGGAGGAAACCCACACAGTGAACACACTAACTCCTCACAGACAGTCACCCGGAGTGGGAATCAAACCCACAACCTCCAGGTCTCTGGAGCTGTGTGACTGCGACACTACCTGCTACGCCACCGTACCGCCCTGTAACACACTTGTACTTTGAATTTTCAATCAGAACTCAATAAAAGCCAAACAAAATGATGGAAGGTCTTTAGGTTCTAATGACTTTAACAGAAAAGCTATGTTCTCTTGTAAATATATTATTTCTACAATAATTTTAATTGTATAGATCATCAGTCGTCCTGTGAAAGACTGGCGCCCCCTCCAGGGTGTTTTCCTGCCTTGCGCCCAGTGATTCCGGGTAGGCTCTGGATCCATCGCGACCCTGAATTGGATAAGCAGTTGCAGACAATGAATGAATGAATGAATGAATGAATGAATGAATGAACATCAGTAAAGAATCATGTTCTTGTAGCTGATGTCCTTCAAGTGCAACAGAAGGCATCAAGATTCTTGCAGCTTAAGTCCTCATGAAGATATCTCAGTGGGATCTGTTTTAAGTACAACAGTGGCCTGTGTGTGGATCAGAGCCATGTATGTTTATATATGTTTATGTGTATATGATGGACAGAGACCAATTTGCCTTGTGTTTTTATTCTAGTTATTTCTGACACTGAACAATCTCAAAATGAATACAAACATACTGCAGTAAGATGACCTAATTTCATTTAAAAATCAATAATTAATGAAAGAGATATGAGAGATTTAACAGATCTATATCTTTGTTAAATATATATATGGGTAAAGCAAAGATGAATAGCAATGTGCTGCAGTAACATCACAATAGAAAAAAATAACGGACAACTGTACTGCTTTCATACTAGTGTACTGTCGCAGTGCATGGGTCGAGGTTACAACGTATACGCATTTCACGGTTATTTTTTTATGGCGTGCAACAACAATATCAACTTACCATGGTCCCGACAGAAGAGGCTTTTACTGACTGCGTTAGTGTCTGTGCCTGAAGTGCAGGGAAACATTCGATGAGTCGCTGTGGTGCAATTTTCTCTTTCCTCCTCCTCCTCCTCCTCCTCTGTTCTCCTGTATTTCTCTTCTATCTGCAGCGACACAACACGCACTTTTTTTTGGCAGAAGTGTGTTTCCCGGATAGACAGAAAGCGACGTTTCGACCCCTTATTTCAACCTTAAAACTCACTGCCTTTGATATGTTTGTCTTTTTTTCCTCCTGTAATTTTTGTATGTTGTGTTGTACAGCTGAAACGTTAGAGAATATTTTCTGAGCCTCACATGCGTTTCCAAAACGACTGCTGTAGTGATAGCTACAACCAGGACAAACTCTGACATTATAGCGGAAGGAAAGATAACAGCCCGACCGGAATTATTAACGTGAACTATTTTATGTAGCATCAGCTAACAGCCCGTTACATATCAAATTAAGTAAGAAAACTTAATTAAGTTACTCGGCTGAAACTTAGTTTGTACACGTTTGCACATGACATAAAAGGCTTAGCAACGAAATATGTCGTACGGTTGACAAATGTTCGTAAACTAACGTTAACATAAACATACATTTTATTAACTAACGTCAATTGCAGATGCATTTCATAATTGTTTTATGCTCTCCGCTGTGTGTGTCAATCTCTATATTCGTCTATGTGATGTGTGCTCGGACTAGGGCAATGAATTATTTTAAAGATTTTTTTATATATGTAGTTAATATCGAATACGTTGGCTAGCATAACTCGTTCCTATAGCTGAGCACAGGCCGCCGCTGAGTAGGGGAATTAGCTCAAATGGTAGAGCGCTCGCTTAGCATGCGAGAGGTAGCGGGATCGATGCCCGCATTCTCCAAGAAAATATTTTTGTTTATTTCGTAAAAGTATACCTCACAAACATCAGGAATGAAATATTGTTTTGCCATGTTTTTTTTAAAGGAGGTAAGCTGTCAATCCTTTACAAGAGGCAACACATTTCTCGCTGTTCCCTGAAATATTTAAGGGCAATTCGACACATTTTAAAATTGTCGGAAATGTGCTGCTTTAGTGTAATTTTATACATACTGTTTAAATAAAACAGTGGCTGCTATGCAACATACTCTGATAAGCTATATGTAATGTATAAGAAAAAGAACTATAAGCAGGCGATATTCACAGTCCAAATACCCTTAATAAAGAATTATAAGATTATTATGGTGAAATGGCCAGCATGAGCTGTGACCGAGATGTTACTGTGCTTTGTCCCGTCACACTAATACCGGAAGTATGGCACAGCGGATCCTGTGCCAGGTGTTCTGACGAGTTATGCTATCTACCTTGTCGAAATATGCTGCCATAGTGTACTTTTATACGTACAGTTGCTTAAATAAAACAGTAGGTGGTACTCCAATAAGCTAAATATACAGTATAAGAAAATGCTGTCTATAGAAGTATAATCAGGAGATGCACAGCCTACATCACCCTTTTAAATGATAAGATAATTATGGTGCATTTTGTTTTTTTTACATTTAATTAGCCGGGTGCAGTTTTGGAACAATCAAGCAAAAAATATCAGTAAACTAAGATTGTGTAATGCAGCGGAAAAATACATGGAAAGGCATCGGCATTTTACGTTCGGGTGACGCTGGCACATGACAATGGGATCGGCATCTTATGCTCGGGTGACAGTGACATCGACATCGTACATACCTAAACATTAGAGTTAGAGCGTGTAGGTGAACTGATTTAAAAAGAAAAGCCACAAGTCATGATGATAACAAGACATTGTGACATTTCAAAATAAATGCTCTTAAATGATGACATTTCTATCGATTTTATACTACATTTTTTAAAAAGGATGCTTCAATAATTTCATCTACAAATGATAGTACAACATCTGAATGTGTCAATCATTTTACCAAGGCATTCTTTTATGTCATTTTAAAATAAAGGCCCATTATGTTATCACATTTCTGTAAATTTAATTTCAAATATAGTTAATTATTAAAAGGACAGTTTTAAAGAACTATGAAAAACAATATTATTTGTAAAATGTTTGTAAGATATCCTGTAATACCACATATTTCGAGTATCATACCCTTTACTTATTTTTTTTTATCTTAAATCTTTCTTAAAAGGTACTTACTCTGTACTTACCCAGTAAGTAGCGTGCTGTAATTTAAAGTGTTACCAAGGTTTTTTTCTCTCTGTGGCAGAGAGCAGAAGTGAAACACTCATTACATGTAATGCCTCAATACATATAGGCAAACAAGTGTTAAATATCTCCAAAGTATGTGATGAGGATAATTGTGGTAAATCACATGTCCTGAAACTAACAAGTACAAAGCACCATGAAACTCTGCTAGTGCCTGTAAGGAAAGTGGCTGACCATGTCCTTCCCTGTAGGCACACTGTAAATAATTTTAAAGGATCTATAATTACATTCAGAACTACAGTCAATTCAAAATAGTAGCTGCATTCCTTATTTATAGAAAATGACAGAAATAGTCACAGAATGTCGCCCTGTGAAGGACTGGTGCCCCCACCAGGGTTCCTGCCTTGCGCCCAGTGATTCCGGGTAGGCTCCGGACCCACCGGGACCCTGAAGTGGTTAAGCGGTTTCAGACAATGTATGTGCACATGTAGTGCGGGATCATTCAGCATTCCAGTATTTAAGCTCCACAATGTTTTCTTAGGTCTGTCATCAAGATTTATTCATTTATGTATCAACTTACTTCCTTACTTATTTGTTTGTTTGTTTGTTTGTTACTTAATTAATTGATGTGATCTGCAAGCCTACCAGAAAATATACTTCACTCCCAGAGGGAACATAGATATTGAGTAATGTAAACATTTTATGTTCAAGTTTTACAAGTTCAAACCTTATTTGATATGGGGACTTCTCCCCAGAATTCTCTATTAAATGGTTATAATATAGCTAGTATACAAATGTGCTCCCTTATTCTTACAGCACACTTTTATAATTAAAATATTACTCATAACAGTATGAGTGTTATATCTTTGGGTGATACCACTGGAAATGGAACCCCAATCTATAGACTCTGCTACCTGTTCACGCAACAGTTGATTTTTTCTACCAAGCAGCAGAACTCTTGAGAACACCTGAGTCACAGGACCGCGTGAGACATGAACACATCCTGGATGAGGCACCTGTCCAATACATCACTTTACTTTTATTCCTAAAATATTTACATTCGGCATTAAGAATGTACCAACTAAACATGTCCGAACGTACGGTTGACAAACATTTATCAAGCTAACGTTAATTTTAACGTAATTTTTATTAACGTTAAATAACGTCATTGGCGACCTCTTTTCTTGATTGTGTTATTTCTCTCCACGGTCAATATCAAGCTCAATATCTAAGAGTGCTCGAACTAGGGCAAGGAAATATTTATCGTACTTAAAAGATTTATAGACGAGTTTTTATTTGTTGTCAACAGTGTGAGCGTGCTTGCTAACTATCAAGCTCAGCTCACCTCCCCTCTCTGTTGTACTGGGGAATTAGCTCAAATGGTAGAGCGCTCGCTTAGCATGCGAGAGGTAGCGGGATCGATGCCCGCATTCTCCAAGAAAAAAAGTATGTTTTGTTTTTTCGCAGAAATGTCAAGAATTAATTTTGTTTTGATTTTGCTATGATCAATAAGCAAAACATAGGCTGCCGATTCTTTACATCATGTAACTCATTTACCGCTGTATCTGAATTATCATTCATTCATTCATTCATTATCTGTAACCGCTTATCCAGTTCAGGGTCGCGGTGTGTATCTGAATTAGGGAAATTCCACATATTTTAGATGGTGGGAACTAATAATGGTGTGGAACCCTGTCACTACCAGGTTTTCGCGATCTACCCCGATTTGGACGGCGCATGCGCTGACCTTCAAGCTTTGGACTGTTTTCCAAATCAAAGAAGAGCTTTATCTTCAAGAGTGAGCAACTGGAACACGATCCAGCACCTCTCAAATTTGTAGAGCATGTGTTACCTGGATCCGGCAGCATCCTCAACGGCAGTTATATAGCGATTATTGAGTTAAATCAGTTTATCTAAAATATGAACAGTCAGTTATCTATGGTTTCTATAACACGAACTGGAACGAATTTGACATGAGCTTAATTTCATACCAACTATGCTGGGCATTTGTGTAAACCTATATTTCATTTAATTTTCATATCTATTTTGTCTATGTATGTATTTAATAAAAATATATATATATATATTTAGACGTGTCAGATCAAAAGATTTACATGAACTACAGAAAATGTAACATGTTGCTGAGCACTAAAATAGTCAAGCCATAAATTAATATTTATGAATGAATTTAATTCCAAGTATCACATTAAATATCAAACAACCCGTCTCCTTTATGTAAAAGTATCACTGCATTGCAAACCGGAACCGCTTAACACATCAGGCTATTACTGTATGAATATGTGCATTAAATATTTCTGTATGTGTGCAGTCATACAGTGAATTCAGAAGTACATTTTTGTAACCTGAGAGCAGGATCTTACAGTTAAATATAATTTAAGTTGAGGATTTTCCTTTTTGAATGGTCCTTGGTTTTCCAACTGAACAGGCTTTAATTTGGTACAACTTAAAACGTTAAAAATGAATTCTGATTTATGAAATATCCCCTGATGATCTTGTAAGAAGCTGTTAACATCTTTATTCTGAGGGAATGGCAAAAAGGTGGCAGTAAGTTCAATTTAGTAAACTACAAACAGCATCCCATATACCTGTCATTTTTGTCCCATACTGCCTTTAGTAACAGTAAATAACTACATTAGATTACAATATTAAAACCTAATATTAAAAAAAGTATGACATTTTTATGGAACTATGCGTCACATGAGAAGCTGGAGCATAAAGTATGTTTAAAAATTACTATCAAAAACCATTTAGTCCAATGATGTTTACACAGCATTTCACACACTGAACAGCACAACATCAGAACTAATTACTCTCTCTCTCCCTGTGTGTGTACTGATATCACTGTGTTTGTGTGCTGAATATAACCTCTCACATCAGGTATTTTAGTTCATTCATGAGTATTTCTCAAATTAACAGAATGTTGTTAAAGTGTGTGGTATAATGTGCACTGTTCAGTGTTTTCTCTCACAAATTTAACTGGACAGCAAATTAAACATGCTGAAAGCTGTCTTTTTCCCTCACACATGACAACTTCCACACGCTCTCACTTTTGAACCAAATATCTCAGTGGTGCAAAACTAATTTATGCATGTGCAGAGTCAAATCATTCTCCAGAAACAAACAAGGAGGACCGATGATCCATGTAGAAAATTTAATGGAAAACTGGAAATTACTTTAAAGATATAGTTGTCAGATTTGTTTCCATGACTCCTAGATGCAGTTTCTGACCAGTCTGAAAAACGTACCGGTGTTCTATGTGCTACCATTGTAGATATTCATCTTGTACAGTTTGGAGAAGTCAACCAAAAAAAAAAATCTAAAAAATAACAGGAAAATAATGTTGTACAATGAACCAGAGGAAAACAGGATTATCATAAAAACACAAAAAAGCAATAAATTTGTGTGTCTGTGAGCATTACCAAAGATACTGAGACTGGATTTCAACTGGATCTCGATTCACCATTCAGTCGCTGAGTTGACAGTGCTGAATCCATCGATCCATCCATTATCTGTAAGCGCTTATCCAATTCAGGGTCACAGTGGGTCCAGAACCTACCTGGAATCATTGGGCGCAAGGCGGGAATACATCCTGGAGTGGGCACCAGACCTTCACAGGGCAACAGTGTTGAATGAATTTTCTTAACATTTTCAGAATGTTCTTTGTGTCAGGGTTCGGAGCCACAGGTGGTAAACCATAAACATCCAGGATGGGGCACCAATCCACTTTTTTTGGGGGGACCCTGGGAAGAAACCAGAGCACCTGGAGGAAACTCACGAAGTCACTGAGAGAACACAGCAAACTACTCTCAGACAGTGACCTGAGTCAGGGATTAAACCCACATTGTATGTATTATGTAGCTGTGTGGAAGCAACACTGAGACCTTGGAAATTACGTGTCATTTTGATGAACGTGATAAAGAATAGTTTTTACAGGTTTGATCAATGACCAGTGGGTGATTTAAAAAAGGAGTGATTTTGTTTACAACTCAAAATTTGAATAATGCAGAAAAAAATAATTAAAATGTTTGTTTTCCCTTACAAAATAAAAATAATGAACACTGACAAAGCTTTTAACTTAAATGTTCTATGTTTATGTCAGTAATAAACATTGAAACGCAAATTAGGTCAAGTATTCATGTCAAATGACTTGATATTGACACTTACTATCCCTATCTGACCTTGGGGAATTTGCTGATATACACGCATTTCTATAAGGTTACTAATTATTTAAGACTTTTTGATAAAGTGTTGTTTTAAAGAATGATATGGTTATAGTGATCAAAACTCTATATAATGTTCTGTTTTGATCTTTCTGCATGATTGTGTTCCGGAATAATCACCATTGTCATCCCCCCCCCCCAACTTTTTCCATTTCAGCTGCTGTCTGTACCAGAACACATCACAGAATTATGTGTGTTTACTAATGTGTCTAAAAACAATGCCAATTAATTAAATGTTTTTAACTGTGCTTTCTGGCCATTTACAGCTTCAACCATCCAGACAGTAAAGAGACTATGTTGCCACCTGCTCAGTAAGTGCAGGCTTGTGCCACTGTACATAATTATGAAACTACTGACTCAGCATTCTAAGGTTAAGCACAGCGCTGGGACAAATTTCCATCTCCTGAGCTTTTCTGAGCAGCCGAAGACATGTATAGATGTCCTCAGTGGCACACATCAATTCCTGGAAGTGCATTGGAAAGGCAGAACTAATTCGGAGGGTCCCACTGAGTGTTTGCATGTGCAAGCAAATAATGCACTTACTCACATCAGCATGAAAAACCTGCTGAGTAAGACGGAAGCACTGAACTAATTTAAGAACTCCCAAGTGAAGTTTACAGTGACAGTACTGTCAAGAAAAATACACTAATTATTAGTGTTGTCATTTTTATTAATGCTGTTAATTATTTAAAGAAAAACCTGGCAAGTACAAATCCAGAATTGTATCTTTTATTTCATTTCAACAAACTAGGCCATCGAAAATTGCTGGTGGTGGACAGGAATGGGCTAAATCCCTGCAACAAGCAGAGATGAGTCAGCACAAATTGCTCCATAAAATGGTTTCAGAGGCCACAGGTTAAATAAGCAGACCTCTTTTAATGGTCTTGTCTCATGGCCCTGGACAAAAGTGTGGTTTAACAATCCCTGTTTTCATGTAATTCTAAATTGTCCTCTGGAGAGACCCTGAGCCTTCTACACTCAGTCCTGGCAATGGCTTTCAGAGCGGAGTGCTGGTTTCTATAATCCTTTGCACTGAATCTGTGCTGTTAGAGCATGGGAAGAAAATGTTTTGCTCTGAATTGAGGGGCTAAAAGGTCAGACTGTAGAGTTTATGCAAATGTATAAGTGTAACACTGGATATTATTTACCACTGGAAATGATATGTTATTATATTATTGAATTCCGAAAATCAGGGGAATAATATTTCAATATATGCAAACCCCACCTCTGATTTCTGTTTGCTTGTTCTTCCATGTAAAGCTTCTTTTGAATTATGGATTATATTTAGATATATATATTTTTTGCATCTGTTTGAAATATCATCTGTTTAATTCCACTTTTTCTCATTATTAGTCTGAATCACGGATGCAGTGGACATGAAAAAGGCCGGATCCCCTGTGCACCGTAGGGCCAGCAGCAGAGGCACCAGTGCGTACAGCAGGTTAAGGAGCAGAACACTTAGCAGGGTGGACTCAGGAGCATGGTACACTTCAGCTGTGCGAGGGTGCAGAGTGGCTCCAATGTGACACCACTGGGTCTACAGAAAGAGCATCAAAACAAGACCACACAAGGTTAGGGTTAAGGTTGAACTAAATTAAATCTATTAATAACATTGCAAAATCAAAGAGAACTGGCCACCTCAAAAGACCTAAAAAATTCCTGAATGTGTCTGGAACAGCACATGGGTCGTAAGAAGCAGACAATGCAGACAAGGCTATAAACTTTTAAAACTGAATTAAAAAAAGGAAAAATGCTGATTTCAGTTTAAAAAATGAAAAGCTGTAATTAAAATGAAGTCTAGGCACACTCACACTAATCCTGTATCATTTAATGTTATATTTTGTCATGGGGTGGCACAGTGATGCAAAAGGTAGCTGTCGCACAGCTCCTGGGGTTGTGGGTCCAAGCACTACTTTGTAGTGACTGTCTATGAGGAGTTTTGTGTACTTCGAGAAGGCTGGTGCTGCAGAACCTGAAATCCATAGGGAGGAGTTGGATGTGATCCAGCTCCTCCCTCATTGTGTTTTCATTGGATTAGACTACAACTGGCTCCTCCCAGTACAACCTATCCCTAACCTCCCATGAAGAAGGAGTTGGATGTGGCCAGAGCTGGATGTGATCAACCTGTGGATTTCTGGTTCTGCAGTGAGGAGTACTTGTGTGGGGGGGTGTGTGTGAGGGGTTCTTCCCGTGTCCGCATGGGTTTCCATAGGTATTAGTGAATGTGTAAGTGTCCCCCTGCGAAAGACTGGTGCCCCCTACAGGATATGTTCCTGCCTTGCGCCCAGTGATTCTGGGTAGGCTCCGGACCCACCGTGACCCTGAACTGGATAAGCGGTTACAGATAATGAATGAAAGAAATGTTTTTCATAGGTTTTTATGTCATTTGTTTATCTTATATTTACTTTCCATACAAATATACTTCATCTCCTGAAAAGTGAATTAAAAAAGTAGCGTTTGCCCTGCCATCTGTGGCTGGGTTTCCAAGAGAGCATAACTGTCCTTTATCTTTCTCTGGGTGGATTGTTCACCCAACAGTGTCCTCTTCCAAACATGTTGAGGTAATCATACGTGTCAAGTTAGCAGCCATTCCAAATAATTGAGGTCTTTACATGTCTCTAAGAAAGCAGCTTTTTAGAATTGTATGATTGGGAGAGTTGTAGCTAAAGCATTGCCAATGACTAAAATGGGGAGAAAATAAGATTTTTAACAAAAAAATGTAGGCTGTTTCCTGACTTTTGCATGGTACTGTACATGCTATAAAATGGTACACCAACAGCTGTTAATTCATGAGTTGTCTCTTCACCTGGTTATATTTATTCTTGCACAAACATATCAAACTAAATATATACAAACTGGTGATCAGTAATTATATATACACACAGAACTTAATATTTGGTACAGAAACCTTTGTTTGCAATTACAGAGGTCAGACGTTTCCTGTAGTTCTTGACCAAGTTTGCCCACACAAAAGGGATTTTGGCCCACTCCTCAATAAAGATCTTCTCCAGATCTTTCAGGTTTTGGGGCTGTCGCTGGGTAACATTGAGTTTCCGCTCCCGCCAAAGATTTTCTATTGGGTTCAGGTCTGGAGACTGGCTAGACCACTCCAGGACCTTGAAATGCTTCTTACAGAGCCATTCCTTAGATGGCCATTGGCAAACTTCATACAGGCCTGGACATTTGTTGGTGTGAGCTGGGGGACCCAGGATTTTAAATCATGACGGCGTAGTGTGTTACTAACGGTCATATTTGAGAATGAGGTGGCAGCTCTCTTCAGGTCATTGACCACGTCCTCCCGTGGAGTTCAGGGCTGATTCCTGACCTTTCTCAGAATCATCTTTACCCCACAAGGTGAGATCTTGCATGGAGCCCCAGATCGAGGAAGACTGACAGTCATCTTATGTTGTTGCCTTCTCACCAAGCTGCTTGCCTATTGTCCTGTAGCCCATCCCAGCCTTGTGTAGGTCTACCGTTTTGTCCCTGGTGTCCTTAGACAACTCTTTGGTCTTGGGCATGGTGGAGAGGTTGGAGTGTGATTGAATGAGTGTGTGGACAGGTGTAATTAATACAGGTAATTCGTGCAGAATAGGAGGGCTTCTTAAAGAAAAACAGATCTGTGAGAGCCAGAATTCTTGCTGTTTGGTAGGTGATCAAATACATTTTTCATGCAATAAAATGCAAATAATCTTTTTAAAAATCATGCAATGTGATTGCATCTGTGTCTCTCACAGTTGAACTGTACCTATGATAAAAATTACAGACCTCTCCATTCTTTGTAGGTGGGAAAACTTGCAAAATTAGCAGTGTATCAAATATAAATATAATATAATGTAAGAAGGGACTGCAATCGGATGTTGTCCTCTCCCACTTTGACGCTGAGCTACATTCATTAGCATCTACTGCCAAACATCTATAGCCTAGGCTGAAAGGGAGATGCTACAGTATCCAGCATGGTTGCATGCACTGCTTTGATTAGAAACGCTGACTCCCCTGGCAGCTCTGCCCCTATACTGTGAGCGAGAGGGGCGCCAGATGAGCTCCTACAGACCGGGCCTTTGATCATAGTTACGTTTGATGGCCTCTCGTCTAAAACACTGCTATAGACGGACAACTCCAACATTGTCTCCCAAGCAGCATTAAAAAAAAAACCCAATGCAGTGGATGGAGATAACAGATTATAATGGACAGACTTTGACTTTGGGGTTACATAGAAAAAACAACAACAATGCAAGGGGTGGAGAGAGTAGATTATAATGGACAAGGAAGATGAAACAAATGACCCCTGCTACATTTCCCCATTCTGGTCTTGTTTTCTGTCTGGTGTGGTAATATTGTGGTAATAGTGATGTTCAGACTTGTTTATGTTGTGACATCATTGTTTACATGAGTCATTTAGACACATTGAAAAATATGGAGGATAGTGTCTCTGAGGTGGAAAAAATTGCTACAAAATAAAAGGCAGTGACTTCAGTAGTTTGGAAGTGGTTTGGTTACAAAATAACTGACGTGCAGTAAACCATGGTAATATGTAATATTTAATATAATTAGTAAAAGTAGTTTTCAGTGTTGTGTCATATAAACAAGAATATTTTTATCGCCAAAATACCCTGAAATATCGTGATATGATAAAATTAGATTTGTGAGACCACAGGACACTTTTCCATTTTGCCTTTAACTCTTAAATGAGCTTGAGCCCATAAAAGCAGCCGTGTTTCTGGATCTTGTTATATGTTTTTATTTTCTTTGCATTTGTTAGTTTTAACTTGAATTTGTGGCTACAGAATAAAACACTTTTCTGTAGATATAATCACACAAAACCAGTCAAGCATTTTAGGAATAGTTCTCATTATAGAATCAAAAGAAGAAATATCATTTTCCAATGTATGCAGTTAGTGGTGATTTTGTATTTGCATTACTTCACCTGTAACATGGCACCAGCAAGGTAGATGGTCCAGTCCAGCATCCAGGTGCAGCCAGGTGTTATCAGTCCATAAACAAAGGAGCCGAGGAGGGGAAGGGCATGGAACAGGAGTAGCAGCATCTACAGCAGAGATCAGTGCATCAGACAGCAGCCAGCAGCTTTGTAGTTATATGTGAGTCAGCATTGCCTGGCCTACACCACACTGCTCTGCTCTGATCACAAATTAATGCAGTTCAACTTCACCCTCAAGGGCAGAACTGCTTCTGCTGCCCAGCTGCCTTTAAGCATGCAGAGGGGAGCAGCAGGCAGTGAATTCAGTCCCTCACAATCAATAGCACATTACTGTGAGATCATATACAAACTAGTGTCGTTGTCTCATCAATCAGAGGCATTAGACTGTGATAGCATGTATGTAAAGAAAAAGAAACACGCGGACGACTTTGAAAACAGGCCCAGCAAGTAAATTACTGAAGCATGAAAGTCATGTTGCCGCAGTAATGGGACCCAGATATACCTTCGGAAAATTGCTTATACACTTCACTGTGGCCTTGATGAATCCTAATGAATGAGTAGGAGAGGAAGGAGAGAGAGCCAATCAAATATGCCCTGCTGTTCTCAGTGGAAAGAGTCTAGGCTGTGCCTAGGCATCTGTCTTCACTGGTTTATCAGCATCAGTGGTTTCAGAGGGCAAGTGAAACCCAAAACAGACATAATGGCATGCACCATAACTCCCAGAAAGCTCTTGCAGTCACTGGAGATTAAAATGAAATACTAGCTTGCTAAATGCTAAAAACTATTTACTAGTCTTTAGCTCACAATCGGTATGGTTTCCTAGGTCTCCAGGGATTCCTTGTGGTTGTAGGATATATTTGCATAATGCTGCTTAAATGCTGCAGTGGGGGGAAAAACTACTGAACAAAAACATGAAAACAATTTTAAACCATATTTTTTAAAAATGAAATAACAGCAAAATAGAACATAACACACTGCCATCTAGCTTTTGAATGTAATAATCTGTTTAAAAAGCTGTGAAACACTATGAGCACCACAATATCTTTATTTTCTATAGAAGCCATAAAGGCTGTATCATTCTTTACTGTTTTAACATGATAATAAATGCAAGCCATAGTTTTTTGACTTTCTAGCTTTTGCTAAAACATTTTTCTCCATCTCAAGAATACATTTGTCTTGTCATTTTATTCAAACCATAATGATCAAAATCTCAGTATAACAAATAAAATGAACTAGCTATCACAGTAAGCAATAGTGAGAACATGCAAAGCCCTGATGTATATGTTCACAAATGTTTAAATGAACAAAATTTAAGCTCCTCCCATAACTACAAACAAAGAACAACATTTAAGTGGTGTCATAATGAGCTAGCATCCAATCAGCTTCTTGCTGCTGAGCAGTTTATGCAGATCACTTAAAGTTTTTGACATGCTTTCTGTAATTCATCTAAATGATAGTTTTAAACATACTTCCATGAGTGTACAAATTTTACACACAATAACACAGTAGCTATAAACAATAAGGTTCATTCTTTATCCCTTAATGAAGACACACAAATATTGCTCACAGTCTATATCCTCTGTGTGTGTGTGTGTGTGTGTGTGTGTGTGTGTGTGAGAGAGAGAGAGAGAGAGGGCGGGTTAAAAGAGGGCTTCATTGAGGACTTGGGGGAAAGATTAGCTTATCAACTCCTTACAGCCCTTCTCCTGCCTGATCAATGGGCTGCCATCACGCCTGTACTCCAGCCCAACCAAAGACTCTTGATAACCTGTTGGCCTGATTAAAAACCTGGGCCAAACAAAAACAAAACATGTTGGACACTAAGGTGGGCTGGGATTGTATACAGAGAAAGATTAGGTGACACAGGAGGGAGTGTTGAATTGCTCCAGGCATTTCACCTCTCATGCTGAGTAGTAATAATGAAAACTGCTAATCTGATCACAGCAGCATTTCTGTGTACAAGGGAGTAGAGTTGTAGCAAGCTTGGAGCTTGCCCCAAGCAGTTCTGTTTGAATATGTTAGGATGATGTGGTTATCTACACCATGTAAATGAGATTACTGGAAAACACATAGTTACTCTGGTGAGGTAATTTCAGCAAAGCTTAATGCTCATACCATAACCTTGGGGAAGCCCACGGGATCCTTCAAATATGGCTCATACTGATTCACATATGATGTGAACATTTCCATTGGGCAATCCAGAACTGCCTAGATGGAAAAAGCAAATAACAACATTGAGCAATAAAAGCTTTTAGTCATGAACAGCTTTTCTTTTGGAGCCTATAACCATTCTTCATCTCCCACATAAAAAGAAAATAATTAAACAGAAGGATGAATGGAAATCAGTTTTAGGCATCTGGTCATCTTAAAGGAGCAGCCATTTTCACCTTTTAGTCAGCACCTAGAAGCCTGACTAAACCTACAGTAAAAATAGCTGCCCCCTACAGGAGCAGAAGGGACCTGCTCTGTGACGCTTCAAGTTAATTCAAGAACTACAAAGCAATTTGGTTATTCGGTGATGCGAGTTATACGTCGTAGAAATTTCTTATAAATAAATTATCACTGTTATAATATTGTTTGCTGTTTTGGTGGTGAAATTACTGATCCCTACTTTAAACAAAGCCAAAACATGAGCTTCTGTGTTATTTTTGGAGCTTAACTTACCAGTCCTCTGAAAAGCGTGAAGCCCAAAGTTCCCAGAATACAGACAACAAGCAGCAGATCTAGAGGGCGCCAGATAAGAGCTTTCTTTTGTTCACGTTCCGCCTATAGTAAAAATTACACAATAAATCATTGTACTTATGCTTTTAAATAATACACAATATTAAGCAGTACCGAACTTTTTTGAAAGGATAATTATGAGAAATACAGTAGTTTGAAAATCATGCATATAACCATAAAGTAATATAATTATTACCTTAGATACTGCCACTACAAGCGTCTCTCTTGGTTTTTGGAATAGACGCATGGCTCCCCATATAGGCAGCAATAAGAAAGGCATGTTGATCCAGAAGGCAGGATAGATCTCTGAGCCATACTTACCTTGAAATATAGAATAATGTTCAGGTATATTTACCTCAGGAGCTTGAAAATCGTTGCGATTTTAAAACAGGTACTTTTCAAATTATAAAATATTTTTTCTGAGAGCACGTATGTATTATTATCAAGCATTTTCTTTACTCACCAACAACTATCCCCAGCAGAAATACAACCATGTTGGCTACTAGCGAGCCAGCCCAGAAAAGGCCCAAATTACGGTACGGCTTCCTGAAAAGATTAAAAATAAATAAATATATAAATACATATTTTAAAAAATAATTTTATTTCACACACCACTTACCAATAATTGCTCTTAAAGGAGCATAAAAGTTTGGTCTTGGCTGGCCAAAAGACAACATTTGTTTAAGAAAGATTCTAATAAGACAGTGAGTAAAAAAATGTTCAGTTTGAACACAGTTTGGTACTAAAATTTGTTACAAAACATGTTTACAGAAAATATATAGTTTAATAATTTATATATAGTATTAAATTACATTTTGTTTCTCATAAAGTGAAAGTTATCGACCTACTGTTATTGGTCGATAACCTTCTCTGTAAACATTGAATTGGTCAGTCTGCACGTCAGTAAGCCTTGTTTACATCAGACAAATCTCATGTACCTACCCTCATCTGGAGCAGCTATGCCGAAACGTAAATGTAAGTTCTCAGATGAATTAAAAAAGAAATTCCAATGTTTTGCTTAGCAAATACATTGGCCTCATAGCACCAGTGCACAACTAAAGAATGAACAACTAAAGCCACCTGTTGGACATCCGGTGAATCAACACAAGGTAGATGATAAAGTGCACTACTCCGTCCCAATAGCACATCATGATTGCATATGACGATCCAAGGTACGGCTCACCCTATAGGAGAGGCAAGCAAACATTAGACAGTGTTGGGAGCTGTAATTAGCATCAGACATGAAACTTTAAACTGACCATGATACTGACCAGCTTTTGATAGAATTCCAGGTATCCTGAGATATAGCCATCATATTCCAAAGCACTTACAATGTCAATGACACAGGTGAAGCAAAATTCTGCAAACACTGTGGGGAAAAACACATAGGTTTTCATAACATTTGGTGATCAACTGCTCGCATGAGATTGCTTTTTATGCAAATGCAAAAAACTACAATAAGGGGACATGCTCAGAATGAAAGTTCAGATTTTGAATTGGCTCCCAGTATATTATGAAATGTGTCATCCCGGTACTTGTCTTAGATTATACAATAAATGATAATGGCAGATATTCAAAAGTCTTTCACTTTGGAGACATAACAATTACCATTCTTTTAATTCAAAGCTTTAGACTGAAAAAAGTCATCCGTAAAATGTGTAATTAGACTCTTTCACAGCTCCTTTGAAATTCTGAATTCAAATGATTGTAGGCTTTATCAGCAGGCCTAGAAACCACAAACAGTAGAATGCTTACTATAACACTGAGCAGGACTTTATTTTCAGAACTAACTGAATAACAGACTTTATTTTTTATTGAAAGGGGGTCACCGCAACAACCTCAACAACAATGTTGGCCACTTTTTATTAGAAAACATTTCACCACCTATTGATTTTTGCACTGTGGGAAGGGTATAATGATATTTGTAAGCTGGGGAGGTTTAAGGGAGAGGTGTATATTTAGATGCCTGTGCTAAGTTGCTTTACAAAGCTCAGCTGGGGCAAATAAGACAATTCACTGCAGCACACAACAGCATCATGGCATTTCTTGATGAGTCCAGGAGACAAACCATAATATACAAAAAGAACATTTGTGGTGGGACAAGGGCCAAAAGCACAAAGCCAAACAGAATACAAAAAATATATAAAAATTAAGTGTCAGGTCTTGCCAAATGAGTTTTACACTTTATTTATTTCAAAATACAACAACTGAATAAGTTATACACAGCATATAGCTATATTTGGTTTCTCATTAAGTAAGGAGTTAGGGTGAATAATGGGCAACATCAAATGTCCTCTTGGGGCAACAGTTCATAAACTGCCTCAAGCTTGAATTTAATTCAGTTTAAGAGCAAAATAAATGTACTGTGGTTAAAAATAATAATCAGAATCAAATTTGCATCTGATGGATTGAAATCTGTGGAATTGCTGCTGTGAGAACCTACACTGCCATGTTTAAAAATAAAGCAGTATCAGTCATCCTGAAGCCTGAATTTTATCCTTGCACATAAACTGAAGGAAAAGACAGGGCTGAGGAATGTTTCTGCACATCACTCCAAATGTGTACAAACATGATAGCTAGATGGATCTAACTTTCATGGATCTACCTCCCAATGCAAACCCCTATATTTGCAGTTGACTTTAGGCTCATGTGCAGCTGCTCCAGAACTTTCGATTCTATAAGCAGTGTTTTTCAATGCACTGTGTGCAAAAATTAACAATGGTTTTCTAAAAAAAGACATGTGTTAGCAATCAATCATTGATTCATTATCTGTAAGCGCTTATCCAGTTCAGGTGGGTCCAGAGCCCACCTGGAATCATTGGCCACAAAGCTGGAACACACACACTGGAGGGGGCGCCAGTCCTTCACAGGGCAACACACGCTCACACCTACGGACACTTTTGAGTCGCCAATCCACCTACCAACGTGTGTTTTTGGACTGTGGGAAAGGTCTCTCTGAGGAGCACCCGGAGGAAACCCACACAGACACAGGGAGAAGACACCAAACTCCTCACAGACAGTCACCCGGAGCAGGACTCGAACCCACAACCTCCAGGTCCCAGGAGCTGTGTGACTGCGACACTACCTGCTGCACCACCGTGCCATGTTACGATGCATTTTGTGTTTTGACAAATTGCTTTTGTAACCATAATGAAAGGTTTCTGCGATTATGCCACAGTGTTCCCCTTTAGTCTGTTGGCCTTTGTGGCCTTCAGGCCCCATATATGTGTTGGTCTGTCTTTCCTCTAAATAATGTGGGTAGCTACTCACCATTGCTAACTGGAATCATCCCTCAAGCCCCATAGTTTATGACCAAATGGACATAACATATGTGACACTTGTTAAAATATATATTTTTTTCTTTTCAGCCTATTTCTCCAACATCCCACATGTCAGATATGAGAACCAACTGTTCACTTACCATTTAATATAATGTTCTGATAAAATCAACAGAATAACTTCTTCTGTGAATGGTTTTGTATCATCTGTGTATAACAAAATGATTCAGTATTGTACAGTAAGTGTGGAGGGATATTTTTCAGCTATTGTCTCAGAAGTTGGGTACATTATTGGTTGTTAAAGGTAATTCTTCATTCAGAGACATAAATAAATAAAGTCTTACTTTTGTGTGTTTTCACTTTCACAGTAACCGCTTCCTAACAGCATCTTTTCAAACCCACAGCATTGATATGTCTTTTCAGTGGAATCTAAAGTGAAGGTAGAACTTGATTATCCTGTATCTCAGTGAAAGTTTTTAGGTGCTGTTCTTCTGATGGGGTCAGTAGTGTTGGTCTACCAGATCTTGCATGGTGAGTAGGAGCGACATTTTTGCTATATATTTAATTTCCAGTTTAGAAAAAAAAAAGCTCCGACCCAATGATAATTTGTGCTGTGAATGAAATAAATATGGTCTGTGGCACTTACATTCTATTGTCAGGATATAAATGGATTTTGAAGAACCGTATAGTGTATGATTAGCACATATTTTAATGAAAATTTGTAACTATTTTAATCATCAATAATGTTACAGTCCTAGATAGCTAGACAATGACTTCAATGACCATTTCAGAAAAAGTGGCTTTTTCTTGATGATAGTATACAAAGCATAAAGAAAAGCATCAACTCCCCCCCTCCCCACCTCCCCCCACAAAAAAATATATGGTCTTTTTCATCATCACATTCATCTGTCAAAGCAAAGAAAAGAAAGTGACAGGGTACAAGCAGAAACACAAGTGTCTGGTTGTGCGACTGATTTTTGGCAGATATCTCTTCTGTGTTCAATTTCATGGTTGGATTGCGACAGCAGATGTTGTAAACTGTCCTTATGCTGACATCCAGGAGTATCTGATGGAGGGCCTGGCTGATACGAGGGTGAGCCGAGAAGAGCGGCTCTGTCTGTGTGGAAGACAGGTCTGCTGTGAACTGATATACTTCCTGATAGTGGCATTCTCTCTGTCTGACTCTTTTTCTCTCATTCTCAAGATATGCCCCTCTAATCCTCAGGAGGGCTTGGTTTAGCTTACCTAGCTAACAGGTGAGATGGGCTCTATCGATTCCCCAATCCTAGTGGGGGGATTAGCATTAAGTTCTGCAGTCACCCAGAAGACTCTCTGCTCCCACTTTTCACCCCATCTGACACTAACACTCCTATCGAAATAACACCTTGCCTCATATCAGTGATATGGCTGGTTGTTTCCTAATGTTTTTTTTTCTTCTCTAACGTGAAACACAGTAGGTCTGTGCAGTATTATCCCTATGGCATCACTACTCTAATAACATGGCTCTACTAATACCACAAAAGGTCAACAGATGCAAATGAGACCCTTAACCAATGATAGCATTAGTTAATATGTGCTCTCTGTGTCCAGAACCTCCAGCATCTCTGTGTGTTCTGTGCGTACTTCTACTAGGATTTTTCGCTGGTTTATTGCTGCTGTCATATAATTTTCACAATATGTCAAATAGTTAGTACAGCCCCCTTATAATTAATAAATTCAGTTACTTCAAGGTATGCCCCACATTGTAGCTTTGGTGTATGCCCCAATACAAGGTGTATGTGCAAAACATTTGTTGTATTCCTCATATAAACACAGGAACTTACTTAAACTTTCTGGAGCAGCTATACATGAGCCTAAATTTACTACTAAGATGTGTTCAGTACCTTTGGGATGAGAATATGCTGCATTATTATCTGACCACACTAATGTTCATTCATTCTTTCATTATCTGTAAGCGCTTATCCAGTTCAGGGTTGTGGTGGGTCCAGAGCCTACCCAAAATCATTGGGCACAAGGCGGGGAATACAACCTGGAGTGGGGCGCCAGTCCTTCACACGGCAACACACACACTCACACATTCACTCACACCTATGGACACTTTTGAGATGCCAATCCACCTACAAACGTGTGTTTTTAGACCGTGGGAGCAAACTGGAGCACCCGGAGGAAACCCACGTGGACACAGGGAGAACACACCAAACTCCTCACAGACACTGATGTTCTCAGGGTTTAATACCATCCAGTCCTCACAGGAATGTTCCACCATCTTGTCTAAAGCAGTACAACAGTGAATGTTCCTAGAGCAAAGGGCAGGGGAACTTCATGCTCTTAATTTCAGAATAAGCATTAAATGTGCAGGCACATATATTGCACCTGCAACACATAGCCACTTTATTATCTTAAATTTGTGTCATTTCAGGTTAAAGGGTGATTGGGCATATGAAGGCTCTTATGTTATGATGGTGTGTAACTCCAGTGGAATGCCAGTTTGTGCTAGAACATTCCACTGATTCTGATCACAGTAAGCTGCTTTGCTAAATGAATAGACAATGGGAGCCATACATGTAGATGTGTGACCTAACTTTCCATGCTTCTAAAAAAAAGCTGACTGAGGTTTCAGTCTCACTGACTATTTCTGACGTTGCTCAGTGGGCAAAATATATCTCCTGTGAAATATTAATATAGGCAGCTATTAATATCATCACTGTCCAATTAAAAACATGTATTTTTTGTGGATTTTTAGTTTACTGCATCATTTAAACACAGCGGATGTTCTTCACATTGTGTGAAAATTTCGTGATGAATGGACCAATAGAAATTACTTGGAATAAAATATTTTTACATTCACTTCCATTGAAAAAATTCAGTCAGAAAATTCATACCATAGAACAAGGGATCCTTGGGTGGATTCCAGCGGGTAGCGAGGTAGATCAACAAGAACACAATCAGCAAAACAGCAAATCCACTCTGCATGATCGCTACAGGCCTGTAGTTTAATAAAACATTATTGCAAAGATTAATCCACAATACCAATACCCAATAATCTCACTGGAGCTTTGGTTAGTCATGTGAAAGACACAGTAAAGGTTGAATTCACAGAATCACCATCTGAGTTATATTTGTGTAGTTCATTTAGCTGTTAATTGTATAAAAAATTGAGGAACACATTCTGCATGTTAGCGTAACATTAAATCAGTTCCGATTGATTTATACATTTTTGTGGTCATTTTTATACTTTTTTTTAAATGATTTTCTATAAAAGCATATTCTCCGTGTTTTTGTTTGTTTACATCGATTGCTGTAATTATGTTTGTAACATAGTATTTTAGACTATTATGGGTTGAATCACTAGCACTAAATTATTTTACTGCCCTCTAGTGTCCGAATGTGATAAACACATGAATCATGAAATTTGCAGTGCAAATCCTACACATGATCAGACCAAACACAGACATGGAAAACAGAGATAGATGGTCAATAAGTTGATTTTGTGATCAAGTGAGACTATTGTTGTTTTAAGTGAAACAGCTGAATATATTAAATACTTACTCTTGAAATGCTGGAACCGTGTTCATGATGTGTAAGACCCCAAGGGCCGACAAAGAAAATAAGAAAACGCATATTTCCTGAACCATCTTGCCTGAGGAAAAGTCAGTCAGTCTGTTCTATGAACGTGTCCTTTGGCAGTTGTTCCTACCACTGTAAAAATAAACTGGGATTAAATTTAAACCATAAGAACAACAAAGTTACAGCAGTTAATTTATTAATTCATCTCATTTTAACAAATAAGGCTTCATAAATTTGAACTTACCAGATGTGCTCTCTTCGTTCTCACCAGAATTATACTGCACCATGTAACTGGAGAAAAACAACTTGACCAGTATAAAGAAGCTTTCAGACAGAGTTGCATAATTTTCTTAAGTCATAATCCGAATTAGTCCACATTTATTTCAGTGCAGACTACGAGGGGGCAGGTCACGTTTGCATGAATACATAAGACTATATATAAATTCCTTTGGTTTGAGATTATAAAAAGCCACAATAGTTGGTTTCTTGAGGCACTGATAGTTACCAAGTTGGTCTTGGAGACTACCCTTGGGATGCAAAATCAGTTAGTAAAAAGTTGTACAAAGTTTAATAAAGATAAGTGGATAAAGTATGCAGATGAGTTCTCACGAATTTCTCATATTAAAATTAAAATTCCTGTGAACTCAAAAATGTAAGACCGTAGTATTGTATAAATATTTTACAGCACAAGTTCTTATAGCTTGTATAGGGATATGTTTTAGAATGTTCTAAGAAGTATTAAACACAGTAATCTCACTTACAATTAACAATGAAATTGTTATTCTGCATTCCTTCTACTCCAACCTAAAGAATAAACATATAAATATATACATTCAAAAAAGGAGAAGTAGGAAATTAAAAGTAAGGGAGCAATATAAAATAAGATATAATATTAGGTATAAATTATGTAGTCTGTATTAAGTGTGTGCAGCAACAGGTATTTATTTCATAAATGAAATATGGTAGTTGACTAAAGGTTTAAAAAGTGTTTAAGGGCTTAAAAATGTTCTGGTGCAAAAAACCTATCCACAATAAAGTATCATGTGCATAGTGGGCATTATGCAGTCCCAATGTTGCCTGTGTACTCTCCAGCTTTTCCAGTCCATTGTAATGATAAGAAAAAATGGAGAGATGGTCTACCAGTTATAACCCAAAAATAACCCAGAACTATTCTGGCCATTTATTAAAACATATGTTTTTCAGTTACCATGTGCAGAATATTACAGAAAATGTCTTTTGAAACGGAATTGTAATAACAGCACTGAAAACCACAAAATGCAACATGTAATTTATACAACAAGTAATTTCTATATTCCAGCTGGAGAAAAAATGCTCAGCATGAATTAAATTCTGTTTAGTTGGGTACCCAGCAAGATCATGCTGGTTTACTAGAATGTCACTATCTAAAACCCAATATATGCTGTTTTTCTAGCATGGATGTATATAAAGCAGTGGTTTAACATTATGTTTCAGCCTTGTCTCTTTTCTGTCAATTTTTATTCACCTCAAGTACCATGTTGATAAAATGGCTGTGAAACCCATGAGTTTCAATTTCTTTTAAATATTATCTGTATTAGAACTGGCAACACACATGAATATAATAATGTCTTAAATGATACATTCACCAAATGTTATGCATACATTAATGTAAATAATGCCATTCAGAGTGGATTAATAAGACATTTTCTATTAGGGTCACAAGATTTCTTTACAGACATTTGAACAGTTTATAACTGTTCTATGCACCTTTAATAAACAATCCCGGTTTAGACCTTTAGATGGCGTCCAATGCCCATAGTTTAATCTCTCGTAGTCGGAGACACATGGTCTCTATGATTTGAATCAAGGAACTAGTCTAAATGTTCATAGAGTAAAAATCCAGGTTTCCATTTTAAAATAATTATGTAGCTATATCTCCAGCACACATATGGCTGAGGAAATATGATTTATACAGGATTCTTAGTGGATATATCTGGAAAATAACTAGGCCTGGAGTATAGCATACTCCACTACTAAGAAGAGTTAGGGATTAGGCTAAAACTATATATTAGATGAAGAATACAGCGACTAAAGTGTCTTTTTAACACAGATTTAGTTACTATTATTTATTTTGTAAAATGAATACAGCCATGGGCTTCATTGTGGAAAGGTCTCCATTTTGGGGACCACAGACTGGCCCCACACAACCTTTCCATCTTAACGTAAAGGCACATAAAGGCAAGTTAACGGTTATGATTAGGGTAGGTTTAGTGTGAGGTTCATAGGACATCTGGATAAATTTAGTTTAAGTCTCCATAAATCCAATTGAAGTCTGTGTAATGGTCCCACGATGCACTGAAACAAACGAGTTTGTGTGAGTGGTGTCCATGTTACTCTGTTGCTGTAGAACTCGTGGAGTCAACGGCGGAAGTATCGACTTTCAGTTCAAAATGGCCTCGTCGGCAACTACAGCGGAGTAAACTGCGAACAGCTCTCTGAAGAACGAGAAACAAACTGTCTATTTTGAGTTTTCAGCTGAGATACTTTTGGTAAAGTCCGAGGAACAGCGAACAAGTTTAAGCAAAGGATTGTATCCGAGGTATGTCACGTAATAATTATATTGATTACTGACACAGTCTAATAATTAACTGACGGAATTTTGCTCGTGTTATGGACATTAACGCTATCTGACAGATACCGTCTTGTCCCGACAACCGAATAAAAGCCTTACGGAATAGAAGTGATCCGCTATTTTCCTCTCAATTTCCCACAGCTTGTCTTTAATGACTTTCAGAAACTTGTTGACTGTCGTTCGGACAAGTCCAGTGTTTTAGAAAGTTAAAGTTGACATATATTGGTTTAAGCTAAAATCCCTACCCCTGCGTCCTGGCTTTTTTTTTTTTTACATGAGTTTCCTATATTAGTTTAAAAAAAGGACAAAGTCTGGAAGCCAGGTTGAGAAGAAAACATTCTCCTTCCTTGTTTCGGGTAGCAGTGTTTCTGAATTTTGTGATAGTATCCTGATATCTCACGATAATGAGTTACTGTATTGAGATATGATCACATAATATCTTAACTATATTAAGTCATCATGACTTAGCATATTAAGTGATATGTTCAAAATACATACTAAATTGATATTTAGAAATATTAACGCAGAGTTGTGAGTGTTAAATATAATGTTAAGAAACAAAACATTACAAGGATAACAGTTATATTTGTACTTACTACATTATTATTATTTTATGAGATAATTTTCAATGAGTAGTCATTATTTCAAGTTACTAAGTAAGAATTCTTACATACTGCTGCCAGAAATAGATTTAAAAAGGGGAAAACCTCTTTAGAATGTGAAGCGGTTTACTAAAGTAAAGGTAAAGTAAGGCTCTTTAAAGTTTAGTCTTAAGTTGCTAAAGAGGGCTTGATGTATTATAACAAAATTACATCAGATGACATCATCTCCTTCTTTTTGATATTATAAGAGGTGCCAAGTATAGAGCACAGGGCCAGTCGTCAAATGTACAATCAATTATTTAGCCTTAATTTTTCATTGACTGTAGTTCCAATTGAAATGTAAAGCATGTGTGAAACAGAAAGTGAGAGCATTTAAGCCAGTCAGACAGAAAGATCTGGACGTGTCTCAGCCTGCGGGCAACACGACTGGCTGTTGGTATGATTCAGAGCTTTGGGATGTGCCGAGGTAATACGAAAGAGATAGTTTTATGTCGCGAGATAATTCCTCCTTCTGTTTGTTTTCTGGGCTGGCTCAGTTTCTCAGGAAGTTTTGGAGAGTTCCTCAGAACTGTTGGGAAGTTTCAGAAGAACTTTTAGAAAAAAAACAACTTGACAAATCGTAGTTGCTAAACAGATAGCACTAAAGGATGACAACATCTCATTTCTGCTGATTTCAATTTAGCTAAAACATACGTCGGTGTTTTCATCATTAGTTGGCTTTCTGGATTATGATTATCACACCAGTACTGTGCTGAGAAGAGCTTCAAAACATTTGCTTTTTCAGGTGTATAGAAAAAATTGTACAGTATGTGTCCAAATAGTCCCAGGTGATATTGAGACAAAGGGGAAACTCCACTTTAATACCCTGAAAAGAATGCTGGATGAGCAGGTCAACGGACAAACATGTAACGTAAACTTGGACACTCCCAGTTTGATATGTACTCTCCAATAATATACCTGACCCAACAAAGAAATGTAGAATTCAGTAGTGGACTAAACTTGATTTTTTAAACATCTCATCTAACTATTACATGTACAGAAGTGTTCTGATCAGTAGTGGACGAAGTACTCAAATCATGTACTTGAGTTAAAGTACAGATTCCCAAAGTACAATAATACTCAAGTAAAAGTGCTCAGTTAAATTTGCAGTTGAGTAAAAGTACAAATTCATTTGCCTTCAAATGTACTTCATTTTAAAATTAAATTTATTATGATTTATTATGGCTCTAACATCCTATTATAATTTTTGCAACATGACCATCAACTCATTTAGGTTAAAAAATGCTTCAAAGTGACTGATGGTATACTAATACAATGTCATTAATTAGTCTGACACTGATATCTATTAAAAGTTTAAAGCATAAAACACAGAAGGCAAACATTGATGTGAAATTACGTTTCGCGAACTAGCAGTTTTGTTTATTGTTATTTCATTTTTGGTAGTGGCAACTTAGTTGCAGGTTAAAATGAATAAAAAAAAACATGAGCATTGTAGGCCTGCGTTCATGAACAAATTCTCCGGAACATGGAAAGAGTTTGTATAAATTCACAAAAAAAAGATGCATCACAATGCCAGAAGCGCTGCGGCAAGTTATGATTTTCACCCATTTTTTTGGCGTATGCACGCCCACTGACACTCGATGCTGCTGCATTCACATTGAACTGGATAGCTCTGTCTAGGCCAATCCACTTTTAACAAAGTGTGCGCTGTAAACTGATAGGTGTAATTATGTGTGACAAACGTAACAACCGATTTCTCATAATGTAGTGGAGTAAAAAGTAAGCCATTTGAATTTTTAATTGTAGTGAAGGTAAAGTAAAAGTAAAAACACCTCTTTTAACCCCTCTGATGTCCCCCTGAACTTTAGTCTTATTTGCTTATTGTTTAATAAGTACTGTAAATAATAGATGTACTGTGCAATTGCAGGGTAACCGATTTGTATGTTCTCTAGTTGCGAGAATAAGGAACTGATGCGTGCACCCACATACAGACCCTTTAGGTTAAAGGGGTTAATTTGTATTAGGAAGTAATATAGGGAGTGAACATGAGCTGTAACTTTGAGTAAAGTATTGCTGACAAAATTTGCTTGTGACTTGCTGTTTTAATGACAATCGGCAAGTTTTTGAAGATGTTCCTCTTACTATGGGGCTGCGTCACAATTGTGTACTACACACTAACACTATAATACAGGCTTATACACAAAATAATAACGTACCATGCCATTTCTTACTGTTATTAATAACAATTTCACACACAAACACATTATTTAGCATTCATATGCTGATATTTTCAGCCGTATCCATTGTCATCTGAAAGTTTGCATTCTTTTAAAAAGTTTGAACTTCTAAATACATGAGCATTGTTTGTTTTTTGATCCTGAGTTATTGTCATTTTGGAGTTAAAAGCTAAATTTGGTCAATTTGGATACTTTAGGATTAATAATAGTTACATGCAATTAACAAAAAGGTCAAATAAATTCATATTTTATTTACATGACATCTATTCAGCAGCTACAGTTTTCTTCAACATCATTTTAGTTCATGAGTGATTCTATGCATCATGTCTTTTAAGCAACAAAAATAATTTATCATATTTTTTTTGTACAGACAGTGTAGTGACATTTCCCATGCCAAAACATCATGAGTCATCTTCAGTGGGTAAGGGAAGATATTAACCAGTAATATCATATTTCCTCCCTCCCTCCTACCACAGTTAGGTATAGGGTGAAACTAGAGAAACCTGATGTGTTTGTTTTTGTTTTTTCTAACATATAGAAAATGTGTTAAGATTTCAGATCCACACTTTAACAGTGAGGTTAAGTGTTGTTTTTTGTTTGGAAAAAGACTTGTTTGTCCTTTATATAAAATGGTAACTTTAAAGGAGAAAGACAGTAAGTCTTGACTTCGAATAGAAGTTAATGTGACATGACACACAAATAGCAAAAATGGAGATACAAGGATATGTGCTTACAGTGAAAAAATAGCCTGTTACTCCATCATAAATTGGAGATTTGTATGGAACTATTTTGTTCAGTACAATTTATTTATGGGAAAATGGTGTTGGGCTTTGTAAATCTATAAAGAATAAAAACAAAGCATAATTTAAGTACTAGGATTAGGTACTCAACAAATTATGTCTATAAATTCACATAAAATATATATTATTTTTAGAACAGTGATTCCCAAACAGAGGTATTTGGAAATAAAGTCAGGTAATTTTGTTTTATTTGTTTGTTTAGCGGCACAGTTGCACAACAGGTGGAGTCACGTCTACACAGGTCCAGGGTCTTAGGGTCCTGGGTTCATTCCACTCCTTATTTTTGACTTATTACTATGGATGGAACAATTTGCAAAACTGAAAAATGCAATTCAGTGAGGCCGAGTTAGAAAGATCTTGATTAAAGGAATGCAAACACGGTAGAAAGAACATTAATTCAGATTTTTTTTTCTTTAGAACTATTTTTAATTGACCTTTTAAAACAGGTTTTAAAGTGATCTCAGAATCTTCAGAGCCCATTGTTTAATTAACCTCCTTTCCCCTAAACTGTCCAGCTTAAACACACTTTTTCTTGTGCAGCTGCATGTGCTTGACCTCAGTCTGTCTCTAATTGTGCTTTTGACAGCAGGGTAGCAGTTGACGTCATTGAATCTGAGCAGGCAGAAGTGCTTTGAGAGAGGAACGTGTCATAGTTCGGGGTTTTTTTAAATCTAAAGTCCTCTGTCATGAGATGAGAACAAAGCATAATCAGTGAGGTGATTTTAGTAAAGACCAACACTATCATCTTTCACTTTCTTGGCTTAAAATTGTGCATTATTATAGGTGTACGACCTGATGAAATATAAATGAGAAGAAACATGGAGAAATGTCAGTATTTTGCCATGTTTATGCTGAGAACTGCCAGAGTTATGCTGAAAACAGCTCCAACAAAAACAGTTTTATTATGCTCACAGAGACGAAAATAGTAAATTGGGAGTAAATGGAAAAGAAAGATAAATGGAAAAGAATGATCAACATAAGCTAAAATATGGAAAGGATAGTTAGGGCTGTACAATCTTACACCATGCCATTTAACCAGACCATTTTTCTTTTTGCAGAACATTTACAGTTTATGTGAAAATAGAAGTTTTTGTGGTCATCATGTTCTTGTAATGACAATGCTAATATGAAGCAGGGAATAAAAGAGACAAGTTATAAACTTAAATATTTAATTTCTCATGCAGCTTAACTAGGGCTGCCATTTTTGTATGTTAAGCAACATTATTATACTGTGCGTTACAGACATTTCACCATGTTTTAGGGATTTAACTTGTGCCTTGCACCACTTTTATTGGCAGTTCACTAGTAGTGGTGTAACATGTTCTTTTGGCTTACTACTGGCATGTTGCCAGCAATCCTGTCTCCTTATCAGATAGCAAGCCCATGCTGGCATTTCTTCTGTTTAATAGTTGTTTTTTGCCAATGAAATGCAGGAAGACTGCTGTTTACATTATGTCTTGAGCTTCTTTAATGATGAAGAAGCAAATTGAGGCTGTTTTGTTCTCAAAGCTGACAAATGAACTGGACCACAGTGAATCACTGAGAAGCTGTGCTGAGATAATAAGGCCTTCTTATCAGAAATTAATGATGACTGGAATGTGACCCAATGCTTGATTTGTTATATTTGCAACTGCCCACATTGGGAGAAATAATTAATAGAAATTGTGGAGGGTTTTGTTGTGTTTGTTTGTTGGTTGGTTGGTTGTTTTTGGGGTGGCCGGTATGGGAGTGTCTTAGAGCTTGTCTTGTTTTGCCAATGTATTTTAATCAATTTAATGCTGCTAAGGACACTTAAGATTGTCAGTGTACTGGTAATATTGCAGTCACACCCATCACTGATAATGCACAAGTAATTTACACTACAGCCCCTTGTCCAGTCCTAGCACTGCCACTTTAGTTTAGATGTGTTTTTTTATATATCTTTAGTGTTTACTATATTTAGTGTGATTGCTGTAGTGTCCTGTGTTTTATGCTTCAATTGCAAATTATTTTCCTCCAAGAATCTATAAAGTTTTGTCTATCTATCTGTTGATCTGTCCATCCATCACTTTTGTAGAAGTACATCTGGTGTATTTCTTTATAATTGTGTCTCCGCTCTCTTGTTTTTAGTGTTAGTATAATTCATGTGCCAATTTTTTTTAAGTTGTTGGAATAGTTTTTTGTCTGTATTCATTTTATTAATTGCCTATTTAAACTAGTCTGCCATGCTTTTGAGTTAAATGTAGCACTGTGTCCTGGAGTAACTGTGTTTCATTCCTCAGTGCACATCTGTGGTGAGAAGGTTGAAAAAATAAGTACATATGGGGACAAAACCTTTGGAAATAAGTGTACCGCTGTGGGGGATAAAAATCAAACAGTGTAGTGAGCATTCAGGGTTGTTGATAATTATTTAATTCTTGTCATTTGACATTTTAATAAATATATATCATAACAGTTCATTTTATATATTGCTCATCCCTACTTTAGCAGCTTGGAAAATGGTTTGTGGAACTGTTTTTTGGGTTTGAAATGTGAATAGAAAACTACAAATAATTGGCATATCACATGAAAAGCAGTGGAATAGAAAATAAAATATTGTTAATGCTGGAGAGATCCTTGCTGGTGATGACCCTTTCATGCTATGTTTCAATCCTGCTGTGTTTCTTTTGGCTTACACTGACATTAATTTTGGCTGTCGATTTACCATTGCACTATGCTTTTCCATACCATTTTCTCCCAACTTGACCATCCCATAATAAAGCTCATTTATGCTTTCTTGTCCTACTGGCCAGAGAAACTGTAAAATGACCAGTGATGAAACAAGCCGCAGCAGCGGGTAATACCTCTGGCCATTTCTCAATTCCTGGAACTTGGCCTTTATTAGGTAAAGGTTCATGTTTGAGGTTCATATTAGGCCTGAACATGTACAAGTTTTGAGGGAAGGAAAGACTGCAGTTGGTATGTTGGCACTACTGAGGTAAACGTCTCCATGTGGACTATCGATTTCAGACCCTGAAATCAATTGGCCTCATTTTAACCATATCAATTAGAGAGCTTATTGTTTCCCATGCTCTCACTCTGATAGTGTGTCTGAAGGGTCAACAGCTTGATTACTTAAGTGCACTTAGCATAAACAGTGATTTGAAGAGGCAGAATTAATCGCATATTATCGGCATCATGATTTTGGCCTCTGTGGTTACTTATATGTGAAAGGCCTGAATTGTTTCTTATTTGATTTATTTCATTTTAGTTTGATACGTTTAAAAAGATTTAAAAAAAAAATTTAAACCTGTGTTCCTTTGAGAGACCTGCATTGTGTGTGGGATGTCTTTGAGTATTTTTTAAAGTGGTGAATATGAATGATGTGGATTAGAGCTGCAAAAACTTAGATCTAGGTAGAGACCAAGTACCCTGAACTGTATATAGAATACAGTATATATATAGTAAAAACACCTCTATACATAATAATATATATATTAATAATATTAAAGGCTTCTTTCATTTCTAACATAATACCATGAGTTACATCTGATATATTGTAACCTCCACAAGACACTCCACTTTTTTTGGAGCAAATTCCTCCACCTCAGTGCCACTTTCCACCATACTTCACTGTGGTTAAATGACTTGTGTAAAGAACGTATGACATATTATGGGTAACTGCATGATGTCATTAAATAAACAAGTCTGAATATCACCAATATTGCTATAAAGTGGTGCAATGGTAGCAGCCAGTCCCACTGTAGTAAACTCCTATCAGAGGAATAGTATTGTAAATATTTTATAAGTCGTATGGTCTATTTCAGTTATGTTTGGCTGCTGATATTGTTTGTGGAGTCACAGTAAACGGTTAAAAAAGGGAGATTCAACTGCGTTCTGAGCCTTTTTACATCTCAACAACACCTCTCTCAGGTAACCTCCTAAACACTCCTCCCCATGTTAACACAATTACTAATGTTACTAATGTGGGCTATAGGTGACATTTGGCAACACAAGATGGGAATCCCACCCAAAAATTAAAATCTACTCATTTTAAAATCGGAGTGTTTATATGTTGTGACTTATGTCCACCACGTTAGGGAGCAGCATTCTAGTGTTGATAGTCAACAATTTGCTTCACTGTATAGGAGTGCTTAGAGAAAAAGATACAATCTGTTAATCTATGAGCTGTTTTTATCGTGCAAGATGACCAAAACAGAAATTAACCTCAGTTTGTTTGACATGTGTAAAAGAATGCGAGCAGAGAGACACTTCAGGGACAAAACAGCGATGCAACTGGATCTGAGTGAACTGGATCTTTTATATGTTCAAAATAAATGTGAATTTCCACCTGTTTATTTAATTTTTCTTTGGTCTCGCTTGTCTGCCAAATTAAATCTATGAAGAGAATATTTTTGACTCAGAACCTGTCTAGCTATGTTCTACTTATGTATCTCGGGAAACTCAACACCGATGATTCACAGGCAATATAGCTTCCAAAGAAACAGTGGCAGTTTTAACCCAGAACATGACATGCTAAAGATTTTGCTCTTTAATGAAAATTCCTTTAAAAACAGGAAGTGCGTTGGCGAATGTGTAATGGTGGGATTGTTCGTCTTTGTCATTAGCATGGTGCAATTCTACTGACATCACTTTTCAGATATTTGTAAATGGCAAACAAAATATGTGTTAGCTAAAACAAAACTGTATTTTGTATTTTGTTTTCATTTACTTACAGTATATGATTTACACACTTTCCCATAAAAGAGAACACCCCGTTAACACAAAGTGACATTTTTATATTTATCATTTCTATGTATTATTTAAAAAAAAACAGCATTGTTCATTACATTTCAATGAATTGTTGAAATAAATGTTAGTTTTAAAGCAACACTAGGTGACATTTGGTGTTTTTGATTCCCCCTAAAGTTGAAAAGTGTAGTTCACTTTTACAGCATTGTCCTGAAATCAAGGGGAAGGTACATGTGCTGAGCCCAGAGTAGAAATGACAGAGGTTCTATTCTCCATATTACAGATCAGTGAATCATCACAATGATTTTGAGGCTGTAATTGTAAGGTAAAAATACTGCATATATACATATGGCTCTATATGTAGTTGTGCTCACACACTCCATGCTTCACTTTGCTGCCAGTTGTGTTCACCTATGCTGCTCGATGTTTCAGTTACATTTCTGACACAATATTGAGTTTCAAACGTCTTGGGTCCCATTGGCTGCTGAAGTTTGGAATAATAGATCAAATGCCTTTTGTGTTCAGCCATTGTAAGAGCTCTAATCTTTGTAAAACATGCAGTGGGATCGGAAATGTAAGAGTCAGCAGCAAAATCCTGTTATAGTCACTGAACACAGTTTGCTTTTTAGACATTAGACAACCTGATATTCCATAGCTAGAACCCAAGATGCATGGCTATGTTAAAATTAACTTGACCGTACTCAAAGACTTACCTCACAGAAAGAACTACACTGCTAACAACAAATGATGTCATTTCAAACCAGATTTTTTAATAGGATTTTATCATGTTCATTCTTTTTTTTTCTCTTTTGAAACCATTCCAGCATTTTCTGCTGGTAAACCAATAACAATACTCGGTTTCAGATTGGCACAGTATCTGCTGAAGTCAATCTCTAAACACAATCTCTGAAATGATGTCTGAATCACCACAAAAGAAAAGAAACAGTTTTAACCCTAAATATGTAGATCTCGTCACATCCAGTACATAGTTGAAATGAGCAACAAACCACAGAGTAGGTAATGATTACATTCATAGAGTTTTTACTAAATTTGCATTTTGTCATATGTACTGTTGTACCAAAAAAAAATTTTAAGCATAATGTATGCAAATATGACTTAACTGATCAAAGTCTATGGATGTGCCTGTGCCTGTATGTCTCTCTACAGCTTTGAACCGGGAGACAAGGCTAATGTCACAGGTCATCAGACAGGTTAGGAGCTACTTCTCCTACTGCAAAATGCAGTTCCGAAACCGGACCTTCTCATCAGCATCTGTCCAGTGAAGTGAGGTGAACACAAAGCTAGATGAATGAATGCTGTTCAGCCACAGAGTATGTTATGAAGGGATGGTCCTGACAGAATAAGGGCAAAACTACAGTGTGGTTTTCATAAATATGTTCAGCTATTTGTCATGTCACTATGTGACCTCTAGTTTTCCCATAGCTGCTTTAAAGACCAATTAGAAGTTATTGGGATTTCAGGGAAGTTTCCTTATATGAAGCAGGAGCATTAGTGGTGAAATGGTGTAAATTACCCAGTGTGACCATAGAACCTCAGACTTGAAAATAACACGCTGAAGAGACAGAAGTTATTTTTTAACAGCAGTGCTGTAAAGCAACCATCTGTGAGAAGACGACTAAATAAAACTGTCCAGTCAAAACATGTGACCAAATTCTAGTGTAAAGATTTCACACAAGAGTAGAGGCTGGTACTGCAGTCAGGGGACCCTTAATTTCTGAAGAAAATTGGTCATTTTGGCCAGGCAATTAATTGAAAAAATTCATGAATTAATGAATTGGATTAATATTCAAAAAAGACATTCAGAACTTCTAATTGACGTAATCTTGCCTATATAATTTATTTATTTAATTAGTTAGTTAGTTAGTTAATTTGATTATTACGTCTCCCACTGTCTGTTCATGTAAAACCATACTACCTTGCATGTAGTCACATGATTCTGTCACATCCAGTGTGCCAAATGTCCAAGTCAAGCTGCTTTATAAAAAGAAAATTAATAATAATAATAATAATGTGTCTGTTGTTTGGACATGTTTTGACTTAAGTGAAGACAACACCGAACATAAAAAATTCAAATGTAAACACTGACAAAAAATTGTTTCAGTGACCATACATAATCCCACCAGTGTTTCAACACCTGAACCACAATCATATCACCAAATATGAACAGCTATTTATACAGATATATAACAGATATTTATTTACTGTCATATTGCCCAGCACTAATATAGAGTGTATTTAGAATAAATGTTATAGTGATTTATCAGCAATGCCCAGCACTGACCCGATGCCCCAACTTTTCAGTGACTGAGTGTCTGTTCCTTCCATTACATACAAGAGTCCATTAAACAGAGCTGGATGTCTTGACCTGTTAACATGAATAGGGATATAGGGTAAGTCATCTGTAGTCTTCTTGGTTCCCACTGCTAAGTAATTAGTCGCTGCTAAAGCCTCAGACTTGCTTGCTCCATCCACCCCCAGTTTTCCCATGGCTTGCATGGGTTAGTACCTCATTCTCTTCAGTCTCTCACTGTTTTGGAGGCCATTGAACTTATGATTCCGCAGAACCCTTTAAATGTGATAGGTGACAGATTTGTATGTTTTGTAATATTTGTAGGTGCTGTATTCTACATAATTCAAAAACTACTCTTTATTTATTTGATTTGGAGGCAAAACAGACATGAGATTCATAATGTTAGCCATTATTAGACAAAAAAAAAAGAAAATAAAATATATATTTATCACAAGAATCCCTTCAAACACCCTGCAAACACAAGTTGGGTTATGAGCAATAAAGAAATATCAGCAGGAAAAAAAAAGCAATATGCAAACTTGTATTTCCATTAATCAAACATTTTGCTCATAAATTTCAGATGCCGTAGGCTCCCGTGATCGGAGGGGAGGGGGGCGGTGGAATCAATTAAAAGCTCCTGGTTGCAGCCTCAATCCAGGGCTTCATTACGTACATGTGCACAATAGGTACGAGCCAGCTGAAATTCTGCTGTAGCGATAGACTAATATTTCTACCTCGTCTGAGCATAAAACTCTTTTGGTTATGTTTGGGTGCTTTATTTATTTATTTATTTATTAGGTGGGGGTAGTTTTTTTATTCAGGTTTTTTATTCAGTGTATATAGAAACATTTCTTTGTGCAGCCTTTAAATTCACACTATCCCAGCAATTATGGATATGTACTCTACATGTTACTGAATTCTAGGTATCACTTCTGACTCCTGCATCTAGCCGTATCTTATTTTAAGGCTATTTTGGGATCATACTTATACCATCTGAACTTGCTCGTTTGCATTCTCTGAGTACACAGCAAATCACTTTTGTAAGTCACTCTGGAATGTTTGCCAAGTGCTGTGAATAGTAACTGTTTGGGTTGACTTCCCACAGTACAAAAAAAAATTGGCTGGACACCTCTGTGGAGTTTTAAGCAAGTGTGGAAGATGAAGATGAAGCAAGTGTGGAACTTGATTTTCTGTGGTTTTTACTTTGTTTATATTTATCTTTTTAAATATTTGGTGAAAAGTGAACAGCTATTTTGGCAGGAAATTTAATAGATAAGTGGTTCCTGGTTTACACAGAATGTTAAATGGAGCCTTAGTTATTGGTTGATAAACTCCATCTAAATCTGCATTATTTGTGAACACACCTTAGAATATTTTTGCACATTTAGCATGTGAAATCTTTATCTTACCGAGTACATTGTTTTAAACCAATAAACTTATGTTATGGTATCGTTAGTCTCAAAAAGATTTTTTTCGGAAATGGAAATTTGGAATGAAAGTAGTGTTCAAGTATCTATAATATTAGGAAAACTATTTCTTTAACAGTTTCCATTTCAACAAGTTAGTTGTGCTAACAAGCATCAGAAATATTTCAACACAAGGAACACAAATTAAAAGAAATACGTGCTTGGAAAAGAAATATGTCACATGTGTTTTCTCAGGTACACTGGCACTCCATTAGCGACCACAGAGTATCTCGTTGCTGAATGCCAGTTAGGGGTTCCACAATATTGATTGTCAAACGCTGCTCCTGTGAAGCCTTCTGTGTCCGTAACTGGAGTCGGGATGTGTCTTTTTACCAACATGTTAACCTGTATTTTTTTTGTCTGACTACTCCATCTGCCAGTGTTGATTTTGTTGCAATGAAGTGTGCAAGCTGAACTTTTACACGTCCATTTCCTGGAACATTTAAGTAGCTTATTTACTGGATTGACTGTCAATGAATTAAAAGCATGCCGTGAAATCACTAGCTTGAAAAAACATATGGTTTAATGCCATAGTTGTGACTTAGAGCAGATTCACATGCTCTGATGGAGGATGTTTGGGTTTTGAGGGCCAAAAGGCAGCTCCATGCTGAACAGCTAAGCTAGGGTCATGGTAGTAATGGGTGGAGCCTGACAGTAAACCAGTGCAAAGACCAGTGAGAAAGGAAAAGATAGTGATTTATCTGTGAATGCAGTAAGCTGTTTGCTAATGTGATATTACTGATACATTAGATGGGATGAAAACAGAACTGTTCAACTCAAATTTTTGTTTCCAACACTTTTAGACACACACTTTGTCCAGCATGGCTAGAACATTACATTTACATGTATGGGATTTAGCTGTAGAGCTGGGCGATGTGGCCAAAAATGTTATGACAATAAATGTTTCTATATAGATCAATCTCCATTTTTATTACTATGTAAAAAATCGCAACCCTATTATAGATTCTAATGAGCATTTAAGGCTTTTTAAAAATGCAGACAGGTAAAGCAAATATTTGCACAGTACTCAAATCCATGAGGGAAGATTTAACTGGAATTATGTAAACAATTTTGATTACCCTCCCCAGGTAATGAGAAACGCACTTTTAACATAATTAAAACCCATAAAAACAGTGTCATGAAAACATCCTTAGGGCATTGCCACCTCAAGCGTTCAAAGAAGTAGAAAAAGTAACAAGATAAAACATAAACACTCACAACACAAAGTTCTGTACTGCAAATGTATTGTATTTAACCCATTACAAAGCTTGTAACAGTGGGAAAACAAGAACGCTTGTTGCAATAAATATAGGATGCTTGTTGTTGTCAAGAGAAGCAGTCTGATCTAAGGTCTCAGTTAAAAAATTTGAGAGTGGGGAAACCAATTTGTGTGAGGAAAAATCCACGTCGCGCAAGTGCTTTGTCACCTTGTTCTGAAAATACATCCTCACCAGTAGAAATAGGATTCGAGACCAAATACCATTTAACTAAGACACTGCAAGAAACAAGAATCAAACTGAACTCTAAAGAGAGAAATAGAGAATAATCATACATGCAGCCACATTCGGTACTGATACCTGGCAAAGAAAGAATAGAAAAATCAAGAAAAGTGCAGAATTAGTAGATATATAAATACAGTACAAAGAAGTGTGTCTTCAGTCTGTAAAGACAGCAAGGGCCTCTGTGGTTCAGACAGCCAGTGGAAGTTCATTTCACCATCAGGGAGCCAGAGAATAATGTATATGAATGGTAAAATGTGAATGTGAAAATGAATATATTTGTTCCCAGGTTTAGCCCCATATTCTGAATTCTATTCTGTTTTCTGCTCTTTTGTCTGTTTTCTTTGCCACTGAATGAGATGAATATAATTTTAAAACCCTCATTAATGTTGCAGAACTTTGAATGGTGCATCTTCACAGATGTTAGCCTGTGAAGTATATTATTCCCCTTGTGAAAATGTAATCTCTTAATTAATTTGTCAAAGCATGCATTTACAAGCTTCAGAGTTAGTTTGTTGGCAAATGTTACTTGTCACAAAATAAATGTAGGCTTCATTTGGACCTTCTCTCATAAATGTAGTAGTGTTATTAACTTTTTATACCCTTGCTGTCTTTCATGAGGTCATATGAAACCGCTTCCACTCCTACTAAGGTGCTTTGAAATTCTCACACACATTCTGTTACAAAAGGATAATTGATATCAGGTCATCAGTCAGAAAGATAAATTTCTTTTAGAAACTTACTGGATGCTGCACAAAGGGAATGAAACTACTGTGCAGAACCACACGGAATAGACAGAAACCAAGTATATTGTGTTGCAAATTGTTAGTCAGTTTCTCCTGAAATTTGATCCTTTTGTTATTTCTTAACATCAGAACAAATGGAAAAGGATTTAAAGGTTTTAACAATACTTTGAGAGGAATTTTGGCTATTATGCTGAAAGATATGGTATAGGGCTCTCTTTGTGTTCCAAATCATCAAAACTTAGACATACAAAATGATGCATAATTATGCATCATGAAATAATATTCAAGTGTTGTGGCATTATGTTTTCATCCATATTGCCCCTCCCTCTTTATAATCGCATAGTTGTAGTTGTGTTGTTTTGTGAAAGTAAGCACACAGGGACTACAATCTAGGGCTGTCCTAGATACCATTTTAGGGCTTCAGAGCTTCACCCATAATATTTGGCGAATGTCCTGGGGCAGGGGAATGTTTTTGGTTGGTGGACTATTCTCAGTCCAGCAGAAACACTAATGGGTTTAAATACTCCAGCAGCACTGCTGTGTCTGATCCACTTGTACCAGCAGAACCCACACTGTAACAGTTAATACAGTCTGTAATTATAGAACTACAGAGCGACCGGTGTGGTCAGTGGTGCTGAGAGAGTGGGCAGTGAGTATAGAAACAAGTAGGTGCTTGATTGGTGTATGTGGCCTGCGCAAAATGAATGGCCCTTGTATTGTATTATATATACACATATACACGTGTGTGGGGGGGGGGTGGTAGGCAGTTATATATAGTATAGCAACATAAAATAATGAACTCTAAACATCTTAGCTGTATTAGATGTGAAATAGGCTGCAAAGGAATTAGAAATTATAGAACTCCAAAATGAAAAGGTTTTGCTACTTGCTCAATGTTATGACTTAAAGATCTGTTTTTTCCCTTTTTTTGGCCACAACTGGCCTTCCTCGTGAGCACTGAACCGTGTCAGAAAAGATTACCAGAGTCACACTCCCTGGATGACTTCCATGTGCTCCAGCATCCTGCCCACATTCTGTGACACATCACAATATGAGTCTGGGGATTAACACTTTGAGCAAAAAGCCAGTAAAGCAAAGGGGAGGAAAACCCCCTCACTATGTTTTTATAAGGGGACAAGTTGAAGCATGAGTTTTTAAGAATTTGGGGGCATTTCTGCCCCTGAATATGTATATAATCATGACGTTTTCATTTTTTTTGTTTTTTGTTTTTTTTTTTTCTTTGTAAACCACATATGTGTATGTGTCAGGACTGGAGATTTCTCAATAACTCTCTGCTTCTTGCCTTTGAAGACTTAAAAGTGTTAGATGCTGAAAGATCAGAGAGGATCAGACGAGATGCATGCGAAACAAAAGCCAGCAGCTACTCAGAGCAGGAGTCACACGTGTTTAGCTCATGGAGTAATCGCCTTTGCCTTAGAGCCTCAGTGTTAGGCCACCCAGGAAAGCCTAAGCCACCTACAACAGCCTCTGAGGTAATCGAAAAATTAATGAGAGCAAGAGACACTCTTGTCCTGAGGTGAACTTCACCAGCTGCAAAGCAGTCATCTCTCCAGGCACATGCAAGCACATCAAATAATTGATTTAAAACAGCAGGATATTATTTTCGCAGCCATTGGAACTCCCCTACCAAAATTAGACTTGCTCTGCTGGTTAACTGTATTCACTGACTGTTAAGAAAAGCAAGTATTGGTTTGACACAATTTGTTTTTAAGTGACCACAACAATTCAGTGATTGATATTGCATAAAAAATATAGTATTACATATATCATTATTTATATGTCTTACGATATGAAAACTTAAGTTCATGAATTAATTCATTTTCTGTAATCAGTTTATTCTGTACTGCATCGATATGAGTTCAGAACATACCCAGACTCTTTTGAAAAGCTATTCCATCTACCAACAGATGCTTTTGGCCTGTGGGAGGAAACCCATGCAGACACAGGGAAAACACACCAAATTCCTAACAAATAGTAAACCAAGGCAGGGTTTGAACCCACACACCCAGGACCCTGGAGCTGTGTAATAACGACAATTCCTGTAGCAACACTTTGCCACGCTAAATGAAACACAGGACTTTTATATTCTTAAATAGGTTAAATAATAGCACAAACCAAAATAAACTAAGTAATTTTTTAAAGTTTAAAAAATAAGTTATTGAGTTATTCAGAAACATAGTAAAATAGAATTTCCACCTGTGTTACTTTTTAAATGCAATCATCAGATTGCTTGATGAACATGTTGTCAAGGAAGTAAAATAGGTCTGAGCTTTTTCAACATTTAAAATTGGCTGCTAATTTGCATTTGCCTGTGTGTCTAGACGTAACTGTGTTATTTCTGCTGCAGTTTTCTCAGTGTATATCAGAGATGACCATACGTCTTGGTCTGACTGTATTTACTTAGTTGGTTTTCCAGTAAGGATGATGGAGCTTTACAGGAAGAGGTCACTCTGAAGGCCAGTAATGATTGGTAACCTATTGATTGTCCAACAAGAAGGGCCTGGGAAAAAGAGAGGGTGGGGGGTGGCGTTTGTGATGCTTTAACTGCTCCATCCTCTGGCAAGTATCACATGGAAAGAGCCAAATAGACCTCCATATACAGTGTGATGAGAGCTTTAAGGTTTTGTTCTCTTGGTCTTTTTTTAAAACCTTTAATTTAACCAGGCAAGTCATTAAGAACATTTACTTATTTACTATGGCACCTTGGCCGTCTGCACCAAGATGTTCACTGATGGGCAGTTGAGACAAGGTTCTCTCATTGGCTTCTCCTAATAATAATCCTGTCAGTGTTATTACATAATCATTCGTTCACATTTATTTGAGCTGATTGCAATTATTTAATCTGACCACAGCTACTTTCCAGGGTTCTTGACTTCCATAATCATATATTTGTAGATATTGCCATTAACAGAACATGAATGTGATGTAATATTTCCAAGGAGCTGTAACTGTAAACCTGTAAGGATCAGTGGCTAGGAAGCAACTCGTGTGATCTATGTTGGTTTATGCTGTAATAATACATTAATAGTGTAATATTACTGTAATGGATTAGTGTAGTGTACAATAATAGTAAATAAAAAAAAGCTATTAGCAAATAGTACTCCCCAGCCTCCTTTTCCTCAGCACCAGTAAGTAGTCAGAGGTTCTGCTGTTGATATCCATTTTATTTATATATGTTTTTGTTTTTAATGCTAATTTTGTTGTATTGAATAAAAAATTAAAACAATCTAAACTATTAAATTATGACAAGGGTGGGCAATATGACCCTAAAACAATATGACAATATTTCAGGGCATTTTGACGATAATAATATATTTATCTATATATATGTAACAAAACACTGAAATATTTTTTTATTAATTTCAGGAACACTCTAGAGCAACAAAATAAATGTTATATTAATATTATTTATATTACATTAATACAATATTTTATTTGATGTATTTTTATCATATTAAATAAGGTTTTATTTTAGTACAAATGTAACATATTCAAACATTCAGAAGACACAACCAAATTTGCTTACCCTAACTTACCAAGATTCTAACATTGTTTAAAATAAATAATGTGGCATAGAAATCTACCGTAAAACTAAAGTGCAGAAAATGTTCTGTCTGTAAACAGCAAACATTCACAGTAAATAACAAAATACAGAATAGTTGCTATGCTGAGTTAGTGTGGTCTGCTTGGTTTATCAAAATACGTTTTTTTTTATAGCGATATTACACAGCTATAATGGACCATTATTTACCCCATCAATTTTGTGTAAATATGCATAGAACAACAGCATATAAATGGTAAAATATTTCCACAGTTGGTCAGTGTTAACAGTGCCAGTGACATTAAGACATAATTTTATTTTATTAAAAAGAAATAATGAAAGCCACATAAAAGTGTAAACAAAATTAATCTGCCTGTCTACCTGCCTGATTCTTAAATATTTCCTGAAACATTATACACACACACACACAAAATTTATGATTTTTTTTAAATCAATGCATTCTTCAGTAAATTGTATATCAAGGCATTATGCCAAAATGCTTACATTACATAAAATTAATATAACTCTTACTTTAATAATCAGGGTAAATGAATTGCCATCCTGAGACTGAGCTGTTTTTCCACCCCTAACATAAAGGTATACTATATAGTTTAAATATTCCTCAGTGTTTTTGTGGTAAATCTAGTGTCTTGATATGCTGAAATCCCAATTTCTGAAATTCCCTGCTAGTGACAAATGAACAACTGAATTCTGACGTTTGTGTGGATTCCCCTGTAGGGTCCGTACACCGTTCCTTAAAGTATTATATTAATTGACAGAAACAGAGTTCAATATATGAGCTCAACAATGTTTTTTTCTGAAATATACATCTACAACAGCTGAGGATTTATGAGCGATGGCTGTGGCAGTACAATGCCCCGCTCTTCGCTCTCATGCCAAGTGACTTATGTGGGGACCCTAGCATTGGGCTGTTCATTTACATATTACTCATTTACGCATTGCACTCTTTTGCAGCATCAATACTGCAAAGGCTATTCTTGTAATAATGTGTTGTTTTCCTCTAGATTGTGTGTTTATTATTGAAGAGTGTGGGCTGTTTGTCATTTATTTCTCTTTCCTTAAACCCCCCTCTCTTTTTTCTTTATCTCTTGCAGTCTCTCAACCTACTTTCATTTACTCTACAAGGCAGTGTATTACAGCTTTCTGTAAGCACAGTAGCACCACATGTACCACATTATGTACAACAAATTAGCCATGATTCATTTCTTTATGACCACTTTCCTGACATTTTATTAAACAGTTTTGTTTTGGTTGCAAATGCCATGTTTTTTGCTAGGGGCGTCACTAGACCCATTTTACTAGTACACATGTCCCAATAAAATCAAAAAAGTTGCCTTGCCCCACTAAAATCATGGCGAATAAAATTCAGCATGATCCTGGATTGCTGCAGAAGTACATACCACAACACCCACATTCATTGGTAAATATTTATAAGAGCCCATCTAAACCCTTTGTGAGTTGGGATTGCAAAAGGGTGGAACATTTCGATACATTTCCAGTAAATTTCCGTTAACTTTCCATAGGAACTTTAGCTTAGGACCTTTGGGAATTTATGGGAATATGTTGGACAATTTAAAAGAACTATATCATACACTATCATCTATTTATTTATTTATTTATTTGTTTGTTTGTGAACAGCAGACTTGAAGGCATAACCATACAAATAATAACTATGACATGTGTGATGTCAGTTGATGCACGTGGCATTCTTCTGTTGAATAAAATGACAAAGTGTAAAAACTAATGGTCTTCAAAATGTTAAATAAAAAATTAATAAGTATTAATTCTTGATTATAGAAACCAGCTGAGGCAAAAAATATAGGTTGCTAGCCTTGGTAAGCTAACATCTTGCTAGCTTTAGTAAAATAACTTAAATGAAATTGCCCATTTAGCATTTCTGATTTACCAGATATCAAAACAACTGTGAGATTACAACTTGATTTAATAGTTGCTTAAATGTTTTTGTGCTATTACTGTCAATAAAAATATGAACCTCGTCAGAACTTGCCTAAATTTAAGGTAGTCCTTTGGTCCTAAAGTGTGCTTTCAGTAATGGCAAGTGCCAGGTCTCTAGAAACCATTTGGACATATGCTGTACATGTGCTGGAGGAATGAACAGTGCAGTGGGTGTGGTCTCAATAGCCTTTCAGTGTGTAATGTACCATGTACCTGGGGTTGAGTAGGTTTGTTATTCAGCTGTTTTGGTATCATATCTAATTATTCTAGCCAAGATTATGCTTCAGTATATTTTTACCAACTATATGTATGCTTACCATTAGCTTCTAATATTCCCATTTTATTCCCCTTAATTCCCGGTAATGCCCATAATTCCCCATTAAATCCTGGAGTTTTGCAACCCTAATACAGAGCCCAGTACATACCTAAATATCCCTTATTATTAGTGAATTCAGCTACTTTAAAGGGCACCCATTGTGGACACAGAAAATCATTGTCTTGCACTTACAACTTGTATAGTCTCAACAGAGAAGCATGAAATTAAATTAAATGGGAGGTTCTGGAGCAGCTGCTTGTGACTTTTTAAAGTCACCATGTGCTGTGCCAAGTGTTGCCTTGAGGGATGTAGAATTCCACTACATTAGACTTCGGAACGGCAGAGCTGCTTTCTCCTGAGTGATACAGCTTCATCAGATACCTTTGGCATGATTTAGAGTGGCGATCGTGACCCTGAACAATCCACATATGTTCTCATTGCTAAATGCCATTAAATCCTGAGAAATGTTCCAGACTTTCAGTCTTTTCCAGCAAAGTTTTTGAGATTTCCAGCAGTTTATTTTTTGTGTTTATGTTTGTCTTTTTCAGGATATGGGGAACATAAGAGAGTGATTTTTCAAATCTCCGAATACAGCCATCATGCTCCTGTCTCTAACCTGATGCCTTCCCTTTCGGTTTCCACTGCCATGGACGGGCAGAACTATACAGTTCCGGAGGGAATGCAGATGAACCCTGGACTATTCGGACTGGCCTCCTCCTCCTCTCGGGAGGTAAAGTCTTGTATAGATGATGTGACTGCTTACACATCTTGCCTCTTAGTTTCCTTAGAGGTGTTGCAATATTGAGGACTGGGCATGTGCTATACAGAAAGTGCACACCAATTGCACAATAGCCAAAAAACAGCACTTTTCATATCACTTGCTACATCATCTAAAAGTGTGATCTTCAGTGTTAACACAAACACTGGAGTTATGGTTTACATGTATGAGCTTCCTGCCCTCACCTCTGCCTAAACATACAGCCCCAATTCCAATGGAGTTGGGACATTGTGTAAAACAGTGCAGGCCTTGAATACAAAATGAGTGAATATTTACCAAAAAAAACAAGTTTGTCCGTTTGAACATTAAATATTTTGTCTTTGTAGTGTATTCAAGTTAAAAAGGATTTGCAGATCATCATATTCTGTTTTTATTTATGTTTTACACAACGTCCCAACTTCATTGAATTTGGGGTTGTACGCCAATCATTTAAAAATAATTAAATATTTAACAGAGCAGTCAGCCACAGCCTCATTGCCTCAGTTGTTGCTGTCACCCCTACCCCAACACACAAAAGCTTCTTTTCTCTCCTTGTATAATTCAAACCCCCTTTCACACAGACACTGTAATGGCAAAAGGTACTGGAAAGGACAGACAGTTGCCTTTAAAGATGCAATCTGTCATTTTCTCCAATATTCCTTGCTCAGATTATATTTACACTTAGTTTCCTGAACATAAACAGGCTCATTCAGTGGCTAACAGGCATTTTTACATATGGTCTCTTTAATGTGAATTTGTGGGGCATGATAGAATAGGGCAGAGTATTTAAAAAAAAATAATAATAATAATATATATATATAATGGCTTTGTTAGACATATTATATACAGTTTAGTTGCAGAAGCCAGTGTTGTAAGCACTGCATAATGTAGTAAATGGTGAACATCAGACCATTTGTGAAAAAGCCAACGGAAAAATAACTCTGCAGGTTTCCTTCATGTTGCTTCACAGCTCTTCTCATCCAGCCTGTGTGTGTGTGTGTGTGTGTGTGTGTGTGTGTGTGTGTGTGTGTGTGTGTGTGTGTGTGTGTGTGTGTGTGTGTGTGTGTGCATCAGTACATGCACATGAGCTTTTAAAAGTGGCTGTGTTTTTAGGACACACTGTGTATTGTGAAAAGACATGCAATAAGTTTTATGAACATTGTTGCATTAGCATTAGGAATTTCTCCCACTGACCAGTGACCACCCACACAAGATGCAAAAAACAAAATGTGCCCAGTTCATTTATTTATCTGGAAATGCACTCAGTTTGCAGTCTATTAGTTGGAATTACAATGAAATCATAGTGATTTTTTTAATAATGTAATAACCTTGCTAGGCTTAATTGCAATAACATTTCAAGCAAAAACAAAGAGACTACACTAGTTAATGATTTCTCTCACCACTTCAGTCAATGAATATCTGTGCTCTCATCTCTGCAATCAATGCATGTCTGTGGTAGGTGGGTATATGGCCACTGGCCAGATATCTTCTACTCACATGCTTCTTTCAAGAGAATATCTCATTAACATAAGTCATTCAGGTTGGCAATTCTGATATTCTAGGCTAGAATGTTAAAATTCTCACTAGACTTGAAATAACTTATTGCTTAATAGGCTTATCAGTACGCACTGTTTGAATTGCCCGTGTGAAGCATTTTCATTCATTCAGACATTTGTATCAGGCTTATAACATTTACACACTATCTCTAAAATCAAGAGCCATTTAGCTGTAGCCACAACCAAGAGCATAGTTAATGCTGCTGATGCATGTGGGTGATGACATGACGCTGTTGTGGTGTCACAGTCACTCTGACACAGGGCAAACAGCAGTTCCTGCTAAATGTATTGTAAACGCTCTCAAACCATACCGTCATTTGCCGGACTCGTTTCCTTCCATGGTAAAGACAAACATAAATATTGAAGTTATTTTAGTGTACTGCAAGGTTTTGCAATTGCATGAGACATTATAGAAGTGCCACTAGAAACCGAAATTAGGTGAAGCCTTTTTTTTCCACACTTTTTGAGCATTGCTTGTTTTTAGAAGCCATTTTCGGTGCAGTAGGTTAAATTAGAAATGAATAATATGATAAACATGCAAGTAATGTTATTGTGATGAACAAATATGGTTGTGTGAGAATGGCAAACATTTCATAATTACTTAAAAAGCCCTTAAACAGATTGCATGTTTAGTTTTATTGGGGATTTAGTGACATTCAGTGTAGCAGCCACTCAGAGCCAGTCCATGTATGCTTGCTGTTATACTTTGTCAAAGTAAGATTACAGATTCATTCATTCATTCGTTCATTGTCTGTAACCATTTACCAAGTTTAGGGCTGCGGTGGGTCCGGAGCCAACCTGGAATCATTGGGCACAAGGCAGGAACACAACCTGGCAACCCACACACACGCACACACATTCACTCACACACCAACACCTATGGACACTTTTTGAGTCATCAATCCACCTACCAACGTGTGTTTTTAGACTGTGGGAGGAAACCAGAGCAAGATTACAGATTCTTTTTATTATTATAGTATCTATTTCATGTCCAAAACCAGGGTTACTTCATAGGAATCTTTATTACAATGTACAGTGAGTGGAGTGCTATATGCCATAGGCTAACTACAGTGCTAGATTCCTTTGTTGAACACAGAGTTGCGAACAAGCTCTCAGAAAGGAACTTGTTTCTTTAAAGAGGACTTACTGTATAGTGTTTTTTTGGGGAGTTTTTAAAAGTGTCAGTAATTGTGGTGCATTGTGTCTGTTAAAATATTGTGACCTCTGGTGTGTATGCTTGAAAGATTTATTGATTTTACAGCTCTAAGAGTTTGAGGGGCTTACAGGACACATGCAAAAGTGGGGAAAAAATAACCCAAATATATCTAGTCCCTCCATAACTTAACTTTTAATACTGTTGACCAAATTCAACACACAAAATGTAATACACGGTACAGCAGCCTTGTCTCAACCTTTCTTGTAAGGTCTTTCACTTTCTTTATCTTCGTGGGAGAACTTTCAGAATCACTAGAAACCCTATACTATGGACCCATGATTACAGTTTCTATTTTATTGAACTATAAAACTATAAACATATTGCTAGAAACATGAGATGCAACATACACTGTAAAACAAATCACACAAATGGTGCTCCAGGGCACAGACTTGGCAGCAGTTCTTTTGTGCACTGAAACTTTTTACAAAATGTTACCTTTTATAAAACAATTTTGAAATTTTTATGGTAGCTAACAATTGTGTTTTAAATATGTAGGACTGGCAGTATATCAAAGTTACAATTTGAAATAATGCAAATTTTAAATCCCAAGAATTTCAGTTGTATTATGTCCTACATAAAGTAAAGATGTATTTTAAAAGTCCTAAATTAGGAACACAGAAATTATAAACTGGTAGCTGTTAAATGTTCAGCAGAAACGAAGGCAATCCAAATCCCTCAAAGCCAAAGTGAGCAAAGCCAAGAACTGAAAAGAGCAATAATAAATCTGGTAAGTGAAAGCAAAAGAACAGAGTCAAATACAGAAGCAGAGATGAATATCTGATTTGATAACTGTCATACACCAGTGTCAAAGGAATAAGTTTATTTAAAAAAAAAAGTAAATATGAAACAAGAAAATAGGGTCAGACACAAAATACATGTTACAGACAAAAACACTAAGCAAGCTCCTCAAAGGGAAGTAGTGTCCAATGCATTTGCTGGAAATTACATGCTTTGAGCTTAATTTATGGATATATTAATATTTTAACTGCATTTCCAATGTTGCTATGAAAAATCCCAACTAGAAAATTTCCCCAAATTTTTCAGCACTAACTGTCATGCATCCCTCACCCACAGGTTAAACTGCATTGAATTATGTACTGCTGTCTGAAACTTTGACCCTTTATCGTCCCACGGTGATGTTCTTTTCACCTTCCGTCTCACTTCTTTCAACTGAAGAATATGCCTTCTCTTTCAGAAACCAATGTATACCTGCATACCATGGAGTTCTTCACAACAAGTGTACAACCCATTCTGGACTGTGCCATTTGTGAGCCAGTAAGTACTGTCCAATTTCTTGTTAGGTTTGGGCTGAAGTTCAGTGTCACTATTAGCTTTTTCAATGTATTTGGGCATCCTTAATAGATGCTGATTACTTTCTGGCAATATGCACAGCACTGCTGGGTTATTTAGGGAGTGTTACACACCAAAATACTGGAAAGTGCAACAAGGTGTTAGACTTAAATACAAAGATGGATTAGGTCCTTGCACACCATTGCCGTGCAACTGAAACATTTTAAATCCACCATGTGCAAAGATGCAAGTGACTGAAAGCGATACTGCATTGAAAAACAAGAGTGCGTTGCCCAAACCTTCTCACTCGATGAGGCCGGGGAACATTTAAATTCATCACATTTCTAAAGCAGTTGGAGATTGCCAACCCACTTTCATGTTTCACAGAAATTGGTAGAGAGCCTACCACAAAATTTTAATAGCGAAATTCAGATGAAAGCTATAGTCTTGTTTGTGTTAAGCTTCACGTTTCCCAGGCTTTTTGATATAGTTGGTTGTGTGTTATTGACTGCTTTGTAACTTTGGAATAACACCTTTTGAAATCATTTACCTGATATCAGCCAGTGGTCCTTTTCATATTAGTTATATTGTTATATTAGAATTGTTATATTATTAAAATAAATCAAGGACAAAAACAAGTTGTTTAAAACCAATTTCAGTGCTGAATGATTTTGTTTTCTATGGAAAATAAAAGTAGTGTTTAATAGTTATTATAGGGCTGCCACAGTAAATTATATCAGTTTAAATGATGTCAAGATGTCAAGTTTACAAGATAATTCATTAACGAGTAACACTAGGTAAGATTTGGTATTTTTGCTCTTGGGCTCCCCTCACAGTTGCAGAGTGTACTTCACTTTGAAAGCACTGTCCTGGAAGGGTGAGGTGGAGGGAAGTGGGTTGGTATTTCTACTCTCCTCCAAAAGTTACAAAGTGCTGAGCCCAGACTAGCCACAACAGAGGATTTATTCTCCTTTTACAGAACAGTGTAACATCACAGTCATTTTGAAGCTGTAATATTAAAGTAAAAATACTACCTGTTGTTCCATTAAATGATCAGTGCACCTATCCTTGTGCCAACCCACGGGTGGACGGGTGGTGTTTGGGCCACAATTAAGAGAAGACTAACACAATTAATTACTTAAAACTTCTCATGAATGTATTCAGAATAGTATTCTAGTGATTATTTGACATTAACTGTCAGAAACTAGGGACAAATATTTGAAAATGGTTAATATTATATACACATTAAAAGAAAATTTCCCATAGCCTATAGTCTTTTAGTTGCCATTCCTAATAATGAAAGAGTAGTGTAAATTTAAATATGCTTAAAACATTTTTAATATAAATTGTGAGTCATTGCCAGTTCATTTAAAAGCTGTTTCACGTATTTTAAAGCAGACTGCATTTTAGCCAGTGAGGTAAATTTAAAGTAAATTGCCCAAGAAATAACAGCCTCTGGTGAGGATTCAACCAGTCTCAGCACTTAATTAGTGGAGAGTTAAATTGAGGACAGAGAGAAAGCTGCTGTTTTTTGTGCTGTTTACACTCACCATCACCCAACAGAATCTGCTGAATATTTATGGAAGTCACAGAGGCCATCGGAAGTGAACTGACACAACATTTTGAGTGGGCGAACTGGATATGTGTGCATAAAGGTTACTGTGTTCAAGCAAGAAAAATTGCAGTCTCAGTTTTAGGATGAATAGCGATTTGTGGCTGATGCTAGCGTCACTCTCAGTGCAACGTCCTGTCTACCCACGTGCTCTAGTGGAAAAACAAAGTGCCACGTTCAGAATTTGATCAGGTTTTACTGTATGTGCACACGATGGGATGTACACAAAGATACATGAATGGGAATCAAAGGACATTTTGGTGATGGTGACGTTAGTGCAATAAGATATGAATGGAAAAAGTTGGTAGATCTGGGCCATACATGTGGTTTGTGGAGGAATTCAGAGAAGACATTTTGCTTTGACTAATATTTCTAGGTTTTTAGTGTCTAGGTTTAATAAAATAATAAGACAAATCAACATTGCTGTGCATGTCTATGAAAATTCCAGTCATGTATGTCCAATTTCCATCCTTATTTGTGTGATGTGGTATATATATATATATATAACAACAACCAGACAGAATATATATATATATATATATATATATATATATATATTCTGTCTGGTTGTTGTTTACATAACCAGTTGTAAATGTAACAAGAAAAGGTTGTTAAAATTCCAATAAAAAGTCATATTTGTCACATTATTTTTATATGGAGTAGTGGTATCAGCATGATTATTTTTAATACTACTTTAAATATCGCAAATTACAATTACCTCTTTAGTCATAATAGTATTGTGATATTGGATTTAACAGTACTGCTTTTTAGACATATCACAAGAACTGATACTTGAATACTCAGTCGATACCAAAATTCTGAAAACAATACGGTTCTTGTTTCCTGTACTGGAGGTACCGAAGATTTCACAGATATCCCAGACCACACATGGTCACCATAATATGACTACACACTAATAAGCAGAGAACGATAAAACAGGGTTGGAAATGAAGGTTCCAGGTTGGAAATGAAGAGCCCAGAAACAACTCACACAAACATAGCATGCCAGCACTTAGCTTATCTCCTTTAAAACGAGACCAACATTTCTATCCGTCAAACTGTTCATTAGTAATACTCATGTTTGTGTAAAGAGGTGCAAAAGGCTTAAAAAAAAGTACAACAAATTTTTAAAAAATTACTATATGATCCTTCACATAGCTTATGCTCTACCTCAGTCAAGTTTGTAGACCAATCAGCATCCAAATATCAAGTTATGGTGAAGCAACACTAAGGAGGAGGGACAAACACAGACCCAAACTTCAGCAGAGTACATTTGGTTTCAGCGCCTAATGGACCCACGCAGCATGAGAGAAGACCCAAACAGATTTATTTGGCAGTCACAAGCTCAACAAACAATAATCAAGACAGCCTATAGATTTCTTTTACTAGCTGCCTTTCTCCCACTCAGACCATTTAAATACAGGAGGGGTCTGAGGGAGGTTGCCTTGCTCTACAGCCATTCAGGGTGAAGCTCCCACCTTTCAACACGTCTGGTATTTAAAGAGGTAGAGTGTTGGGTTAGAAATGGGTAAACAGAACACAAAAAAAGATTAACTAAATTGCACGTGTTTTTGCTGGAGAAAGACTTTTTAAATAAATGCATTTATGTTGAGATGCATTCGTTTCATTGGTTTATTTATTGGCATGGTATCAAAATTGGTATAGAGAATCATAGAAATTTTGTGTAATTGGTACGGACTTAAATCTTTTGGTATCGTGACATCCCTACTGCTTCTAGGCTATATTAGGCTATTTCTTATCAAAATACTTAACTACAATTTTTAACCATGTTGGCAGCAGCCTGGTTTTTGTCAACAAGCTGGAAGTCATTTTCCTCCCTCTCTCATTGTCATAACGGTAGAGATAAGAGCTGCTTGGGAGCAGAAGCTCAGGGGCTGAGGTTACGCAGGCCAGGGGCAGAGCATTCCGGGAAACACTCGCTATTCCAGAGCGAAGAACAGCGCAACAGCTCACAGAGCAACTGACATTCTGTCAGAGGAATGTAGTTGGTGCTCTGAGCCAAAGCCTGCAGTGGCAAAGCTGGATCAGAAGAGGGGGTTTTCCACTCACATCAAATGTTTACACATAGTATAATGTTCATGTCCTTCAGTAATGCACTACAATATACGCCGCCATTAAACTCCACTCTCTACCAATGCAAATTTTACACAACTACACACATTATTATCCTGAGGGATTTGACCACAAATCAATATCACGATTAATTGGAACATTTTACCTCAATTACAATTAATGAATGATTTTTTTGCCCATAGTTCACTGACAAGACTTGTGCTGTAAATATGCACAAGTATTAAAGCTGGGTATTTTTTCTAATGTTGCTGTGAGCTTGTCACTCTCTCTTTTGTTGAACCGTGCACACTTCATATTTGGTGCTGTGATTGTACTTCAAGTGTTGAAACAAACTGGGAGTAACTTAGGTCGCTGAAGGAGCAAGGTTATTTAGAGCTTTGAAAGTGAGAAGAAGTATTTGGACTGAATCCTGTACTTTATGGGAAGCCAGTGAAGTTGTTGGAGAACGGCTGTGATGTGTTGGTGAGAGCGAGTGCAAGTGAGAAGGCGGGCAGCAGAGATCTGTTATAATTGCTTTTGTAGTATTTGAATGAATCAGTTTATGCTTCACAGAGCGGGTCCCCCATGTTCGTTCTGTTCATTGGTCTGAGAACATCAGCAGCTTCTTTGTTTTGGTTTACAAATTAATATTTTAATTGATTAATATTTTATTTTATTTGTTTTTTGGAATACATTTTTTGGCATCTTTTCAGACTCAAGTAGAAGGATGGACACTATTCATGGATTTTTTTTCTGTTTTGAAGTGAACATTGACATTGTATCCATCTATGACTAATGACTAATAGGCGTCTATTGATTCCTCATACTGTTATTAAAGAGGGCATATAATGAGTATTAGCACATTGATTTGGGGTCTACCAGCCTACAAACTGTGAAACAAGAAAACCCAGTCAGATTTCTGTGGTTTGTATGAAAACAAAGGATAAAACGAGTGGTTGTCATTTCGTGTTGAACCTTATTTAGAGTGCAGAGATTTGAGAAATGCTTTCTTTTAAATCTTTAAAAAAAAAATTGTAAGTTTTTAAACAGTTTTTTTTTTTTTGGGGGGGGGGTGTATTTGGGGGGTTTTGCTGCTGTAATGTACCTGGATTTTTTTTTTGCTAATATTTTATCTTTTAGTTTTAATTTCAAGAGTAGAGATAAGTTTCTTAATAACAGTCTGATTACTCACGCTGTGTATTTTGGTGTGTGTGTGTGTGTAAGAATAAGAGAGAGAGACTGTGTGTGTGTGTGTGTGTGTGTGTGTGTGTTGTCAAAGAGAAACTAAGCCCACTGTAGTGGTTCATGTCTTGAAATCACTCATTCTGAGGAGAGCTTTATGGTGTGAAATTTCAGCTCTTTTTGTTGTATATTCACTTCTTGTTGTTTTTATTAATGGCTGATGAGGACTACAATAGAAGTGCAACACTAAGAATAAGACTTCCTTAAATATAAGGTGGTAATTTCCCAATTGGGAGTGGCTGAAAAAAGAGAACCGAAAGTGAGTGCCACATGACGCCAGCATGACTGAATAGGTAGTGAAATAGTGTACGTCACATGCTGAAAGGAACTGGTGTCCTGAGGAAATCTCACTAGGTTAAAAGATAATATCACCTAGATTTTTAGGTAAGGAATTGTTTTTAATCATCTCCTTCCTTGTTAACTTGACCAAATCAGATTTCTACCCATTACATGCCTTTGTTTCTATGGTTATTTTCTTTCAACAGCAAATACTGTTATAAGTAAATGCAATGATGGTTCAGAGAGGTTCAGTCTTTAAATGCATAGAGAACATAATACAAATGGCACTATAAACATCTTTTCTTTTATCAATACATTTTTTATATATTTATTTATTACATACGTTTAAAAACTGACAAAAACTTTTACCATTTGAATTTTGATGGGTAGTTAAATGCAAAATATTTTGGTGAGTTAGACCCAACAAAAAAACAGATAAAGAAGAAATGCAGGTTAGGTGCCTAACTTGTAGCTTACTCACTCATTTACATACATACTCACTCTTGTTTAGGAATGGCTAAGATTGTGTCATTCAGTGTATTTTTCATCATAAACACATCCTTGTTTATAACATTATAGTTTGTTTATTACTAAAATATACTATTTGTTATTGTTATAAAAATTTAAGATGTATATAGAATAATGTTCTCTCATTTGGGGAAAGGTAGCACACAGTAAATATACATCTAGCAACACTTATAGCTGTTATGTTATGGCTTTTTCTTAGAAACTAAAATTAACAAAACATGGATGCATGATTTGGAATAAATAAAAATATGAATAAGTTATTAAAAATATGGTTTATTTAAAAAACAAGCAATTGATTTACACTGATGAAGCAACTTAATTAGGGATTAATTAGTAGTTAGTTTCAAAGATGCCCTTAGCTTCCTTATGTCATTATAAAGCCATATTTAGAAATTTTAACATGGGGGAGTTGTAAGGATGGAGTAGCTTTTTTTTGGATGTCACTGTAAAAGAAGAAACCCATGACAACAGGATTTCATGAGTGTGTTTGATGCTGTTACTTACAAACTGTGAATATGAACGGAAATAGAATGCTTAATATTTTAACATTGTGTGCAAATATCTATAATCACAAATCTAAATTAATTTTATGTTTGACAAATACATACCTTTGTTATCATCTGTTGACATACCCATATCAAATTTCTGCTATTCCGTATTCTGTATATTATCTTTGTATATCTTCAGTTACAAATGCCCAATATAATCACTATAAAAATGATATTCGTGTTTAATATTTTGACTTTGCTTTGCAAGTATGGAAATTTCCACTCTTCCCTATTTGACACTCCTGCTTTCTCTATTATTGTGCCTAATCAGGTTTCTCTTTTGCTATTATAGTCCAAACAGTCATATTGGTCATTTGTCAGAAGGCACAGTGGCTTGTAAACTGGGTAGCTTCACTTTAAAATATGATTATTTATTAAGTAAAAACTTCTTCACCTAGCCTATCTATATTTAATATTATCTATACCTAATATTTATTATTATGAGGTTGTAAGTACTGATTTAATAAGATAATTCAACATATTTCTAAACAGTTTGACCTGCTTTAATCAACTGTATCTAGAGAAAATTGTTTATTCTGTTGGCAAGGTACCTACTAATGGAATATTGGCATAAACTTTGAGTGTATTTATTGCTATATGTTTTAGGTTTTAAGATCAAAACCAAAAAAAAACCGCTTCAAATCAATAAAAACACTTTGAAATTGGTTGAATAATCTATAATAAAGATATGTTTTCAGCTGATATCTTTATTTTGTCTCCCAGGCAACTCCAATCTAACGGCTCTTCGGAGATGCACATGGATGTTTTCAGCCCTTCCTCTTTACCTGAACTGGACTTCTTGAACAGTGACTTCTCTCAGGTAATCACTGATTGTTTACTTTAGTAGGAGTGTTCGGTCTGGGCTGCTGAATAGCCTGGTGGCTTTGATCCCTCTCAGATGTTTGTGTACATGTGATTAGGGTCTTACCTGTCTAGACCCTAGGGCACTGCTCCTCTTGCAAAGGCTTGTTGTTAATAAGACACCATAATTATATGGAGCTACTCTCTTGCCTTTTTTTTTTTTAATAAAAGTTGAACATAGCTACTGTTTGAGGGGGTTTATTTATTTATTTATTTTTTAGAGCAACATGGCCATGCACCTATTTTTAATGTTTTGCTGGAAGAATCAACTGAATGTTGTACCACAGACTAGCAATTTTTTTTATCAGCATAAAGAAATTAGCGCCACTGAAATGTCAAAATCTCTTTTGCTTTCTGTTTCTTTTTGTATAGAAATATCTCTATGACTGTGTACTCTGTTTTCATTTGATAATCAGAGCCTAGCCTCTTCTGTATATTTCTTTTCAATATCTCCCATTAGTTTCATGTCATTCACATGAAAACGGAACTTCATTTTGTGGATCTGTTTTGCATTTTATTCACTGTTCAGGGGCCTAGAACTAGACAATGGTTAAAATATCATCACAATATAAAAATGGGTATTATTCTTTCATTTATTCAATTCAGAAAACTGAAATGGCAGCAAAAGCTAACTAGACTTGAAACATCAATTTTAAGATTTAACAAGACTGTTACACTTCTAGATTCTTAAATGGCCTGAGAAATGCATGCCACCAACCTTGGGCTAAAACAATTATCATCAAGCTCTATGATATGTATGCAGTTTACCGGAACAATACAAAAGAGTGTTATGACTAGCATGCAACATGTGGGCAGGTGTATATGCTTGGAATGACGAGGAAAGGTAAGAAGGTGTCAGTCCTATTGCGCATCTAAAATTAGAAGTACAATCATTTTAAGTTATGCATAATTGAATTGGAATCAAATGAGGGTGACAAAGAATGGTAGTGTTGGGTTCCCAGGCTATGGAGTCAACACCTTGGCTCCATTTAAACTCACAATCTGGCTAACAGGTTAGATGTATATTCATATATAAAAAAGATTAAAGATCCTAAGATATCCTGGGGACCCCTTGTAAGGGGGAGCAGTAGCTGAGTGGGTAAAGAAACTTCTTCAGACCTGTCTTTGCATTGTTGCCTTAGACTGTTGTTTTTAGAAATGTTACTACAGTTTTTTCACTAGTAGTAGCTGCTGAGAATTAGAAAACTCATGGTAGAAAGTTAAACAGAAACAAAGCATGTACAGCATTTACTCTGAATATCTGTTTGCAGAAACCTACTCATTCAGTATTTTTTCTGAAATCACATGTATTAAAAGAGATTTTGTGCACTATTTACTGCAGTAACAGCTTTTCATTTCTTTTTTCTTCAGCCACAAAAGCAATAGCGAAAACAGATACTGATATTATGCTTAGGAGCTTGATATCCCTCTAGCAGGAACTTGGCAATAGACATTAAGAGCAGCTCCAGATTGTCCCTTTCAAATGGGGGACGCTTTTCTATGGAGACTATACAATCTGTGTGTGCTACAGCTGACCAATCCGGCTAGAGATGTTTGGTGCATACTAGAGTTTATGTAATATGAATGCTCTGAAAACACAGGTTTTCTTTTCCTTACATCTGTGTGATGCCCTGCATAAAGCCAGAACACTCCAAACTAACAAACCTGAACAATACCTGTGATAGCGCTGTGTGATTATTGGGAATCTCAGTAATTTTCATAAAGTTCTTGAATCTTCTGCTCAATGAACAGCACTCTAGAATAAGAATGTTTTTTGTTTTTTTCCATCACAGTGCTTTAAAACAATTTATTTAAAACACACTGCTCTGGAATACTCTCCTTTAATTACTGTCACTATATTTTTATTCACAAGTTCACAGACGATATTAGATGAATGATGTTTGTTCAGTTGGTGTGCTCTCGCCTTTAGAGGCTTGGTGAAAGACCCCTTAAAAGAGCCATCAATGCAAATTAATTCTTCTTTTTTAATGCATTCCCATCCATTAAATTTCATATATAAATCACTATGTAAGAAGCAGTTTAGCCTTTAATATGGGCCTGAAATAAGGATATTTGGTCCCAGAATGAAATGACAGGCCTTAAAAAAACCAATATAAAAATGTAATCCACTTGTGTATGTAGTGTTGCTACAAACCCCAGTGTGATTACCCAGAACTTCTGGAAGCTATGCATTGGCTTCCAGCACTGGAATGATAAATATAATGCTATATTTATGCATTGTGCTTTTATGAATGTGTCTATGTTGTGAGGAATCTCACTGGAGATAAGCAACTAGCTGCTTAAACATAGCTCCAAACTGCTTTACAGTGAAGATATTAGTCAGGAAAATAATGAGAAATCAATGTTTGGGGCATACCCAGAACTGCCCTATGAGTACATTTAACAAGCTCAAATGCATGTGCTTTATGAATGTGTAAGTTTCCATTTATAACAAGTATTCAGTAGCTAAAAGATCCACACACATTCACTTGAGGGAGTCAAGTAGTGTGCCCTTGAGGGAGATAATACTCAGTACTCAGTCAGTCAGTAGTCAGGATTGACCCATGACTAATACTGACCACATTGTCCTACAGTAACATCACACAGTCTAACCAGTCATCTTTCTCACAAGACAGTCAGACATCCGTAAACACATAGTAGACCAGTATGGCATTTGACATGTATGCAATCCAAGTTGCATGTTGCAAGGTCAGATTTACAAATATTCCCACTTCTCAGAAGGATCAGTGGGAGATATTTGTCTGGTCAGTGTGCTGTAGTTTGTGAATTTGTTCAGAGGTGTGATGTAATGTTTTTCATTTGCTCTGTTTACAGCTCTTGTTAATACGAAGCCCAGGACTTCCTCATATTGTTTAGGGACAGAGGTGTTGTTGTGTACAGGATGTTCATCTGTAGAATCAAAATCAAGAAAACCAAAGTGCTATTCTGCTCAAGCAGAAGCAATCTGATAGAGATGTTTTTGTAGCTGTTTGCTTCAGTTCATTTCAATAACAAAAATATTTTGTTCAGTTTTTATTACTCCTAATTATGATGTATGCATTTGTTGTCCCTTTATACTTAGTAAGGTCAGGTAATCAATTTGTCAATAATGAGAGTCGCTAGTCATGCAAAAAGCCTTTAAACTAGATTTAGGGACATTTCTTTAGGATTTGCAGCCATTTAGTCAAGAGAGTTAGTGAGGTCATGTGATGATGTTGGATGATTAGTTTTGGATCACAAACACGACTAGAATTCTTCTGAAAGGTACTGGTACTTAATGGGCAGTATCCACTTTTTCAAAGCGTCATACAGCTTCAACATAATAATATAATATTCTTGGGGGTGGGTGGCTTAATTTTAAATCAGTCATTCAATAGACAGTCTGACAACTATTCAGTGCAGCTTATACTCTTACTGATTGATGCGTTACAGAAATGTGTTCATGATAAAAAACTTGGAGGCTCCGTCCACACAGATCTGAATATTTCTAAAAGCGAAAGTCTCCAGTCCACACCAAAACTGAAAAACACTGTTCAATTTGGAGATTTTGCAAAACTCAGCTGACAGTGGCATCATGTTTACAGCAAAAACATATCTTTTTGGAAACGGTGACGACACACAGTGTGTCTCTGTCTTCAATCCAATAGCTTCTTATATCCTAAATTGAATAAGTCACAAAACTACAGTGTACCCATACAGAGAGCACTAATTTCAGATTCCCACATATGATATAAACAAAATATTAGAAATTATTCATTAGTTAATTACCTGGACATAATCAAAATGTATTCTCTGCATGTGCTCGTTTCAGTTTCCTTGCAGTCTGAAGCAAATTATTGAGCAAGCTTAACTGCAACTAAAGCACAACTCAGCTAGAAGTCCTCTGGAAAGGGAGTTGTTTCCCCTCATACCCATTAACATAATCCTGTTCTTATGGAATATATAGTTTACTAGTGGCTAGCTGAACAGAAAAAGTATTCAACCTACCTGAATTAGAATGCAATGAGAACGTGAAACCACAGAGAAACCACAAAGTAATGCAATACGCATAGACCTCAAACGTGTGCAGGCAACAAACGCACACACACACACAACATATACACACATTCATTTATTCACACATTTTTTTTTGTGAAACATGTCTTTGCACCACCTACCCTTTGACAGGCTTTTGATGATTTCATTTCTTAATTGTTAACCCCTGGGTGTGAGCAGCTTTTTGTGTTTATTCATATGCAGAATGAGATTACACAAAGTGAAAAAAAGAATTTCAGAGGAACCTTACAGTTGCTTAGATTAGCGTAGGCTAAGTCAGCGTAGGCCATACTTCTGTGGAACCCTTTTGAACTGAATATACTTCACCTATGAGAAATATATATATTTTTTTTTTCTTCTCAAGGTTGTGAATGAGCAGGTGTGAAATTAGTCAAGGTCAGCTCTCCAAAGTCTTTCTCAATTTAAGTGGCCTTTTTATATGCCTTTGCCTTTTGATTCCTCCAAGCAATAGAATTCAAATATGTATGGTTAATGACATTGATGGCTTTGCTCAATTTCTGGTCAGTACACAACGTGAAGGGAGGTTAACTGAAAGTACTGTAGGCCTGCAGCAGTTGAATCATCCTTCCTGATATCCTATTAGGACCAAATGACTACATATTCATGTGGGTTCCCAACTATGACACCATTGAAGACGCCAATCTGTCTCCAGGGCTAGCAGTCATAGGCTACGTATTGGGTTATCAGAACTGCAGCTGAGCTGCAGAACTCCAAATAGTCATCTATTTCATAAATGTTTTACACAATCTCCTCTTGTTTCTCAGTTCTAGGTTTTGTACTGTGCAGTCAGGGATCACCTTACATTTACTACATTTTCATATTAGATTATCTTTAAGTGCATCATTTATTTTAGGTGATAATTCTAAGCTGATCCACCCATACAATAAGAGATAAGTCAACGAAAATAAACGTATCATCCAATTTCAGACTGTAGTCCCATCTGATGCTCTTCATAATTGCCCCCACCACCTTCTCCCTGTTCTTCAATGCTCAGGACCAACACAGAGCAGGCATTATTTGGGTACTAGATTGTTCTCAGCACTGCAGTGATTCTGACGTGGTGGTGGTGTGTTAGTATGTATGGTGCTTGTACAAGTGGAGCAGACATAGCAGTGCTGCTGGAGTTTTTAAATCAATGTGTGCACTCACTGTCCACTATTAGACACACCTACCACCTTGGAGATGTAAAGTCGGGGATCTGTGGCTGCACTGTTTGTGTTGGTCATTCTCTTGTACTTCATCAGTGGTCAATGGACAGTATGTTTAATTGGTGCACTATTTTCACTCCAGCGGTGACACTGAGGGTTTTAAAAACTCCAGCAGCACTGCTGGGTTGGATCTATTCGTATCAAAGCGACAAACACTAACATCTCCACCACCATGTCAGAGTCACTGCAGCACTAAGAATGATCTATCTCCCAAATAACACCTGCTCTGTGGTGGCCTTATGAGGGTCCTGGCCATTTAAGAACAGGGTGACAGTGTGCAAAGCATGCAGAGCAACAGTCTGTAATTTTAGGCAGCCATAAGGTGGTAGTCATAATTTTAGGAATGATCAGTATTTGTAGGGAAAAAAAACTGAAATTGTTTACAACAGAAAATGAGACTCCTAATCAAAAGTGTCTCCATCATAAAACAGAACAGAAAAGAAACAGAAAGAAAATCAAGCTACTCTGTTTATATCTGAAAACATACACAGTCCATCCTTCCACTGTGAGAAGAATTCAGTATTATGCACATTCTGAAAGAATGTATAGATAGCAAGAAGTTGTTATTGTGGAAATGAGACAGACAAACAGGAAGAAAAAACAGAATATTAGACAAAGACAATACTAGTGTTTTCAGGGTTTTTTTACGTGTATATATATATATATATATATATATATATATATATATATATATATATATATATATATATATATATATATATATATATATATATATATATGTTTAAAGAAACACTAGGTAGTATTTTACTTTAAAATTACAATAATTTAATTCATTTAAAATCATTGTGATGCTTCACTGTCCTTTAATAGGAGGAACAGAGCCTCTGATATTGCTACTCCAAGTTCAACACTGCAGAAACTTCACTATGTATCTTTCAGATGCAAAAGTGAATTACACTCTGCAACTGTAGGGGGTGCTCATGAGCAAAAATCCCTAATCTTATCTAGTGTTCCTTTTAATACACATTTAAAACACAAGGTAAAATTTTAATTGCACAAATTCTTTAATGCCATTAATGCATTTTATACGTTGTCTCTGTGAACCATGCATAATTATTGTCCACATCCATTTTTTTCCATTTCTGCAGCAGCTATATCGTGTATATATTAGGGAATCTCTGCATTTTCTCACCATACTGCATTGTGTCACTTGAATTTTGCTTCTTGCTTGTCATGCAGGTGATTCTCTAATGTTGTATAAACAAAGTAAACTGTCTGGTGTACACAAACCCAAACCTAATGAGGTATGGTTCCCTAAGCACATTGCACAGTCAATGTGTTTTCTTCATAACAAGTGTTATTCGACCAGCATTCTAGTAAATATCCATTACTAACATTTCCTGTTAGTCTTGGACGCTTTTTCCCAGAAGGAAGTTTTAGGTTTCTGCTGTGTTCTTGGTACATGTTTGAAGAGTTGTACACAGATATCCCTAAGAATAATTCTACAGGAAAACAAAGAGTACAGTTTTCCTGAATGGACTGTCTTTGTTGCCGTACAGGGGAGCATCTCTATTCTGCTACATCAAACATGATGCAGGCTGAAAATATACCGAAGGAATATGAAAGGAATGACTCCATTCTGATGAAGCTTATTGAACTAAATGCATTTGTGTGTGTGTGTGTGTGTGTGTGTGTGTGTGTGTGTGTGTGTGTGTGTGTGTGTGTGTGTGTTTTAAGGTCAAATATTAGCAAATAAAACAAAGGTGATTAATTGTGAGTGACTACACAAAACATGATGATTAATCAAAATCAAACAATGAATTAATGTGTATTTATATTAATTATTAAATTTATATTATGTTGGTTTATATTAGCCCTAAACTTTACCCATAACCTAAGCCTAACCCCAACATGGTTAAAATACTTTTAAATGATCTTTATCTTACTTAAAAACAGAAGCCAGTATGAAAATTATGAACTGAAATATAATATTGTATTTATGAATTATTAATACACATTATATTTATGCTGAATAACTAGGTTGATGTTAAGTACGCTCGTGTGAATTCCAGAAATAAATCCTACAGTGGTCAATAATGTGTATCTTCATCTTAGTCTTAATTATGCATATATGTAGTTTGTACAGTGTGTTTATAAATGAGAACACAAATGTTATATTGAAAGTCTTTCACTGTCAGTGTGCCATAATAAACAGTGTTAGCTGAAAATATTAAAAGAGAAGTGTAGTACATGCGGATGCCATTTTTAGTGTGCACCAGCTGTTATATTAAAGAAACACTAGGTAGTATTTTTACCTTAAAATTACAGCTTCAAAACCACTGTGATGATTCACTGACCTGTAATAGGAAGAATACAGCCTCTGTCTGTTGATAATCCAGGCTCAGCTCTGCAGAATATGCATTATGTAACTTTGGGAGAAGCACAGGGAACCAACCCTTCGCTCTCCATTGATATTAGGACAGTGCTGTAAAAGTGGAATACTCTCTGCAACTGTAGAGGGAGCCCAAGAAAAAAAATACCAAATCTTACCTAGTGTTTCATTGAACAAATCCCATTATGGATGGCTAGTTTATGAGTTATTACTTCATTTTTACTCCTCTATGAGAAGCCAAATAGGGAGGATTTTACAGCTTGTAAGACATTATTTTGTCATTCCTTTTGTTATTGGAAATGTATTATTGCAGTGAGGGGAAATAATACTGTTGTTTTTTTTCCCGTTCTTTTCTTTATCTTGAGGCATGTTGTTGTAGTCAGAAGTGTGCTTTTTTTGGGCCTGAATATAAGCACATAAATCAGTGCTTTGATCGTGAGAGAACATCCAGAAACAATCATAACATTCTGTGTCGTGCCCGGCCAGCTTTAGTCCTCCGTCTGCTGTCTCCCATGCAAGTCACATGAAATCGTTTCTCTGCCACCCGAGCTGCGTAAAGCTAATTGTCTCTCTGGTTCTTTCACCCCCTCCATTCATAAGTGATGAATGAAAACGTCGCGGCTCAACACAAAAGGGCAGCGACTGGAATAATGCGCTGGGCAAGGAACCACTGGCCTAAAGAGAATAATCATTAAATAACGATCCACCAGCATTAAACAGAGGCCCTCAAGCCGCCACAGTGCTCTAGAGAACCTGCACGCTGCGCTGTTTACACTACAAATGCGGTTGAGTTACACCATGTACAGTAAAGAGGGCCTGACTGCCAGTAACTCTAGTCACTTACCAACAAAAGCATCATTTCCTGAAAGCTCCTCCCCTCCTCCCCCTCTCGCCTCCCCTCCCCTCCCCTCCCTACCACCTTCTGCACTGAGGAACTAAACCACAATCAATATGACTGAAAATGCTAGGCAAATACCTGTCACTCCTCTTTTAGTAAAAGAGGAGAAAGTTTAGGAGGACTTAAAGCAGTAGGAAGGGCAAAGACTTCTCCCACACAAGCCTAGGTCCTACCTGTTGTGTTTGTGTGTGCGTGTGTGTGTGAGTTTGTGGGTGTATGCATGTCTGTGTGCTTTGAGTATGTGTGTGTATGCTTGTGTACGAGAAAGACTCTTTTTAGAGCCGAGCTGTGGAACTGCGCTGTTGGCCGACCTTTCTCTGTCTCTTTCTTTCTTCCCTTTCTCTCTCCCTTTATTTTCTCGTGCCCTCTCACTTTTTTTCTCTGTTTCTCTCCCTCTCTTTACTCTGTGCTTGTTTTTGTTGCTTCACCCTCACTCCTCTGGAATGCCACAGCCGTGAAGTTGCCGGCGTTTTTCTCTCCAGCTCATGGATGGATCCCTTGTTTTCGGGAGGTGAACAGCAGTGAGTTCCTGGAGAAGCGCTGGACTCATGTCGCTCATGCAGTTTTGGACTAAGTTTTATGCAGACCTGGGACGTCCACTGCCCAAGGTAGATGTCCAGTTCTGTTTGTTGTTTTTTTTTTTGTTTTTTTGTTTTTTCTCTCTTTTTTCCCCAACTTAACTTGGCCGGATTCGGTTCCCGGTCTCCAGCAAAGTCTTTGTGTGCTTACACGACTGAATATAGACTTTTCAAGGTTCAGATGTCCATGTAAATAGCTTGTACTGACAGTTGGTAAATGAGCATGTTGCTTTTTTGGGTCATATTCCCATGTTGTTCAAGGAAGTGACTGGCAACATGCCGGCTGCTGTAGTTTATCTCCAGGTGTTTTTCTCACTCTTATTTCCTTGACAGGTTATAAGATGCATACTTCCTTGTCAACAAGTTCTTGCATTAACCATGCATTTGTCAGTCCATCTCCCCTTAGCTTTGCAAATGCCGTTTCTTTGAGTAAACAGAGCGTTCATTGTGTATCCTTAATCAAAAAGACGATTCTTCTTTAAAGAATGAATTGATTAAGACCCTTCATATCCAGTTGCATTGATTCCCAATTCTATGTTGTCATCATGACAAATGGCGATCCTTGCTGAGTTCCAGTAAGAGGTGGACGCAGATGCTTCTCGGATTCTGCGCAGTCGGAGCGTCAAACTCCGATTTCAGTCTTAACTTCATGGCATTTGCATGGCAATCTTGCACATGGCCTCATGCTAATGCAACAGTTCTCATGCAAAAGTGTTGAGTGCACAAGGCTGCTGCACAGATCGTGGCATAACAAACGCAAAAAAAATATGACCAAGTCCGAACTGAAATGGCGTGAATTGGTTTGGGGAATCTGGTGCATTTGGAAAAACAGTTTTTCGGAAGGTACCAAAGTGCTAAAATTTGAGAACTAAGCTGTCCGTTATTAAATCTGTATTCTAAATACGACTTCCAACTTTTTTAACATTGCTAAAGCTACAGTACAAGGCAACGAGCTGCATTTTTACATATGCCAGAAAGTGCACTTTGACAACAACAGACTGCATAAAAAAGTATGCAAATAAGAATAGTGAGTATACAGTGTATGTAATGCATGCATAAATAATATAAATATTCCGATAATGTACTAGTATACAGCATAATATCTAAATGAATAAACGTTGAGCATGTACATTGCACGATAATGGAATATTTGCTAAACAAACACTATATATATACATGCAATTATGTATCATCTATAGCATACATCACCAGTATACATTATCCTCCAGTATTTGTTGGGGGGCAGATATGAGAATTCTCCAGAAATAGTCGTTTTTGGCTTGTGAGGGATAGCTGTGTGATCAGGTCTATTTTAGGCCTGAAGTTAAGGCAAGTCGCATGTCTTACTGGAAGAGTGTGATGTAAGACACTTTGAAGAGCACATGTATTTGGACACCTGTGATCAAACACCACACTGCACCAGTTTAACAAGAGTCCATCGTTCATTGTTTCCATTGTTCATTATTTTGTGATTTTTTCTTTTCTTTCATATATGTTTATTTCATAATTTCATATTCTTGCTTCACTTTTTGCTATTCTGTCTGTCACATCTGTCACTTGTAAAACCCCTTTTATATCACCAACACCAAGCTGACCAAACTGTCCGCAAAACCTACATAAAATATGTCAGGAAGGGGAAGCTGCTTTGTATTTCTCTCTTCTTCTGCATTTTTGCCATTCCTTCTTAATTTGTATTATCCTTTCATTGTCTTTTTTTTAAGAAATAATATAATAAAGAACTTGTTCTACAACTTTCTTGCAATCTTTCAAATGTTCTGTCACCTGCGAATATTTTTTGAGAACTAGATCAACCTGAACTTTATTTTGTATTTCTTTTTGTTCTAAATCTGAAATCTCAACCTCTTTAGTGGTGTCATTTATTTTTGCAGAAGTGTCACTTTAAAGAACCTTTTTTTTCTGTTATTTTTTTACATGCCTTGTCTCTTTAAAGATACTTTGAGGTCAGCTGTGACTGAACTTGCTGAGGTTGGGAATTCAGGTCCATAAGTAAAATTCCTTTCCATGATTTTGTTCCAGCTGCTTGAACACCTCTCAGCTAACTCAAGAAGCCAGGCAGTTGGAACAAATTCCTGGAGATGACTTTTACGTTCTGGTTTTATTTTTTTTATTTCTTTGTCTTTTTTCCCTGTCGTATTTCTTTCTGTCTATATTTCTATCATTCTTTCTTAGTCTCCCTTTTTATGGTTATATACAATGCACTACATTTTTCCTCATTAATATATATATATATATATATATATATATATATATATATATATATATATACACACATTTGTGTGGAACTTTAACATGGTTTATTACACCAATCTATAAGGAATGGGTTTTCCATGATATTGGGACTGTAACATTTGTTTTGACACCAGCTGTTTGACAGAACCTGTCAGTGTAAGTGATTTAACTTGCATCAGGAAGCTCTGGTTAGCAAGATGATGAGGCTGTTGCTGCTTCGCCGTTTTCCCGTCACTCTTCATTTGGAGGCTTCAGTAAGTGTCAGGCGCTGTGGCGTAATTTGACACATTGTTGTAATTGTGAGGCATTATTTCCCTGGAGTATTAGCGTCAGCCGTTTCGCTGACGTGGGAAAAGGCTCTGCCTCAGTGAACCCCACAGCACAGACGCACAGAGCTGACTTTACTCATCTTCCTGCCGAGTAGTATAACGGATGTCTATGTTCGTTTGTTCAGGTGTGCCTTCTTTTTATATTTATATATCAAACACACTCAGTGGCTCAGGCGGACTTACGGTAACAGAAACCCTACGGGTGGTCCCTACAGACCGCCCCACATCTCTTAACACCACCCTCTAACACACACACCAACACTATTCTGCTTCCTTTTGGCTCTGAGCAGCAAAGCTGTACCTCACAGAGAGGTGGTGCCATGTTTGGCGCTTTCGGCATTTGGTGTGCTTTTGTGCTGATGTTGCAAGGTAGCTTTTGGAAAGATTTCTCTCTCTCTCACTCTCTCTGTCTGTTTCTCTCTGTCTGTCTATTACTTCACCACATCCAAGTCAGAAATCTGCTGTTTTCTCCACTGAAACGTGGTCTGAACTGAGGTGAGCAGAAAGTATGTCATAGAGGTCACAGAAAACTGTGTCTCCCATAAACCACACTTGGATATACCTTAATTGTCCCCTTAAGTCGAACCCCTTCCAGTCTTCTGTTCCTCAGCTTAAGCATAACTCCAGTGTTCTACACTCAGTTACATGGAGTTGCTTATTAGTTACTATTAAAAAGTCTAGAAGCTGAAGCCCCTTTCAGTTACGCACAGTACCCCGAACTGTGGACATTAGCCAGAGGAGCTGTGTGTGTGTGTGTGTGTGTGTGTGTGTGTGTGTGTGTGTGTGTGTGTGTGAACACAAATATTGGTATCATTTGTATTGGACATTACCCGGATTTTAACCTGCCAATCTGCTATTGTACAAAGTCCGGTTAATGTCGGTGTGAGCACATGTGGGAATAGAACCAGCAGTTTTCCAGAGAATTCAGAGAGAATTCATGCCATTTCTCCTGCATGCAATACACAGACCCTGCCCCATGCCTGAATTACATGGAATATTTCTTGTAGTAAGAACATATGACACGGAACATTTCCAGCCGTATGCTACATTTGTGAAAGGGCAACTGTGGAAAATGGTGTGAAAATGGTTTGATAGTAACAAGTCTGAGATTTTTAAACCTTAACCCTTAGTTGTCAGCATGTGGATGTTTTTTTTTTTTTTTTTTTTTTGTGGCTTATTTTTTGTTAACTGTTCCAGCTTTTCAGATCTAAGGAAAATGAAATAACACACCCAAGTGTTCTGATGTAGTATTTTGCCCATATCATCCACCCCTAATTTGAATGTGTCATGTGTCCAGTATTATTTAATGTATTTACTTATTTAAATTTTTATTAACCTAATTATACTTAGATTTTTAAATATGAATTATAGTTCTCAGATTATTGACACCCATTCTCTATAAATGTTTCATACTATGGAAATGAAAAAGCATCCATCTGTTTTAATTAGCCTAGAGTTCTCTCCAGCATAGAGTTCTGCAGTGTTTTTTATTGCCCCACATTGATAAGAAATGCTGTGTGAATCATAAAGCTTTGTTTCTGTGTAAATGCGCGCCTGCATGTATATAAAGGAATTAAAGGGCCGCTTCTGTTCCAGTGAAAGTGTTCATTGTTACACTTACGTGAAATCAAACATGAACTGAATTTTACTGAAAAAATCCCTTACTGTTCCCCACTAGTCTGACACAGTATAAACAAGTAAGATATCCTTATAATTTAAACATATGTCAGTACAGCTTTTAATTTTTGTTATGTAAAATATTTGTGTATATATTTAGTTCTGATAATTGCACATAAGAAGGGTGATTAAATAGGTGGAATTAAGTGCTTAATTACAATTTTAGAATTTTACGATCCCGATTTTAGGTGTTTTTTTTTTTAGCCTTTGTGTTTGTTACCTACTCTATATATAGACACAGACCCATAGACTTTTCTTCACTTGTTACCTTTCTTTGCCATTTATAAGCAGTTAGATGGCCTGCATTGTTTTTAACAAATGACTAACCCGGATTTATTGTTTGTTGTTTAAAAATCAAACTGAAGAAACAGCATTTCTGTAGCTGATTTCCTGGCTCTGGAACACTGGGGGATTCCCTGAGTGCTGCCTCAGCAGAGGAATGGTTGGCTCTTCCAGGAAAACCTCAGTTCCATGCCTGTGGTGTGACAATAAGATGAAGCAAAGAAGGATCAGGAACTAAATAGTTTTTAAGAGATGTTCCTGAGCTTTTGTGCTGGCCCTCATTTCCTTATCATGAGGCCTAGTGCGGTCATATCAGCGTGTAGTCTGTCTGGACGGGCCACTTCTCCTCACCCCGCATATTCAGAGATTGCTTTGGTAAACATTGAACTGTGGTGCAGAGACATTTCTCATGAATTACATGTTATAAGGTGTTTCAACAGCTTGGGGAGTTTTTTGTTGTTTTGGGTTTTTTTCAATGCAAAGCTTTTGTGAAATAATCCTGATCTCCTTAAAGGAGCAATTCATCATTTTCTCCAGTGATTCTCCTTCATTTTAATAGCCATTATACTGACATCTAGTGGCCTGGATGTCTCACTCTGAAAGACTGTACTAAGCTTGTTGTGTGTAAACTTGACCGCATCTGTGTGTTAAACTGGTTCAATGAGGGACTCCAAGGAGTTGCATATGTATATTCTATATAATAATAACAATAAATAATGATTTTCATGTCTACGGTTTGCTATTTTTTGGTGCTGTTTGGTGTTAAAATCCTTATTGCTACTATAACTTTGATCCATCCTCACATACCTCAAGTATAGAGGTAAGACTTCATCCACAACATATATATATATGTAGTGTGCCATTAAAAATCTGGTGTCAGTGTTGCGGACATGTGTTCAGTGCCTGTCAGGGAGGAAAACACTGCAGCTGATTGTATCATGTCCCTGATGGATTGTGAAAAGGAGGTCTATATATGGGCAAATGTGGTTTTTCAGAACACTGCTGGGAAACACAAAGTGCTTGTTTAAGCAGTGACTGACTGGAGAATATGAAGTGGAAGAGGAACATGCAGCAAGGGCATTGGGAGGGGGGTGTTTATCAGACCACAGGAAAAATGAGTGTGTTTTTTTAATCTTAGATCACTTTTAGCTTGTTAGCTTGTTACCGTTCACATCATGTGCCAAACTTAACTGTCACTGTCACTGTTTCAGTTGCCGTGAGTTACAGCACAGGCTACAGAGATGCAGGCTGAAAGCTTGCAGCATACTCTTTACACAGGGCTGAAACGAAGTAGATCATTTAGGATAATAGTCCTCTGCAGACTTTAGAATATAGTGCATTTTTAGAATCCAGATACGCTGGATTCTAAGCTGTTTTTGTCTGGTGTAATATGTCAAGCTGAATATTTGGTCCTGTGAGTACCCCTATGTGTCATTCAAAGCATTATGATGTGAAATGTTTGACTATATAGAATCTTTAAGACTTGCTCAGTGTCTCTGTAATGCAGAAATTTAAACGAACAGTAAACTTTTTTGGGATATAGACTACAGGGGCATTAAACTACAGGGGCATTAAACACTCTGGACAGTCTAGCTGTGAGCTATTCTGCCTTTTCTGTCAGATCCTTCTTCCGGAGAAGAGCATTTCATTTGAAACCGCTTTGAACTACTTTGTTTACATAGCAGCTGTACTTGTAATTATATGAAAATTTTGAAAAAACTATCGGACATTTTCCCCATACACCGACCAGAGTGAAGTGCCAGATATATTTGGTGTCTGAATTATTATTTTTTTGGACCTGAAACATTTGCATATATGTAAAAGGCAAAATCCCTTACTTTCTTACTTTCCAGAGAGATTTCAACTCAGGGTTCCTTATTTGGGCATGTCACATTACAGTATGACATGTTACATCAGAGGTTTTAATGGCATATTTTATTGTATCAAGATATGGACCATTGGGTTACTAAAATAAAAAAAAAGAAACTCAAACCCTCCAAAACAATGTCAAACATATTTATACCATAGAATGCGTGGGGGTTTATTCTTGTACATGTTTTTGCAGACTCAAACCCTTCAGGCAGTAATTTGAATACAAGATGTGCGTCAACAGTATATTTGCAATTTATTACCCCGTCTTTGCCAATATTCCTCTATCCACTGAAAAGAATACACATGCTGTTCTCCTTTGCAGCAGGAACAAACACGTTGCTGTAGCTTGAGTCAGAGCTAGCTTGAATAAGGCTGGCAGGATGTTATGGGTGGCATTAGTTCTTCACTCCATTCAGGCATCTTCGGCCTCTCCCTGGAAATGTTCAGCAATGCTCTGAGGTGAGCATTCCCTCAGTCATCCCACACTCATCCCACAGCTGCACACCTTACCCACTGGCTTGGATCCAGAGGAGGCAAAATCAAGCCTACAAGCTCCTTTCAAATCCTTCCCAGAATTTTGTGTCAATTGCCCTGACAACCCTGGTTTTAGATGCTTAAAAAATGTCAGGCAGTTGGAATGAATCCTAGAATATTATTTTGGCACTTCTGCTGGGGTCCTACAGGGTTAATCATTTTTCACTGCAGGAAAGGCTTTCATTGAATTTGCTTTCCGTGGACTGGGGTTGAGTCTGAAACACTGGGCTGTGTCAAAAAGCTCTGAAATTGGTGTGTTAAAGGAACATTATGTAGTATTTTTACCTTAAAGTGACAGCTTCACTGGCCTGTGAAGAGGGTCTGTCATATCTATTCCACCCTCAGCATGGCAGATACTGCACTATGTAACTTTTGTAGGAGGGTAGGAAACTTTTTATCTAGTGTGCCTTTAATTGCAGTTATTTTTAAATGGTATAATTATGAAATATTTGTCCTCATTTTTGGGTCAAAACTAAATACTTAGATTAACTCTTAAAACACAACATTTTAGGGTCATGTTTGTATTGCAGATTTTTCAGTGTTGAAGTAGCTTGCAGTGTCCAAAAAATATATTTTTTAAAATAGAACTATTCAGTGCTTAGGAAAACTTTTTTTAAGTAGTGGAATGATCTATTCACTTTTAAAAAGTATCACATTTAATAACCGAAGTAATGGTAAAACAGTGAAAAACAGAACTGAGCAGTGCAGTTTTATGTAACGGTTCAAACACATCTGGTACAATGACTTTCAAACTGATGAGCACTGAAAGCTCTACTTGGTCTAGTATAAAGTCAGAAAGGATCCACACACCACATACACACAACGTCCATGATTAGCTGAGTGCTTTGTCCTTGAAGATTAGACCGTCTCCCCCAGCGCTGACTCCTGTATATTTTGCTTTTGTGTTTTAAACACGATGTAGGCTTCTTGCTGTTTATTAGATTTTTTTTTCTTGTTTTTCAATTCATGCAAGGTCAGCTCTGCCGCTCTGCATCATGTATCAGCTGGGCGTTTATTGTAAAGCTTGTATTCTTTCACTTCTATGTCATGTTAATGAATGCATGTTGCAGTGGTGGCTGTAGTACAATGTTAGTAATGTAGCTCCACCTGTTAAACTATAGTTTCTCTAGACGGTCCTCAGAGACCACAGGGCTGTCCATATTTTCTTTCTGTTCCAGTTTCTGAAGCCTGTAATTAGCTTGACTATATGGATTAAGTGTGTTTACACATGTAATAGAACAAATATAATATGACTGGAGACTTAACAGGAAGCCCATGAACAGCCCAAACCATGAAATAGTGTTCAAACAAACTAACCTTTCTAAAGAATGGTTTTGGGGCCATTAATATGTTGGTTATGTTTTATTAAGAAAGGGTGTCACAATAATAGAACAATAGTATGATCCAATATTGATACTGCATAAAGTTAACCAATGAAATGAATGTGTTTCAGTGTGCTCCATTTCATTTGGAAAACCACCTTGTTACCAACAACAAAAGTAGGATGAAGCCTTTGGTTAATAGTGTTATAAAGTTTTTAAGTATTTATTAAAAAAAAGTAAATAAATAAAAACGGTCTTTTAAAACAAATATATATGCGTAGCATTTCTATTGCAGTGATTACACACTGAAATAAGAATAAATACCAAATAATGCAAATAATAGCCCAGGTGTAATGAATAAAACAGATAATTAATATTAATTTACTATTAAGTAATAATAATACAGGTACTATTTTATATGAAAAACACAATATACATATGACATAATTTTTGGTTTTAAAATCCTCTAATTTTGAAAGACACACTGGTTGTCCAGTATGATTTATTTATTTGTTTATTGCCACACACAATTCCCCACGCCCCTCCTGCATTTGGATGCAGTCTCCTTTCAGTACAGATGTATTTGATGAGCATTCAGAACGGATGAAGTATTCACAGAGAGCTCATTCAAAACGTGGTGAAGGAAATGACTGTTTCCCACATTGTGCACTGATTATAAAAAAATAATTAATAACGTACTGCTACACGCAAACAGAGCAATACTTTTTACACAGGGAGACATTAAGCTTAAAGCTGAGTATAAATGTTTTAATTATTCAACACACAATACAAAATAAGATTTATTTTATGACCTAAATTATGCACTATGTAGGGTGCATGGAGAATCAGCCAGTGTCTACAGATGATTTAAGAAAATTTTCTGGGAGGAGGTGATGAAATCATTAGTGAGATTGTGGACTGATGTGGGATGGTAAGCTCTGAATCATAGGTTCCTCTCCAACTCATCCCAAACACACTGAATAGTGCTGCTTTACTCGAGAGAGCACAGTTCCACTGCTCCACACCTCAGTATGTGTGGCCTTACTTTGCAAACTTTAAATTGCAAAAAGTTTCCTGTGGCTATTTTTGATGGACTGTTCTCATTCAAGTGAATTATACTGTCCAGTGGTGTTATAGGCATCTTAATATATATGTCAGGAAGCATATGCTAATCCCACCAAAATAAATAAATGAATAAATAAATAAAATAATCTCTCTCTCTCTCCATTGTAGGACCTCTCCTGTTTAGATGATCCATCCAACACCTCACTCTTCTCGTCTCCTGCCGATTCCCTGTCAGAATATGCAGAAACATCAGTCTTGTTGCCTGACGGTTTGGCAACTGTTCCTACATTATGGGACATCAACACACCAACCCAGAACCAGGAGGTAGAGCTCAGCTTATGCACCCACACTTCAGCCCACACACAAACACTCAACAAAGCACCACAAATTTCTTCAGAATTCTGATATAGTTCTTTGCGCTCCCACGCTTTAACACTAACCGCGTGTTGCTGCTGTTTCAGAAACTGGCGCATGAGCCCGGAGAGGTTCCATTCACACTTCCCATTAAATCTCATTTCCTTTTCCTGCAGATATACTCTCAATATTATGTTTGAATTTTTTTTTTCTCCCAGCTCAATTGCAACCGATTTCAGGGTATAAGAAGTTTAGACGATTTCGCCGCTATAATCCAAACACCATCTCTGACAAGTATTCAGGTACATTCTGTTTGTGAAAGTTTAATTGGAAGTATTATTATCATCATCTTCACTTACCTTAACTGCTTAGTATGTATCATACTTTTTGGCTTAATACATTTATTTATAACATACATAACTACATTTGAAAGAAAGAAAATACGTTGACCAAGGATTCGTAATTGCATACAAATGTAAAAGTTGATTTTCAAAGTGATGTAAGTTAAGATCCTTTATAAAGGACTTATAAAGCACATTCTTTTTATGATTAAATGTAATGGGGAGAAAATATGGTGTAGCATATGTATTTATGTTATGGCACATGTAATATTTTGGGTTTCATTTTTCTCCAATATTGTCAAACCCAGCCAATGAACTGAAATTGTGCATTAAAAATGATATTTTTAATTTTGAAAACCACCAGCAAGTATAATTCGACCATGAGTGTCCAAACTATTACACAGAAATATATAACACTCTGCACAGAATTTTGAGACTGATTTGGATTTGAATTCTTTAAATTAACACCCAAGCTATTCATATGACTGGCTCTGTTTGAGGGTGTCTTTGATCCACTTTGCTTTCATTTTCTTTTTTAGTTTGGTTATGGGATATGTGGGTGATATGTGTTCCATGTCTGTGTAAGCCTCTCTGGTTGAAGCTGCTATTTTAATGTGTATAATACAGAGACCCCAGCCAGAGGAAGAGGAAGAGGTGGAGGAAGAGGAGACAGAGGAGTTGGGCCATGTGGACACCTTCGCTGACTACAAACCCTCAAAATGTAGGCTCTGTTCACTGTTTTCACACATTGACCATTACATTTGCCTTTTCTCTCTTATTGCATTGCTTTTTTTTTTACTTTCTCTCCCTTCTTCCAGCTACTATTGGACATTCCCATCCGGACCGGGTTGTGGAGACCAACACTTTGTCCAGTGTCCCTCCTCCTGACATCACCTACACACTCTCCATTCCGGAGTCCATCAGCGACAAAGGCCTGCTCTCTGCTCTGCAGCTGGAGGCCATCATCTATGCATGCCAGGTGCATACAGTGTCTTTATTAGCAATGTCCAAATCCAAAGTGAAAGAATTGTACACAATATATGGGAATAATCCACCACCCAAAACATACCTGCTGTGTGGGGGTTCTGACCATAGAAGAGCAGGGTGAAATGTGGATAAGAATGTATGTAGACAAACATATGGACTACAGTTTGTAGGTTTAGAACCACAAAGTGCTACTGTCTGGTCAGTGGACCTGATAAAATGAATGGAGATTCAAGGTACATGTTCCTAATCCAGTGATCATTCAGTGCATATACAGGTACGAATATATCATCACCTCTTCTTTTTCCTTTATGTTAAAGCAACATGAGGTGATTCTACAGAACAACCAGAGAGCGGGCTTCCTCATAGGGGATGGAGCAGGAGTGGGCAAAGGTCGCACAGTGGCCGGCATCATCCTGGAAAGTTGGTTGAAGGGAAGAAAGAAATCACTGTGGTAAGTTATCACTCATCAAGGCGGCAAATATAATACTCTCAAGTCCCAGGGTAAATACAACCATTTACACTTCACTTGGTTGAAATGATCAGCATTCAGGTGTTAGATCAGGGCTAACAAACTATCAAGGATTTGGATTAGGAAGCACTGATGAGTCTCATGGTTGCATTGACTATGCATTTCTGGGTCCATCTCTTCACTGAACTTCTGCCTCTTCCAGGTTCAGTGTCTCCAATGACCTCAAATATGATGCAGAAAGAGATCTTCAGGACATCGGTGCTCCCAATATTCTAGTGCATGCCTTGAATAAAGTGAGTGTGCAGTCATTTCAGTTCTGCAGAACTCCCAAATGCTCGTTATGTTTTTTTTTTCCTACTTATGCCAAACGTGTGTCATTTTATGCAACAAATATTTACATGTCGTCGCTTTCCAATGAATATTATGTATCTCCATTTTTGCTTTTTGTTTTTTTATTTCATATATATTAGAACACAGTGGCCTGTAAGGCTTTCCAAATTAGCATTTTAGCGTTTAACAACTTCATTCAGTGTACACCACTTTAATTTTGTCCTCCTAGATAAAGTATGGAGACACAGCTACCTCAGAAGGGGTCCTATTTGCCACATACTCTGCTCTGATAGGAGAGAGCCAGGCAGGAGGTCAGCTTCGAACCAGACTTAAACAGATCCTGGACTGGTGTGGGTCTGATTTTGATGGGGTCGTATCCTTTATGACTGAGTCCTAATTTTTTAGCTGCTGTGTGTGTCATAATCTTTACTGTAATACCGATCATTTATTAATTATTGCCCTTAACAGTGATGTGCCTACAGATCATATTTGATGAATGCCACAAAGCCAAAAATGCCACCTCCACTAAAATGGGCAAGGCTGTGTTGGACCTGCAGAACAAGCTGCCTCTTGCGAGGGTGGTGTATGCCAGTGCCACGGGTGAGTTTTTCAACATACTGAGAGATATCTATACCACTGGTGGTCTAGAAGAATGTAAGGTTGAAGGTTCCTTTGTCCCTCTGAAGGTGCCTCTGAGCCAAAGAACATGATCTACATGAGCCGCCTGGGCATCTGGGGAGAAGGAACACCTTTTAGGACGTTCGATGATTTTCTCCACGCAATCGAGAAGAGGTTCGTGGAAATGGTTTGGTGTAGATTTAGTGGCTTTAAGAGAAAAGGCTTGGGCACTTTAATTCGGTTACCAATCACAATTAAATCTGAACATGCTGGATGTATTTTTCATTTTTTATAGAGGTGTGGGTGCCATGGAGATTGTTGCTATGGACATGAAAGTCAGTGGGATGTACATAGCTCGGCAGCTGAGCTTCTCAGGGGTCTCATTCCGAATCGAAGAGATCAGCTTGGACGATGACTTTAAACTGGTCTATAACAAAGCTGCCAAACTGGTGAGTGTTATGCAGCAGCCAGCAGAAGGTCGTTTTCTCTCACAACCACACAGAAGCACATTAGCAATTTCATGTCGGCTTGATTCATTAGAAGGACTGCAGTAAGACTTCTCACATGGAAACAGCAGTATAATTAGTTTTATTTGTTTCCTAGTAGTCAAACAATAATGAATAGCAGTAGGTCTTAAGTTTATTAACTGAATTAAAATGTAAAGCACACTCCTCTATTTTGTAATATAAATCTGTCGCTATGCCAGTGTATTTGGGTATTTTAGCCTGTCTTGTTAAATTTAAACTGAAAGAAGCTTTTAAGATAACCTCAGAACTCATCCTGTTTCCTCTATGATGGCATAACCCAGTTATTTTTTTTTTTAATGTGATGACTCTCTCTTTCTATGGTTCCTCAGTGGGCTGAGGCCTTGGCAGTATTCACTCAGGCTGCTGATCTGCTGTGTATGGTGTCCAGGAAGTCTCTGTGGGGTCAGTTCTGGTCATCCCACCAGCGCTTTTTCAAATACCTCTGCATTGCTGCCAAGGTGCGGCGTCTGGTAGAGCTGGCCAAGAAGGAGCTGGAGGCTGGCAAGGTGGGTTTTTTTAGTTTTACTGTATTATGTAAAATGAGAAAAGAGGTACGTAGATTATGTTTTGATAATTTATTAATTCATTTATTTTTACAATTTACTGTAGTGTGTCGTGATCGGGCTGCAGTCCACAGGTGAAGCTAGAACACGTGAAGTTCTCGACGAGAACGACGGCCACCTGGACAAATTTGTGTCTGCTGCAGAGTGAGTGTAACATTTTGTGTGTGTGTGTGTGTGTGTGTGTTCCCCCCACCATTCTGAACCACGATACCTATTTATGAATGACTGTGTGCAATGATACACATCTACATTGTGACTGAATGAGTGGTTCTTTCCAAAGTGACAGCTGCAATATCTGAATGACTGAAATTTTTATCTCTGATAACTTTTAAGTCACAGAGGTTCCATTTGCGGTGCTGAAGATGGTCTACCAACAGATGTGAAAATAAAACTGTTCAGCTTTTCTTAGCAGCTTAATAACCGTCATGGCTTTTATAGTCACCAAATATATATTTCAATTGAGGGACTTTTTCCATTATTTTGCAAACTGCTCTACACGAAAAAAAAATAAATAATAATAATAATAAAATAATATATATATATATATATATATATATATATATATATATATATATATATATATATGTATATGTATAAATAAATATAATATATATATTATACATAGTCGTTTGTATTTATAGCATAAATATGAATGCTATAAACATATATAGAACATATATACCTATGATACTGGCAGTCATAAAGTACTCCTCACTTTGGAAAAAAAAAAATTACATGAAATATATGCCCAGGAATATGCCCTAAAAAGAGTCCCTTGTGGAGTCTATAGCCACAATACACTTAAAAAGAATTCCTCAAATAAATAAATTTGGCCAAATGGACAAATTTGGACAATAAATGGCCAAAAGCTGAACACCTGCTCATCCAACATATCTTCTGAAATGAAGGGTATTATTGGGGATTTTGTCCAGCTACTGCTCTTCTGGGAAGGCGTTATTTGACTTTATTTATAAGGCTTGATTTGATCAGCCATGAGGATGTTAGTGAGGCCAATTACTTACTAGTTTTTGATGATTAGTTTGAGGAAGGAACTGCAAATCCTCAAGGTTTATACCCCTCTAGACAACCCTTGCCAATAGGTATGGTGGCTTTTTCTATGGTGTTTTTGTAGTCTTTTTTTAATCATTTAGAAATTGTAGATACTGAGGGAGATATGTCAGTTTAACACTTTGAAAAAGAATATGGCGGAAAGTGTTGCAGCTGCAGCTTGGTATAATGGTTGTTGCCATAGTAACAGTTCATCGGGCACTGTTAGTAAGAAACAGTGTAGTATGTTAATATTTTGTGTACTAGCCTGCCAAAACTCACACTTTTAAGGGTAGTACATAGTATATACAGTATATTATAAGTGTGTAGTACACAATTGGTTTGCAGCCTAAGTTTTGCTGGGTGCTACTTTTATAATTTAAAACCTGTGTTTAAAAAAATGTGTTGAAGGCATCACATTATATTGTTGTAAGTCTTCATTGTATATTTAGAAGGCTTCACAACTTTTCTGTAAATGGGGTTTGTAGTTCATTTGATTACAGTTTTTCTCGCCTGTGTTCTCAGGGGTGTGTTCCAGTCCCTCGTCCAGAAGCACTTCCCCTCAGAGAAAGAGCGAAGGGAAAAAGGAACAGGAAATAAGAGAAAACGTAAGATTTTGTTCCCTCTTCATAGCATTCACTTATTCAGCTATGAATTAGCTATGGTATCTAATAAAGTGTAATGAAAGATACAACCTCTAGCAAAATATGTACCGATTTATGGCATTTAACAGATTCTCTTATCCAGAGCGATCTAAATTTGATGGTATGTATGTCAAAATATAGTTTTGCTCAAGTTTGGTCTCCAACAGTGTTCTTACCAAAGCTGGGAATCAAACCCCAGTCAGCTCAGTGGAAGCTACACTATGGTGTATATGTTTTAGGAGAAGTGTATGATGTATTTTGCATTCTATGTGTATGTATTGTAGGGAAGCCCCGGGGCAGGCAACCGAAATGTCCAAAGCAGACTGCGGATGGACGAGCAGTTATTAACATCAGCGATGACAGCAGCACAGAGTCTGATGCCGTGGACAGTGACTCCAACTCTTCTCCTGATTCGCTCCAGGAAAACAGTGATGATGTCATCTTCGTGAACCACACCAGCTGCTATGCCTGTACAGTATATAGTCCATTATATAGATACATTGTATATAGTATATAAAGTATATAGATCATACATCAGTACAGTTTAATTCATGGGTAATATTTTATGTAGCCTATTTACGTGTGTATTGCACGTTCATAAATGAGAAATATTTTGGCCTCTCGTTCATCAGCTCGACTAGAAGAAATGAAGCAAGGCCTTCTGAACAAAATCTCTGAGCTTGGAAAAGAACTACCTCTAAACACACTGGATGAGCTTATAGATAAATTTGGGGGCCCAGAAAAAGTATCTGAGGTAAGGCATGTTACATAAGATTTTTCTGATATTCAGTCCCACCCTCTGTTCAGGAGTTCTCTAAAACGTTTAGTTGTAGAATAATTCTCTTGAATTAGGAAGGAAAATTTAAAAGAAAATATCAAAGATTCAGAATTGGAAATGGGTCTCCTAACAACCTGGTAGGTCACCACAACATCATACAAACAATGCTTAGAGCCTTAAGGTGTAAGAGAGATACATTCTTGCTTCAGATCTGACAAAAATCCATAGATGTCCCTGCCCATGAACCATAAGTATACAGTTCAAAGCTATGGCTGTGAAATGGTGTGTAGCTCTTAAGAAGCTGTTGTCCCAAAAATAAAGAATCAGAAAATACATAATTGAGATGTTATATTGTGGATATTGTGCAATATCTGCAATATAAAATATGGATTATTTATTGGTTTATTTATTTGTTTTCCCTGAAGCTGAAAGAATAGTAAAGAATCACATCTTTGCCTCCACCTTCCTGAGTCTGATGGCAGATGATTAATAAATTTTGGAAAACATTTACCAAAAACTGTGGTTAAACAATAAAAGAACGAATGTGTGAATTATGGATTTGGATTGTTATCACGTTGACGTACACTCTGCGTTTGAAGCTTTTGATAGGGAACCGCAGTAAATGTATGTGTTCTCTCCCTCTCGTTGTTTGTCTCTAGATGACTGGGCGTAAGGGACGTGTGGTGAGGCGGCCGGACGGGAGCGTGCGGTACGAATCCCGCGCTGAACAAGGTCACACAATCGACCACATCAACATCAAAGAGAAAGACCGCTTCATGAATGGAGAGAAGGTCAGAAATGGGCCAGAAAAAGTGTGCTTTCAAAATTTTACTCAAAACACATAAGGTTGACTGAGTTTGACTAATACAAAAACTCTGGCTGAGTGCATCATGGAACAGTTGAAAAGCATGTGCAGGAGCATGTGCACATTTTCTCTGTCTGTCTGTCTATCTATCTATCTATCTATCTAACTATCTGTCTGTCTATCTATCTATCTATCTATCTATCTATCCTAATGCTCTCACTCTCTTTCTCTGTATCTATTTCTCTGTGTCTCTTTACCTCATTGTTTCTGTTTGTTTTTTCTCTCCACCTCCCTACACACTCTAAACCCCCCTTTTTTTGTTTGTTTTTTTTAGTTGGTGGCCATCATTTCCGAGGCAGCCAGTTCAGGGATCTCTTTGCAGGCAGACAGACGAGTAAATAACCAGCGCAGACGTGTCCATATGACTCTGGAACTGCCCTGGAGTGCTGACCGTGCCATCCAGCAGTTTGGTGGGTCATTGCTCCCTCCATTAACTTGCCTGACCAGAGGTCCCCAGCCACAGGGCCATAAGTAATTTAATCAAAACTGCTGTTCTAATCTGTGGCAAGCAGTCCAGTAGAATGCTTATTTTCACTGTCCATTATTGAACTATGTGTGATATGTAGGACATACTGATCTATTTATCTAGCTATATATGTGTCTAGTCCTTAGTTTCATAATAAACTGATTAGTAAATATGATGATTTCTTGTAGCAGGCCCAAATATTACCTTAATGTTGTATGTGACAAGAAAGGTATTTATGCAAAGATATTGTGGGCTGATTTTACTCAAACTGGGCCAGTGTGGGACACACACTCAGTGACATAGATGTCAATGTAGGTGCATTGTAGTGCAATAGCAACCTGGCAATATTCCACTCATTCACAAACCACAATACCACAATACCAAACCTTTTTAAATGAAGTGTTCCCGTAAAAGAGGGCATTCTTATCACAAACCTGTAAATGGTAAGCTGACTTCTATACATCACCAGGTCGCACTCACCGCTCCAACCAGGTCACAGCACCAGAGTATATCTTCCTAATCTCTGAATTGGCTGGCGAGAGACGCTTCGCTTCTATCGTGGCTAAGAGGCTGGAGAGCCTGGTAAATCACACACACACACACACACACACACAATATCAGATACACATTGTCAGAATATATACGGAGCACTATGGTTTAGGCTTCTCATTTTACTAAATCTTAAATTCCAATTAAAGTAGCAGTCAGTCATTTTGGTTAAAAATAGGTTTACGTTTCTCAAAATGTCAAGATAACAAATCTTTGTCAATATACCAGAATATCTCACATTATTAATCACTGTGGCACAGGTATAGGAGAAACTATACATTAGATATTGTAGTGATTTAGTTTTTTTCAGTGGCTTCCTTCAGAAGAAAACATTTTATTATAATACATTTTTATAAAAATGTCTGTTTTGTGGGAAGAAAACCCAAATTTCCATCACATATTTTATCACTGCCCAACATTGTAGAAAACATGAAGAAGTTATAAGTGCAGACCTGGTGATACACAATGGAAAAGAAATGTAAATATTTTTCATGGTGTAGTTATTATGTCATTCAATTCATTTAAACCTTTTTTTAATTTAATTTTAATATTTTAGTCAACTAGCATCATCATGCTGCAACAATAATTATTTTAAAGTACATTATGTACATGCAATAGAGCATTAAGAGTGTTGCCCAGTGGCTTTTATTGCTTTAGTGTAGTTTATTTAACTGAGCAGGGAAACCCCTGTGTTCTTCATGCCAGCATCAGGGTTTCTCACTTAGTTTTAGCAATGGCTTTTTAATTAAAATAGTCAAATACAGTATTATAACTCACATATCAGTGTTAAGATAAAGAAAATGTGCTTGGTATTGGCAAGCACTGTTTTTTAAAGGTACAGATAAGTGTAATTCATAGGTGTTGCCCAAAGATACAAAATATACACTCCACTCAAATTTTACACAACCAGCTCCAACTGCATCTTTCTCAACTCTAGCTACGGTGGTAAATTATATAATAGTAGTAACCTTTTAAAATGTTATGCTTTACTAAGTAGTTAAATTTACCGTGTCCTTTCACAGGGAGCTCTAACTCATGGTGACAGAAGAGCTACAGAATCTAGAGACTTGAGCAAGTACAACTTTGAAAATAAAGTAAGTTGTGTCTGTCTTATCTGGGACAGTGTCTGCAGCAGATAATCTAAATGAGTCACCAACCAAACACTGACTGGCCTGTTTTTGCTTTTGTCATCAGTATGGAACCAAAGCTCTAGATAAGATCACAAAAGCTATCCTTGGACACATTGAGAGTAAGGTGCCCCCTCCCAAAGACTATCCTGGTGGTGATGCCATGTTCTTCACAGGTAAGTCTTTATTAGCTATACAACAAAAGTGGTGGATAATATTGTCCTGCGTCAGCTATGGCCATAAAAAGGCATCTGTATGATCCATTTGAATGGGATTCAGTCAATTCTATGTATTCAAATTATTTTAGGCTTTACAAAGAAAACCTGATGTATTGTTTTACTGTTTGTACTCCACAAAGGTATACATACATATTATGTATTGTCACGTGTATTAGTAAACGTAAATATGAAAGCAACATTAATTTAAAACAATGCAAAATATTCTTGCGTTAGATGAATCTGTTTACATGGAAATGTGTAGGTTGATTGAATCATTTACTAAAGAATTGTAATTAAATAGTTGTGATGTATTCGCTTTGTGCACTTACAAATCTGTGTTGTTTCTACTGTGTTAGATATGAAGCAAGGCATGATGGATGTTGGCATCTTCTGCAAGGAGTCTCGCTTTGGCATTAACCTTGAGAAAGGTGCGCATGGTCCATGGACATTTCCAATCTTATGTTTCTCTGCACATGTAAATATAACATCACTGCTGAAACAAATCCAAAAAAATAACATTATCTTAGAAGTAACTTTCAATTTAAGTTCAGGGCAAAATGATTCCATTAATTTTATTCGAGTCATTTTGAGTTATTCCTATTAATCTATTTCTGATGACATTTTTACACAATGTACATGAAAGCCAGTATTTTCACAATATATAGAGAAAATGAATAGATCAAAAGTGTAGATGTAAGATATATTTTTTTTCAGAGTAATGATGATATACATGTGTATTAACACACTCTGACTCTGTGACTGTACAATGGCAGACTGCACCATCACTAAGTTCCTGAATCGAATCCTGGGTCTAGAGGTGCACAAACAGAACTCACTCTTCCAGTACTTCACGGACAATTTCGAATACCTAATCGAGAAGGACAAGAAGGAGGGCAAATATGACATGGGAATCTTGGGTAAGGAAACCATGTCAGTCCTGTCAGTAAAGGAATAAGCAGTCATTTTCTCCAGTGGTTGTTCTGCATGGATATTGTGCAGCACTGCTCTGTAGAAGTTGTGTTGTTATGTGCTTTACACAACTGTGTTCTCTCTCTCTTCCTTCACAGACCTAGCTCCTGGTAATGATGAGATTTATAATGAGACCCAGGAGTTATTTTTGACTCCCGGTAACCCTCAGGAAGGCCAGGTTACTCTGTATAAGGTCAGTTTGAAAATCTAATTTGAAGTGTATACTTGTGAATTAGCATTTAGGATGTGAAGCATGCTGTTCAGAATGTCAGTCCCTAATTGGTTTAATTTTTTGTTGAGCATTCATCTGCACAGTCATTGTGTTTAACAGACAGTTTGGTCTCTTCAAGGTCTAGAAAATGCTGTGGTTTTTGAGAGAACAGAACTTTAGTCTCCCACTGTTTTCTTCCTGTATTTGCTCGGGTTGTGTTCGCTGTGACTGCTCAGACATTCAGAAGCCAGTCACTCAGTCACTGAGATGAAAATTTGATTGCACAATCTGAAACTAAACGTTTCAATATGTTTAAATGTATGTAGTTTAGTGGGTAGGGTGGATATAAATAGGTCTGTTTTGCTAAAAATGCCAGGAAATGTACAAAATATTACTGTGTTTCTCAACTTAAAGGAACACTAGGTAAGATTTGGGTTTTTTGCTCCTGGGGCTCCCCCTAGTGTAATTTCAGTTTACAGCACTGCACTAAAAGCTCTGGGGAGGGGGAGGGAGGGGTGGTCTTCAATTCTCCTCTAAAATTTACTCTCTTAAATTACTCTCTTAAAAATTAATCTCCTCTAAAAGTGCAGAGCCCAGAGGAGCAAAGACAGAGGGTCCATTTTTTTCATTACATGTCAGTGGAGCCTCATAATGATTTAGAAGCTGTGAAAATTATTACATAGTGTTCCTTTAAGGCAGTTTTTGGGGAGATTTATATTCATTTGCTTCACCAACAGCAATTAAAGTATCAATCAGTCATTTTATTCTATGATTCTTCTTCATGTTTTGACATAGACATTGTACTGACACAGTAGTGAGGAATATATTTATAAACAGTTCTTCACGTTGCGTGAGATGCATAACTATATAAAATAACAGTCACTTACATAAATATTGTTTGTAATAATGACTTGTTACTCCTTAAATACCAATCCTTTTTCCCCCTTATGTTATTCCCTATGCAGTTTGAAAAGTTTTATCTGCACCATTGTGTATTTCAATTGATGATGGAAAAAGCTGCTCTGAATTGTTTGTGTGATAAATAATTTCCAAATTTCACTTTTGAATGTCAAGGCGAGTGTGACTGCTAGTTTTCATTCCAACAAAACAGGAGAATACCTCATGGAGCCATGGATTAACCAAGTGAAATCTAATTTGCATCTGCTAATTAGAAATGAAAATCTGCACACTGGCCTTTTGGGGATTTGATTGTTTGATCTGGTCTTGGCGTTTCTGTGGAATGATGTGCAGGTGTTACAGATGTTGCATAACACCAGGAACTAACCTTTCAGATCTATATAATATCACATAATTACAACTGGCTTCTGCATTTAGAAGAAAAACCAACGAGGGCTATCACGACATGCTGGATTCCAGCTAGAGTTAGTTCCTCCTCTGTGGTTTTGCATCAGAATACAGAAGGCTTTGTAAGATTAAATAAGGCAGGAGTCTGGGCTCTATGTTGCCTCTGTGTGTTCTTAATGTCAGTGTAAGATACTCATAGCTCAGACTAAATTACTCAGAGCAAGACTGAGAAAGGTTACAAATTTTTTCAAATTAAAACTTAAAATGGTTACAACTGTTTCTCCTGCCAATGTCACTTTGATTGAGAAGCCTGGCTTAAAGAATGATTGTGGACTATTATTTTCAGTCTAACATAAATCCATGCTGACTTTAAAAAGACTTACACTTCAATAAAAGTCTTAAAAATGCCTAAACCTGAAGATACTTTGTTATTATCCCCTACAGATCAGTGTGGACAGAGGCATGCCCTGGGATGAAGCCATGAAGAAGGCTGACATGCTTAGCAACCCAGAGGAAGGCTTTTATCTCTCCCACAAGGTTTGTATTTGAACTAGATTCAAAGAAGTCTCGCATCTGCACAATTTAGCTTTCTTCATAACTACCAATATGAAAGTTTCTGAGGTGGGGGGAAAAATCATCAAAATTCCAGGGGTGAAGCTTAGTTCATCATTAGATCTTTCTTTGATCTTTCAGTACAAAAGCTTTGAAGGGCATGAAGAGCAAAGCAGATACAAGGACATCATTTAAATTGTATGTCAGCCTTAAGGCGTCTTTAAGTATCATAAATACCTCCTAAAAGACTTGTCTGTCTCCCCTGCAGCTGAGAGGGACACACCCATGTGTGCTGCTTGCTGAACAAGGGCGGGGTCACAACCTTGTGGTCTACAAGCCCAACGTGGGCAAACAGAAACAACCAGAGAACATAGAAAACATCCAGAAGAAGTACCGCAAGGTCTGATTTGTTTTCCAAGTGTGTTCGTTTTGAGAGTATTTTCAGTGTGTTCTGGTTGCATATTCTCTGCTGACACCTAATGAGCTACCTATACCTTTCTGTGAACCCTTTGAATAAATATTTGGCTTTTACACTATATACATTCCCATAAAAAGAAAGTCTAAAATGGTGAAACATTAGCAATCAAGAAATTAGCATGAATAAAGCAAATATGTGAAGTGATTAATATGTTTTTTTATACTGAAGGCTTGGGAATTTTTATAGAAAAAAAGTGTTATTATTGTTAATAATAATAATAATAATAATAATAATAATAATAATAATAATAGGGCGGCACGGTGGCGCAGCAGGTAGTGGCGCAGTCACACAGCTCCAGGAACCTGGAGGTTGTGGGTTCGTTTCCCGCTCCGGGTGACTGTCTGTAAGGAGTTGGTGTGTTCTCCCCGTGTCTGCGTGGGTTTCCTCTGGGTGCTCCGGTTTCCTCCCACAGTCCAAAAACACACGTTGGTAGGTGGATTGGCAACTCCAAAGTGTCCGTAGGTGTGAGTGTGTGAGTGAATGTGTGTGTCTGTGTTGCCCTGTGAAGGACTGGCGCCCCCTCCAGGGTGTATTCCCGCCTTGTGCCCAATGATTCCAGGTAGGCTCTGGACCCACCGCGAACCTGACTTGGATAAGCGGTTTCAGATAATGAATGAATGAATGAATAATAATAATAAGCTTAATTTATATAGCACCTTTCTCACACTCAGGGTTGCTTTACATCAGTACAAAGGAGGGAAAAATCAGATCAAATAAATGTTTATGCTGTCTAAATTGATGACTAGTTAAAGGAACACTGTTATATTTTTTGCCTTTAGTTTTCAGATTCAAAATCATTCTGATGCTTCCCTGACCTGTAATAGGGAGAATAGAGCTTCTGTCATTGCTAATCCAGGCTCAGCACTGCAGAAACTGCACCAAGTAACTTGTGCAGTAGGGTAGGAAACCACCCACTCCCATACCATTCAGAACAGTGCTGTGAAAAGGAATTACACTAGGGGGAGCCCTAGGAGCAAAACTCAAAATCTTACCTAGTATTTAACCTTTCCTAAATAGTTTGTGTTTAATGTGAGACCAAATAAATAGAATTAAGCTCTGGACTGTGACCACAACAAAACCTGAACCTAATATATTTGTATTTCAAAGCTTAATGTTTGACAATTGGAGCTTGCCTGGTACTTTATGTAATTTCACCAAAACATGAGTAACTTTTTAAATCACTGAATCGCAGGTGACTCCAGAGGAAGCCAGGGACAGCTGGGAGAACCAGTTTAACTTCTCCTTAAGGAAATGTAGCCATGCCAACTGGTGAGTGTAAAAAAAGCTTTATTTATGTCCCCTGCCACAGATATGAGGTGCTGTTTCTGCCATATTTATAAGTGTGTGTTTGTGTTCTGTAGGAACGGGCGGTGTAAGAAGATTGAGGAGGGGCAGGAGTGTTTACAGGGTATGCGTCTGAGGCAGTATCATGTCTTGTGTGGTGCGCTACTGTGTGTGTGGAAACGAGTGGCTGATGTGGTGGCAGACATCACCAACTCCAGCATCTTGCAGATCGTCCGACTCAAAACAAGAGAACACAAGCAAGTGGGTGAGTGTCATCACAAGCCCTGGATTCACACATTTCCCCAAAGACAAAGATCAAAATGTGTTCACCATGAAAAAGATATGGACACGTGGGTTAAATTAAAATTTTTTTTGCACTCTCTCTCTCTCTCTCTCTCTCTCTCTCTCTCTCTCTCTCTGTGTGTCTCTGGCACTTTTTTCTTTCTGTCTCTGTACCTTACACCACTTCTTCCTCTCCTTTTTTTCTGCTGTCCCTACACTGGCATGACAAAGATGTAAAGAGTCTCAAATCTCTCTCTCCCTCAGGTATAAAGATCCCAGAGAACTGTGTCCCCCAGGTGAGAGAGGAGCTGGGAAGAATGGACAAGGATGTGAAGAAGAAGCGTCAGGAGAAGGAGCTGCAGGCTCAGGAGCAGCTTCTGGCCGAGCAGCGACGGAACATGCTGCAGGAACGTCCCAGAGACTTTTCAGATTTTTTCCCCCAGCCTCAACAGCTGCCCAGCCTCGCAAGCCTTGCTACACACAACCCTGGCCCCATACACTTCACTTCCATCTCCGCCCTGCCCTCCTTCTCCTCCCTGTCTTCACAGAGGAACCCTATTGAAGGTCTCCCTGGCTTGAGGGTCAGCAGTCCTTCTCCCCTCTCACCGGACAGCACGCAGACCGGCCTGGGAGCGATGGACGACTTTAACCTGGACGCTTTAACGCAGGGGCAGCAGCAGCCACAGCAGCAGGACATCATCGATTTCATCAACGCTCTGTCGGAAATGCCCTGCAGCTCCATCCTCCCGTCCTCTTCCTCAGACACAATGCCCACGGCCGCACAGCAAGCCTCAACCAGCCTCTTCCCTAGCTCCAACATCCCTTCCTCTTCCTCATCTCTTTTCTCCCCCTCGCTCACGCCATCTTCGTCATCTTCCTCTCTGTCACTCTTTTCTGCCCTTTCACCTTCGGAGCAGCACCCCCTCTCTTTACCCACTGGTAACTGTCACAGTGACACAGTTATCAACGCCAAAGAGGTACTGAACAGCATGCTGCGTGCCTCAGACAATCGCGAGTCTGTCATCCACTTCGGACTGCCCTAGCAAGACTGTCTATCGACTGAGTTCGTAAATATGCCCACGCCAGCTTTATCCACACTCCAGACCAGTGATCAGTTGCCCAGCTCCTGGCACTCTACCTTCTTACAGAGTTTCATGTTTTAACCAGCTGGATCTCAGACCTCCCACATAGGAAATTATCAGAAATAAATGGATGCAAATAATTTATGACAAATAAATAGAGTCAGTATCTCTTTAAGAAGTGCTTCCAGCCACAGTAGTTAGAACTGGTAGTTAGTGTTCTCCTCCAAGCGTGTTCATCTGTAAAGAATGGGTGGAGCCTCACATATCTCAGAAGATGATGTCGAACTTCACCTTGCTCACACCAGGTGATAGTGGAGGACCTCGTTTGCAAACATGACAAAGTTTCATGAGGCAAAATAACCCCCACCCCACCCCTAAAAAATGTAAGTAATAACAAGGACACAAGCCAGTTCCATGAGCTGCTTTGCATCTTCAAAGTAGAATATGAGATTTTAAGGTAATCACATATATGTCACAACACTAAAAGAGAGTCAAATCAAGATGCCAGACCACTAGTTTGGTGGAGATGAACTTTGTACAAAGGTGGATCTTCAGCTGGGGAATTGGTGAGCAGTAAGAAAGGGAGTTGGGAGAGAGAGAGATCTTAATTCATACCTCCATCCTAATGAGCCCAAATTATTCTGACAATGCTTGACTTTAAGGCAGTTTTGACTGTCAAGGATTAGGTGTGAGTCTCATGGCTCCTTGCTCCATATGTAGTGCACTGTTTATGTCATGATATAGTGGCTTTTACAGTTAGATATAGAATTGGGTCTGTTTATATTTAACTACAAAACACCCAGTCTAACATGTAAAGCTGTGGGTGTAGACGCCTTACTTTAAAGACATGTGTGATGCACAATATATAGGGAGCAGAGAGCCCATAAGTATTTGGCCTGGGTCTGAAGTACTGTATTCAAAACATTCAACATTCATTGACTGCCCCCTTGTGGTATGTTAACATGATATCCCTGGTTGAAACTAACGCATAATGGCGAAACCAAAGCTGCAAAGAAAGTCCTGCCCACCGCCACACCTTCTGTTCTGTATCTGTTTCACAGTTTCCTCTGACAAACCTCTCCGGCAGTTTCGGAGAAGCAAGAATATAGACTACTGTCCAAACAGTGCCTTTGGAACATACTAGGGAATGTAGTCTAAACTAAAGACTCTTGTACAGTATATATTTGTATACAACGTGTCAGCATTTATTTATTATGTTTTTTTTATTTATCTAGCCTTATACTCAGACAAGAGGATTGAATGTCTCTGGATGAGCTTGTAATCTTTTTTTATGCGGCAGAGCAAACGATCCTTACGCTCTAGATGAGTTCCTACAGTGGTGATATAGTAGAGATCTGTGTGAATTTTCTGATGTCAGCGGCTTGAGCTATTAATTATTTTAGAACAATGTGATTATATGCTCTCATACTAGGACATGCTCTCAGGAAATGTAGAAGAATAATACAAATACAATGTAATCCCTCCAGTATGACAAGTCTTGGTTTAGGTATGATGCACTGTTAGATTTCGTATTGCAAAGTATTATCAGTGAATCACACCAAAAAACCTAAAGACTTTGAAGACACCTATACACATTTACATAGGTAGGGTGATGGGAGAGACACACGTGTCTCATGTTTATGTTTATAATGATTTATAATCTTAATTTATGTGAAAGGGATGTTATTTCCATACTGTACACATTGTTCCAATATACAAAGTGTGTATGAGAAAGCAAATGAAAATTTCTGAATACCAAATTAATTGAAGCAACACTTACCTGAAATATGTGTAATTTTGCACCATTGTATGTTGCACTGTTCTGTACTGCTGCGCAAGCTTTGAGTTCCTTAAGTTCCTCTGTAATTTATGCAATTCCAATATATGTGTACGTGCTTGAAAGCCCAATCTGAAATCAGTTCAACAATGTAAGAGATTTAGGAAAGTAAATGTACTGATAGAAATATGTAAAACCACATATTAGATCTAAAGCAGTTCATAGTCATGTTTTGTATTGATTCCTAGGGGTTAGGTGTTTTTAGAATTTACTGCAATAGACAGATGTTAACATATGCAGGAAACCCAAATATCCCTTCACAGAGCGTCTGACCACACACTTTATCTCAGGAAAAAAAAAGTTTTAGTGTCGTTTGGTTGATGTTCTGTTTGTTTGCTGTAGGTTTATATTCCCCCCAAAAAAACAACAAAACTAATGCAGTAGCTGTGGATGCCCAATCCCACTCATTTTTTTTATTTTATTTTATTATACTTTGTTTGTTAAAATATTGAAACTATGAGTAATGAACTTCAAAATATTTTCTTAGTTATTTGAAGTAATATATTATTTTCCCATTTTCTTTTTAAATATTTAATAATTTAATATGATGAAATACTAAGTTATAAATTTGACTTGTTTTTACAAAAGAAGTCATTATTTTGAGGGAGTAGTTCAGAATTTTGAGATATAAAGTTGATATTGTGAGAAAATAAGCAAAGATTTCAACATGCAAACAGGAAAAAGCCATTATATACATTTGTAGCTGGTGGGAATGGACTTCTACAGAACAAAGAGTAAATAAATCTTATCCATGCGTTAAAAGCTGTCACTCTGGTTTATTAATAGAGAGAACACTGTTTTTCTTTCTGTTCCTTTATATTTTTTCTCCATAAAATAATGCAGAAAATCTATATACCAATTAAATGCTGACAAATTGTGCCTACATCAGGTTCATTGCAAAAGGACAGGCGAAATCGTCTTAAATCTAGGCTGTGTGTGTAATATTTCTCATTGGGGGATTGTTAAGATTATTCAATTTAATTATAGAATTTTTCCCAATTTTCCCATGATTTTATCCCATGAAACTAGTCTAATACTAGTAGCAGATAATACTGTTTTTTTACAGTAAATTATTTTTATGACCTCCCAATGCAGTAAGACACTAAAATCCAAGCTAAGAATTTTTAGAAGTAGTTTGAATAATGATAAAATATTCCTACAGCAGTCTCCTTATGGGAAATATTAGATAAATTTAAGATTTAAGATTTTTTTTGCAGTGTTCTGATGGGTTTTGCCGCTCAAACAGACCAGGCACATTGTTTCTTATTGTTGTCTAAATCCAATGACTTGACATCCTTGCACATAACAATATATTGATAAATGCTCATTAATTTAAAGTGCACCTTGAGTGTTCAGTTGGTTGTGTTTCACAGCCCATGCTTAATATTCGTTATTAATACTCGTAATATGCACTGAAATCTGACGGTGCATAAGTGTTCCCTATACTATAGTTCAAATCCCATTCCTCCAGAACAGCAAAGTAAATATGACACACAAAAGAAGCCTGTGCACTGTATGAATCTGGCACTTTTAGAAGCTTCAAAAAGGACTAATCCACTAACCATTTAACATCAGTACGTGATGTTCCTAATGTTAATGTTAAAGCTCTGATTTCTAAAGAGGAGCAGAGGGTGTTATTGAGGTAAAATGAGGAATAAACTTCCCACATATAGATGGCTGTTTGAGAATGCAATATCCAAGCAGATGGTTTCTGAATTTACAGTCAGTAAAATACAAAATATTAAAATTGCCCTTTTTATCCTGTCTAACGTTATTTGTGATTCCTGACTGGGGATTGAACATTAGATGAAGAAGGTTATTTATGCACTCTAAGGATGTTAAAAGAAATTGTTTTAGCAATCATTGAAATCATTTTATATCTAGTCAATATTTAATGTTTATCATCGTGGGGATGTTTTATTAAGAATATATTATTATGTCAATATTTTTTGGTCTTTTTTTCTATTTTATCCTGTAAAAGTGCCTTATTACATTGACTGATCATTTCACCTGTTGTAAGAAATAAAGCTTGAACCAAGCAAAGTGATCTGCCAGTGGAACAAGACACTCACATGAAACATACAGAAATTGGATGAATAAATGTAGAATTCTTACAGTAATCTCATGGTGAGCAGTAGTAGATATATTGACTAGATTTAAGAATGTTTTATCTTAAAAAGATCATTTTTTGCTGTGTGGACCTCTTCTGCAGTGGAGTAGTGATCATGGCACACTTGTGTTGAACTGGTGTTGGTAAGATGTGTGTGTAATTTGCACTAAATGTGGAAGAACGAGTTGCTGTATGATGCAGATCTAGTCTGTGTTCCTGTCCCTTTAATGAGATTTTGTATCTTTCTTTGCCTTCTGCATTTATATCACTGTCGTGTAAGTTATTGCTAACACAAAGAGACAAAACATGCTACTGAATTTATGTTGTGTTGAAATGCCTTGGGTTATTTTTTTGTTTTTTTTTTCTGTGTACATACTTGGGGCCTGCATTTGTATTCTGGGTGTGCTTTGCTCTGTGTATTTATAATTAAAATTGAGATGTATATATTGTAAAAAAAAAAAAAAAAAAAAAAAAAAAAAGTATCTGTGCCTTCCAACTATTTCTTAAGGAAATTTTCTATGTGTAACAACAAGGACATACGCAGTGCAATCTTTGTTATTAACAAAGCAACAAATAAAATAATTCTGAAATTTGGGTTGATGTGTGTGATGTGCAGACAGTACATACTGTGTTGTAGAGCATCTCTAGTGTAGTGTACACTCAATACCCTAAATCTGTTCTGTAAAAATGTTTTGTTTTTTTTTCAACATAAACACTGCAAGTAATATCCTAAGCTCAATAAAGCATACTTTAACCCAGTACTGCCCAAATAATGGTATGTTGTTTATTAGGAGATAACTAAAATAGACTAAGGTCCAGAGTACAGTTCCCAGTATACATTACGATTTGTTGCATTATTTATTTGTTTATTTATTTATTTTTGCACAGTATAGAAAAAGAAAACAATTAAATGTGCTACAACAGTACAAAGTAAAATAATATGCAGGGAAAGTAAATACGCCCAAGAAGGGCTTGTATGGTACACTTTCCCACTGAGAAAAAAAATTATATAATAAACAGACAAAAGATTCAAAGAGAAATTTCTAAATTATGTAATACTGAAAATAAAGGAAAAGGAAAATACATATTAATCATAATATTATATAAATATTATACATTATAAATAGACAGAGAGTTATATGTATGAACCTGAATGTGAAAGTAGATAAGCTTTGGTATGTTTCTTTTTTTTTAAAGTAATAATATTATTATGTCTTTTTTAAATAAGGCTGTTCCAAATTGATGGTCCTCACAAAGATAGAGTAAACTGCCCAAGTGATGTTTTTAAAAAAGCTGTATGGAGTCAGGCAGAAAGTTGTATATATATAGGAATATGTATACATAGATATATGTATGTATATAGAAATCTTAACTCAAATGTTTAAAGTTGGTCGGCACGGTGGCGCAGCAGGTAGTGTCAGTCACACAGCTCCAGGAATTGCCGACTCAAAAGTGTCCATAGTGAATGTGTGTGTGTGTTGTGTGTGAAGGACTGGCGCCCCTTCCAGGGTGTATTCCTGCCTTGCGCCCAATGTTTCCAGGTAGGCTCTGGATCCACCGCGGCCCTGAACTGGATAAGCGGCTACAGATAATGAATGAATGATTTCACAGACGTTGTGTATCTGAAGGTTCTGAAACAGTGACAAACCAGGTAGCAATAACCACAGCTAGGTTATAGGTTAAGGTGTATAATTGGTGAGCTGTGCTGAGTGATCTGACTCACTAAAAGGGAAAGCAGAATGGAGAAAAGAACAGGTTTCTTCAAAGACATTTAAAGAACAAAACCACACCTTCCTATAGCTGTTACCACCCCATTTTACCCAAACTACCAACCCAAATAAAACACAATGGAACCCAACTAAATCAACTGCCTATACTCCTGCAGTTATTGCATCTGATTGGCAGTAGGCCATTTATTGTAAGTGATAGTTTTGTTAGAGTTCACAGGGTGTGTACACCATCTGGAGCCACATTGTGTTTAAGCTGCTTCCTGCACATATTCAGACCTGTTATAGGCTCTTAGTGGTTAGACCAGTAAGTTTAATTTGCTATGGTTTCATTGTATTATTTAAGGAAACAAATGACCTAAATACCCAGAGCAAACCACTCTCAAGCAGCCTACTCACTCTCCTAAATAATAATAAAACACAGAACACCAGTGAGCAGTTGGGGTAAGTTGCCTTGCTCAACAGTACATTAGCCATACAGCTCCTTGAGGTGCACTGCTCCAGCTTCTTATTTCCTGCCAGTCGTGAGGATCAAATAAGCGACCTCCTAATCATATGTCTGCTTCTCTAACCACTAGGCAGTCTCCTCACATTTCCCCTTCTCTGATGTGGAGATCTGTCATTTAACATTTCCCAATTGCTACTAAATACTCTTTAAACTTTTTTACTCTTTGACTTTAAATTTATATTTCATACACAGACATTTAGACTGGATGTTGTTTTAGATTAAAACTAGGCCTGATAAATGACACTATATTATGTCACAGTTACAAGTATGCTTTTTTTCCCCTGGGATTTCCCTTTTCCAAAAAATGTAGAAAACATATGCATCCCCAATTTAAATGAAATTGGGACGTTGTGTAAAACATAAATAAAATCAGAATATGATGATTTGCAAATCTTTTTCTACCTATATTCAATTGAATACACTACAAAGACAAGATATTTAATGTTCAAACTGACAAATTTTATTGTTCCTTTGCAAATATTCACTCATTTTGAATTTGAGGCCTGCAACACATTCCAAAAGACTGGGAAAGTTGAGGAATGCTCAAAAAACATCTATTTGGAACATTCCACAGCTGAACAGGTTAATTGGAAACAGGTGAGTGTCATGATTTGGTATAAAGGGAGCATCCCCGAAGGGATCAGTCGTTCACAAGCAAGGATGGGGTGAGGTTCACCACTTTGTGAACAACTGTGTGAGCAAATCGTCCAACAGTTTAAGAACAACGTTTCTCAATGTACATTTGCAAGGAATTTAGGGATTTCATCATTTACAGTCCATAATATCTTTGGCAAGGCCAAAAACCAACATTGAATGCCCGTGACCTTTGATCCCTCAGGCAGCACTGCATTAAAAACCGACATCATTCTGTAACGGATATTACCGCATGGGCTTGGGAACATTTCAGAAAACGATTGTCGGTGAACACAGTTCATTGCTCCATCTACAAGTGGAAGTTACAACCCTACCATGCAAAGTGAAAGCCATATATCAACAACACCCAGAAACGCCACCAGCTTCTCTGGGTCCAAGCTCATCTGAGATGGACTGACACAAAATGGAAAAGTTTCTTGTGGCCTGACGAGTCCACATTTCCAATGATTTTTGGAAATCATGGACGTCGTGTCCTCCGGGCAAAAGAGGAAATGCCAGCACCTCTGATGATGTATGGGGTGTGTTAGTGCCCATGGCATAGGTAACTTGCACACCTGTGAAGGCACCATTAATGCTGAAAGGTACATACAGGTTTTGGAGCCACATATGCTGCCATCCAAGCAACGTCTTTTTCAGGAACGTCCCTGCTTATTTCAGCAAAACAATGCCAAGCTACATTGTGCATATATTACAACAGTGTGGGTTCAAAGTAAGAGTGTGGGTACTTGATTGGCCTGCCTGCAGTCCTGACCTGTCTCCCATTGAAAATGTGTGGGGCATTGTGAAGCACAACATTCAACAACAGTGATCCCAGAACTTTTGAGCAACTGAAGTTGTACATCAAGCTAGAATGGGAAAGAATTCCACATACAAAGTTTCAACAATTAGTGTCCTCAGTTCCCAAACACTTGAGTGTTGTTAAAAATAAATGTGATGCATTTGAACATTTAAATATCTTGAATATATCAAATGAATATAGGTTGAAAAGGATTTGCAAATCTGAGTATTCTGTTTTTATTTGTTTTACACAATGTCCCAACTTCATTGAAACTTGGGTTGTATGTTACATTTCAATTTTGTCAATTTTACAGGTTTTAATAAATTATTTCTAAACTATGCGGCACGGTGGCACAGCAGTCACACAGCTCGAGGGGCCTGGAGGTTGTGGGTTCGATTCCCGCTCCGGGTGACTGTCTGTGAGGAGTTTGGTGTGTTCTCCCTGTGTCCACGAGGGTTTCCTCTGGGTGCTCCGGTTTCCTCCCACGGTCCAAAAATACACGTTGGTAGGTGGATTGGTGACTCAAAAAAGTGTCCGTAGGTGTGAGTGAATGTGTGTGTGTGTTGCCCTGTGAAGGACTGGCGCCCCCTCCAGGGTGTATTCCCGCCTTGCGCCCAATGCTTCCAGGTAAGCTCTGGACCCACTGCGACCCTGAACTGGATAAGCGGTTACAGATAATGAATGAATTAATGAATTTCTAAAATATGTTGACTCACAAGGCAACATGAGACCAGATAAAATGGTCATATCCAATTAGTATTCCATAAAAACAAGAGATCACTTCAGAGTGCTTTTCAGTGGCTCTAAAAGAATTCCACTGAAGAATTTAAAGCCAAACTTAAATTTATTATTAAAAGCCATTTGAACTTGGACCTATTTGAATTGACCATTTTATGAAATCTCAGATTTGACTCAGATTCTAATATGGTGATTTTGGAATTCAACAATAAGAAAATTAAAAGAATTCTGCAATAGAACCACCTAATTTTTAGTATACTCATAAGAACAACAAATTCTGAAGTGTATTGTCCTAGTGGATCATTTTATAACGTCTGAAAACCAACAATTTAAAACCTGTTCTTTTGTCTTTCTCTCATAAAGCAGCTGATGGTTACTGCATATTAGCTGCTCACACACTCTTTGTTCAGCTAGTTTTACAGTTTGGCTTTACATCAGTACATTTGAAATATTCTGCATCTCCATTTTCGTCTCTTGTATTTTTGCAAATATTAAACCTATGTCTACCATCCAAGGCCAGGAGTCCAGGACTGGACTAACTCTCTGTGGGCTCTCCCTTAACACCCAGCACAGAATTTGACAACTAGTGTTCTTCACCATCTGTTCAAAAAAGAAACAATGACTGGCTTCAAATATAAATAAAATGTTTTGATAGAATCATCACCAAAGATGCCTACTGGCTTTCTTATATTTATCTGATATAGGTAGCCCATATCAGTTCCAATAATTGCCCAGCTAACCGCTATTTTGTACCCAACTAACCCACCATCAAGCATGGGCCCCACAAAGGTATGCTATATGAGGAAATTCATTTTTCATTCTGAGCTCAGGCTGAAATCCCCCTTTTACATAGTTAGTGTAGTGACAAAATGGCCTCAAGCTCAAAACACCTCAAGCTGTTGGATGTGGATGATACAAATATGTAAATGAAAGTTTACAGCGTAAAAACAAACCTATTGCATGACGTCACTAGTCAGATCGATGAAACCACGCCCACGACTTCTCGTCAGGTAAAGCTTCACCTGGTTCGAGAGTTGGTGGGGTAGTATTTTTTTTTTTTAAGTGTGATATTGAAACTGAGTCTAACCGGAGTTCACGTTACTGAAGCAGTGTCAAATTAATTTAAGTTCCTGGTGAATTTACACCTTGTGTGAGGTAAGCTTGCTTCTTTCATTCGTTTGGCTGTTTTCGTGGTGTTGGTTATTGCTGCTAGCTGTGAGGGCTTTGTAGCAGTCCATGTGGATGTTTTAGAAATACTGGAAACTGACTTTTCATTGTAAATCCTGTCAGCGCTACCAAAGCTGTTTGTTGCCGATTTGCTTTCGTTTATATTCATCATATTCCGATGAAATTATCTGTGAAAGTTACCGCGAGTGTACAAAGGGTCTACAGAATGTTTCGTTCTGTTTTTCATTTAGTTTGGTTAATTGTTCAGGGCCCAAATATGCTCGCTACTAATGAAAACTGTTGCTGTTTTTCTCGTGGACTGTGGTTGTTAGACTAAGCCTAGTTGGTCTTCGTTTCTCTTTCTAGAAAAGAGAAACACACCTTTTAACGCTTTAACAGGTGCAGCTACCTTGTAACACAGAGTAATTAACCCTAGGTTTCTCAGGGTTCAGAATGGAAATCCTCCACTTACTGTAATGTGTAGTTCATGACTAGGCTTAATCCCCAGTCTGTAAAACCAATCCTTGGATAACTCAAACGGTCTAGTCAGTGGTCTTTCCTTCACTTTTGCTGCTTCCTCTGATTATGGCTAGGCCTAAACTAGACCGGAGTTCCTCGCTTCCTGGGCAGGATTTAAATTTAGACTTCTATTTTTTTTTTAAAAAAAAGAAAGTTCTTAGTTTGTTTCAGGGCTAGCTTTAATTCCTTGATGATTTTCCACATAGAGATTCCACCGCTGAAGGGGGGATGGGGTGGTTGGTATGTAGTCCTGGACCTAATCCATGTCAGGGAAAACAACCCTAATTTATTCCAAGGTTATATTTAATAAAGGATTTAATCTGGTGTAGTTAAAATGTTTGAGTCTGTACTGACATGGAACAGAGGATTAAATCCCATTATGAGTGAGAATGGTGTAAATTAACACCTGCTGAACAAGCAAATGTGATCTGAATGAAGCATGAGCTGTTGTTTCTATGCTTTTCCTTCAACCCATTGCTTCCAACTGGCCCTTCTGGTTCTGCCACCCCTGCTGGTCTGTGCTTGATTTCAAGTTTCACTGAGTTTCGGCACGCACATCAGTGCCAAATAACTCAGGACTTCTTTCCAATGATTGATTGCGTTTGTGAGACCATCCACTATCATCCATGACGTTCCTTTGGCAGTAAAGACATGTGTATGTATTGGTCTTTGAATAAGCTGTAAATGTCTGGGGAGTGAAGAACATGTCTTATTTTTATTTTGTCCTCTGGCGCGTTCCTTACTTTGTTACATAAATATTTAGAGCAACGTGAAGAGTTGTTTGTAGGACTTGCCTATCATCACTGTTAATGGAAAATGCATATAGGTCAAACTGGACCGTTTATATTGGCATTATAAAATAATGTCTCACAGCACTAGGTAGCATTTTCAGGCCATAGCTACTTTTTTCCCAAAAAAATTTCCTGTAGTAAATTATTTCTCAGGTGTTAAATACTTTAAATGCCTGGTTCCAGTTATCACCATTGTGAACAGTTTCATTGGGTTTCTCTAGAATTATGCTTCTAATCTGGATCCAACCACACTGAGTGTCTTTGTTTACATGGACTGCTTCAGTAAATATGAAAAATCTGTAGAATTTTCTGTTTAACACCAATTTTGTCTTTTAGGCAATGTGATATTTGCTCAGCTCGCATGACACACAAGAATAAGAGTTGATGTGCCTTAAGTAAACAGGTAGTCCTGCTGAATTGACCTGTTTGCACCCTGCGAGCAATCAGCAGTTTCCTATTATCAGGGTGTTTACAGAAACTCTTAAAACTGACACACCTTAAAAGAAGCATGTTCAGCAGTGTGTAACATTGCTTGAATGCTTTCATAGAGTCTCTGAAGCGTGATTCCCCTCAAGGGTGTAAATGGTTGCTGACCTAAACACTGAAAAAAAAAAAAACTTGTTTACCTGTTTCTAATGCGTTTGTTGGCCTCTAAAATACTAATGGAGTATAAACTGTAACAGCAGACAGCTGATATTTGAATTTAAAAAAAAAAAAAGAGTCCACATTGACATTTTGAAGTTCAGAGCAAACTCTGGGGCTTATGCCAAAGGGAATGTTATGGGAAAGGCCAGACTTGTTTTTGTTGATTTGAGTCTTTTTCCAGCATCTGATGGTATGCATGATTATTTAAAAAAAATAAAAACAGGCTGTTTTTTCCTGATCCCTACACCGAGGCACATACCATTTGCCTTTTCTAGGCCAGTGACAAAATGCAGTGCTTGTGTGTTATTAATCATTTACAAGGCAAGGTAATGATTCCCTATGTAACCAAGGAACCATTCACATACAGAGGGGGAGATTCTCTTTGGAAAATTGTAGATTTGTTTTGGCATTTGTGACTTTTGTAAAGCTATTCTTCAGCCATTATTAGCAATGTTTCTGATTACAACTTAAGCAGCAGAACTGCTGCCACAGATTTATATCTAGTGTATTTTTTAAACTTAGTTTGTTTTGGAAGCTTCAAATAATAGGCACCTGCTATGCCAGGGTTTATTTTAGGTTTCAGAGCCAACTGCTCATTAATTTTAATTATGACATTTTAAAGTACATTGAAACTAGTATTAAAATAAATCTGACCATAATACAATTGTGGCAGATATAGATTAGGTTGAATAGTCTTTTAGTATTCCTTTTAATGGGAGAGAATATTTATTGACTTAGATGTCATATCCCATTCAAACTGGTTACCAGAATGTATGCATCATCCTCTACTAATCCAGTGGAAATGGTCCTCTTAAGGTGGTTTTGTCTCAGTGGAGTCGAAAACAAACCCTGCAATACATGCTCCACCTTAATGACTTCACAAAGCTGGTAGCAGAAGGTATCTCGGGAACAGGAGAGCTCGTGGGTGGAGTTTTCCTTTGACTCAGATGTTTCCCGTGCAAGGTGTTGCACGGGAAACATCTCCTTTTTTTTTTGAGCAAATATTTACATATTCTACAGGACATCTGTGATGTTCTATTGTCAGTCTGATAGTTAGCAGCGTGTAGAATTTATTAGAGGTCACAGGTGTTCCTCTCGGTGCATAACGTGGAGTAAGGAAAATGGAGGTGAGGTTCAAAAACCTGGTGAGTACAGGGGACAAACAACCACTGCAGAATGATGGCTGCTATTTACATTTTATGAATGTTTTTCATGAAGAAAAAAAAAAGTTAAATAAATTGTCCAAAGTGACATAATGATGAAAATTTGTTGCATAGATTTTAACTGTGATGTTTGCCTTTTCAAAGGTAGAGTGACAATATGTAATATGTCTAATATGGCTAATATGTAAGAACAGTTGTATTTGACCTGTTTGGAGATGTTAATAGTTAAGGTATAATGTGGTGTGGATGTTTAAACAGACTGTTTAATAATTCCAGATTTATTTTAGGACTGTGTTGACTTTACCTTAACCATCTGTGTGGCACCTGTTTCCCAAAACATTGGTTTATCTCTCTTTGAGAATAAAACTTTGTAAAACCTATAAATTCCAATGCCACACTTCACTCACAAGTATTGGTTCCTATGCAGTTTCTATTTATTTACATTTGGATTTAGTTTGTAAAGCTTTGCCTTTGTCTATAAGATGGACTGTTCTGGCTCTCTGTTAGATTTGATTTGTTTGTTGCAGTAATTCACCTTGCAGGAACAGTATTTAAAATAAAACATGACCATATTTTGATTGAAACCACTTTTAAGAAGCTAAACATTCATATAAACAGTAATGTCAAATGCTTTAATTTGATATGTAGTCTGTTATTATACATACTACAACAATTCTAGTCAATCTGTGGTTGAATGTATCTGGTTTGGTAAAAATGACTGCCAATTTTGAACTGTCAATTATTTACTGTACTGTGTTTACTGTTGTGTGGAGGGTGAGCTAAATGTGCTATAGTGTGTCCCTATGCTAAAACTGAAATTATATGAAATAGAAATTCACAAGATACAGGCAAGTGCCAAATTTGCAGCTAATGCATTCAGTAAATAAATAAATATGAAGTGGGATTCGACCGACATGGAAAATGTTCCATTTGAAAATACTTATCAGTTTTGGAGGTTGACTCTCAGATAAACTGTGTTGGCCTCTGGTGATTCTCCACGTAATATAATTCTGAATGTGTTGTATTCAGTAATGTAAAAAATTGAAATTCTAGGTTGTGATAACTAATCAGAAGAGAGTTCTTTCCAGCTCCACAGAATGTAGGAGTATTACACTAGTGCCAGGAACATCCCATTTCTTAGAGGGCTTGGCCTAGTAATGAAAAACATAGATATTTGCATGTGCGACCTGTACTGTTGGATCTGTTTCATGATTTCAACTGTGTTCACATCAGTCATCTTCCCTTTTTTTGTGTAGATAATGGAGACCATATGATATGGAAACTTTATAATAATAAATTACTATAGATATTATTGATCTAGAACTAGAAGATAGGCCTAAATATTTCTTTTTTCATTTATAGTTTATTTTGATCTCCAAGGTCCACATTTGACATTTGCTTGGAATCAAGAACCATAAACAACAACAGAAATATTTGCATGAACATTTTCCAACCTCTCTTTTAATATTCCAAAGCCACTGCACACTGATCACAATGTGCAACGTCCAAAGAAATTCAAATAAGTTGTTTATAATGAGGGTTCTCACACCAGGGAAGAACCCTGGTGTTGGTTTTCAGCACTTAGCGACTTCTAGCACTGTTTATTTATTTATTTTTTTTAAACTGGGGGTTCATAAACATTAGACTGGTTTCTAGTGTCCGAACAGACAGAGAGCTAGCAAATGGTGAGGAATAAATAATAATTTTTAATTAAAATTAAATAATCAGTGATAAAAGAATCATGGCTGTTAACAGTCTGCCGCTGCATCATGAAATACAAAATGAAACAATTCAAAGGAGAAAGGAAGTAAATCACCTCTATGCAGAAACAATGCCGAATTATCCGAGCATGAGTTCAGTGGAGACGTGATATGGTCAAATAATCACAACTTTGAGCTTGATTTTTTATTATTGTTATTTTGTTATTAATTTATTTTCTCGAAAGGTAATATGCACAGTGTTTAAAGTGAAATGTGCAAAAGCCATCATCTGTCATGGTGTGGTGGTGCATGGGTGACTTGTGTATGTTTGTACTGTTAATGTTGAGGTGTATGCTGGGATTTTAGAGAAACATCTGTTACCAGGAACAGGAAATAACTATCTGTGGTTATTTCAGCAAGACAGTGCCAGACCTCATTCTGCACATGCTAATAAAACGTGGCTTCATAGACACAGAATGTGTGCGCTTTGCTGGTTTGACTGTGACCCAGATCTGTTGATGGATGCGCCTTCAAAATGTAAATCGGACAACAGCGACCATATATCAGCTGAAATCTTGTTTCAAACAAAAAGGGGCGAAAAATTACTTTTCCAAATCTTAGTATCCCCAGCTCTCAAACAATTAAAAAGAGTCAATAAGAAGAAAGGGCATGTAACACAGTGTTAAACCTCCGTCTCTTTTGAGTGTGTTGCGATTATCAAATTTAAAATGGGCTCATATTTACAAAATACAATTCATTTTGTCAGTGAAGCGTTCTTTCCGTTGTTTATTAAATAATCACTATTTTTATGCCGTTTTGCAAAATCATATCTGTAAATGGGGTTGTAAACAGACAACGTTGTGTTGTCAGCTAAATTACTTAGCTGTTTATTTTTAAACACGATTAATCTTGAGAAAAGCAATTTGTGTGTAGTGTAAAAATAAATGTAAGCTTGAAGTTTATCATCACTATCACTGTGAGGATTAGTTTAGCTGTGCTTTGTACTGTATGTGATAAGTGATATGATGCACCTGTTGTACAGAGGCCTTTGGAATTAAACACAATGTTTTGGTTACCATGCATTTAACTTTGATTATAATAAATGAAATCTGATTTAATCGGTTGCCCAATATCTTGTCTCATTCAAATAGAAGCCTGAAACAATCCTTAAAAATTCAGACATCAGCAGAGCACTGAAAAGGTGGATTTATTTAAATCACAAATAATGAAATCAAAACTGAGTGTGTGGTCTCACTGACAGGACTTTATTAGAAACTTTCAGGATCATCATTGGACTTGGTCATTGCAAGTACCATGGACGTCTGAGTGCATACTTCCTTAGAGTTTTATTTATTTATTTATTTTTAAAAAGGCATTCACAAAATGCATTTGTTGAACCGGAAAAAATATAATATCTACATATTTGCTGACCTGCTGTCGGTAGTATAGTGCTGCTCTAAACCAGAAATGCTTGATTGTCTACTGTTACACAATGGAGTTCTGTCTGCAAATGTTGTTGCAAATCACCTATAACTGCAAACCCACAAGGTGTACCCCTCATCCTCTGATCAAACTACTCATAGCAATTTATCACCAGTTAAGTCTGATGTTATGCTACAGTGTAGTAATGATAATAATAATAGTGGTATCAATCTGGGGCCACAATAACAGTGCTGGAAGCATCAGTCTGTGTTGCTAATCTGAGCCCATTTCTACTTCAGTGGAACTGATTGGGGTGCATAATAGCGAGGGGTCCAAGGTTGGCCGAGCACACAGTCTTCCATCAGTGGGCTGTTATTTTCTGGGGAAACAGTAAAGAGGAGCAGTTAGTTTGGCTGAGTGCAGTAGAAAAGCATGTGTGAGTATTTTCATTAGTTTAGTGACTCCAGAAGGTCTGAGTGTAATGGACAGACTGGAAAATACACATTTATTATATTACAGAAGCACATTTTGAGGCTAATTATATTTTCTAGCCTTTTTTTCTTTATTATAAATAATTTGCTATGATCATAGAATTATTTAATTTTTTTAAGAGAATCTGTGCCCTTTCTACCTTCTTTTTTACTCTGTGAGACTGTAGTCATTCAAAGCTGGGAGTCTAAGTGAGCACAGTTGGCCTTACTGTCTCTGGGTGGGTAGGCCCTCACCCAGCGATGTACAGCCAGTGTGGCAAACTGTTGGTTAACAGAATTGGACATGTACTCTTATTAAGATGTCTTCTGATTAGTACCAGTATTAGTATGAGTTCCAAAACTCTTAGAGCCTTCACCCTACAAGCTTGGTAACATTAGGATAATGGAACCACAGAGCTGCCATGAGAATTTTTTTAAAAATTATTTATTTTTGGTATCACCCATGTGTTATCATCAGCTCATTATTTCACCCCAAACCCACTTTTTTGATTTAGATGTAACTCTTCGCATTTGCTTTTTATTCAGCATGCAGTGTTGTATGAATATTCAAATAGCTCCTACCTCTATCTCCACTTAACCCCTCCTCCACACACACACACACACACTTACTGCTGCTTGCCTGCAAATCGAAGGCCATACTCTGCAGCTTGATGGGACTGAGAGGTTAGGTTTATGTCATGAGAACCCCTGGCCGTCTGAATTGAAGTCGTTGGAGCACCACAGTTTCAAAAAGGAAATGAACACCCATGGCACTGATTATTTTCCACATGATATGACTTATAGCTGTGTGTTATGTTAATGTATCACCACACTGTCACACTAACAAGGTAAAAATCATTGTTTTCATTGGAGGGGGTTTTCTGAATAGTGATTTTTTTTTTTCACAGTTAAAATACGTTAATTCCAGATTAATTCATTTTTTTTCCTCTTCATTACGTTCTGTTTACTATTGTTCCTTCTGTTGGTTGCTGAACAGTATGCAATGATGTGTTTATTGTGCCTAGATAAGTAGAGTACATACAAAAGGCATTACTTGGCAACTAAAAGATTTTCTTGCATTTGACACTGTTTACAAATTGAGACAAACCTAGCTCTAATTTTTACATTTAGTATATGTTTATTTAACAGCATTCTCATGTTGATGCATGTTATTAAATGACACTGAACCTTTTTGCATACCTCCGCAACATGATAGGACCTCATTATCATGATTAATATGATGAAAATGTCAAAAAGACTAGAAAATGTGAAGAATTTTTTATTTATTTACACTTTTTGGGTGAAATATTAAGGTTTCTCTATAAACTGAAAAAAATTTTGTTCAAAAAAAAAAAAAAAAAGAGGCCTAAATTTAAAAATGTTTATTTATTTACTTTCTTTGAGTACTGCAATAGTAGGACTACTTTTGTTTTATTAAGGAACCCTTAAAATTATGTTTGTATTTATGGGGGGGGGGACTAAAAACAAAAAAAAGATCTCTGTGAAGTAGATCAGTGTGTGTGCCTTTTTAAAAGTTGAAAGGGGAGTTCTATGCAGTTATTTTTTAGGCACGTGGGCCCTCTGCTTTAATATGTCCCTCCCTGGACTCAAGTTCAGTTTAAGTTCGGTTTAAGCATCCATATTATCTCTAAGAACACAGACACAAATGTGCCTTCTAATGCATTTGTCATTGTTCTCGTTCATGAAAAGACATTCATGAAAGCTACAGTGTCTAGATATTTTATTTCATTTAGCCTGCTTGGATCATACAAGTGTATTCATCCACTGTGCTTGGCCGGAATACAATGAACGTTGCGACAAATATTTGATCTTTAGTATGATATGAGAGGGCGGATCATTCTCAGCACTGCAGCGACAATGGCATGGTAGTAGTGGTTTAGTCTGGGTTATGGTGATATGGGTGGATCAGACACAGCAGTGCTACTGGAGATTTTAAACACTATATTCACCCACTATGCACTCTATTAGACGGTGGTCACAATTTTACAGCTGACTGATGTAAATCCCTATATTTTTATGGCTGTAATGCCATCTTCAGAGGCTGCTGTTTTGTCAGGTGAGAGTGATTAAACGAATTGTGAATCAGTCCTAGTTTTACTCCTCTGAGACTGACTTGGTCAGAGTGCAGGCTGTTGAAAGAGAGTGGTATGTTGGTCATGTGAACCACGAGGAGAATGTTCATGACTGTATTGTTGTGAGGCTGCTGGTGTTGGTGTATGGCTGTCGTCACTCAGGGAGGTATTGGGTTTCAATAGAACTGTGTACAAGCTCCACCTTCTTTTACCTGCCTGCCAGGAATGCTGGAAGCAGGTGAGAGCACGTTCAAGCGCAAGCTGTTTAACGCTCAGGATAGCGCTCCCAACCTCTGGGGCTGGGAGTGGAGACCGGACACAAAAACAAGGAGGCCTTCGACCGAGTAACTGTTGACAATTTTCTGTCTGGTTTACACTCATGTAGCGAGCTCAGGCCTCGTCTGCTGCGAGTTGATGTTTCTCACCTGATTTCTGTAAGATAGTTGTTCTTAAACCGTCTTACCTTTTCAGAAAGCAGACATGGAGGAAATGACAATATGGGAGCAGCATACCGTAACGCTAACCAAAGTAAGTTGTTTCTTCAGTTTATTATTATTATTATTATTTTGAATGCTAGGGTTAATTAAGAGGGTGAAATGTATTTATTAAGGACTGTGAAAGCAGGAGTGTATTTGTTTAAGATCAGTTCAGGTGGTAAGCAGTCGTATGATTTTTATTTATTTTTTTTGCTTTAACCTGTAACCAAGACACGCCCTTTATTTAATTTCATGTGACAATTTCTGACAGAATGCAGGATTTCTTTATCTCTCTCTCTGTTTTCCTTTCTCTTTTTAATGTCTTTGTCTCTAGCGCTCTGTCTCTTTATCTTATCTCTTTCCCTTTCATTCTTCCCTCTTTCCTCCTGACTTTTTTCTTTCTTGCTTGCTTCTTTTTTCTTCTCAATTTCTTTCACTCTGTTTTTTTTAAACTCATATTAATTTCACCCTCTTTTTATTTTTTATTTTTATTTATTACATTTTTTAAAAATCTTTCTACCAGGATCCTAAGGTGGGCTTCGGCTTTGCAATCTCAGGTGGGAGGGACAAGCCAAACCCAAACAATGGAGACACAGCAGTGATCGTCTCAGATGTAGTGGCCAATGGCCCAGCTATGGGCAGACTACAGTGAGTTCCTTTTTACGCATCACATCATGCACCCCCCCCCCCCCACGCCAAGTTCCTTTCTGATCCTGTTCAACCTGTTGCTTTTGTGTACAGAAAACTTTCAAAACTACACACCTTCACTCAGTTTCTGACAGAGTATAATTATTTTTTTGCTATATTCCTGTCTGCAGTACACGGGATCAGATAGTGATGGTGAATGGAGTGTCTGTGGAGAATTCCACCTCAGTCTACACCATTCAGAACCTCAAGAGCTGTGGAAAAACGGCCAATATTGTGAGTATAGCAGCAAAACCTATAAGACATGCACCTCACCTGATACCAGACAGCTGTGCATTCATTTTAGAAGTGCATATTGCAATATGTAAATTTAGTACACCAGGTGTAGAGTAGCACTGGAGATATATATATATATATATATATATATATATATATATATATATATATATATATATATATATATAACACTGAAAAATATGATTTAGTAAAGGGCCTTTTCAACATAATGTATAATGGAAGGAATAAACAATGTAAAACACAGTGTAATAGAGTTTCTTGTTTGGTCAACATTTATTAACTTTTAAATATATTGTTATTAACAATTGTTTAAATATAACAACACAAACAAAATGCATTTAAAAAAATACCAAAATTAATGAAATACAGCAAAATAAATTTAGCCGAGTCAAAATGATTTGACATCACTTTAGACATCAAAACACTTCTGCCATTGTCATATTGTCATAATGCATTATTCATTCTATGCAAACATCAAAAGGATAAAAATGTTACAAATGTTGTTCTCTTTATATTTTCAGACTCTGAAAAGGCCACGCACAATTCAGATTCCAGCCAGCAATAGGCCTACACGTGCTGCCTCACAGTCAAACCTGCTGGACAATGACCGATATGATCGGAGACCTCGGCGAGGGTCTGACTCAGGGTATGACCGGCGCCCACGCAGTGCCACACCAGAGCGCAATGGTCATGACCTACCACTTATGTCTGGTTTCAAGAGACTACCCAAACAGGACATTCCAGATAAGCCCATTAAAACCACACTGGTGAAGAAGAAACCCACAGATGGTGAGCAGATGCATCAATACTGCAGCATTTAAATTACAGATTACTGCATTTTTGTTTGTTTGTTTATTTATTTATTTATTATTTTTAAAGTATAATCCATGTGGTCATTTCTGTAGGGCCCTTAGTGAATCACGATGGATATATTTAATTAATCTGATCAAACAAATATTCTTCCTGTTATCCAATCACATAAGGACTTATTGTTGAGCTTCTGACAAGGGATAGATGAATTGAGGGAGTAATAATTAATATATTTTCAGAAAGAGAGAGAGAAAATGCTTTACTAAAGCCTTTTAAAATTCTTCAAAATCCATTTCTCTTTGGTTTTGGTCCGGAGACCCCGGACTGTTGGGCAAAAGAATTCCACCTACAAAGCCTCAACAATAAGTGTCCTCAGTTCCCAAATGCTTTTTGAGTGTTGCTAAAAGGAAAGGTGATGAGGAGGTGGTAAACATGCCCCTGTCCCAAATTTTTTGGAATGTGGTGCAGGCCTCAATTTCAAAATGAGTGAATATTTGCCAAACATGTTTGTCCGTTTGAACAATAATATCTGTGTCTTTGTAGTGTGTTTAATTGAATGCTGTTTGAAAACAGTGTACAAATCATCGTATTCTGTTTTACTTCATTGGAACTGGTGTTGTAACCTACACATTTAGACTGAAGTATATTCAATGCATGTGTAAATATTTGTTGTAATATTTAGAAACTTACATTTGCTTTTTATGATGTTTCCTATCTTTAGAGTACGGAATGAAGCTTGGGAGTCAGATTTTTATCAAACACATGACTGCCACGGGTCTGGCTGCTAAAGAAGGCTCACTGCAGGAGGGAGATCTTGTCCTGAAGGTGAGAATGATCATTTCAAGGTTCTTGATTATATATTTAATGAACTATATTATTGTGCTAAAATTCTTATCTATCTGGCGTAGATTAATGGGATGACTACTGAGAACCTCTCACTGCTGGAGACCAAGCACCTGGTAGAGAAGTCCAGAGGTAAACTGACCATGCTGGTGCTGAGGGACAATAGGAAGTTCCTGGTCAGTATCCCTGATGTGGAGGACAGTCCTGGTAACAGTGAGGACGAGAGACACAGGGACAGCAGCTCTGAAATGGAAGGTGAGTCCTCCTTCAACAGGAGTCATAAGGGGTGTAGAAATGCATTATTATGTATCATAACGCATATGTGTGTAAATATATAACAGTTTTGCTCAGACTGATATATTTTGTTTCATTTTCCCTTTACCTTTCAGACATTTCTGATCTGGATTCAGACGATCGAAAAAACAGAGCATCTCGTCCCACAAACCGAGAGCGGCGTACACGCAGGTGAACAAAACACAGTGATCAGACCTCTGCTCTTGAAACTGGAAGTGGCTTCCTATAACAAACGTGTTTTCTGTATTTCAGAAACAGAGCAGAGGCTGCACCACCCTCGAAAGCACGAGACTCCCCTCCTCTGCGCTCCACACGTCCACCGGCTCAGTCCAAGCCCCCTCGCAGAGGTCAGTCATATGCAGTGTTGGTCAACGTTTTATAATATCATTTTGCTATTGGCCAGAACCTTTTGTCATCGTGTATTTCTGGGTTTCACCCACAATATATCTCGTCATGGCAAGGGTTACTCGGTGTAGTGTATGAAATTATGTAACAGCTTGAACAATTAAAATGGCCCAATTATTAGTTTATATTAACATATGATTAAACAATTATTTTCTTCTCATTTTAAGTTGACATATTGCTATGGTTTTGATCCCAGTGACAGAATTTTTAAATGCCACATTAAAGGCCAGAAGAATGAGGAAAACAGGACTTGCTTATGAAAAGAAATGGTGTATGGTGTAAAAGAAATCTCTGCATTTACTTTCTTATACAGTTTCAACAGAGTCAGAGTCTGACCACTCTCCACCTCCAGCTAAAACAGACACCCTCGATAACCGAGATCGTTACAGGTACTCACAATTTGAAACACTCCTCCACATTCACTTATTTCATTATTTTATTTATATACACTATAGTTACTTTATATACCGTCTAATGCATTTTTGCGATTTTTGTAATTAGCACATTTCTATGTTAATACGTTGTTTATAGGAACACATTTATATATCGCAGGATTATACCACTTTTACAATTAGGATTGTAAAATGAAAATGAATGAAAATTAGGATTTTCATTTAATTTTATTTAAGATAAATTAAACATAGTGTGTTGTTTCTATATTTATGCACATTTATATTAAGCAAATTAATAAACATAAGCTATATATTAATGATGTGCTGAGGATGTGTTAAATCATTTTTGTTTGGAAAATCAACAAAACATGCAATTTAACCAGGGCTTTAACTTTTGCCTTAGAAAAATGTAACAATTTGAAGAAATAAGCTTCATATGTGTACACACTGTATATAGTGCAGATAAATATTTTCTTGTTTAAGCTGTGGCCTGATGGTAAATGAGTGGTTGTCTATACAGAGTTCTTCCAGGAGTCTCTACCCTGCCAAACCCTCGAGCTTCTCCTGTACCTTATGACTGGAATGCTCCTCGCAACACCTCTTCAGCCTCCCGGCCTCGAAAAGGTCAGTCCCACACAATTTTATTTTATGTATTTATTTTATTTTTTTTAAGTAAATACGTGTTTGTGAATTTTGAAAACCAAATGGTTTTGTTTGATTTTGCTCCAGCTGTTTCTGAGTCTGATTCAGACAGGACTTCCTCTCCACCACCAAGAAGAAACAGCCCCAAAGTTGACCCTCACTCCAGATACAAGTACGGTCATAGCGCCCTGCAGCCACACTAAAGTAAAAGTATAAAAATACATCAAGTGGAAATTCACTAGCATAGATTCTGAGCTAATGGAACTGAGTGTAGCAGCTGTAGTATCTGGGCCAGTAGAAGAAGGCACAGACACAGGCCAGGATTCATAAAAAGCAAATAAAAACATCAGCTTCATGTATTTCATTAATGTGTCTTCCAGTCACATTTTATATATATATTTATAAATGATCTCAAATATAATTTTTTTTGGAAGTCATATTATCCTACAATAAACCTGGTCACTTCTACTCTGTCTGCCTCTTTTCTTGGAGTTTTCTTTGCTGCTACACTGCTGGAACACATACTTTATTCCACACCTAAATCACCAGCTGTGTACTTTCCAATACACTGTTATTTATATGACCATAAAAAGCCCACATTTCTGGAATATGAGTGGGAATACCCAAGACTATATATCTCTCTCTTTTGATCACTAAGGCTCCGTTTACTCTTGACATAGACATCCTCTCTTTTAAATCATGTTGCTTAGATCATCAATCAGTCAAAATTTAGTGTGTTTATACTTGAACTTTGATAACAGACCAGATCTCTTTTTACCAAACAGAATTCCAATGAGTCCTTGGTTTACTCAACCAACTGTCCTTAATCTTCTTAAGAACAGAAAAGTGTAAAGAATAATACTTTAAAACAAGTGTCAAATGACATGACATCATTCAGTGGATAAGGATAGGCACTGTTGTTATCAAATGCATTGCCCTCAAATTTACACTCAATCACACTAGTTGTGGCTTTGGTAGTAAAAATGTAATTGGGTATTAAACCATTGTGATATTTGTGCATCATTCGGATTTGATTTTAAGTTACCTATATGGGCCATATTGAATACCTCTGGGTCAAGAGCTAGGCCCAAACACATTCTGATCACATTTTGAATGCCAAGTGTATAAGGGCCTGATGTTCACCTGTTGTCCTTATTGCTTTATTTAACCATATGAAGTTTTGCAATTGTATATTTATTTGAAAACATTCAGTTGAAACCTCAAGTCAAGTCAGTTATATTAATTTCCTTTCATATTCCATTCCTTTTCACTCAGTAGACTGTGTTAGTTTGACTGTAACAATATATCTTTGTTCTCGTAGGGTGCTCCCTGACCTTCCTCCTCCCGGCTTGAAGCCCTCAACCTTGAGCCGCTCCCAGGAACTCCTTAATCGTGCGCCGTCCCCATACAGACCCCCACCGCGAGGTTAGATTTCGCCTCCAACTTTTCCTCCATTTACTTATACTCTGAGTTACCGCCTTTGATATTTTCACTAATGTGGGTTTGGAAAACTGCATTTTTAGAACAAGCTTTTTATTTCCCACAGATGAGTCTGAGTCAGATTCAGACCAGAGCTCTGGACCCCGACTCAGACAGGACCCCACACCCAGCCTAGACTCACGCAACAGATACAGGTACAGATGAGGCCTCCCTGCCCCCTCTAAATCCAACCAAGGAGAATCTTCCATACAAGACCACTTATCTACAGAGGCATTCAAGGGCTTCTTTTTAATTAACATTATTATTCATTATTTGTTTTGGGTTTTTTTTCTGGTTTGGTTTTATTTGTGTTTTTGGTAGTTTAGGGTGTTTTCTTTTTACTGTATCAAGGTCAATTTTTTTTTTCATTATAAATTGTTACTTTTATGTTCTTCTATATGCAATTTATTGTAGCATTATGCCACAATGTGAAACTTGTGATCTTCCCAAATAAAAGTCACCAAATCACAATTGAATATGTTCCTGTAGTACTTGCATTGATTTCTGATTAACTGATCAGCAAGAGTGAACCACATCAAAACAAAGTTAACATGACGTCCTCATAAATGTAATGCAATTCAGTACAAATTGGAGCAGATGGTAATGAATTGTTGATACCTATGCATGAAAAACCTACTAAACAGGCAGCAAGAATGACCTACAGTGAAACCTCAGTGGCCTTTGGTATCACTTTTCATTTTATATTTTTCTCCCTCCAACAACACTATACCTGGAGCCCTTCAAGTCCTTCAGTTATTGGCACATTAGATACTTACACTGGTTTGAGGTCACTATCAATGGTTCACTAATAAGTGGTTAGGGAAGCCAGACTTAGAACTCTATCTTTAGTGAACACGAAGCAAATATCACAGTAATGAGCACAATCTTCTATCTAAGACCTAATGGAATTTTAAGAAAAAGTAAGTCTGCATATGAGTATGGGACTATAGTTGTTCAGTGAGGAAACAATAAGCTAGGACAATGCCTTCCTTCTATGCAGGTCACTTCATTATTCTCTTAATAGGCAGCTGTGTCATCGGAAATCAGGCAGTCATAAGTCGCTAGCTATAGTGCTGCTTACTGCTCCAAATGTTTGAATTTTTTTTTCCCCAGCAATTCTTTTAGAATGTCCCCTCAGAATACAACACCTAATATTCCACCCCCAAACGTTTGTATCCTGTATACGTTTGACCCTTCCTCTTCCTCCCGCAGGGCAACTCCTGAAGTGGTAGCAGCCCCTGTTGGGCCCCCAAAATGGTCCAAGCCCTCCACAACCATCAGGAAAGGTAAGACTGGTGCAGAAGCCCCCCCCCCCCCCCCTTTGGCAGCAAAAACGTAAGCTGTTTAAGGTTCCTGAAGACCAATGACAACTGAGAACCACTGTTTAGCTCAAAGTTTAAGATTAATGAATTAATTAACTATTAATTGTGTTGATCTTTGTTTCTGCAGCTCCTTCAGAATCAGACTCAGATGGCAGCTACCCCTCTGTTCCCAGACCAGAGAAAGCAGCTATAAATGAGTAAGATTTATAAGTTTATAACAGTGGCTTGCAAAATTGTTCATACCCCAACAATGTTAACTGTTGGTGTAGCATATACTATTGCTTTTGTTACAAAACATTGTGCCTCTTAAAAGGTTTTGCCACTTTTTTTATTAATGCAAAAATCATTAAAACTTGAAGGGCATCTAGAATATTCAAATATTGAAAAAATAATGTGGTAGCAAGGTTTGACACTGAAAATATATGCATATAGTTATCCACATTGAGTTTCGTGCATTACCACACATAATCAGGATATAAATACACCTTTTTACCAAATACATAAAGCTGGCCGCAAGAAGAGCAAACAAATATTAGAAGTAAAATTTAATGCTGAAAGTAGTGTTTGTGTATCACTGAATGTATCTACTGTGATAAAATGTTTGAATTTACCTTGTATCTGTTGAAATAATCATAATTTTCATGATTTCATGTTTAAGCTAAAATGTTATATAGTTTTTCAAAAACTTGCCTAATTCCAAATCCATATTAGTTCATGTTTAATAATTCTGTTACAATACACATAGCTTTAGTAGTGCAATATTATAATTTAATGCTCACTCTATTATCTTACAATATAAAGCTTACTTAAGAGTAAGATTATCATTTTAACTATTAAACATACTGCACAAATGTTTGACATGTAAATTAGGGCTGTTGCTGAAGTGCGTATGCCGTCAGTCAGAAGCAGACCAGAGCTTCATGAGCGACCCCCTACTCCTGCCAGGCCACCTTCTGAAGGTCTAAACCTTATTATACATTACAATGTATATTTTATTATCCTGCACATCTCTACTGATACATGAATATCCCTGTTTGCACTCAACTTTGTTGTTTTAACTTGCAGACTCAGTGTCTGACAGGGGTCCTTCTCCCCCTAGGAGGTCTGGTAGCACAGATCATGATAGCAATCACAGGTATTTTATACACACAACTCATACACCCCATAAACACTCCTCACATTTAACCCCTTCTCGTAAATCACTTTCATGTGATTCCTACATTAAAAACATTTCAGGAGTATGAAGGAAAAAGATTGATTTAATGTAAATATTGTGTGTTGTTTAATTGTGCAACAGATGTTTACTCAGTCACAATATTGACGTTGGTGTTTGGTGTTTTAGACTAGAGATTAGTACCTTTTAAATTATTAAACTTCTAATCAAAAATGTATTTAAAACAGTTTACGAAATGTTAAAAAGCAGAATTAGTTCAGATATCTGTGTATTTGGTTTATAGTTATTGTTAATATTTATTGATTTTATTAATAGTTTCTAAGTTTGCTAATTGCTAATACTAAATAGAGGCTACCAGTACACAACTTTAACTTTTTCAAACTATCATAGCTGTTTGCTTCTTAATAAAAGTGTGATATAGTGTGTTTAAATTCATTTGTATTGTTAATCTTAGCCCTGTCACCAGCTTTCCACAAGCAAATGCCACTCTTCGTTCTGACGTATCAAAATTCAGCCATGCCAGGATGAACGGTGAGCATTACAACATCTTTCTCTCTTAAACGTATCTCCTTTAGGACAATAACAATATGTACTGATTTTCAGCCCAACCGGTTATTTATTCACCTTAAGAAACGAAGGGTGCTGTGTTTGTCCTCCAGTAGGACGTGTAAAAACATGTTCTCTGCATGTTCCTAGGTAAGCCTGTAGAGGAGCCCCTTTACTCCCTCCCACCTGATGCAGTGCCTACAAACAACGTGGGGTAAGACAGACTTTGCTTGACATATGCCTATAGACCGTATTAAACCCCATCTAATAAAACGAATATTATCATTTTTAAATTCTGTCCAGTCACGCTTTTAACTGTATTAACTGAACTATGAAATTAATCCAAAATTGTATCCACAATCAAAATCAGTGTAAAATAATCATCATAAAACATCTAAGCCTTGGTTGTAAAATTAGATTTTGAGACTGAGCCCTGTCCTAATGCACAGAATTATTAAAACCCATCTTGTTGAAAATGGATAAATCTTGTAGTTACAAAATGAAATGCTGTTTTTGCTTGGAAGCTATAGTCTATAGTTAAATCTTATTGTTTATTATTTACATTTATTATTCATTTAAATATACTATTTAAATTAACACTGCTCAATATATGTTTTATTTGATTCTCTGGTTATGGCAACTGCTTTTGTTATGCCAGAAACAATTAACATGGTAAAATCATTGTATGATTTTGACCATAATTATTAAATCCACCTCTTACCTATTTTTTTTTCCCCCTCCCTACTGCAGATACAGCTCAGACCAGAACTCAGTTGGCTTTATTAAGGAGGGGAGCGTGGGATTGAGGTTGGTTGGGGGAAACGATGTGGGGATTTTTGTGGGTGGAGTGCAGCCCAATAGTCCTGCCCAGAAGCAAGGAATGAAGGAGGGAGATCAGATTCTACAGGTAATTTCTAGAGTTCTAGAGTTGGATGAGAATTAACATCCTGATAAGTTAATGTTTTTTTGTTTCTTTCCAATATTCAAGTAAGCTAATATACTGCTATTGATGGTCACTCAGGTTAATGGGGTAGATTTTGCTCACTTGACCAGAGAGGAGGCTGCCATGTTTCTTATGAATGTTCGCAATGGGCAACGCATGGAAATGCTTACTCAGAGTAAAATGGACAGTGAGTACACTATATAACAGTATACTAGATCATCTTTGTCTAATATCAACATTGTGTGACAGATTATTTGTGAAGAAATTGCTTTAGGTTTGTGTATTTTGTCACCTACTGCTACTACAACTAATAAAAATAATAGTAATAGTTATGATTTTAGTGACAGGACATTGTCTAATAAACCCTTGGATTATAATGAGTGCATCTATTATATATTCACAAAGAATTAAACACTTTTTTTTGTCTTGATTGAGATGCAGGTATACCTAGGAGGCTTGTATATCTTAAGTTGCATTAAGTGTCACTGTGTTCAGGCAACAAACGGTAGAATAATAAATGGGTTCTGAGATTAAATATTTAATGCTGCCATCATGTTTTTTTTTTTCTTCTTCTTCTTCTTTTAGTTTATAAGAAAATCATGAAATCCAACCTGGGAGATTCCTTTTACATCCGCACACACTTTGATCATGAATCGGAGGGTACTTATGGCCTAAGCTTCACTCGGGGAGAGGTGTTCCGCGTGGTGGACACCATGCACCGAGGCAAACTAGGCACATGGCTGGCCGTCCGCATGGGAAATGACCTCCATGAGCAGGACAAAGGCACCGTTCCCAACCAGACCAGGTGGGAGGACAGAACATTTTAACCTGGAATTTAAAGTTAGAGAATGAGGGACAAAGTGATATAAATTGACGAATAGCATTCCATAACTTGGTGTCAGTAACATAGGAAGGACAACTTGAAGAACCAGAAAACTATCTCTACAAAGTTATAATATGGTCCACTTTTAAGATTCCTCCACAATTTAGTTGAACTTCAGACCATTCTAAACTTGAGTCCTACACTACTTCATGTTGGGAATGTCATAAAACTAATGTTCCAAATTTGTCTTTGTGTCATATTTACAGTAGAAGGCACTAAAATGTAAGCTAGACTGGTGACCTTGCTAAGTTGTTAATGCAGCTTTGCAGTGTTCCCCCGTGTTATGACTGATTTATTCCTGCCCAGTGTCTTTGGAAGCTGAACTCAGCATTTTGTGTCTCAGAGCTGAAACTCTAGCAAATATAGAGCAAGCTCAAAGAATCCAAGGAGCGGAGAGACAAGCCTCGGGCCCCAGAGCAGAGTTTTGGAAGTTACGTGGTCTCAGAGGGGCGAAGAAAAATGTCAGAAGGACACGGGACGACCTTCTACAGCTGACAATCCAGGGCAAGTTCCCAGCATATGAGAAGGTCCTGCTGAGAGAGGGTGAGTAGAAGAGTGAAAGAAACATTATAGAACTTTGTTCGGTGTTTAAAGTTATAAAATGAAAACATTTCTTCACAGTTGAAATATTCACTACTATAACACTACTTTCAGCATTAAATTTATTCTCTAATATTTGTTTGCTGTTCTTGCAGCCAGCTTTAAACGTCCTATTGTAATTATGGGTCCACTGAATGATATTGCAAATGAGAAGCTAGCTAAAGAAATGCCTGATGAATTCGAGGTTGCAGGTAAGCTAACTTGTTTTATATAAAAATGATACATTCAGTCGTCATTCAGAATTGTGTGAACCAGTTTGTGTATTTTGTCAGAAATGGTCCCTAGGAGTGGTGGAGAGAGCGCATCCTCTGTTATTAAACTAGACACAGTGAGAAGAATATCAGAAAAGGTAGAACACTTTTGGTCAAATTTAATATTCTTCCCTTCATTCATTCCTTCATTTCTTTTTTTTTTTTTTTTATCTTTTTTTATCTTTTTTTATCTTTTTTTCTCAGAAATTGATAATCCAATTTTTTTTATTTGTTGCAGGACAAGCACCCCCTGCTGGACATCACACCCACTGCAGTGGAGCGGCTCAGTTACATTCAGTATCACCCCATTGTGCTGTTCCTGGAACCATACAGCCGCAAAGATGTGAAAACTATGAGGCAGAGATATTCTCCCAACTCCAACAAGAGCTCACGTAAACTATACGCTCAAGCCTTGAAGCTGAAGAAACAGTATAGTCACCTTTTTGCTGGTGAGAACATGTTTTGCAATCACCTTTTAATTTAGTTTTTCTTATATTTGAAGGATATTGAAGGACGTCATAATTTATTTAAAATTAATAAAGCAGGTTTCTACTATATTGTATATCACACAAATTTCACTATCCCCTTTTCTTAAGGCCGCATTGATCTGCAGCCTACTTCAAATGTGTGGTATGAAATTCTTAAAGAGAAGATTCGCCAACAGCAGTCAAAACCTGTCTGGGTCTCGGAAGTGACGGTAAGAATGTTTTCTATAGATCACGTACCGAACGTTCTTACAAACTGGACACACACAGGCCCCATTCACACTTGGCATTTAAATGCATCTCCTGTGACAACTTATGATCGGATTTCTCACATTTCCACTGGAAGAGGAGTATGCCAGAGTCGTGCTCTTGCATGTAGGGGTTAAACATGTCTCAAAATAAAATAAAATTATTTCATAAAACTTTTTTTATATAAAAAATTATATAACTCAGCAAGTTTTTGACCTAGAAACATAATATAAACACACCCTCAGAAACCCTGGATGTTCTAGTTTTCAAATATAAACAGAAACTAAATATATTTTCTAGATCGTTGTGAAGGAAACAAGTAACGAGGCATGTCTCTCTCTCTCTCTCTCTCTCTCTCTCTCTCTCTCTCTCTCTCTCTCTCTCTCTCTCTCTCTCTCTCTCTCTCTCTCTCTCTCTCTCACACACACTTAAGTCATGAACCTTGTTTATTCATTGGAGTTATGTAATGACATAAATTATGAGAGTAGGACCTCACCCAGACTCCTCTTCTCTGTCCTCTATATCCTCCAAACTCACATCACTTCCACATGTGACAAACTCGTTCCTAACTCTGACACCTCCGTGATCACACTACAAGAATAATGTGGTCATTTGCTTCTCTGCCCACCTCTGAATGTGGTTTGAGTGATCTGATTAAAATGTGTTCTCAAGACGCTTTATACTCTGATCACACCTGTACAAGCCACTCCATGATCAGCCAGGTTAACTGCAGTGGTGAAAAGGAGGTTATAAGCGAATATTTGTATAATAAATTGAATTTAAATCGATTTATATCATTTAATTTTTTTATAAGTAAATTTCATTCAATCTCAATCAGACAACAGTGTGGCATTTAACACTGTGTGTGTGTGTGTGTGTGTACGCAGCTTGAGGGAGGAGGTGATGAGGAACTGGATGCTCTCACTCGCACCAACACCGATTACCTCAGTGGAGCAAGTGACTATGAGGACACTGATGGTGAGGCGTATACGGACGGTGAGGCCTACACGGACAATGAGGATCTGGAGGAGCCAGTATCCAATCAGCAGGGTGTTATTGGACGCAGAGGTACAGCGCTTGCCCGCTCCTCAGAACCTGCTGCCAGACAGAGCCCCAGCCCCGAGCCTGAGTATGAACTTCCTCCCATTCTCCAAGTCCCAGAGCCTCGTACTCCACGCCGTTCCACACACAGCCCACTGCAGCTGGAGGAGCCCCCCTCACCAACACAGCGCAGCTTCAATGACTCAGACTTCAGCGGAGAGATTCCTCAACCCACCACACCCTCAGAGGGCCCTCCAAACTTCAGGGCTCCAGACCCCACCGAGCTCCCACCAGAGAGCCCCCCACCTGTCCCACTCTCTGCCATAGAGAACAAATTACAACAGGTACTTCACACACAGACCGGGCACATACTTTGTCAATTTTTTTTTTTCCCAACAAAGGTATTTTGCTGAAATGTTTTTGCTAAATTACACAAACAGCTGTTTTTAAATGAATTGTTTATGTCCTGCCACAAAAGACTACATCACTTTAATTCTGTCGATTCAAGTGGAGGCTTTAGCTGTGTTTTATTCAATGCTCTTTAGTAAACAAAAAAAAAAATACATAATACAAGGCATCTGTATTTTACATATAATCATTTTTACATATACAGGGGGTCCTCGACTTATGAAGTTGATCCATTCCTACGTCGTGTCGTAAACCGATTTTCAGTGTAAGTCGGAACGTACGTACATACTGTACGTAAATAACATACTGTAAGCACTTTATCCTATCCCAGGGGTCAGCAACCCGCGGCTCTTTGATCCCTCTGATGCGGCTCAGCTTTTGAAAATAATTAATGAGTATTTTATTTTGGTTCGTTTGTTTTCAAAATGTAATTCTATGACGATTATGGCAATCTTGTAACATCTAAAATATTTTAATATTTAAGATATTTTTGTCGCTCTTAATATACGTCACAACTTCCAATGTGCGACACCCGTCAGAGTGCGTTTTCTTGAACTTTTTGACAGCTGACTGCACGGCGCCAGTAAAATAATGACGGCATGCAGAGAGAGGACAGCATTTTTGTTTGCTGCCAGTGGATAATTTAAGTTCGCCATTTTTTTTTTTTCATTACTACAAGGACTCAAATAGACATAGAGTATTTTACTTAAACTTCAACCCAAATATTAAAAATGTTTTGTTGCATGCAGAAATGTTATTTCATTTTCTCTGCAGTCGTTCATTGATTTCGTAAATGTAACACAGTGTAGTTTGTTTATACATAGCACAAAGGCAAAAAGACCCTGTTATGCGCAGTGTTATTTCATTTAAAATTTCTAAAGGTTTTTGTGGCTCCCAGTGTTTTCTTTACTGTGTGAAACAGGTCCAAATGGCTCTTTGAGTGGTAAAGGTTGCCGACCCCTGTCCTATCCTAACACTCGGTCCTGAGCCGCGTAACCATGTATTCTTCCGCTGCGCACACCAAACATGACGCGTTACGACGTAAAACCACTTAAATCGAAACAAGGCTTTATACAGTAAATGGGAGATGTGTCGTAACCATGAAACATCGTAACTCGGGACTGACGTAACCCAAGGACCCCCTCTATCAGTTTTAAAAACATTAAGAAAAATGCCAATTTTTCTAGGAGGAAGAGTTCGGAAAATGGTCATAAGAATAAAACATAACATAAACCCACACAAATATCTTATGTGGACCTCTGGATAAAAATACACCAAAAGTAGACAATGGATATTATAAATATGCCTCATTTACAGCTCATATATCATTCTTGTTTCCGATATCATATTTTAATAAGTATTTTGCCAAATTGAGAAGAACTCACTACAGTTGGGTAATTGCAAAACTGGAACAAACAACTGATTACCACTCATCCAAAATGATATAGTGCTAATGACAAATAAAACAAAATAAACTGGATGGAAGCCATATGATGAAATGAGCACTATAGCCTTCACTATTCTTAACAAATCATGGGTTAATATTTATGACTTAATCAACATTATGAAATATATAGTAGGGCCCATCAGAGAGAAAACCCTTTTTTTCCTCACACTTACAGCTATTTTTCTTTGGACTGCATTAGACAGCAGTGGGTCAGCTATTTAAGGCAGTTGGCCTCGTAGAGATCTTCACTCTCTGGGTGGACATGATGGTCCACTTTCTCAACTCAAGATACTCAGAAAAACAGACCTGGGAAGTCTGTACCTCTGCACTCTCCTCCAGCAGGTTGGGCTGTCCAGTGATGTTGGATTAGTGATGGTGCAAAAAGAAGCTGTGGTTAACATACCTCAGGGAAGGAATATGCTTGTCCTCACCCTCCCAGCGTTGATGGCATCTTATGAGATAGGAGAAAGTACAGGGTGGAACTGAAGCTGATTAATGGTTGCATGAAAACTCAATGGCTGCCCACAAACCCACAAAAACAGAGCTGTGTTTATACCCTTTTTTGAAACCCCATTAAATATGGCCAGTATATTAATATAAATATACATGTGTTATTACATTAATGTGCTTTTTTTTTTTTTTTTCTCCACCACCCAAGACTCGCAATGCAGAACCAGAACAAAAGCCTGGTCCCTCCTACGTTGTGTAAGTATCATCATTATTTTGGTCTCAAGTGATTATCTGCCAAAAATAAATAAATAAATAAAAATAGTAAAAAAAAGACCCATAATTTGAATGACTTTTATTTTTGATTCCCAGGTTGGCACACCATGAAGCAATGATGATACGAAGAACCCAGATCAGAGGCAGTGACAGTTCAGAGGATGATGATGATGAATATAATGATGAATATAATGATGAAGACGATAATGATGAATGGGGTCCTGCCACAGAGTTGTAATACACATGCGCTGTTTGAGACTTTTGTGGCCATATAGACTTCCATGGCTGTGGACTCTACTTACTTTTTTGGGGGGGGTAACTTTATTAATCATCTAACATCATGGACCTACACTGAGCACTCTAACCCCTGGACTATGTTTGCATTGGGGTTCCTTTGATTTGTTGTTTTATACTGTTGGACTTTTGTGGTGAAATATTGCCTAAGGGATCTTGGCCGTATTTTATCAACTGTATTAAATCACTTTATTTTGAAATATTTTAGAATAAATGCATTTAACAGATGTTTTACTACTATTATTTACTAGTTTTATTAAAGGCCAATATTATTGCAGTGAACGCAATATCATTACAAAACGCATAAGATATACAGAGGAAAACATTGCGGGACGAATTTGAGAGAATACATGCAGTGACCCAAGGTGAGTTGTTGGTCAGAAATAATTTTCAGATTAAATTCTTTCTCTTTCAGTGAACATGTAAAAGTAGAACCAAGTATGAGTTTCAGAAACAGCTCATCTTTGTGTAAATGAAAACAGGGTCTCTGGGATCAATCCTTGTTTTGTGTCACTGCCATAGACACTTTGTATGTTCTCCACATGTCTGTTGGATTCCTCTGATTGCTCTGGTTTCCTCCAGAAATCCAAGCTGATTTGTTAGGCAAACTGTCAACAGATGCGAGTGTGAGTCACTCTGTGAATGTCTGGTGTGCAGTAAGTGATTGGTGCCCTGTTCATGTTGTGAGGATGCATTATGCCTAGGGATTCCAGGTAGGCTTTGGATCTACCTCAGTCCTGATCAGGAGCAAGTTGATCTAACCTCGTCCCAATTATTGCCCTAAGCCTTTCTTCACATATACACTTTCAGCTTTGATGTTGAAGAAGGCTGAGCAAAAATAAAGTGTTTAAAGGGTCAGAGAGTAGAATCCAGAATTGGGAGACATTTTGCCTTACATTCCTTCAGCTGTGTGCTACATTACTACAGTTTAGACACCAATCTAAACACCAACAATACAGTGTTTTTGTAGAGGTTTGAAAAGAAATGTTTTCAGGTCATTTATAATAATCTCCTATGTGTGAAGGCTTTACTGTGACCCACATGCTTTTAATTTTTCCACTCTGTATTTTACCATCTGAATGTCTTCCAGATTTACTACATCCCGAACACCTGACAGTGCATGGGCTGCTCAGTATAATTATGAGGCTCTGACAATATTTACCCACATTATGTAGAGCACTGTTTTACCAATAAGAATTAAACATTTTTTACATAAAAGAAAAGGACATCACTGGGAACCAGTCATTTATCAAATATATAAGGTTGTTAAACATAAAGGTGCTTGTGCTTTAGTAATGTTAAAATGTGATCTTGTCCGTACCTGTCATGATCACAAATATTGTCTTGTGTTAGGGAGTCGCATGAATGTCATTTCAATAGAGCAAGTCAGCTTTGTAGTTTGGTATGAACATACAATAAAATTTCCACTATTAGCTACTGTCATGCATGGACTGCGTAATGTTTATATACATTTATTGCTACAGAATTATTGTCTTTCCCCTAAATTGAGCGTTTTTTGAAACCATGACTCATAGCACATGTCTAAGAAGAAAGATAATGGTTACACTTATAGCTAATTTTTCTCTTTTATGAAACAACCTTGTTATTAGTTTATGAAAGGAATTCCTGTGGAGGTGTATTTGGTGCAAGAACAGAGCACCTGTGAACAGAGAAATATGTAGTTGTAGACAATAGCCACACGTGTATAAATAAATTAAAAGTCACAGAAAGAAATCTCTTCATGAGCTGAAAATTTGTAGATTTTTTTCCCTCTCCCACAAATACAACTTAACAATTAAACCTTTACAAATTCTTCATTCTTTGTACAAATCCAATGCTACACACACACACACGTACAAATATATCAAATGCTCAGTTTGCCTACAGTTGCGGTGAACATGGTGCAATACACATTCACACACTAGTATAAAACATGCACAAAAGATGCACATTCGCAAACCAATATGTGAATCTGTGCATTTTTTTAAGGTTTTTGGGGAGATATTTGTCTTGCACAAACACTAGTCAATGACTACACCTGCTCGAATCTGCGGCTACGAATTTCAAATTCTGTCTTTTTCGCTCACACCTGACAATTTCCGCGCGCTCTCACTTTCGCACTAAATTTCTCAGAAATGTCTCCGTGAGTGTGGTGCAAAACTAATTTGTGCATCCGCAGAGCCAGGGGCGGGCACTGTTCAGAGAGCAGTGAACCATTCTGACCAATCAGAGGACTTGTTAGGCACGTGTCGAATGCTATTGGATGAGGTCTCCTGGTTCTGTAACTGAGCGCCTCCTGAGCCTTCTCCAGAAAATAAACATGGAGGACCGGGGGTCCAAGTAGAGAATGGAGTGGAAAACGGCACATTAATTACACAGCAGAACAAACAAAAGAGCTTTGCAAATGTGCAGAACGTAAGTATTGGTGTGGAGTTACAGTCCAAGGCCTGTTTAACCATTTTCTAAATAAAAATTGTGTGACAAATGTTAGTGATTAGTTCATTGTAATGTTTTATGAGATACATAATGAATATAATCTGTAAGTATATTCTATTAAATAATGATTTAATTAGGGTGACCAGATCTGAGATGGTGAAAAAGAGGACACGTTTCTGCGTTTAGGTCCTTTACACCTTTATTTGCTGCACATGGGCAAACATGGGAGTTTCTTTTTTAAGTCATCCGAGAATTTACATTTACGTTTCGGCATAGCTGCTCGAGATGAGGGTGGGTACATGAGCTTTCCCTGACGTAAACAAGGACTACTGACGTGCAGACTGACCAATTAAATGTTTACAGAGAAGGTTATCGACCAATAACGGTAGCTCTACAGTCAGACCGTCCAATCCGAAGATTTTAGGCTACATCACCACGCCCCCTTCTCACTCAAGCGAACCAATCGGAGTAGGGGAGGGCGGGACTAGTTTGTGAACGAAACGCTTCTCGAAATTCTATGTAAGCTCTAGAAAAACAAGATCCCAGACGTTTGTGAAATTCCGCCCGGACATCTTTTTAAGTCTAAAAAAGGGGACATGTCCGGGTGAAAGAAGACGTCTGGTCACCCTAATTTAATTATTAACATTTATTTTCATATATCTGCAAAGCTTACAAGTGGTTCCCAATATCTCAGTAATTGAAAAGGGTCAATATTTGTAATGTATTTTCTTCAGAGATTTTCTGCTTAAAGTTCATGGTGATTTAACTTTACCCTCATAATTGTGTTTCCCAATTGTGCACTCCGCTAGTGCTGTCCACCTTACTCCGAGACCAGACTCAAGTACAAACACCTCAGTTTCAGAAGAGGACTGGATGTGATATTTACATTAAAATATTGGTATGTTTAGCTATTTTCACATATTACTTTTTCAATTTCATAATGCGCCTTGTTTGCACAACTTAATTCAAACTCATCACAGCAGCAGTTTGCGGTCATTTTCTGCCAATCCACAGCCGTTATTAGAATTCTTTTAACCAATCATTAATTAAACGTATATAACATCTTCCAGAGAAAGATGTTCGGTTACGTCGTTAAATGATTTTAAGGCAGGGTCATTTGTTTTCTTTTCTTGCTAAATGCATCTCTGTTGATTACACTCTAAATTCTTCCCATTTTTTAGCCAACTTGTTTAAGTAATCGGCTTATTAATCTCAAATTGTACATATTAATCCCACAATGATTTATGGCTGATGGAAGAGTTTGTTATGGTCTATCGTTTTAAATGGATTTGGTTTAAAATTAATAAGTTAAAAAAAAAAGATTTTAGCAACAAATAAGGCAAACAGTGGCGTCAAAATATGGCCAAAGATTTTGAGAACCAAAAAGCCCAATCCATAACAAAGTCATTAATATCAGTAGTTTTAAAAAATAGGCATTTTCATAAATCAGTTTTCGCTTATATGCGGGGGTCTCTCACACATTTAAAGCTCTCTCCTGGTACTATACCCAAAGTCATCGCTGAATTTACTGTATCTAGCTACATTTAGTGTCCATTTTATGAACTCTGACAATACAGGAGCACTAAAAATGAGTCCAGACTGTAGTCCACCTGTTTTCCTGTATACATTTCTTATCCTTATTTCACCCTGCTCTTCAATGGTCAGGACAGCCACAGACAAGTTAAGATTTATATGGTGGAGCATTCTTAACCCTCCAGTGACACTGACTTATTGGTAGTATGTTAGTGTGAGTTTTGCTGGTATAAGAAGATCAGACACAGCAGTGCAGCTCAAATTTTTAAACCTTGTGTTTACTCATTGCCCACTCTGTTAGACACGCCTACCTAGTCGGTCCACCTTGTGGATGTAAAGTCAGAGTTCCCTTACTGTGTTGTTGGTTGTTCTCTAGTCATTCATCGGTGCTGTTAGGCTGGATACTTTTGGTTGGTGGGCTATTCTCAGTCTAGCAGTGACACCGAGGGCTTTAAAAACTCAAGCAGCCCTGCTGTGTCTGATCCACTTTTACCAGCACAACATAAATTTAACACCCAAAAAATGCCGGCCCCGTGGGGGTCCTGACAATTGAAGAACAGGGTGAGGATAAGAAAGTATGCAGAGTATAACAGGTGGAGTACTGTCTGTAGTGCTCCTTTATGGCCAGTCGAGCTGATAGAATCGAAGATGAGTGTAGATACAAAGTACATGTTCCTAATACAGTGTTACGAGTATACCTGCAGTTTGCAAGTATGGAACACACTTATGAAGACTGAAACTGTGAGTCGAGCTCAGATATAAGGAGGCATTTTAATGTGTGTGAGCAAGCCCCTACTTTAGATATGTGAACGCAAGAGAAGGATGGACATGGGCAAAGGTGAGAGTGAGATTGTCCTACACGGGAATGATAAGAGTTTGGAGAGTAATAATCAAGGCCATGTTTTCAGGACCAGTGAAGTTTGAGGACCTCAACTCTATGACCCTATGTGAGGCAAATCCAGTCAGAATTGAAATTAAAATGAAAATATTAAAATGAAAATGCAAATACCTTTTTGCTGTTTATTTTTTACACACATGTGCAAATATGAACGTGTTAAAAATGCTTCACGCACTTTTAATCAGCATATATTTACATATTCTGCCTGAGAATGAAGCAATGTGTAAAATGAAAAGTAAATCAGCAGTAGGTGGCGCTTTTCGTTTTTGTACTGAAAGTGCATTCAGGGCTGAAAAAAGAATCTTAATCTCTCAGTTTTATTTAATATTTTTTACATTCAATTTGTCCTATCTGTTGCTTATTGCAGCTGAAAATGAAATGCTAAATACATATTGCTTTTTCATTCATAATACTTATGAATAAAAAGCAAAGCCAATGTGAAAATGTGCGTTTTCCCACTTAGCTTTATCATTTTAGATGTGACCATGTAATGCCAGCAGACAAAATGACATGACAATAAGCTTTTTTTTTTTCATTTTAATGGAAATAAAATAACATTTTTGTCATAATATTTGAACACATGGAAAAAGAAATAACACAAAAACTATTTGCATTTTTAAAATTTATTATTTTAATTTCAAATTTGCAACCCATATATTTGGAAGTCACTTCCAGGAAAAAAACAATATCATAATACCCTAAAAGTGGCTCAGGCCCTGTATACAAATGGCAGTAACATGTGTCCTGTATGACAGGATAATAAGTGGTCAGCTCCAAGTACAAGTGTGAAGGGGGTACAATGCTTAGAAATGCATTGTTATTCACTCACTTCACTTTCAGAGATATTTTGGGATGTATGAGGCCGCATCACATCTCTGACGTGAATGGTAAGACATTCTGATGTGTCTTTGACAGCAATGAAGTACCACCCATATCAACCGCATCAGTGCCCTCATTTCTTTGTGTGTCTCTCTTCTATGCATATGATGTCCTTGTAGACAATGTAATTAGAAAGTTTTTAGGGCATTGGTGTCTGGAAAAAAAGATTCAGTAGAAAAAATTACACATGAGAATGTACTTTTCCACATTTTTAAGTGGAAATTATGTAGAAATCTCACATATCGCAATGCAAAATGACATATGGAATCATGTACATGTTTCGAGGTGTATGTTAATCTCAGTTGTGAGCAAGGCCTTTAATATATCTCTATATATCTTTTTTTCTTGATCTTTCGGCTGCCCCCTCCCGACGGGTCGCCACAGCGTATCAGCCGCAATCCGCACCATCGGTCCGGGCTGCCGTTCTTGACACAATCCATTTTTTTTTTACAGGCTTTGGGAGATATGTCTCTATATATTCGCCTTTATTCTGTATGCACAAACCTATAAATATAGGGTTAGCCCCTGTCTGTATCTCCACTTACCGTTCCGCACTGCTGAAAATGTTGATGGGGTTGGTTCCTTACGTTTGTGACGTATGAAAGCTTTGTAACGAATTCAGACTACTTATTTCGCTCATGAAATATATTCTGGCGTATTACATTTACCAAAAGGACATTTTAACATAATTGAAAAGCTGATTTTTTTTAAGTATTATATAACTTAGACCAAGAATTTGACACAAAGTTATATATCCTTCAAGTTTATACGTTTTATATAAGTACAGTGTAAGCATATACACATACTTGGTGGGGAGTAGGCAATTTAAAAATATATTAAAACATATATGGACATTTCCTCAATAATTTCTGTTGACTCCAATATTGCCCATTGTGTTTACTAGCCTCTTTGTTTTCATAAGAATGAACATCAGCAATATTTTTGCCACTTGCTCCGTCCTGTTCCCTGGTTTTCTCTGGTCTCTCTATTCTGGAGCCATTATATTTGGAGCAGTATGTTTGCAAATAGTGGTCCCATATCTTTACATTTTTATTCATTTATTTGGGATACTTAAACATTTTTATATTCCACTTCCAATGTCTGAATATTTTTAATAACTTTGTTTCTGCTAAAAGTTCATCGCTTTTTAAAGGGGTGTAATTGTGCTATTATATAATAATTTCTTTACATCAGTGGCATAAACTAGTGACAATAATATAGTTTTTCACAGTTGTTGTCAGGACCTTTTTTCGATTACAAAAACATTGCTATCCAGGCCTAGTGGTGCACCTATACTAGAGGATGCTAGATAAAGGGGAATTCTGCAAATGCTTGGAATTTTCTGCATAATTAATTTGCTTAGATGTACTTAAAATCATTGAAAGTAGTTTGATTGGAAATGTTTCTTTCTAGAAAGAAGGTATGGAGTCAGAATTGTCCATGGTTGATAAGAATCAGTCTTATGACGCATTTAATGTCTCTAAAAGCTGACTCACAGGAAGTCATTACATGGCCCGCAAAATGAACTAATCAGGGTGTAGGGATCCATTTCATATTTATCCTGTATTATAAAAATATTATGTTTGAAAATATGTGTAAAGTATACTGGTGATTTGGAAAGTAAATAAATAGGCTATGTTGGTGTTGTGGACATCAGGACTCTTAGTTCCTTTTATCACCATCATAAAGAAGTCAGGAATATGTTTCTCTACACACCACTACAACTTCACAATCATCTCAGTGACTAAAGTATGCAGGAAATGTGAAAAATTGGTTGAATTCCCCTTTGAATAGACCCAACCCACAGTCTTGGCTTTAACAGTGTTTAGAAGGTGTATGATGATAGTAATGCGTGTAACTGCTTTCACTTGTGTTTGAGAAGGGGGAGAGGGACAGTCTTAAAGCGGATGTGGTGTTGGTATGCCGTTAGCTGTTGATGTGAACGTGTGATGAGCAGCAGGAGGGCACCAGGGCGCACAGGAGAAGGAGAAGAGCCCACAGAGAGTTGCAGAGACCTGGGATGGGGAATTGGGGGGCGGGAGGGGGTCCCACAGTGTGAAGAAAAAGCCCAAGATCAAGCAAAAGGCAGCCAACACTGAAACAAAAAGATGTTCTCCAAAAAGAAAAAGGAACTGATAAAAACACACTCCATGTCAAAGAAGAGTGGAACAGGAAGCGCTGCGTCTCTTAGCTCCTCATCAGTAAGTAGCACAGCATCTTCACCTCCTTCCTCCTGCCATGCAGCTCACTTTTCCGGCCCGAAGAACAGCTCTCTGAGGGACTAGAGAACAGCTTTCTGCGCGGCTGCAAAACATCTCTTGGGCAAGGGAACTGTTGAATGAGGGGGTTGTAAAACTGCTGGGAGCTAAACTTGTCTCAAAGCTTTAGATTTGGAGTGGTGACTCTCTGAAGCACTTGTCTAAGTTATGACAAGTGCTTCATTTAGCATTGGTGATCATTTAGCATTTTGTTGGAAATTGACCAGTGATGACCAAAAGTAAAAATATAATTTGTAACATGTAATTTGTTTATACTTTAGATCAATTTAGCTGACACGCAGTCTAAGTTGCAAACAGTGCAGGATGTGTTGGTCTGTTCACTCCTCATTTTAGTAAATCGGCTGAACACGATGAAACGTGGAACAAGTGCGAAAAGCAGTTACAGTCCATACTCAACGAGTCAGAGGGTCAAGAAGTCAGAAAGTAAAACCAAATTGGAGCTTTTACCCAATAGACCCAATGTATGGCTCAAACAGGTAGGTCCTGTGCTTTCTTACCTTTCGGGAGCATAAGACCTTTTTTTTCACAGGCTAACTATGCACAGTGAACCCAATTAAGTGAGATGTAATACAGTACTGTAACTTTAAATATTATTGTTAAATTATATTAGGATTTTAATATATGGCCTGTGCGTTCATGATATCATGAGGCCTATAGTCTATTAAAGTTCCCTTAAATATTTTTATAATATTTATTTACTGATTGCCCACCTTTTCTTGTAATCACTGGAGTATTTTAAAGTGCTATTGATGTCATATTTAATATTCTTGTAATTCTAAATTACTGTGGTAAAATATTTAATTTATTTTTTATTCATTTATTCTTATGTCATTGCATCTTAAATATCTTAACATGACAGGTAAACCATTCTCTTAATGTCAAGTAACTTGGAAAATAAAACACGGTTTTGATATGACTATGAATAATTTGTAACCTTGTAAAACAGTCCAATATCAATTTCTGTAGGATATGTTTAAATGCCACTAATTTTAGTCTAGTTTGATTAAGTTTTAATTTCTGTACATATAAATATCAGATATCAGCATTGATTAATAGTTCATTCGTCCCTTATACACGCAGTTCCTATTTATGCTGTTAATATTTCCAAGGTGGTTATAATATTAATCTCTGAACATCTCTTTTCTTGTGGTTGATTGTCACTCTATTACAGTGTGTGTGTCGTATTTAGACCCGTGTGTTGTATCTGTAAATATGGAGTTGTATCTGTAAAGGTAGAGCTGTTTTGAAATACATCCAGGTTTAGTGATAATTTACAGAAGTGAAGTGTTGGATAGGAGATCTGCACCACTACATTTGATCTACATCATTACATTTGAGGTGTTAAATGTGTCCATTTACGGTTTATATTTTGGGTATTTACACTTGAGTGTGTGGAGTGCTTTAACTCCTGATTCTGGGTGTGACAGGAAATAGGCCGCTATGTTACACAATGGGTTCTTGTGAAAGAAGCGACAATTACTAACAGCTGTCATGCAGACTTCTAAATGTCTTGTGTTTTGACCAGACAGTTAAAAAATAAATAAATAAATAAAACTAGAAATGGCAGGATGCAACCATTTTATTTATATGTGATTTATCTGTGATTGATATTGATTCCTCAAGTATCAGTTGATACAGATATTAATCAAAAAATACTGAGCTTTAGGATGACATTTTTTTATGTGAAGCATTTCACTTTTTGTGACTAAATGTGGGCCATCCCACTCAAAACAGTCTGTTACAGGAAACATTAAAACAGCAAATGAATGCCAGTGACTGTTATATTTTAAATTATTAACACATATTAAAATGTTACAGTAATAGATTGAATGGATAATGTTTTGCAGCTAATGTATATCCTTTCCAGTTAAATTGGTTATGTGTAAGGCAAACCTTCCCTTGTTCTTTATCATAACTCAATTTCTCAAGTGAGAAAACATTCTCATTCCCTCTTATTTCTATTAATGTTCGTGAAGGTTGACAATTCTCAGACTTCAGTCATTGAAGTATAGCTAGGTCTAAGATATATAGATTTATTGTTTTTATAAGTGATCAGCTTGGTTGGCTGCTTTGCCTTAAACTCTGCAAAATCAATGGGCCCATGTAATGAAAGAATATATTTATAAGAAAGAGTTTAATATGGTTTGACATTGTCATGTGAAATTTCTGTATGTAGTAATGTAGCTGTAACAACAGCCCATATGTTTTTATACTGTCATAAAACACCAGCACATGTACATGCATCTGCCTAATCAGTCGGTTGCATTGTTACCACAGTGTGTTCTAAGCCCAAGTTTTCACTGTGATATATTTCCACAAACATACACTGCCCCGGTGACCATTCCTAATTCAGTTTTCTGATTTTCATCTTTGTTCTTTTCATAATTTCTTCTCAGCTGTCCATTCTCCAGGAGCAGCCCCGGAAAGATACAACAGACTCCAATACTTCTTCCTCTAATGCTTCCTCCAATCCAACTGGTGTGGACATTTCAAGCTGCCCGGGCACTCCCTCTACCCATCACACCAAGTTGGTGGGCTGCCCTTCTCCCGTGGGCACCCTGAAGAGACCCACGTCCCTGAGCCGCCATGCCAGCGCTGCAGGCTTCCCTTTGCAGTCATGGGTCTTCAGTAAAGGCCAGGGCAGAGCAGCCATTGCCCATAGTCCCCAAGTTGAGACTGTAGAGTCCTCAACCACCATCATTGAGGTGGAGGACATCCCATCCCTGCTCCGCGTAGTGGCTCGCTTCGCAGAGGCTGTGGAGAAGCTCAAAGATGTCGTACTCGAAGGTAAGAGACACATGGGTTTCGGTTTGAAGAGAAACTGCTTAATCAGAGTAAACATGCAGTGGCCTATTTCTTTTCAGCATATTTGAGTAGACTACAAAAAGCTGAGGGATACAGTAAATGATGTGTGTGTGCAGAAACTTCTCAAAGGTTTGTGAACCTTGTCATAATTGTATTATAAGATTTGTCCTAGGCCTGTGCATCAAAATTTTTTTATACTTTTATTATACGTCCTTCTGAATGGCCAGAAATGATCAGCAGGTGCAAACTTATGTTATTTACACATCTTAAAGGGGACATATTATGCAAAACTCACTTTTTTTTGCATGCTTTTGTATTTCCACTTGGGTCTCTACTGCTCCTATAAACACTCCAAGCATGAAAAAAAGTCATCCATCTGTTTTCTGTGAGTCAGTTGACAGAGTTTGCTGTCAGGAATCATATGCTTATACGAGCCAATTGGATGGCTCGCTTATGGTAACTTCACAAATTTGAATAGAACCACCATGGCATTCCTGAAGGTGCTCTATACGCTGCTTTCCACAACCTTAAAAGCCTCGCAGTGCCACAGTGTCATAAACCAGACTTTGAAGCTGAAAAGTGAACATACACTAATGTTATTATATAGTCTAGTACGTGTTTAAACTTCCCCAAACACACCCGTAAAATCTAAAAGTTGCTTACTATTTCATACCACCTTAAAAATAACATAGTTATTTCCAAGTGCTAAGTTGAGTTCTTTGAAATTGTAATTCCACCTTAAATGCTCAGCGTAAACATTGGACGGGTGGGGGCGTGACCAGCAACAGCTTATTTGCCTAAAAGTGACAGAGCCCTTAAACTGCTCATTCTGAAATGGACTGAAACTGGCAAGAATAGAGCTGTTGAGATCTCTTCGTGAGAGTGATTTTGTGCAAAGAACTTCATGAACATGTTTTGTATAGCCCATAGACCTATTCTAACTTGTTTAAAAAGAGGTATTATATGTCCCTTTTAAAAATAACACAGCCAGACTATATTTGATGTGTTTACTCTGACTGCATGAAGGTGTTTTTATTCAGAGGTGGCAAATTCAGGTTTAGAATGTATCAATTACTCTCACATATTTGAGGCTGATTTGAGATGATCAGACTGTTGGAATGGAATCTTGCACTGCCAGAAGAGGTATGGTAGAGGTACATTATTGGTCACTAAAGGTACACCCAGTGTAAATTTACCTTTACAAGTACAACAGGTGTGTAAAGTCCAGTTGTGTTCCCTAAAGGTACATTACATTCTCTGCTCCAGAAGGAGGGGTGAATATTTGTAATCTTTCCTTTTAGAACTGTGTAAAAAAAACAAGTGGGTGGCACTATGGTGCAGCAGGTAGTGTCGCAGTCACACAGCTCCAGGGACCTGGATGTTGTGGGTTTGATTCCCGCTCCGGGTGACTGTCTGTGAGGAGTTGGTGCGTTCTCCCTGCGTGTGTTGCCCTGTGAAGGACTGGCACCCCCTCCAGAGTGTGTTCCTGCCTTGTGCCCAATGATTCCAGGTAGGCTCTGGACCCACCACGACCCTGAACTGGGTAAGCGGTTACAGATAATGGATGAATAAAAACAAGTCCTGGAGATGAAATGGAGCATATGAAATCAACACAATTTTAAAATCTAAAATTATAATAGAATAAGGTACAATTATGTTCCCTAACAAAAAGTACAGGAAAGTACCCCCGAAGGTACCAGCACTGTGACAGTTTTTCTAAAAGTGTGGAATATTTACTTTCATTTTTACTTTAGGCACTTTTAAGGTTCTAGGCTCTGATTAAATCCAGGGTTAGATTTAGTATTCTTCTGAAGATACAGATTTATTAGATCTCAAATGCGTATGTCTTTATTTATAAAGATTAATTTTTTTCACACAGGTACTCCTGTGTGTGCTTATAGATATTTGTGCGGTCAGAGATGTAGTTGCTGAGGTAGATGTAGTAACTACACCATGTAGTTAGAGATCTGTGTCATAGAAAGCACTCTCACATTAGAACATGTACATAAATTTAGTGGGGAAAGGATATGATTCCCATTGTGGTGAACTGCCCACTGATAATATATTATATCATGCCACAGTCATCATGAAATAGAAGAAGTTCGTATTCAAAACAAGCTGCATTTTTTCATTTGTGGTATATAGCACAAACATAGAACATTAAAGTAGGGGTGTCCCGATTCGATCTCAAAGATCAGTATTGGGGCTCATCACAGCTATTTTTTACTGATCTGTATCTTTTTTTTTTCTTTTTAGTCCGATCATGATTAGAGTGGCTAACCATCCCATGTTTGGACACTAAATGCCGTGTTGTGTTTTGGACCTATACGGGACGTGTTTTAACCAGTATTGTTGAGGCTACACAGTTAAAAACATGATTTGTTTGCGACACACTCCATGGCTCCTAAACAAAGAATGCGCTTCTCACTGGTCGTCAGTCCCGCCTACAGGGGGTGGCTATTTCGGCTGCACTGAGAGAATAAGGTCAGTTCTGAAAAATATATAACTTATTTTAGCACAGTGTCTTAAAGAAACTACATTTACTTTCACCCTAAACACATCTGTGATGACAATAAAGCTGACTGACTTTTAGTAATGCTTTATACATAAAAAATAACATTAGATCATTTCATATAAGATTAAAAATAATATTAAATTCTTTGTAGGAGGTGTTTTTTTGTTATAAAAAAAAAAACAGCTTGGATGCAGGCAATTTCTTAATGCGAGATAATATTCAGAGTCAAGTAAATACACTGGGCTGATTTTAATAACTAGTGTATATTAAGTGTGCATTGTGTAACAGTACTATCTAGGAAAATCTAAGTATCGTCAACGGACAATATTAAGAGACTCAGATTGGGATCAGGACCAAAAAAACGGGATCGGGACATCCCTACACAAGAAAATAATATTGATTAGACAGCACATAATCTTCACTCTTTATGTAAGTTCACACATCTTGTGTATGGAGAGTGGAGCTTTCTGCTGAGCTTAATTTTATTCTGCTCTCACACATGTTCTGCTATCTAATCTTATCTCAAATCATTGCAGTTTTTCCTGATATCTTTTATAGTATGCGTGTTCTTTCATGACTGATAAGATAAGAGTATGATTTGCTCTATTGTGATGGACTTTAATTAAACAGAGTATTGAAAGATTTTCACTGCGATCCTGAAATGGAATAGTGGAAAAGAAGATGATGATGATTGAGAGATTTTGTAGAACTCCTCCTGTAAAATACACATTAAATTACTGGCAGCTTAGATACTAGTAAAAGACAGTCAACATAATGTTTCCTGCCATTACAGTTTTTACAGTAAATTTACTGGAAAACTCGAATATTTAAAGGCGACCTCACCATTCGCTAGCTCTCTTGTCTGTTTTTGTGCTCAAAACTAGTCTAATGTATTTACAAAGACCCAGTTAGTAAATGGCAAAAAAAAAAAAAAAAAAGTTTCTCGGTCTGGTATGCTAGGCATTCTCCCCTCTGTTCAACGGTGTTAGGAGATTTTAGACAAACAGAGAGAGCTCCAATCATTGAAAAGCATGAACCAAGAGGATATTTAAATATCGACTTATACTTGCTATTTCAGATTACTTGGAAGACAGCTAACTGTATTACAGAAATACAGTAACTTTATTACTACAAAACCAAACAACTCGAATTACAGATGGGTTTCTGTGGTAGTTTAGACATTGAAAAAAACCTTACAAATTAAACTTCAGCCATGTACAACCAACAGTTGTTTTCTTCTCCTTAAACATACCATTTAACCTTAAATGATGAGGAGCTTCGGATCGTAAACAAACAAGAGAACAGCGTTTCTTGTTTCAATTTGTTATATTGCTGTATCATACTAGATAAACTTGCCAAATAAATGTTTAGGGTACATTACATTATTACAACAAAAGATTACAATCCTTTATTTCTTTAATGAATTCCAACTTAATTATATTTTTTTAATTTGAATTCACAGTTTGTACACACCCTTTATAACAAGCAAATTCAACTTCTTGTGGTCAACACATTTAATTGTGAACCCACAGGTTTTATAATCTCCATAGAAAAACCTGAACTGAAACAGGATGCTCTAGACCAGCTGCACATATGCTTAAGTTCACCATGCTCCAAATCAAGCATGGGACAAAAGAGTATAAAGCCCCCAAACACTGTAATTTGGGCAGTGGAACTGCACTGCCTGGAGTGGTGGAGCTTTTTCCAGTGAGATGGTTGAATTGGTATGCCAGAAGTAATTATCCAGAGTCAATATCTGACTCCACTTTTGCTCTTACTTTAGTAGTAAAAAATTAGAAATGGTTACTGCAAACATTTGTCTAATATAAAGGCCAGTAAGAAATATTAAATATATAATTGTAGCATTCAGATGTATAACTAACAAACTAACAACTATAACCTAATACATCATTAAATATGTAGTGTTAGTACTGTACCATTTGGTGTTTTTAAATATCACAAACCTGCCGAAGCAGTAACATTGTGCATATATTGTGCTTCATGTCTACAAAGTCAAAGCAAGTCATGGGGTTTATGGCCTGGTTACTGCAATTTCTCACTTTTGCTCTAATTCCACGCTTCCTTTTCAGACTACATGGCCATACTGCACATAAAACAAAAGGTGTTTGTTATAGACTTCTTCATAGGCCCCTCTTCACGTGATTGGTGGAGGAGGAAAAGGGGTGTTGCTGGTTGGCTGAAGCCACGTAGAGTTTCTGCTTGTTTCTCTGAGCTTCAGTTCCTGTGTGGCACACCGCATTCAAGCAGGAAACTACTCTGTGAGAACATCCCCCTTCCTGTCAAAATGTGACATGTGTAACACGGCAGCATTACTCTCAGCCTGCATCAAATCACACGTGTGGCCAAAAAATGTAGTATTATGTTTTCAAATAAACACATTTCAAATTCTCATAAATTCTTTTTCAACTGAATCTATTATTTAACCCTTAGAAGTCACAGATTAAATGTAATATTAATTTCAAATCCAACAAGTCTTTTAGAACTTTTTTATATTATATTATAGTTATATTAAGCATGATTTATGTTAGACGTTTAACATTTAAAATACATAATCCCTGTTTTACTTTGGATTTACAAGCAGAGAAAATGACTGTTGGCAAAATCTGGTGGGACAATCAGTGTCACGGCAATATGTTCTAATGAGTTTTATCAGAGTTTTTCCTTCACCTGGTGGTGGTAGCATTGCTTAGCAGGGACAGTTGTGATCTCATATTGTCAGTTCTGTTAAAGTGGAGTACATACCACCTTTATTTTTGTAAAAGCAATATAACAATATAAATTTGTTTTTTCTTGATAATACACTTTGTTATTTTCCTCAGTTTCTTCAGACAAACTCCAGGGTAGCTTTAGCATTAGGTCATCTATTGAGACATATTTTAGATCTCATGTTTTTATATCTTTAATTAAAAAGATTAAACTGTTTTCAGATGTACTCTTCTGTGTGAATACAGACAGTTGTGAAGTCTCATATTCATTCATTCATTATCTGTAACCGCTTATCCAATTCAGGGTCGCGGTGGGTCCAGAGCCTACCTGGAATCATTGGGTGCAAGGCGGGATTACACCCTGGAAGGGGCGCCGGTCCTTCACAGGGCAACACAGACACACACACACACACATTCACTCACACACTCATACCTACGGACACTTTTGAGTCGCCAATCCACCTACTAACGTGTGTTTTTTTTTGGACTGTGGGAGGAAACTGGAGCACCCGGAGGAAACCCACGTGGACACGGGGAGAACACACCAACTCCTCACAGACACCCGGAACAGGAATCAAACCCACAAGCTCCAGGTCCCTGGAGCTGTGTGACTGCGACACTACCTGCTGCTCAGTCTCATATTTACATTCTTTATTAGACTACATAACTAACATATTTTGCTTGAGTATAATTTGTCTTTGTATTGTGGAAAGAAAAAAACTATCCATTTACATTTTTTAAATTGTGTCAGATGTGCAAAACTAAAATCTGTTCATACAGTTAAACACAGAGAAATGAAATCCAAAGTAAATACAGTAAATTATAGGAGGCTGATTGCTTAAGTTGAATGCTTTTACAGTGTTGCTCCTAGTTGTAAAGTTGTGAACTTGGTGGATTTCTGATTTCTGAATCAGCTGGCTGAGCATTTTGTGGGGAAATATTGCACCGTTTTGGACCGTTTTTATGAAAATACAACAGATTGGTCTATTGGATTACTGGATTACATTTTCAAATTCCAATCATTAAGATAATATTGCTGATAATGCAGACTGTAACAAAATTTGGCAGCTTTTGTTGTTTAAAATTTGCACTCCTGCAAATTGTGATTGAGATTTTCAGCTCTTGTTTTCTGAATGCTGCATAGTCTTCTTTCATTTTTCTGGGCTGTTTCTTTCACAGTGCTGGGCTCTGTAACTGTGTTGTTTTGACAGATTGGAAGGGAAGTATGCTCTGTTGGTTTGTGTTGATCTACAGTATAGAAAGGAGGAAGTGGCTTTCTGAGGTGCAGCAAAAGACTTGAAAGCAGATTACTGCTCCTGTAAATCAACTCTCAGTGCATATAGTGTTTGATTTTTCAATTCACTAAGCATTCTTTGACACTTGTATTTTAAAGACAAAATATTTATTGACAAAACAAGCTTTCTTCTGCAGCCCAGTAATGTAATGCCAGTAAACATACATCTGATGTAGTCAAAAACTTTGTCTGACATGTCACTCAGTTCCTGAGGTTCAGTCTGTGCATATACCTCTCAAAAATTCACAGTAGTGTAATAGTTACAAAGGCAGATAAATTATATGTTACAAGTAACAGTCTTTTTTCTGACTTATACATTTTTCATTGGCACAGAGCTTTCTTTTTTTCTCATGTAGTCCTCTATCAAAATATAATGACATTTGCACTCCCTGCTGCCAAACAGCTTCCCTCTTTGTGTTCCCTCTGTTGACTTCATAGGTTCTCAATCCCAGTCCTTGTGATTGTGTGCTGTGCAAACTCTTGTGATTTCTTACTGTAGGAAACATAACATCAAAAAGGATATAGTATTGAGCTGTGGAGTCCTGGGATCTACTATATGATTTATCTGTGTTCAAGTTGGAAAAACATTAAAAAATAAACAACTGAGTAAAAACTAAACTACCAAGTTAAATATTAGATTAAAAACAGATGTCAAGCCAGCTTGTGTCTGACTTTCATTTACTTGTCCAGTCGTGATGTTTGCGTGCTATTTATGTTCATCTATTATATGTTCTCCTGTTAATTTATCAGCAAGTTTTCTACCTAATTTGTGGTTGCCACCAATTCTACCCTGCAGGGTGTCTTCACTGATTGCACACTGTGCACCAAACCTGTAAACCCAAACCACACCTTATTTTCAAACTGTCGCTGATGCAATGGCCCTGAAAAGTTTAAAGCGCATGGAGAATACAAATAGCCCAGATCTGTCAAATCAGCTAACAAATGACCAGATAGTTAGCAGTGGATCAGAGAGATTTGGGCAGAAGTGGATCATCCTACTTACCCAGATAGTGAGACTCTCTCTGGAACTCCCAGCCTTTGATGGCTGAGGTATCACCAGGGTTTGAATTCACCATCTCCTTTAGACAGGGCCAAGTCTTAGAGCAAAAGTCTTAGAGCTCCTCATAATGTTTTACACTGCTTAGAGATTCACTGTGATTATAATATTTTAGATAATATTTTAATTAAGTCATGTATATTGCAGATCACTCTACAGCACCCCCTCTACTTGAAGCACAGTTTCTACTTCCTATCCTTTCATGCAGTTGTGTTAAGTTGTGGTGTAGCAGGTTGGGAGTGTTAAACTGGACTGTCAAAAATGCATGTAATATTAGTCTTTTTTTCCAATCAAAAATTCTTTTCAGGGCCTTGACATTCAAGTTTGCTTAAGTTTATATAGTGAATATAATTATTTAACATTTTATTAGACAAATAAAAAAATGAATTAAATTAGAATTATATATTAAAAAGTGAAACTTGTGATTTACAATTATATGAGATACCTGGTGATTTATTTACATGTTTCTTTTACCCAGGCTAGTCTCAGTATAGTCCTATTAGTCACAGTATATTCACTAATTCTTTTTGTGTCAGTGTGCACACAATGTTATAGAATATGTGTGTTTTGGAATCTGGTGACTGTAGGTACCTAACATTTTCTCTCTTTCACTGATGTACACAAACAGCTCTACTGGCACTGAAATATGGATAAGTTTCATGATGCTAAATGTGAGTAAGTGAGTTCAGAATAATTTCAAAATGTCATGTAGTCCAACTGGTTTACCAGTATGGAATTATCGTTTCCCTGAATAAACACAGCTTACCCCCACTTTAGTTGTGGGCGCTTGTGACTTCTTAGGGACTTCTTGTGGCCTTAAGGTTAGAGAAGCATGTTTGAGGCCAGAGGGTCACTGGTTGAGTGCCTGGGACTAGCAGGAAAATGATTAATCCATGGTTGCAGTGCCCTTGAGCAAGGCATCTAACCTCCAAACTCCTCCCCAGATACTGAGGTGGTTGGCAGCCTATTGATCCGGTTGTTTGTGTGTTGATTGCTTCTGAGCTAATCTGCCCAATTTAAATATCTCTGAAATGGAGTGGATTGTTTGAGCACTGTGTGGATGTGTTCCAGATAAACAGGAGAACCGAAGACCGATGGCCCATGAGTGTCTTGGGGAGGTCCTGCGAATCCTCAGGCAGGTCATTAGCATGTACCCCCTGCTGAACACGGTGGAGACCCTCACCGCTGCAGGAAAGCTCATCTCCCAGGTCAAAGGTAAGATGGAACACTAGCTGTAATATGCAGCCACATTGGCTGCTACACCGAAGAGCACAAACACATGTTTGAAATGCCCACATGTGACCACAGTTGTTCTGCAGATCTTCTGTAAACATTTACTTAAATTGTGGGATCTTGTATGCTGCCAAGTGACATGGACAGTTAAACAAACTGACACTGACTTTTCTATCTTTGAATGTTATAAACTTGAAGATTACTATGTATATTTTTATATACACAATGATCAGCCATAACAGTATGCCGACCTTTTGTTACTGCACTCAGTGTTCATTCTCTCATTTCATACAGGAGCACTTTGTAGTTGTAAAATTACAGATTAGTTCATCTGTTGCTCTTCATGTTTTTTATGCCCATTTCATCCTGATTTTCAATGGTCAGGACCCTCACAAATCCACCACAGAGCAGGTATGATGTGGGTTGTGAATAAGTCTCAATGCTGCAGTGGCACTGATGTGTGGTGTGTGTTAGTGTGTTTTGCTTTGGTACGTGTGGATTTTGGATCAGACACAGCAGTGCTGTTGGAGTTTATATACGCTGCCCAGTCACTGTCCACTCTGTTAGATACACCTACCTTACTGTTCCACCTTGTAGATATAAAGTTATCTGTTGGTGCACAGTTTGTTAGTCATCCTCTAGTCCTTCATCAGTGGTCGCTGGACGCTGCCCAAAGGACAATGTTGGTTTGATATTTTTGGTTGGTGGACTGTTCTCAGTCCAGCAGTGAGACTGAGGGTTTTAAAAACTCCAGCGGCCTTCCGTGTCTGATCCACCCGTACCAGCACAACACACAATATCACATTACCACCTAGTGATGAGCAGTAGAACGACAGCAATATGTATTGCGATAGATAACATTAAAATGTTTGATAGAATGTTCAATATTTTTAGTCAAAAGCAACACTGAGTAAGACTCAGGTATTCTCCCTATTATATGTCAGTGCAGTATGGTGATTTTGTTGCAGTCACACAGCTCCAGGGACCTGGAGATTGTGGGTTTGATTCCCGTTCCGGGTGAGTGTCTGTGAGGAGTTTGATGTGTTCTCCCCGTGTCCGCGTGGGTTTCCTCCTTGTGCTCTGGTTTCTTCCCACAGTCCAAAAAACACACGTTGGTAGGTGGATTGGGGACTCAAAAGTGTCCGTAGGTGTGAGTGTGTGTGTTGCCCTGTGAAGGACTGGTGCCCCCTCCAGGGTTAGGTTAATGATTCCAGGTAGGCTCTGGACCTACCGCGACCCTGAACTGGATAAGCGCTTACAGATAATGAATGAATTAAATGAATTTTAAGATAAAAATACTACCTAGTATTGTAAAGCTGATTAAAGCACACAATGAATACAGAGTGCTTGGCTTTATGAATAAACCTAAAGCACACTCCCGAATAGGTTCTTATTAGAGCCCTTCATAAAAGACCATGCTACAGTGGCAAACAGTCACCTGTGGTGTTCTGTTGTTTTTTGAACAGTGTTGGGTGAGAAAGTGCAAATTGTGAATAATAAGGAATGGTGAGCTCGTAAGTTGGGCGTTTTTTGTTGGTCCATTCACGTCTAAGAGTGGGAATATGGTGCTACACACTGATTTGTGGCGAATTAAGTATGGAATACTGATGTGTTTGTCACCACTGGAGCTTAAGTCTGTTAGCAAATTTAGTGGTTTATTAATTCATTCCTTGTCTGAATCCGCTTATCTAATTCAGGGCAGCGGTGGGTCCGGGGCCTACCCGGAATCACTGGGCGCAAGGCGGGAACACACCCTGAAGGGGGCAGCACTCCTTCGCAGGGTGACATACACTCACATCTATGGACACTTTTGAGTAGTCAATACACCTACCAACGTGTGTTTTTGGACCGTGGGAGGAAACTGAACACACAGAGGAAACCCACGCGGACACGGGGAGAACACACCACATTACTCACAGACAGTCACCTGGAGCGTGACACAAACCCACAACCTCCAGGACCCTGGAACTGAGTGACTGTAACACTACCTGCTGCACCCCCCCGTTAGCGATTTATGACCTATAAAAACATTACACCTGATATACATGGAGGCCATTATGCAGTGCTACATTCGAAACAATATCATTTAAATTTGCCACCTGGTCTTTGCACTATGTTAAAATGTTTTTTCCCTTCTCCTGTAAAGGAGCTGAAGCAAGCAATGATAATATTATTCTCAGGTGTTGCTTTGTTTAATCTTAGGATTCCACTATGAAGTCTGCAACGAATCTGAAAAAAAGGACTTTGAGAAAGCCATCGAAACCATAGCAGTTGCTTTCAGCAGCAAGTAAGTGATAATACTGTCATGCAATGTGTGACGGGCCACATGCTTTCTGCTTGTTTTGTAAAATCAGAAAATTTGCAGAAGAGCTATCCCTGTTTTTGTGCTGTGAAAAAGAAAAACACATACAGCCACACTGTTGTTACATCTTGAAAGAGCAACCAAACACAAGTTAAAGGTGTCACTAAATAACAGTGTGCTTTTCAGCTGTTTAATACAGACATGTGACATAGTTAATAATAACGTAAGTCATATGTGTTGAAAGATGTTAATTACAAAAAAACGATAGTAGACTTTGTAGCTTCAGTTTCCATAACAGGAAGCAGATTTGTGGCTTTTGTTTGGCAATTGGCCCTCAACCAAGAAATCAGACTTTTTTTTCCATTTGAGCTGATTACTATCATCAGATGTGCGCATTGAATTGTTCATGCTGTAAACAACCAGCTTTTTCACAACATATTAATATAAGAAAGATACTCAATCTTTTAAAGTTTTAGAAAGCTAGTATTATTACTTTTCCTTTTTTACCATTTAAATGGCCCTGTATTACAGGAGTATTTTGGCATGTCTTCGGGTGTGTGTGTTTTTTTTTTTCTTGAAGAAATTTCTTTAACTGTTAAAATAAATTAAAATATTTTTAGAAATATGGTGTAAAAATTGTTTAATATTATACAATTTTATATATAATAGTGAATATCCATTAGACTTCCTGCATTATATATTATGGTTAATTTTCAAAATGTACTTTTTTTTACCAACTCCACACAAACCATGTTGTAGATAAGCTTCTATTCATTTTGCTTTTATAACAAGTGATTCATGCTATGTTTGAATAAGACTCAATAAACTTATTGGGAGTGGAGAGCAAAAAAATTGAACACTTAAAGGAACTTTTATGTTATTTGTCTTTATTTTACACTTTATTTTCAGTGTATCAGAGCTGTTGATGGGGGAGGTCGACAGCAGCACTCTCTTATCTGTACTACCCACAGAAAAGAGTAGGGTAAGTGTGTGTGATTGTGCGTGTCTTAGCACACTCAAATGTAGTGTCCTTTCACTACTGAGAGGGCAAACTCTTCACTTCCTGTGCATTTTGCAACTTTCAGTCAAGCTTGCCTCATAATGCCAGCAAACTCTCCTGGGGCTCAACATGATCAGAAAGCAAAAAGACACAAGATTATGGGGCTTTTTAATTTACAGATTAGTGTGGTATACAACCCTAGTATTAGAGTGTGGAGGAGTGGAACTGCCTTCCTTGAAGGGACGGAGCACCTTTGCCTACTTTGAAATTTGATGCTGGAAGAGTGGCTTTTTAAAAGCATTTTAGTAAACAGTATTTAATATGTGGCGCATATGGTCAGATTTGAAGAACAGTATGACTGCAGGCCCATAGTGTCATTGTCTGAGTGAGTTTTGAATACAAACATGAATGAAATTATGTGTACATCTTTTAATCATATATTGAACTGAAAACAGCCCTGTGAAGGACTGGCGTCCCCTCCAGGGTGTATTCCCGCCTTGCGCCCGATGATTCCAGGTAGGCTCTGTACCCCCCCGCGACCCTAAATTGGATAAGCGGTTACAGATAATGGATGGATGGATGGATGAACTGAAAACAGTACAAAGACAACATTTAAAAGTTGAAGTTGAGAATATTTATGCATTTATTTATTCATTCATTCATACAAATATGTGCCCATTTTTAAATTGTTGCCAGCAACACATTCCATAAAGTTGGAAAAAAACAACAGAGGACTGGTAAAATTGTGTAGTGCTACAAAAAACGAATTAGGTAAATTGCAACAGGTCAGTGTTATGATTGGGTTTAAAAACAGCATCTCAGATTGTCTGTGTCTTTTAGAAGACATTATTGACTGGCTATGGTGGCACTGCATTACAAAAAGACAAGCTTCCGTAGTGGAAATCAGTTCACTGACTCAAATTCCACTGACTTAAGTCCAATGAATCAAAAATAGAAATTATTTTTGGAAATCATAGATGACACAGGTCAAATTTACATCTTGTACATGATATGAACAAAAATGTTAACACAATATCTGATTGGCTCTTTAAGAGCCAGTGCAGGAGCATGTCTGGAACGTGTTGCATGTACATTATGAGCCTTCCTTGAGGGTTGCGGGTTTAATCCATTTAAGTGAAACCAAAACATATGCAAAATGTTTTCCTTTGCATTATTGATTAAGTGCCAATCCCAATACACAGTCCTATCATGTTATCACCAGAGCCAAGTTTAATACATTAAATGTATCCATGATTTCCACAAATAACATTAAAGTCAGCAAATGAACAGTAATTGTACATTAAAATATGCAGAACTTGGATCTTTATGTATTTTTTTTACTCATTCTTTCACAGCTACAAGTGTGTCTTAACCAACCAGATCAGTTTTATGAAAAAAGTTCAACACTAGTGACTTAAACTGCACAGTTTTTATTATTATGTTTGTTTATATTGGCAGTCTATGGAGAATCTATATAAATCCTCAGGACACGAAGCCTCACAAACACTGAGCGACTCTGAATTTGGTAATATATTCTTCTCTGTCATGAATTTCTTCGTATGCAGTAAGATTTAAGGTGACAGTTTAAACTGCATTTATATTTTGCTCTTGTGTATGTGTGTGTGTACAGTGATGAGTGCAGAGGAGGTGGACATCCTTTTGCAGCGTAGTGAAGGGGGAGTGGACTCTGCTCTGTCTTACGCCAAGACCATATCCAAATACATGAAGGACCTGATTAGCTACGTGGAAAAAAGGATCTCGCTTGGTAACTACAAAGTGCTTTGTAGTATATTGCTATCTGTTGATTACAACTTGGGCGGCATGGTGACACAACAGGTAGTGTCACTGTCACACAGTTTCACCATTCTGGTGACTGTCTATGAGGAGTTTGGTGTGTTCTCCTTCGGTTTCCTCCCAGGGACCAAAAACACACGTAGATTGGCGACTCAAAAGTGTCCATAGGTGTGAACGTGTGAGTGTGTGTCACACTGCGAAGGATTGACGCCCCCTCCAGGGTGTGTTCCCGTCTTGCACCCAGTCATTCTGGGTAGGCTCCGGAACCACCACGGCCCTGAATTGGATAAGCAGATACAAACAACAAATGAATGAATGATTACATCTTCACCTATACAGAGTCTTCGAAGTAAAGCGTGGAACAATAGTGGTGAACTGTCAATTTGGTGAAAGAAATGCAATATCTTGAAAGACCTTGACATATATGCGTACATATTCATATTATGTAAGCTCAAAGTTATACACATTTACATTATACACAAATTTTGATTTATAGTGAATTCGAATTTGACCAACGGGTTTCTTCTGGCTGTAACACTGGGCTACAGAATGGTTCAATATTTTCCTGAATGTTTGTTAAAAATGCCATGTCCAAATTTATTCTTATCTCTTGAATCTGTCACAATTATTTGAGGAAAAACACCATTCCAAATAATCCTGGAAATTTTTATCATGTTCTAGTGCATTCTAATAAACTATAATCGAAAACAGCTGATACTGTAGTTTGCAAATCAGTTACTACTCATTTGCATGTTAGGGCTGGAACCTAAAGCATTGTAAGGACATTTCATATTCAAGTGCTTTCAAGTGCCATTTGCAGCAGTGCAAATTACAAGGAGTTCCACACAGTGAAATGATTGAAGGGGAGGGATAGGCAATTCTGTTATGAATATCTCAAGGCAATTCACTCCAGCAGACACTTCAACAAGCTAGTCTCAGTATATGTGGACCAAGTATGGCTAAATTTTCCAACTCTGTGGTCAGATGTAACCAAAATGGAGCTATTAGTCACAGGAACGTGCCTTCTGATTGCTGAAGGAAATGAGAAGATTTCACCCTCAAGAGCACCCCCCCTGTGGTCAAGCATATTCGTGGGAATGTAATGGTTTGGATGTGTTTTTGGCAAATGGGTCGGGCAGCCTGATTAAAAAAAATAGCATTTACATCAAGAATCCGGTTTAAAATTGCTGGCAGTTTGCAAAAAGCTTGTCAAAAGTTATAAGAACTTTTGATTGCTGTGATGACAAATAAAAGCATTGCCAATGATTACATAAAATGTAAAAACAAACTTAGAAATAGTTAATATTTGTATACGTTTATATCTATAACCAATTCTTGAAAAGCAACCTTGAAACCAAAATGTCACTGGTTTGGAGTAGGGAAAGTGAAGGTATAGCACTTTCTCCTCGCTAAACAATTTAGGTGCCTTCTGAGCAACTGCTCTATGGGTGTCGCAATGGCTGCTTGCCCCCAGTGTGTGTTTGTGTGTGTTAGTGTTTACTGCCACTTATGGGTTAAATGCAAGGTACATATTTTGTTGTATTTCTGTGCAATGAGAGTACAAGCATGTTTACATTTTTTTACGTTTCCAGCCAGAAAAAAAAATATCATTCAAATAAAAATTCAAAATCATTTAAAATAAAATTTACAGAGTGTATACAGGAACAAGTGCTTAATCAGCAATAGAATATTCTGATGCTGATGAGGTATCAGATATTATATAAGCTGACAATTGTTTTTATTACAGAGGTAGAGTTTTCCAAGGGCCTTCAGAGATTGTACCAGGCTTGTAAACAGACCATTACACAGGTGAGTTATAAACTTGACTCTAGTTTGTAATCAACTCTCATTTGATTATTTTTATGATTCGTCCATTTTTCTTTCTTCTTCTCTTCCTCTGCAGCCACACATGCCTTTTTTCTCCATCTACTCTCTGGCTCTGGAGCAGGACCTGGAGCAGAGTGCTGGGGTTCAGCAAGCTTCAAACACCCTACTCAGCCAGACTTTCATACAGGTAAACTACTCCATCACCTTGGTCATCATTCTCAGTAGCATCTTCCATAAGGTTGCGTTCACCTGGCAGAGCAGATTTAACAAAAAATGGAAAATTTTAATGGAATGTAGCAGTGACTTCATGTCTATTACCAGTGCCACAGTTATTTGTTTGCATGTTCAGATAAAATAATTTTTCCCAAGATTTTCTTTGCTGATTTTTCTAAATGACAGGTATTATGACACTGGGGCTTCCTTAAGGTTTATTGATGGTTCTGTCTGTAACTATCCCCACAGCCTTTGACACATCGTAAGCAGGAGCATGAGAAGAAACGAAAAGAGATAAAGGAAATGTGGCTCAAAGCTAAGAGAAAACTGGTGAGTTTCACATTGATGTCTGAGCAGTTTCAGAGTACACTATAGCCAAACTTTGTATTTAACCTGGTATAAAGTCATTGCGTGTTTTTACTGATAATGATGGTAATGTGTTCGCAGATGGAGTCTGAGGCTAACTTAAAGAGGGCTAAGCAAGTCTACAACACTCGCTGTGAGGAGTACGAGAAGGCCAAATCAGCAGCTAGTAGAGCAGAGGAAGAGGGCAGCAGCTCCACTACAAAAGCACTGGATAAGAAGAAACGCTTGGAGGAAGAGGCACGCAATAAGGTCGGTTCTCTGTCTACAAATCCCAGTTACACAAGAATCGGAATGAATGCACGTGGTCATAAATGTAAACGATTTTCATGTGCTTATAGCGTGCAAATAATTAGTAGGTATTTGGGAATCTGTCAAAAAGTATATGTTTTGTTAATAATTTTCAGGTTATAACCAACAAATGTACAAAGAAATATTTCCAATGTTTTTACTGGTTTATAATTAAAAGAAAAAGGGATGTAAAGCAGTGTTAAATATATATATAAATATATATAAAAAATGATCAATGATCTCTCATTCTTTCCCTGTGTCTAATGTCTCTGTCTCTTTTTCAGGCTGAGGAAGCAGAGGCTACATACCGCACATGTATTGCAGATGCCACCACAGAGCACCAGGAACTGGAGCACACCAAGGTTACTGTGCTGAGACAGATCCAGGAGGTCATCAAGCAGAGTGACCAGATGCTCCGTTCTGTGAGTGTCTCACACAAATAAATAAAAAAATGCATGCTACACATCATTTAGACCCGCACCATATGTTGTAGTGAATCAATTCCAAGCCTGAATGCACGTCTTTTACCAGTAGTTTGAAAAAAGTCCTCTCCTTGTTAGTCTTTATTAAGCTGAAATACACAAAAAAGCGTAGACTGCTAAAATACCTTGAAATTTCCAGTTTGCTATGTGTTACCTTTCAACAGCTTTAATAGTGAGCAGTGATATTTATGAACCATGTGGTGGTTCAGGCAAAGATAAAGTTACAATTTATAGAATAAACATACAAGTATTTACAGAGGTAACACCATTGGCTCACATGTGAGAGACCTGGGTTCGATACCAGGTCTGGGCAACCAATCTGTGCTACGCAAATAAGAGTCCTTGGGCAAGATTCCTAACACTGCATGTAATACCAGTAACCTAAGTTGCTCTGGATAAGAGCGTCTGCCAAAATGCCTTAAATATAAATGCAAGTATTTGATTGCTATAATATGGTGGTAAAATAGCTTAATAATCTTTTAAGACTACTATAATAAGAAGTGGCTATTTAAAAGAAAATGCTTATGCTTTTTCCAGGCTACTATTTCCTATTATCAGACCATGCATATGCAGACAGTGGCCCTACCCGTGCACTATCAGACACTGTGTGAGAGCAGTAAACTGTATGATCCTGGACAGCAGTACGCCACCCACGTCAAAGACCTGCAGATGAGCGAGGAGCCAGAAGTACATTATAATTTTGAGCCCTATTCATCCATCAGCAGCCAGTATGTTTTACACAAAATCTTTTTTATATATTAGAATGTGAATTTCATTTTCATTTGAGATATTAGAGTGAACATAATCAATGTGCTAATGATAAATTATTAACATCACACCTTTAACACATTTTCTTAGTTAGACCCTTCACAATTTCAAGCAACAAGTCTGACTTTAGCTTTCTCATTCATTTTTTAATTCATTGACTGTAACCACTGGTATGTTTATTATAGAATAGTGAAATGTATTGCTATTTTACATGAAAACATTATTTAGGGTTATATTTGATGTGGTTAATTGAGCAGTTAATAAATTGTTTTAATCATTAAACTTTCCCCCAAAAACTATGCAAAACCATTATCAAACCCTTACTAATCTAATTTAGGGCTCACTACTGTTTGTACTTACTTGTAAAGTATGGGTTGACTGTGTGATTGTAATTGTAGGCAGGCAGCCAGACTGCGCAGTGACAGTTCCAACACAGATGCCCACAACAGCACTGAAGCACCAGTCACTGAAGATCCAGCCTCCACACAGAAAGATGAACAAAGAAAGGGTATGTAGACATTTTTTCCCTGGTAGTGTATAAGTGGATTAAGTCAGACCTAAGATGAGGTGTTGGAAATGTTTGTATGCATTGTGTGTCTAGACGTCTATAATGTATTAAAATCCCTGATGAACACTATTGTAACACTTTACAATAAGGGCACATCATTCATGGTTGTTTCCATCATTACTCAATGATTAATTGTAACTTAATCATGTTACCAACTTGTTAAAGAAATTAGATTCAATCACCAAACCTCTGTTCAGATTTAAAACAAAATTTGAAGCCTTTGGCTGTTTCATATGATTCAGAATTTTATCATGAGATACGATATGTGGTATAATTATTGATATTGGTCACTCCCACAGCACGAGGACACATGACCCACAAATCATGGGGCTCCACTGTGAGCGACACAGACAGTGTGTGTGGGGGCAGTGGACTGGGCTCCCCCACCACCAGCACAGGTATATTGCGTTGAATCAAGTTTAATACGTAAATAGTTACCCCCTTTGCTGCAAGACTGATTTCTCTTTTCATGATGTTGCAGGTGACATCAGTAAAATGGCTCGAACTGCGTCAACGGGAACGATGTCGTCAAATGAGGATGTAGATGAGAAGGATGGAAACATGACTTCTTTTGAAGCGCCCAGTAAGTCTAGATTTTAAATCATTTACAGTGTGTTATTCAGACATGTATTCCAGACAATTTCCTAAACCCTGAGTAAGTGTAAGCCTGAAGTAAACAGGATTGTTATGCTGAAGCACTATTAGCTCTTCATTATAGTCCACAATTACCCTGAAACCCAGAGAGAAGGAAAATTTCGGCAGAAATCTTGCAAAACATTACTTCATTCATCCTCTCTTCAGTACGGTGCAGTCGTCCTGTCCCCTTTGCAGAAAGGCACCCCCAAAGTATGATGTTTCCACCCCCATGCTTCACGGTTGAGACGGTGTTTTTGGAGTTGTACTCCAAGCTCTGTTTTGGTCTCTTCTGACCACATCATCTTCTCCCATGCCTCCTCTGGATCATACAGATGGCAAATGGCAAACTTTGAACGGGCCTGAACATTTGCTGGCATGAGCAGGGGACCCAGGATTTTAAATCATGACAGCGTAGTGTGTTACTAACGGACATATTTGAGTCTGAGGTGGCAGCTCTCTTCAGGTCATTGACCACGTCCTCCCATGTAGTTCAGGGCTGATTCTTGACCTTTCTCAGAATCATCCTTACCCCATGAGGTGAGATCTTGCATGGAGCCCCAGACTGAGGAAGACTGACAGTCATCTTATGTTTCTTCCATTTACTAATAATTGCACCAACAGTTGTTGCCTTCTCACTAGGCTGCTTGCCTATTGTCCTGTAGCCCATCCAAGCCTTGTGCAGGTCTACAGTTTTGTCTCTGGAGTCCTTAGACAACTCTTTGGTCTTGGGTATGGTGAAGAGGTTGGAGTGTGATTGAATGAGTGTGTGGACAGGTGTAATTAATACAGGTAGTTAGTGCAGAATAGGAGGGCTTCTTAAAGAAAAACTAACAGATCTGTGAGAGCCAGAATTCTTGCTGGTTGGTAGGTGATCAAATACTTATTTCATGCAATAAAATGCAAATTAATTTTTTAAAAAATCATGCAATGTGATTGCAACGGTGTCTCTCACAGTTGAACTGTACCTATGATAAAAATTACAGACCTCTCCATTCTTTGTAGGTGGGAAAACTTGCAAAATCGGTAGTGTCAAATGTTTATTTTCCTCACTGCTCATATACTATGTAAAACATGCCAATAAAAGCAGTATTCACTATTTAAAAGCATGAGTATTTTGCAATTCAAGCAATTTAGGACAGTTTCTGTTTCCATATGTGGCAGAGGACACGAAAAACCCTTAAGGTCTGAATTTAACAGACATGCTAAATAAATAAACCAATCAATCAATCAATCAATCAATAAAAATAATGATGCAGACCCTTAATCTAAGAGAGTTAGATACTAATGTACTTACTTACTTACTTACTTTATGGCTCCCAAAGGAAATTTGGCAGGCAGTAGCAAAAATACAGACAAAGCACAGCTTAAACTTTATATAAAAAGTGTGTGTGTGTGTGTGTTGTATGACTATAAATAAATTTGCATAAAATACAAATGCCTCATAACTATAGGAATATATAAAAATGGAATACATGAAGATAGAAATGTGTAAAAAATTGCTTAAATGTCAATACATTGTATTCTGAAATTAAAGAATGCTTTGGCATTACACATCTTGGATTGTTTGATTTTCTAGAAAAAAATAGCCATATTTCTTTGGAGAAACCTTTGTCCTATTTTTATGTTCCTTTCTGTGAGGGGGTCTTGTGCATGCTGCATTGAAAACCTCCATTTAAATGATGCTACGATTGTGTAACTTTAAATATAGTTGCTAAACAAGCGAGATTGGCACAGAATACTGTCCCATTTGTGGGGCAAGTGGTGGAACGTGCATAAGCCAGATGGATAGCAAAAATATGTGGCCTTTTGTATTCTAACTACTTCTTGTCTTGTTTCATTTCCTGTATGATCTGACATCTCATTCTAACCTTTTTCCTTTCAGACATGAATGGTATTGAGCCTGAGATCGTAGTGCCCACTGGACCATTTCGCAACATCGGTCTGTCCAAAGCTGCGCAGACTCACAAACTGCGGAAACTGCGCTCTCCTGCCAAGTGCCGTCAGTGTGATAGCTATGTGTACTTCCAGGGGGCTGAGTGTGAGGAGGTGAGGCCACTTTGAAGCTCTGCTTCTAAGGGTGTGGCTTGCTACAATGATTTAGCAACAACTCCCAGGCAGTAAATGTACTTCATTTGTGTTATTGTTCACAAAAAATGCATAATTCTAAACAATATTGTAATATAGATAATACAATAGATAAAGATGATCACATTTCAAGTCCTGGATACCAAACATAAGTGTACAATACGGAATAAAAAATAAATAAGTGAGACCTTGGCAAGAGTAACAAAGCTATTTCAATATATAAAATATAAAATGTCTATTACCAATTAAATACACCTCAAATATATCGTAAAATTGAAAAGCTATATTACTAGTAGTTAATGGATTGATTAATTTTTTATTACATTTTATTGTTCCATTATGAAGCATTACTTTATCTGACAGTGAATAATACTGTATTTTTGTGTAACTTGACAAAGGGGAAGGTGTCTTACTTGTTTCTCTTGACCCGCTCCAGTGTTTCCTGGCCTGCCATAAGCGCTGCTTAGAAACTCTGGCTATTCAATGTGGTCATAAGAAACTGCAGGGCCGGCTCCAGCTGTTTGGGCAGGAATTCTCCCAGGTGTCCAAAAACAGCTCTGACGGCATCCCCTTCATCATCAAGAAGTGCATCTGTGAGATAGAGAGGAGAGCCCTGAGGATGAAGGTAAGTGATAAAGCTGGAAGCCAGTAGGTGCACCTTATCTACGGAAATGATCCCCTGCTGAACGTGCCTCTCTTCCTCTCTTCCTTCTTCTGACCTTAGGGCATCTACCGGGTGAACGGGGTGAAGACAAGGGTGGAAAAGCTTTGTCAGGCCTTTGAGAATGGCAAAGAGCTGGTGGAGCTGTCCCAGTCCTCTCCACATGACATCAGCAACGTACTCAAACTCTATCTGAGACAAGTATGCCTTATTTGCCAAACGTGCTTTACTGACAGATATGATTGTCTGTGATTAGTACATTTGGGCAAATTCTGACTTTAAACAGCTGGAATCAGAATCCATCCATCCATTATCTGTAACCGCTTATCCAATTTAGGGTCGCGGGGGGTCCAGAGCCTACCTGGAATCATCGGGCGCAAGGCGGGAATACGCCCTGGAGGGGACGCCAGTCCTTCACAGGGCAACACAGACACACACACATTCACACCTACGGACACTTTCAAGTCGCCAATCCACCTGCAACGTGTGTTTTTGGACTGTGGGAGGAAACCGGAGCACCCGGAGGAAACCCACGTGGACACGGGGAGAACACACCAACTCCTCACAGACAGTCACCCGGAGCTGGAATCGAACCCACAACCTCCAGGCCCCTGGAGCTGTGTGACTGCGACACTACCTGCTGCACCACCGTGCCGCCCTGGAATCAGAATCTTTAATTGTAATTTCAACACAAAAAGTAAGCAAATTTGTGTTTGGTTGATTATTTCTTTGTTGTAACAATGCTTGTTGGCAATAAATCTTATACCATTGGAAAGCCTGTTAATTTTCCTTTTAAATAGTGCCACATTTGTAAGGAACATTCATTTGTGGGATGAGCCGTAGAGCTGAGTATGTGAATTCCGCCCATGAAAAATTTGCCAAATCCTCTCTGCCATTGCCAAACAGCTTATTTTGTGTGATGGTGTGGGGTGGCATCTCCCTCACTGGAAAATCAAGGCTTGTCATCATTGGAGGCAGTCTCAAACAGAGAGATATCGAGATGAAATTCTGTAACCAGTGACAATCCCATAACTCCACAGTCTCTGACCAAACTCTATCCTCCAAGATGACAACACTCGCCCCCACAGAGTGGTGTTTATCAGAGACTACCTACAGAATTTGGGAGTGGAGAGGATGGAATGGCCTGCCTGCAGTCGTGACCTCAACCCCATTGAACACTTGTGGGATCAGCTTGGGTGTGCTGTTCATGCCATGTTGTGTTGCTGCTCAGCCATGTTGTGTTGGCCTTGTTGTTTCTTCAAACTTCAATCATCCAGTCCACCAAATGTGTTAATGGCAGAGAGGATTTGACAAATTTTTCATGGGCGCAACTTACATACTCAGCTCTACTGCTTACAAATGTGGCACCATTCAAAAGGGAAATGAACAGGCTTTCCAATGGTATAAGATTTATTGGCAAGAAGCATTGTTAAAACAAAAATAATGTAACAAACACAAATTTCCTTACTTTCTGTGCTATATTTATATACAAGTACACAGTAAAAACGAAATTACGTTCCCCCAGGACCAGAGTGCACAACCTATTTGCAAAATGATTATAACTGAATTCTGTAGTAATACATAGAAATCATTTCAATTTATTCATTTTTTATTACCTAACATATACCATCCAATATTTTTTATGTTTCTGACATACTGGACTAAAAGTACTACGCTAAGGACAGTAAAGGCATTTGAAACTTGGGAATATCTGATATTGGTTGTTATAGGTAGCAGTATGTTATGCAGTGTCACAAATCATGTAATCGATCCTACTTGATATCATATTACAAAACGTGTTTATATCATGTGTGCCTCATATCCCCTTTACAGAAATTATAGTGGATATTTAATATGTTTTATAATCACCTAGATCTGAAGCAAAGAGAAAAGTTGATGATACAAACACTGCTCACTACCACAGTCAAATGTTTTGTTTTTTTCATCTAGCTTCCAGAGCCCATAATGCCCTTCCGCCTTTACAGCAGTCTCATGGGCCTGGCTAAGGAGAGCCTAGCCCTAGTGGGGCCTGAGGGGGCTGAAGCTGGGAAAGGGCCAGACCTGGTGGATCTGGGTTTGGAAACAGACCCTGAGCTCATGGTCATAGTGCACAGACTGAAGGAGCTTCTCATAGATCTCCCCAAAGTTAACATCACCACGCTACGCTACATAATACGCCACCTACGCAGGTAAACAAGACCACTTCCTCTGGGTCACTAACACGCCACAGGCATTCATACAAACCTGCTGGCTTTTGGTTTGCATATACAATATACATATTGGTTTTTGGTTTTGTATATTGGCCATTTGTTTCATTTTATTGCAGTAATATGTCATTTTAAAAATGTACATTTACAAAGATTTTATAGATAAAATTGAAGTATATATAAACAAAGTGTTACATTATTATGTGACATAACCTTTAAATCATTGTTTATATCTCACTGTAGAATTGCAGAACTAGAAGAAGACAATAAGATGAGCCCCAGTAACTTGGGTATTGTGTTTGGGCCCTCACTGATGCGGCCTCGGCCCTCTGGTGCCACAGTATCCCTCTCGTCTTTGGTGGATTACCCTTACCAAGCTCGCATTGTGGAGTCCCTCATTGTGTTTTACCCCACTATCTTTCCATCCGACTCACACAGCACAGGCAGCACCAGTATAGTCCACACCCCATCTCTACAACAGGTGTGTTTGATTGTGTGTGCATACATGTATGCAGTGATGCTCAGTGCCCAAATGAACTGACAACAGAGATTTAATGTAATGTTATTAGTTTATTTTTTAATGCCCAAGTACAAAACAAAGGCTACGTTCACACAGCAGGTAAAAGTGGCCCAAATCTGATTTTTTTTTCTGCTGTTCACACTGTATGTATAATATGACCTATATCTGGCATCAGTCTGAACAGACCATGCACCTGAACTGACCCGCATGCGCAAAGGACGATACTTTAGGCGCTGACCAGAAGGAAATATCAATCTGTTTCATACAAAGCACTTTCATTTTTGAAATGAAGGAATAGAACCGGGTTGTGCAGCGCTGTATCACAAAACCTCCTTTTTCTTTTTTCCATATGAGCTCTATGTTAAGAACAGAGTATTAATTAAAGACTGTAGAGAATGTTAAAATGTGAAAGGATGTTCCTTTCACTCCAAGCACAAATTTCCTGGGTCTCTCACGAACAAGAGGTCTCCAAATAGAAGCAGATGAGTGCTGACATAATTTAATAGTTTATTAATAGTTTAATATCTCCATGATCCATATTTATACTGTTTCTTACGGAAAAAAAACAATATAAAACTGATATAGAACTACTAAAAACTAACCTTTTATCCTGTATGTTTTATGAAGATTACTTTATACAAATTTCCACGAGTTTTATTTTCTCATAAATGAGTGACAGGAACCTGGATTAAGAAGTTTCACATATTTTTCATTTCCCAATATTTTTTACAAAACATAAATGCTTTTACTTGGCCATTTCCACATCCTAAACACTTCAAATTAAAATGAAGAATGCTTTGGACCGTTGTCCGGAGATCATTCTCAGTGGCTAGAGTGACATAAAAGTCACATGAATTCCAGTCTGGCCGTTCAGACAGTCGCATTGCTGCAGATCGGATATAGATTGGATCTCAATACCACATATGAAAGTGGCCCACATCAGCCACACAAACAACACATTTGTGACACATATGTCGAAACAACTTTTACCTGCTGTGTGAACGTAGTCAAAATGGCAAATAAAGATCTCGGGGGAAACACTGGTGTGTGTGTGTGTGTGTGTGTGTGTGTGTGTGTGTGTGTGTGGGATGAGACCTTTGCCTCCAGTGGTCAAGGATAGTCTAGTGGACAAGCCCTTGACTGGCTTTTTACCGACATGGAAAAAAAAATAAATCAGTGCATTTTAACTAAGTGACATTTACAGAATTTCCTGGTTACTTCCTGGAAGCAGTCACATGACAGTATGTGAATTTACAGAAAGACATAGCATATTTTGGGTTCATATTTAAAAGCATATTTTTGTGTCTAAATGGGTGGTCCAAACGTTTTAACAATACATACTGTATGATCGACTCTGATCCCTTTTCAAGGACAAAATGTGGAAATACAAGTTTAAAAAATGGTTGTTGTGGTGTTTATATTACATTGGAATTTTTAACTGAAAAATAATTACAAAACAAAATATGTGAACAAAAAAATTGTCCTATGTTGCTTGTTCGGCCTGTTTTATCTGTCTCATAATTTGGCTTTATAGTTTACTGGATCTGGGCTAGGGTTAGCCTACCAACCCACAAACTGAAATAAGAAAAACCAGTCAGTCTTTAGTGGGTTAAGTCAGAAAACACGAGAAAAAACAAGGTGTTCTGATTTTGTGCTTTTTACATTGAGGTGCCCATTAACTTTAACTAAGTTGCCATTAGCCTGGGTTAGAGAGGTCAAAATCCCTGTGCCAATAGGGTGTGGAACAGTTGGAGCTGCATATTCTCTGAAATGATGAAGCATTTCTATTCCCAAACTAGTCATGCAACATGGAAAGCACTCTGTATATTAAGGCAGCACTAAATTACATTGTTGATGTGCAGGAGAGCAGTGTGGATGGAGAGGACTCTGGGACAAATGATGGAGATGAAGCCGATCACACAGAGGAACATGGAGAAACTGAGGCAACGAAGATTCATGAGGGCCATGGTGAGACATACTAGAATATCTGAATATTGTTGTCATTTTATCATAAGATTACGAGTGTGGGCCGACACATATCCAATGTCCTTTATATACATTTCATAATGAATAATATATAGCAGTTTCTGAATTGTTTTCATTTAATGTTTATCGTGTTCAAGGGATTGTTTTATAAATGATTGTGTTACTTTAACAGAAGGCTCCACAGGCACATTGGGTTCTCTGGAGCACAGCCTGGACTCAGACTCTGAGTTGGACGATGAAGCAAGAGCAGAAGCACAAACCCTCAGCCCCACAGACCAGTATAATATCGAGGACACTGCCCATCCCCCTACAGTCACTGATCATCACAGTCCCTCTGGCTCAGACAGTGAGCCCCCTGCTCTACCTGACAGTGAGCCCCCTGCTCTACCTGACAGTGAGCCCCCAGACCTCCATAGTACAGAGGAGTAGGAGGCAGCAACTCACTGACCTCACTATTACACCAGTCAACCAAATGACGCATCCCGTATCCTTACTCAGGTGAAAATGGCAGTGGCAGTGCACTAGAAGAAGTAAAAAAGTTTTAATATGAGCTTCAGTAGATCTGTTTTTTTTTAATAAACATCAAGTACTAGTATATGGAGGACTGAAAATGACATAAGAATGAATTAATGAATAAATGTTTAATATATATAAATAACTGAATAAATATATATATTTTGTCATGATAAAGGACATATTAAATATCTCAAATCTGTTTTTATATTTTTAAAAAATCAGCTTTAATTTGAGCATATGTTTATGTATGTATTTCAACATTTATTTATTTCTGCATTTATTTATATATGTATTTAATTATTTGTATATTTCTGTATCTCTATGTTAATTGGATGTGTGGTCCTAACCTACCTCTAAAGCAGGATTGGTCAATTTGGCAAAGTAACAGCTCAGTGGCTCTTGTGATTTACAGATTTGAGATATTTAAGTATGCTCACACAATTAACATACAGCAGACATATACAGAAAATAATAAAGAGAAATATGGAAATACATAAATGTAGAATTAATAAGTAAAAATATTTTTGAATGAACAAATAAATACAGAAATAGCCTAGATTCAATTTGATGTATGAAATTATAGAAATAGATTCAGAATATATATTCAAGTATGTCCTTTTTAATGACATAAACCTTTTTATTATTTTTTAAATATATTTATTTCTATATTAAAGTATATATTTGTGTATTCATTAATTTATTCATTCATTTTTATTTTCATTTATTTTTTTGTCCTCCAGACTAGTAGAGGTGCATGGTATGAACATAACTTATAATGTGTAACATACCTAATAAATAACAGGCTGTGAGAATACTCATTGTCCATTTGATTAGGTCAACATACCAAACTTGCCACATATATATATCACAAGGTTTCTGGAAAAATACCCTATCAGCTCTTCTGTAAACCCTGGTTATAAAAAACATACATCGTTATATTTGAGGTCATTTTGAGGGGTTTAAAATGAGTTCTGCTTTATTTTGTTGGATTGAGCCAAACATCTACAGGAACTCATCTGGAGCATTTGCATCAGGGCAATGTTCTTACCAACAAACCAATAAGATCAGTTAAGGGTCCCTATGCAAATTAGACCTTTTTATCAGTACTGGCAAATGTCAACATCAGTCCGCAGTAACAATAGCTATATTGTGTAGCTGTGGGTACTAGAGCAGTGAAGTGCTGTATTATAATGATCCAGGTGCTGTTTGGAAGCGCTTTGTCTTCTGGATGATATTTATGGGGCAGTTTATTTTACTATAACTTGCCTCAGGAATTTTTTTTTATAGAGCAACATATCAATACCTTTCACAACATATGAACATGTTTGAAAAAAATGGATATTTAAGCGATTTTAATACTGTTAGATGGGAAGGTTGAAAGTGAGTTTTATTCTTTGGTCATTTCAGTTTTCATTTAATTGTATAAATTTGCGAAGCTTTAGTAGATCGCATGCTTTCTGTACTTGTAGATGCAGACTGGGTAAAATATGTTCATAAATACTCTGTACTGCCAAATAAATTGTTTTATTATAATTTTAATAAAAATGATTCTTTAAAACCTGACACAGGGGATATGGGTTTCTACTTTTAGTTTACATATGTATGTTGTGTTTAGGTGGTACGGTGGTGCAGCAGGTAGTGTCACAGTCACACAGCTCCAGGGGCCTGGAGGTTGTGGGTTCGATTCCCGCTCCAGGTGACTGTCTGTGAGTAGTTGGTGTGTTCTCCCCGTGTCCGCGTGGGTTTCCTCCTCGTGCTCCGGTTTCCTCCCACAGTCCAAAAACACACGTTGCAGGTGGATTGGCAACTCAAAAGAGTGTGTGTGTCTGTGTTGCCCTGTGAAGGACTGGCGCCCCCTCCAGGGTGTATTCCCACCTTGTGCCCAATGTTTCCAGGAAGGCTCTGGACCCACCACGACCCTGAACTGGATAAGCGGTTGCAGATAATGAATGTTGTGTTTAGTAAAATATTGTTACCTCGCTTTGGGCTTAGATACTGTAGACAAATAAAATGCAGATGATTAATATTATACTTGCTTGTTTTTTATATACAGGGAAAGACAGAAGTCGCAGGACACCCTTTAATTTCTTTGATATGCTACATGACCACCTTCCCATTGGAAAGACTTGACCTTGATCCAATATGGCAGCTTTCAAGATGGTGGCTATGTTCCGGACATAACCTAAAAGCCCCCTCACCCTTTACTTGCTGGGGTATTCAGATAAAAGGGTGTCCTGCGGCTTTTGACTCGCCCTGTATTTACAGATAATTGCTATATATCAAAAGTGTAAATGGTGGTGCTCTGGCAATTCCATTAATTATATCGTAAAAGGCCATTATAATATTTAATCGATAAATTCAATGTGCAACATAAATGAATACAGAAGTGTTTGAAATATTCATGCCAGACCTAGCAGATGCTCTTTCATTTCTAGATCGTGTTTGTGGTTAATCATATTCCTATGGCCTTCATTTAAGCTACTGTCAGAACTTGACCTCCTAAATCTAACGCTGATATTAGAATATCAATATTATACTTGCAAAACTTACATGCAACAAGCAATACAGTTACAGTTAAAATACAACAAATGAGACATTTTTAGTTGAGAGTAATCAGTCCTAGAAGGTTATGACAGTTCCTATCTGACTTATGCAGGAAAGCAAGCTTGTCAGAAACATAAAATAATTTTTTTTACTGAGAGAATTTCGAGAAAGGGGTCATGTAGGGTAACTATAGGGGAAATTGATATATATTCACACTTAATTACTTTTGAAAGAGTTCTTTTTCTATTTTCTTTGACTCGATTTATAACACTGATTACAAATCAAGAGTTTTAAAAAATTCTGTAAAAATCAAATGCCATAAAAAGTTCTCTGTATGAAGCAGATCATTACATTCAAAATCTCTCGTTAAACATGTAGTTTCTTGTTCGACATATATATTTAAATTTGTTTATTAAACACTCTACAAAAGTTTAACACCTGCTTTATATAAGTGGATGTTTAATAGGTTACTCATTCTGTCTGTAAAGGCTTGATTGGGGAGGAGTTTTATGGAAAGTAACCAAATGTTAACCTACCCTGACCAAACTTCATCAAACAAAGGTGCAGTGTTGGCTTAATTTAAAACAAGAGAACAGTGTGTGGTTTATATTCCCCAGAGGATGTTGGTACATGAAACTTGATGGCTTTCCGAAAAAGAAGAAAAAAGGTCAGTGGCTTCCATTCTCTACCTTCCAATGCTTTGCATTTTAGCTCCTTCACAATACTTTATTAAATTTGATAACTGTGCATTATAATGTACTTTTGTAAAGGATGCAGATTTAATTCAATACAAATCTTTTGTAGGAAAAAAAACCTGCTCAATTCTAAAAGATAATCCATGCTGAAGGTTGCACAGGTACAGGGCTAATGCTGATAGAACCTTAAGTGATGACTTAATCTCACTTTTTTATTTTTCAAAGATGTAGCTCCAGTTCATTAGGTTTCATCATTTTTTACAATAATAATAATTTTAGCCAGTACTTTAGCAGATGCATGTTACATGCCCCAGCCTTTGATCATCATCATATGTGCTAGATTTAGAGCTCTTATAGGGATAATGTATAGAAATAAGAGGTTGATCTCTGTGCTTCCAGGTGCTTAGCACCAGATTTTCTGCCATGGGCACAGTGGTTTGCCAGGTGCCCTCCCCCCGCCCCCAAAACCGGTAATAGACTTCTCTACAAGCATACACTGTATTTATTGGATTATGACAGCAGAAAAAGTTAAACTGAAAAAAAAAAAGAAATGTGGTTTTAAATCATTAATGTGGGTTGAAATAAAAGTGACTTGACACGTAATCAGCTGTGTACATACATTTCTAGTGCATGATTTTATTTTAAAACCAGAGAATAAAACAATGCCTCAGAACACAACAGCAGCAGTATTAAATAATTCTTCAATATAATTCTTGTTATAATTGCAAAAGATTTACTACTTTTTTTGTGTTTTTTTTTTTTTTTTTGCTTTTTTGGCAGTAGTTAATCCACCAACGACGCTCTGGCCGTGAAGTTCTCTCAGGCCATACTTACTATACCTCAAGAATTTTTAAGCAACTCTGTGTCTGCGTCTGCGGTCAGATCCAATTCAAAATTTGGGTGCCAAGGTATGTTCCCTTGTGCGAGGCAAATTTTTCTCTTGGCATGCAAGGAAATTATAGTACCACTAAAAAATTTTACTTCTCCTGCACGAGTTAAATTAGATAATGATTAATCCTGCAGTTTTTTCCAGAGCATGGTTAAACAGCCGCAGGGCTATCAACGCCGGTTTAGGTCAGTCTATAATCGTACTTTAATTTCAACACATGATTTTTTTGTTTATCAAGTTAATATTAATTGTTTAGCACAACGCAATTGTTTCACTCTCAATTACAAACATTTAATGAAAAGCACTTGCCAATATCGCAGCATAAATTAATCCAAATCAGAGTTGGAAATTCTCACCAGCACATGGGCAACCTCATGACAACAAACAGGAACTTTAACTTTAAACAGTGGGTGCCAATATGTATTGAATTTTTAACTTCCTTTGTAGTCATTACTGTGTGCTCAGGTACAAGCTGAAAAAAAACAACAACATATTATGTTAACATAAAGGTTCAGAGCAAAATGTTGCAAACTAGATATCAATAGAAAGCAATAATTGTTGTTATTTAAACGCCATTAAACAAAGAATCAAATATATCACCTGCCAGAAGTGTCATGCCCATCTGTACTACAATGATGGATCACATGATGTTCTGTACTTGAATTCTTGATGGTCTTTATGCCAACATTTGGTTCATCTGTGTGTGATCAGAGCACTGTGGTTTTTTTGGGAAAATATAAAAGTTGGGTGGCACGTTGGCGCAGCAGGTAGTGTCTTAGTCACACAGCTCCAAGGACCTGGAGGTTGTGGGTTCGGGTCTGGCTCCAGGTGACTGTCTGGGAGGAGATTGGTGTGTTCTCCCAGTGTCCGCATGGGTTTCCTCCGTGTGCTCCTGTTTCCTCCACTGTCCAAAAGCACACATTGGTAGGTGGATAGGCGACTCAAAAGTGTTCATAGGTGTGTGTGTGTGTCTGTGTTGCCCTTTGAAGGACTGGCCCTGGACCCACTGCAACCCTGAACTGGATAAGCGCTTACAGACAATGAATTAATGAGCAAATTAATGAATAGTAAATTACATATTTTGTGAAATATATGAGCCCAGACACTAAAGTGGAATTCCACTGATTTGTGTGAACATGTGAACCCAATAAAAGCAGTAAATACACAAAAGTTATTATAAAAAATATTTTATGAATATGATGCCTGAAATACTATTTTAAAATTTTAGCATAAAATATATGTTTCAAATTTTACAATGAAGTGAGTTATGGAGGGATTTAAAGTGAAAATAGTCCCCAAAGAGGACTTCTTTAGTTAGACTTACTGTTTATTGATCACGGTATTACATCATGGCCATTTCTTATGAAAATTAGAATAGACAAATGGGTTCACTGGTGGGTTTGGATAATAAATATAATAACTGTATTTGTGAAGACTTCTTGACTGTTTTTGTTTCAGCACTGAGAGACTTTGTTTACAGACTAAAGGCAGGTGTTTCCTGTTAAAATGTAGTGGACTTACTAGGAAAAAGATAGGGAAATAATTCTTGTGTAGTTTATCAGCTTTGTCTAACAATCTAAACATTAGTTATTTTTTTTATGAAACAAAATTGAGGATCCCAATAATATGAATTCTGTAAATCCATCCATCCATCCATTATCTGTAACCGCTTATCCAATTTAGGGTCGCGGGGGTCCAGAGCCTACCTGGAATCATTGGGCGCAAGGCGGGAATACACCCTGGAGGGGACGCCAGTCCTTCACAGGGCAACACAGACACACACACACTCACTCACACACTCACACCTACGGACACTTTCGAGTTGCCAATCCACCTGCAACGTGTGTTTTTGGACTGTGGGAGGAAACCGGAGCACCCGGAGGAAACCCACGCAGACACGGGGAGAACACACCAACTCCTCACAGACAGTCACCCGGAGCGGGAAACGAACCCACAACCTCCAGGCCCCTGGAGCTGTGTGACTGCGACACTACCTGCTGCGCCACCGTGCCGCCATTCTGTAAATCATCTTCAAAAAATGTTTTTTGTTTAATTATCCCAATTCATTACACCATCACAAATTATGAATTTATAAATGTAAAAACAGTCTCAAACAAAAAAATCAGACAACAAGGACAAGGCCAGGACTTTTAAATCAGCAAATGGTGGATTGAGTGGAGAAAATCTGAAGCCACATTTAAGCCATTTGGCTTTTCTTTCTTTAAGACATTCTTTATAACTTTACTATAAAAACCTCAAAAACTGTGGTGATTATAAAATGTTTTTGAATCTCTCACATAAACAGTCTGTTAAGACAGAATTAATTAAATAATTTATCTAAATTTAATACAAGAACTCAAAATAATTCACTAATACAGTGCAATTGCTGTGTCTAGTATGTGTAGCAGGCAAAAGAAAATGTATTTAATATAGATTTACATATTTTACAACAATTTATTAAAATCATATTATGTATTTATTTAACTATTTTCACCAACAATTTAATAAATCTGTACGGAGTTATAATGGACGGTTCAATACCACAGTTAATCCACTCTTGTTAAAAATCAAACTGCTTTATTCAGAATTTAAGATGCAGTAAGCTCTGTGTGGAAATGCCAGAAGATTCACACTATGTAGTGCAGATTTATTATACAGTGGGACACATTTGTTGATGTTAGCTGTGCTTTTACAAAAGGAGCTTGGGGTATCTCTAATGTTGTGATCTGCTGAATAGTGGGCTTACTGAAAGATTTAGGATTCTTTCCAAATCTGTTACTCAACGGTCTTTGGGAAGAAAGAGCTTTTGTTTTTCGACTTCTCTGCCTGGTCCCACACCAACAGGCTGATGTAATTCCCCAGTCTAGTAACATTTCTGGAGAAGAAAACTGTAAAAATGCAGTTAATGTATCATGTTTGGTTCTTCAGCACTCTGGCTGGCAGTGGAATATTGTCAGTGAAGGTAATGTACTTGGTTTTAATGCTGTTTTTACAGTATTTGTTAGTATGATTTGCCACTAGTAGACTTCTAGACTACAATAGTCTATAAAACTTTGTTAGCTGTAGATTTTAGCATATAAAATGGATGTGGTGTACATTGCCTTTAAAATATTATTTGCTAGCCTCTCAGTTTAAATTAGACAGAGTTAAAACATCTTGGTAGTTTTCATGTTACCACTCATCAATGTTCTCTCGCTACTCTTGTTTAGCTTTTGCAGCATTTGCAACAAGACAAATCATGTGAGCTGAAAATGTCCCTTCCTAAAGACATTATAAAAGTATCTGCAGGATTAGTAGGTTATATTAGAAACTCAATGAATGCCCCTTGGATGAGCACTGGGAATACTTCTGGTATCATCCAGTCCTGCCAATTTTTTTAGCCAGGGATTTAGCCTTACAACACATTTTACCATGACTACCTCGCTCATCAGAAACTATTGTAGCTATTATTGTTATCGGATTTATATTCTAATAATGATCATTTTTATTTCTGCTGAATTTTTAACATGGTTTTTGAGATTCCAGATTTTTTTATTTGGTCAAATTCTGCTATGTGAACTTACAAACAGTATCTTTTTCAGGCGTTTTTCTATGAATGGGGTGCAAACGTTTGTGTATATGTGTATCACACCGATAGAAGTACCCTAGTAACTATGGTACCACATCAACCAATTGTCAACACCTTAGCAAGCACGTGGGACCACAGCAACCACCTAGCAACTCCCTAGCAACTACCTGGAACACCTTAACAACCACCTGAAATACCATAGGGGCCATCCTAGCAACACATGGGAACCACATATGATGTGCAAACATTCTATATTTTGTTTAATATTTGTAACCCACTTTTCTAAATGTTCAGCCCAGAATGGACAAAAAGAGATGCTAATAAATAATAAAAAAGATGCTAATAAAATATATAACATTTTTAAAACATGCCCCAAAGTCATCCCAAATGCAGTTACAGATTTCAAAAGATGCTTCTATCTTCAAGATTGTGGATGTAGATATTCAACTGAGTCACACAGCTTGCATAATCTCCATAGACAATATGAAACTAATTGGGAGGCTCTGGAACAGCTTGGTGGCACAAGAATTAGTGTCGCTGTCACACAGCTCCTGGGTCCTGGGGTTGTGGGTTTAAATCCCACCTCGGGTGACTGTCTGTGAGGAGTTTGATGTGTTTTCCTCGTGTCTACATGACCTTTCTCTGGGTCCACTTTCCTCCCGCACTCCAAAAACACATGCTTGTAGGTGGATAGACTACTCAAAAGTGCTCTTAATGTGGGAATGTGTTCCTGCTTGATTCCAAATGGGCTCCTGAGCCACTGGGAAACTGATCAGTATAAAGTGATTGGAGAAAATAAATGAATAAATGGAACAGTGGTAATGAGTTGTAGATCACCATGTTTAGTGCTGGGCGATATGAGCGCAAATCAGTATCATGATTAATTGTACATTTTGCCACATTTATTTTGACCCTCATAGTTCAGTGATGAGGCCTGTACTGTAAAAATGCTCCAGTATTAAAGCCGGCATATTTTTTTCTAATGCTGTTGGGAGCTTGTTCCTCTCTTTTTGTTTGTTGTGTGATTGTGCTTTGGTCACTTACGTTCCATCTTAATTATAGACAGAACACAGCACGTCCAAACCACAGATGCTGTGTTTTTCTTTGGTACTAGCTGCCTAAATCGCTTGATCATTCTTTGCATTTAGGTGGGGACATAACAGAATAAAAATAATTGCTATAATCGATATAGACAAGATTATGTTGTTTAGAAATTCTGAATGTCGATTTCGATTATTTTTCAATGAATTGCCCAGCCCTAACCATGTTCAATGCCTAGCATCACCTGGATGGTCAGTAAGCTCCTCAAACTGTGAAAGTGGAACCATTTAGTCTGGACAAAAATAGAACATCCCTCTATATTAGGGATAAGTGGCAGTGGCATTATACCCTTCAGTACCTGACATAACTTGTGTTCATGTCTTTGAAAGACATCTAATTATTTCTAAAATGTTAAAATAATTCATTTAAAGCCTTCCCAGAAAACTACTAGGAAGTATATTACTGCAGTAAACCTCCCTAATAACTCCCATTTGTTTTCAGACAAAATGTTGGATGAGCAGGAAATCAAGATTTTGTTCAACCTTGGCTAAGATATGCTTATTCAGTTACTGTTGCTTGACTGTTGGAGCTTAAAGTGTGAGAACCTTGGCCTTCTGACCCTTGAAAGATGTTAGTAGAGCAATTATGGCTGGTTCTCCATGTTTTAAAATTATATGACTAGGCTTATTTAGCCAGCTGTATATGGCTTACAGTTCGAAAGTACTGAGGGTATAGCAGCAGTGCATGGAATTGCAGTGTATGATTCTTATTCAGCAATTATTGAGGCAGCAGCTCTGATATCTCTGCTGTTATCAGCTCTCTCTCTCTCTCTCTCTCTCTCTCTCTCTCTCTCTCTCTCTCCTCTCTCTCTCTCTCTCTCTCTCTCGGGTTGTGTAAGACTGACACAAGTGCCCTATGTTCACAGTGCATTCTTTCAGATAAACACTGCATTATCAAATACAGAAAGTTCAGATCCTCTCTGTCAGCATAAAAGAGAACAGTGAGAGAAAAGAAACAGCCTCCTTGCCAGGTTAATGATTATTTAGACCTCTATAAATGAAAAGAACCCTGGTCCTTTTAGTGAGAGAGTGGGTTACTGAGTGTTTGAAAGTGTTATAGAGGAGCACATAGTGCTGTGTGCCGCATGCTGTTTCAGTAGCCACTGAAACAGAGCCATGCATTTCCTCGGCTCCGCTGTCATATTCTCCATCGTGCTGCAGGCAATGGTAAGCCATTTAATAAATATGAGTACAGAGAGTAAATTCTGCTTATTAGACATTTAATCGATCCAGTTTTCACACACTGTCTCAGGGGCTTGTCCAGGGGAACCTAACTGCTTGCGTTTGCTGGAACTATATATTTATTTTGTGTGTGAGAGAGCAAAAGAGTGAATATGTTCACAGATATTTATCACTTTATGCTTATGTTGTTTCTCTTGTTCTTTTCTCTCCCAGTCTGCGCAGGTGGAGGACTGGCAGTTGGCCAAGTCTGTTTATGACTTCACTGTCACAGATATTGATGGCAAAGAAGTGTCCCTAGAGAAATACAGGTAAAGAGATGTGATCATAATTTATAACTAATATTTCAATCATATAATATCTTATATTAAAATATGATTATGAGGGTTGTCAAATCTTTTTACAGATAGTATTTATTAACTTAACTTGATAGGACTCACTCATGTAAAGTTGTATTTGAACCAAAGAACAAGAACTGTGTGTATGCACCACTTGGTTTTAAGCTGATTAGGCTGGAATTACAATCTTGCTGCACAAATATATGAATTATTTTTATTATACTGTACAAATACTGGGTGGCACGGTGGTGCAGCATGTAGTGTCGCAGTCACAAAGCTCCATGGGCCTGGAGGTTGTGGGTTCGATTCCTGCTCTGGGTGACTGTCTGGGAGGAGTTGGTGTGTTATCCCTGTGTCTGTGTGGGTTTACTCCGGGTGCTCCGGTTTCCTCCCACAGTCCAAAAACACACGTTGGTGGATCAAACATTGGAGGGGGTGCCAGTCCTTCAATGGGTGACCCATTCACTCGCACATTCATCTACCTACATGTGTTTTTGGACTGTGGGAGGAAACTGGAGCACCCGGAGGAAACCCACGTGGACACGGGGAGAACACACCAACTCCTCACGGACAGCCACCTGGAGCTGGACTTGAACACACAACCTCCAGGACCCTCGAGCTGTGTGACTGCAACACTACCTGCTGTGCCCCATCCAAGTAAAAAAAATCCAAAAAACATAATTGTGGGTAGAATGGCCCTTCCTCTCCCCTCAATGCTCAGCATGATGCCAGCAAATGTGTTCATTTTTTAGCTAAAATCACAGAATTTACTCTTACAAGTATGTTGAGCTTTCTTGTTTCAGATTGCTCTGACGTAGCATGTTCTGCTCCTCCCCCTCAAAGCTTGTTACTTTGGCTCATGATTAGATATGGCAGTGACAAAAATTGTTGAGAAAAATTGTGTGAAACTAAAAACTGAAGGAGGACAGCACAGTGGCACAGCAGGTAGTGTTGCAGTCACACAGCTCGTGGGGTTGTGGGTTCAAGTCCCGCTCCAGGTGACTGTCTGTGAAGAGTTTCTGTTTGTCTGGTGTGTTCTCCCCGTGTCTGCCTTGCGCCCAGTGATTCCGGGTAGGATCCAGACCCACCATGACCCTGAACTGGATAAAGTGGTGACAGAAAATGAATAAAAAATGAAGGAAAATTTTAGGTTCAGTAAAAGAATTTTTAGCGATATGCGTGAGAAACACTGACTGCCATGTCCAATCAGCTTTAAAGTGAAAACTACCAACGGCATCTGGCAGTTGGTCAGTTAGCTGCAGCTGTAAAAATAATACAAAGAGAACGAGGGAAAAACAAACGCACACCAGCAAAGCTTACACACAGAAACAGCACTGCATCATCTTATTGATCTATTTAGGTCAGCACACATAGTCACAGTCACATGTGAATGCTAATAAATATGTAATTTTAGAGCAGAACTTTCAGGCGCAGGAATAATAAAAACAATATTAAATTATCTTCAGTGTAAGTTTTTTGTATTATTTTAATGAACACATTTCTTGTTGTTATTGACTTTTATTTTCAGGGGCAAGGTGCTCATCATTACTAATGTTGCTTCCAAATGAAGCAAAACCCCCGTAAACTACTCTCAGTTTGCAGAGATGCACGCCAAGTATGCTGAGAGAGGTTTACGCATCCTGGCCTTTCCATCCAACCAGTTTGGAAATCAGGTAAAAACGTGTTCCTCAGGCTTCCAAAGACACACTCATTAGAGAATATTCTGGGGGAAATAGATGCTTTACTAGTTACCAGGGAATAAACAATTATTCATAGTGTTTTAGTGTTTTAATTTCTAACTTATATTTCCTATATAAAATATAACTTATATAGGAAATACAGCTAAACATACACTCGTTTTATTGATAGTCTGTTCACAGTGCTTATGAAAATATGCAGCCACAAGTGAACCGATGTGTTTTTCTAGTTTGAATATGCAATACTGGTATCAGCAAAAAAATATTTTTGAAAGAATGTATTTGTGTTTCCACATGACAATACTTGGCATGTGTGTTTACCATAAAGGTTATAATTACTGAGACTTCAACAGGATTAAACTGGAGATCTAATAATGACAGGTCAAATAGACCACTGTGGCTTTAATAACTACATTATATTGAAAGTTTAAATCACTGATTAAAATCTCCATTAAACCTTCTTTCATTTTAGATGTAAAATGAAAATAGCATCTCTATTAAAGGGCAGATTTGAAGGAAGGAACAGCGTGGATATTGCTATCTGAATATGAAAAATATATCATCACTGTCCAATGGAAAACGTGTATCTCCAATATAGCAACTTTACAGGAGAAGGAAAAAACCTTCTCAAATTTCAACGGAAGTCAGTGTAAATAAATTTTGTTCCAAGTAATTTGGAGCATTTCTATTGGTCCATTCACTATGAAAATTTCAATGTGAAGGACAGCTGCTCTGTTCAAATTATGTAGCAATCTGACAAAAATCTGAAAAACGTGTTTCATTGGACAGCGAAGATGTGTCTAAACGTATTTTATTTAATCAATATATTATTATCAAAATTATGGACATTGACATTAAAACAATAATTTTAAAAGTAGTAACATAAATTCATTTATTTTTTGTAACCACTTCCTCCTGTTCAGGGTCATGGTGATTCCAGAACCTACCATAAAACCACTGGGCACAAGGCAGGAACACACCCTGTACGAGGTGCCAGTCTATTATAGGGCTTCACACACTCCCAACTCGAAACAGTCTATTCACCTACCATAATTTGTTTTTGGCTTGTGGGAAGAAACCAGACCAACCAGCGAAGAACTCATAAAATCCCCTCACAATTACCCAATTCGGGATCTGCGTACTATCTGCATCACCACCGTGCCAGCCCACAGATATTCCATGATAATATGTTATTTTTACACAATACAGCAGTGCACCTTTTGATATGCTGCAGTAAACTGTAATGGAATGGTTTCCTCTCTTTTTATCAGGAACCTGGCACCAACACACAAATCAAAGAATTTGCCAAATCATACAATGCACACTTTGACATGTTCAACAAGATTGATGTGAATGGGGTGGGTGCTGATCCTCTGTGGAAATGGTTGAAGGAACAGCCCAATGGCAAAGGATTCCTGGGAAAGTAAGTCAGCACTATTCATGTTTAAAATAATTGTTAAATATGTTTCTATTATAAACATTCATGCATATCTTTCCATTGCCTTCACTTTTAAACGAGTGGATCTTTTAAACAGTACTGAGATTTATTCATAATGTTGTGATAAATTTAAGGAATATGTGATATGTTGGGTTCTACATTTGAACATTAGGGTGTGGCTTCTCAGACAGGGTTTAAGCCTTGTCTTGGAATATATCCTCCTTTCAATGGAAAATCACAATACAACATGTGGTTGAGTCCAGGACTAGGCTTAATCCCTGTCTGGGAAACCATCCCTAGGTTGATGAGTCTTAGATTAAGATTTAAATATTACACTTTGGCATGGTACAACAACCAGTTTGAATGTGGTCATCTTTGTATGATGTATTGACTAAGCACAGAGAAGTGACTTAATGCAACAAAGTGAGATGATGCAAGTGATCATTTTCAAACTTCATCATTATTTATTCCACGTTATTATAGTGACTAAAATCCATACTGAACTCTTAATGGTAAATATCTTTCTTTCCTTTCTAGTGGAATCAAGTGGAATTTCACTAAGGTATGTGTATTCAAATCATTTAACTTTTATATGCTACAGTCTGTATATGGATCCACACTTCAGTTCTTCACACACACAACTACATAACTTGGATATGAGTTACATTCTAACTACTGAAAAAGAATGTTTTGTATCTACTGTGTTTTGTAGCACTCTCAATTTGTTCTTTATGTTTGAATAGTAACTTTTCTGGCTAAAAAAGTAATCATGAGTATTTATGTGATATTTGTACAGTTCCTTATTGACCGTGAAGGCCAGGTTGTGAAGAGATACTCTCCACTGAGTGATCCAAGCGTAAGTAAAACCTACATTCTTACTTTCTTTACCAATTCTGTGCATATGGTATTGAACCCTTTAGCACAATCTTTGACATTGTAGCTTCCTGAATGTACAAATTCCTCCACTTCTGATTCAGAAACTTGGTGATTTAAGTGCAACATCCCATCTAGAAATAAGTGCTGGTCTAGGAGTATTTTATTAAGATAGGATACCAATACATCCTTATATACATATAACTTGAAATGCACACTAATTCATACAGCTATTTTGTCAGTGAGTCAAATAAAAACATTTAAAAAAGTGAAAGAAGAACATTCAATGGCTCATAAACCAACCTTTGTCTGGTTGGAGGTGTCGAGCAGTGAGTGCACTGCACATCCCAGTGCCTCATAAGCTCTGCTGCTATTTATGCCACTATCTGTCTGTGTATTTCAGGTGGTGGAGAAGGATCTGCCCCAATATCTCTAAGCTCTGCATCAGCGTCACTTTAATTCAGAAAGCCATTTAGTTCCTCTTGTCCATTCCCCATCCTCTCCTGTGGACTGCTGGATGTCAAAGAGGTCATGCCCATGGATTTATGAAGGTTTGTCTGTAAACCCGTACTGCGGAAAGGACAGACCTGATGCATTTGGCGTGCAAATCCTCCTGGGAGTGGCACCATTGCACAAGCAGTCAGCTGGAGTGGGGCCCTATTTCCGTCTCTCCTCTAATGCTTTCATACAGTGAAATTGATTCTACTGTAACTGCAGCAAGCTGTTTCTTCACAACAGTATTTCTTAATAAACTTACATTTTTCATCATACGTCTAGATGAATCCTTTCCTTATTTATACCTACAGTTCTTGTTTTATTATCAAGTGTTTAAAGACATTTTAAAGTGTCACTATGTAAGCCTGAACACATGACCATCTTTCATGGTGTTTGGGGCTTACCAGGTATCACTGGGCCCAAGGTAGGAACACACCATTGACAGGGCACCAATGTGATCACAGAGCATCACACACAAACACAGTCATACCTAAGGACACTTTTGAATACCCAGTACAAATGCCAACATGATTTTGTACTGTGGGAGGAAAACAGTGCCTGGAGGAAACCCATGCAATCACATCAAACCCTTACCAGATGATCTGAGGTGAGGACTGAATCCACATCCCATGGACCCTTGAGCTGTTTGACAGTCACACAGTTGTGGATATTCAATCACAATGTAGCATACTCAGTGGCCATTCTATTAGCAACATCTACATTTTAGATATAAATTAATTCATCTAAGTAATTTGATTAACAGAAATATACAATAGCTCCTATACTAATCAATATGTTCCTCATAGTAAGGACCACTTCAAAGCAGGTATTATTTAGTTGGTGGATTATTCTGAGCACAGCAGCAGACAGTGTTTAAAAACTTCATGTGCACTGCTGTGTCTGATCAATTTGTATCACCTTAGTACACTAACATTCCACCACCATGTCAGTGGCATTGCACTGCTGAGGAATATCCTTGACCTACTGTCGTGGTCCTGACGGCTGAAGAACAGGATTAAGGTTGCCAAAAATCTATGTAGAATCCTATGTAGATGGATTAAAGATAATTGTAGAACACGAAGAGCACCTGTGTGGTCAGTGGAGCTGATAAAATGGGATATTACATGTAGAAACAAGAAAGTAATTTTAATGTTATGGTTGATCAGTGTATATTCTGCACTCCAGACTTAGTCTTTAATGAGATGTGCAGGTTCGTTAATGTGTTCCAAGGCCGGCAACATTAATGGTGTGTTCAGAAAAAGAAAAACAAAGTTGCATATATCTAATTGTCAACATTAGGTTGCACTCCGACTAAACCACCCATAGAGAGCAGTGTTACCCAGAGTGAGACTGAAGATCCATTCTCTGTGTGTGCGTGTGATGACTGAGCTCCAGCAGAATCACACACTCAGGGACAGTTTGTTAAGCCTCTCTGTTAATGGCTCTTCAGAGGAGAGGACGGACACTTTCTCCCTCTGTTTACTGGGTAGTTCTGCTGCTGAAGAATAGGGCCAGGTAGAATAAAAATATATAGAGAGAGACACACAGAGAGAGAGAGAGAGAGAGAGAGAGAGAGAGAGAGAGTGAGATAGACAGCTCGGGTTGATAAAGATTTGCAGCTTGTTGGGAGTTGGATGGAAGCTGCAGCTGAAGCGGCCGGTGGCCTGAGCGAGGCCGGGGATGGGAGCCCTTTATCCGGCGGCGGGGATTCAGACGAATCGGAGTCTGGTGTTGGAGAAGGCTACGGACTGGAGGCAGGGGACGCAGGTAAATACAGCACGGAAGAAGCACCAAACACGTTATGTTCATGTTTTAAACTGAAGAGTAAATCCTGAACCGTAGCATTCAGTTTTTCTTTTTGAAGCGTGACCGTTACACCTGACTGTAGCCCTTTGGTGATGCTCTGCTTAGGGACGCTAACGTTAGATGACTTTGCTATGTAGGAGAAACAGATGGTTTTAATCGGCTCGTTTTAGCTTCATTGTATCCAGAAAATGATCATGTGGCTGCTTGGAAATAATTTGAAGCTGGTAGAAATGGACAGCCCTCTAAATGTGCTGAAACAACTGCATATGCTTTAGCCTGTAGCTAGCAACATTACCGTTCGCGACCAAATTGACAGCAAAGGTCTGCTGTGGTGATGACACGCGGTAATTCCTGTGTTTTTCAAAGAATATATTAACTGTTCATTATTTTAATTTGAAAATTATACATCGGGAATAACCTGTATGAATTCGTGCTAATGTTTTCTCCAGTTATAACGTTGTCCTTAGACAAATGTACGGAGCCCTGCTGGTGACATCCTATCAAAATAAATTAAGGCGTGGAAGGATTTAAAATCACAATAAAGAGTTAATAAGGAGTAGAAACGAATTTTTAAAAGCGTCCGAACGACAGGTTTTATATGTCGTTCCCATGTTCCAAATTTCTAGGCATACAATAAAAAATAAATTCTTCATTCAGTTGTTTCCGTGCCTAGTCCACACCTTATTAAATTGTTCTCAGATATTAGCTTATGAAGTTATTCCTGTGTATTATTATTATTATTATTATTATTATTATTATTATTATTATTTATTTTGGAAGATGGCACCGGCAGGGCTCGGTACAAAGGAATGTCTTCCAACTTATTTATTATATTCACTAAAAAACAACAACCCAAAACTACAATGTATCACAAGCTCTAAAGACTTACCACTACAAGAAATATCACATCCATATTCATTAATATTAATGCAATTATTGATCATAATGTAATGTCCTGTCATATTTTTACATCCTGTAATATTCCTGTAGTGTTGTCTTGAGTAGTGTGTGATACTGTAATTTTGTGGTATTTTATATTAAACTATGATAAATATAGAAAATTATTTCATAATTGCAAAAAAAGAAAGAATTATGACTGATTTATCCAAATGTATAGAATAATTTGTTTTGCTGATTTTCTAAATTAATATAAATGCACAGCCTTCACAGGGATTTCACAGTAAAGACTATTTGATTGATTCAATATAAAAAAATGTGACATATATAAATGTTTTAAGACTTGCTATGTGCAGTTGTTTTCCTATAAAAATTGCATTCTAAAATGAGCAGAAATAACAAATTAATGTGTACGCCATGGATCAACCCAGATCCTGAACCGGATAAAGCTGTTACTTATAATGAATAAATGAATGAATGTTCCCTTTACATTTGCTCTGCATACTTTGTTTGTCCCTTTTTCACCCTGTTCTTTAATGGTCAGGACCACCACAGAGCAGGAATGATTTCAGTGTTCAGTTTTGTTAGTCATCTGTGGTGACTGGATGATTCCCACAGGACACTGTTAGCTGGATACACACACACACGCACACACAAAACCAGATGAGTAAATCTACATTCACATGTGAGACTGAATTAACCTCCATTAGCCTCTAATTTCACTTTGACATGAAAAGGGTAATAATTCCAAATTAACAAAAAAATATATGTTGAGTGTAAGGTCTCGTATAACCTTATGAAAACTTCCAAATTTGCAGTTTTCACAAATAAAAGTCTGAATTATACAAACAGTGATTAAAATTACTCCAGGATTAGTATTAGTCCTGAAATGAATTGCAGATTCTCTCGGAAATAAATTCAAACAGGTGATTTGGAATGTAAACATATATATACACACACACAGTAAATGACTCTTAAGTGGAGTACAAAAATACAGAAAAAACGCATCAAATTCTTATGTCATATGCTTAGTGATACTTTCTAAAACACATTGGTCAATTATTTGCCCACAATTGCTTAACCTTTTCATTCAAAAACTTGTTAGACATTTGAAGTTTTAGCTGGTGTCTCTTTTGGAGTAAACACATGGAAATCTGAGATGTTGAAGTCTAGTTTATCAGCCTATGAGGTGATAATTAAGTGCAATAACCCAGCTGTCCAACAAATATCCATTTCCCTGCTGTAAGTGGCTCCTTCACTGTCAATATCACTGTGAGAGCTTGGCAACTTAGAATCAGCATCTTATCATCACCATCTGTTGTTATTTTCAGATTATCTTCGTTTCACCATGAGGCCAAATGAAAAGAGGCTTTCATCATTTTGTGTTTTATTATTATTATTATTAATTTTATTTTGTGATTCCAGCCCATGTAAGCCTTACATATCTGTCTGAATGTGTCATGCCACCTGTATTTTTTCATCATAATGTCTTAAATACATTGTGGCAGTTAAATGCTCTTGGAAACCATGTGTTAATTAAATCCAAGGCTCATTATGTATGGGGCTGTTTTCCTCCACTGCTCAGGCGGGCAGTTTTTAAGCCCTGCTGGAAAAAGGAAAACTCTCTAGAATTGCATAATAGCGTCCCTGTCCCTAGTTAGCCAGTGGTGGGGGTTGGGATCTAGGGCTTTTTTAAAGCCTTGCTTGTAGACCAGGCCAGACCAGGCCAGGCCAGTGTATGCTAGTGTGATTAACAAGTCACGTTTCATGTGTCGTTATTCTAAATGCGTTATAGAGCTGGCCTAAAGCCTTTTCCTCGATAGCTAGGCAGTAGACGAACAAGCATGTCTGCCCCAACCCGAGGCAAACCCACTGATGTCTTTGAAGCCAGATAGTAGAGCATTACAGTGACGATATGTTTTCATCACTGTAAATCACATTACATTGTGATTTGTATCTCAAGTAATTCTGTGCCTGTTTTCTGATGTGAAACTACATTGGTCATAAAACCCAAAAATGTGAATTCTATAAATACAACCAATATATAACAAATATGTTTGCTTTATATCCTTCTATAAATCAGGTATGAAGTCTATAAAATGAAAGTCAACCTCTGAGTCTCTAAGATTAGTGTTCAAGTCAAGCCTTGAGTCTCTGAAATCAGAGTATGTAAGATTGATAAAGAATTTTAAACCTTTTAAAAGATTCTTCATACTTAAAAAATAACATGGCACTTTATTGATTTAAAAGTGGTTCCTCTGTGTCATTGCTCAGACAACCCTTGTAGAACTATTATTTTTAAGAATGTAGGAAATTGGTGTAACTCACGATGACTAAAAGTTAGGGAGAAAATTTTGAAAAGTAGGCTAGGCACCTTACCTTATTTTAGCTGCATTTCTTTGTTTTCCTGAATCATCTGTTGTACAATTTGTTGAATTTTAGGAGAATCAGTTATACAAGTCAGCGGTTAAGTTGAAACAGAAGGATTCCTAAAGATTCCTTTGTAAAATACATTTTGGGTTGATTTTCAGGACTCTTATAAACTGTAAAATGAAAATTATATAAAATTGAGAAATTTGTGACACTTGGGGGTATAAAGCTATGCTATAAAATAATGTAAAACGTGACAAACAGCATATTAAAATGTATTTTTTTATTTTAGATATTTAATACAAGAAACTTTTTTATTAATGTTTCAACATGTGGTTTCTGATAGTTACTATATATTATGTTTGAATACATGTGAACTGTCTAAATCAGTGGTCTCCAACCAGTCAATCGCAATCGACAGGTCGATCTCCAAGACCATGCAAGTCAATCGCGATTTATCATGGCTGCTATAATTATGGCATTAAGTTACTATATAGATGCATCATTCTGTATCTGCACTGGTTCGCAAGCTACTTAAGGAGGGACATATAAAGCCGGGGTCACACATGGTTTGTGTCTGCGAATACTGACACGCGAATTCGCATCCATGACCAGTAGTGCTACTGCTCAGTGTCTGCTCTCTCTGAGCCGAAACGGCGGCAGCATCGAAAGTTTTGGTTTCAATTTGGGAGATATTACACAAATATTTAATGTAATATTACATATTACAGCACAGCGAGAGTCACACTATACTCCAATGTTCTGTCGAGTTGTTCTACCTTGTGGAAATGTGCTTATTACAGCCGCCTAAAGAAAAGGTAGGATATTTAGATACGCTAAAAGAAGTATATCAGAAAATGCTCCCAGCAGAAGGAAGAGATATGCACAGCCTAAATTCCCTTATGAGGGCAAAGATAAGGTAATTTAATGTAATTTCAGTGATAATACGTTGATTATAAATGTATACATTTTTGAACATTTCAGCAGGTAGAGTTTTGGAACGTTGAAGCAAAAAACAGTAAGCTAAGAATGTATAATGCACCGGAGGAAAAAAATGGGAGATTTTCCACGAAAAACACATGAAAACAAAAAATTGTGGGTCTGAGTGTGCGCAGAGCTGCTGTAGGATAGTTATCAATAGGAAGCATAACATGTCAGAACACCTTTTTAGCTCTTACAGACTTAGTAGCCTTAGGCACTACCACTACAGTCAACACTCAGAAATGAAGTAATTTTATGTTATTGGAGGCCATGGGGACATAGACAGCTTTTTTAAGCATCCTAAGCCTGGCATTTACGCTGGTACATCTTTCATTTGTTCAGATTTCAAAAGGAGATCTTGAATGTAAAAAGGTTGGTGACCACTGGTCTAAAGTAATTGTGTGAGGTGGTGTATAAATTGATGCGCTCATAAATTGCATTTGGTCAGATAATGGCCTTAGGCCAAAGCTCACAGAAATCCCCTGAGATGGGTGAACACCCTGTTATATTGTGCCGTGAAAACCTGCACATATGCTTCCATCCATCCATCCATTATCCACCGCTTATCCGGGTCCGGGTCGCGGGGGAAGCAGTCGGAGCAAAGAAACCCAGACCTCCCTCTCCCCAGCCACCGACTCTAGCTCCTCCGGGGGTATACCGAGGCGTTCCCAGGCCAGTCGAGACATATAGTCTCTCCAGCGTGTTCTTGGTCTGCCCCGGGGGGCCTACGCCCCGTTGGACATGCCCGGAACACCTCTCCAGAAAGGCGTCCAGGAGGCATCCGAACCAGATACCCGAACCACCTCAGCTGGCTCCTCTCGACGTGGAGGAGCAGCGGCTCCACTCCGAGTCTCTCCCGGATGTCCGAGCTCCTAACCCTGTCTCTAAGGGAGAGTCCAGACATCCTGCGGAGAAAACTCATTTCAGCCGCTTGTACCCGCGATCTCATTCTTTCGGTCACTACCCAAAGCTCGTGACCATAGGTGAGGGTTGGGACGTAGATTGAATGGTAAATCGAGAGCTTTGCTTTTTTGCTCAGCTCTCTCTTCACCACAACAGACCGGTACAGAGCCCGCATTACTGCTGACGCTGCACCGATCCGCCTGTCAATCTCACGCTCCATCTTTCCCTCACTCGTGAACAAGACCCCGAGGTATTTAAACTCCTCCACTTGAGGCAGGATCTCACTTCCAACCTGGAGAGAGCACTCCACCCTTTTCCGGCTGAGTACCATGGACTCGGACTTGGAGGTGCTGATCCTCATCCCTACCGCTTCACACTCGGCTGCAAACTGGTCCAGCAAGAGCTGGAGGTCCCGGCTCGATGAAGCCAACAAGACCACATCATCTGCAAAAAGCAGATATGGAATCCTGAGACCACCAAACCGGACACCCTCCGCCGGTGACAACGGGCAGCCCTGACGGAGTCCAACTGGCCTTACTGCCAGCCATACGAACCAGACTCCTGCTCTGTTTGTACAGGGACTGGATAGCTCGTAACAAAGAGCCCAGTACCCCATACTCCCTGAGCACCCCCCACAGAATACCCCGAGGGACACGGTCGAATGCCTTCTCCAGATCCACAAAACACATGTAGACTGGTTGAGCAAACTCCCATGCACCCTCCAGGATCCAGAGCCTTGGGGAACCCGGGGTGAACCTCATCCACCCCCGGGGCCCTACCGCCAAGGAGTTTCCCTACCACCTTGGCCACTTCAGCCCCAGTTATAGACGAGCCCCCCCCCCCCCCCCGGGGTCCCCAAGCTCTGCTTCCTCTGCGGAAGACGTGCTGGTGGGATTGAGAAGATCCTCGAAGTATTCCTTCCACAGTCTGGTGACGTCCCCAGTCGAGGTCAACAGTTCCCCACCCCCACTATATACAGTGTTGGTGGAAAACTGCTTTCCCCTCCTGAGTCGCCTGACGGTTTGCCAGAAACTTCTCGGAGCCGACCGAAAGTCCATGTTCTCACCGAGCTCCTCCCACACCCGAGTTTTTGCCTCAGCGACTGCCGAGGCCGCAAGCCGCTTGGCTCCTCGGTACCTGTCGGCTGCCTCCGGAGTCCCCTGAGCCAACCAGGCTCGATAGGACTCTTTCTTCAGCTTGACAGCCCCCCTCACCCAGGGTGTCCACCACCGAGTGCGGGGATTGCCACCCCGACAGGCACCGACAACCTTGCAGCCACAGCTCCGTTCAGCCGCCTCAACAATGGAGGTCCGGAACATGGCCCACTCGGACTCAATGTCACCAGCCTCCCCCGAGATGCAGTCGAAGCTCTGCCGGATGTGGGAGTTGAAGATCTTTCTGACAGGTTCCTCTGTCAAACGTTCCCAGCAAACCCTCAGCACACGTTTGGGCCTGCCAGGTCTGTCCGGCATCCTCCCCCGCCATCTGATCCAACTCGCCACAAGGTGGTGATCAGTTGACAGCTCAGCGCCTCTCTTCACCCGAGTGTCCAGAACATATGGCCGCAGGTCAGATGATACGACTATAAAGTCTATCATCGAAATGCGGCCTAGGGTGTCCTGATGCCAGGTATACTTGTGGACACCCTTATGTTCGAACATGGTGTTAGTAATGGACAAACTGTGACGAGCACAGAAATCCAATAACTGAACACCACTCGGGTTCAGATTAGCGGGGCCGTTCCTCCCAATCACGCCCCTCCAGGTCTCACTGTCATTACCCACGTGAGCGTTGAAGTCCCCCAGCAGAACAATGGAGTCCCCAGAATGAGTGTTCTCCAGCACTCCCTCTAGGGTCCCCAAGAAGGCATGGTACTCTGAACTGCTGTTCGGTGCATAAGCACAAACAACAGTCAGAGCCCTTTCCCCAACCCGAAGGCGCAGGGAAATTACCCTCTGGTCCACTGGGGTAAACCCCAACGTACAGGCGCTAAGCCGGGGGGCTATGAGTAAGCCCACACCCCCACCAGAGAGGTTACGTTCCATGTTCCAAAAGCCAGTTTCAGTAACCCGAGGATCAGAACGCCAGGGCCCCCGACCCCGACCGCCACCCGATCCACAATGCACCAGACCCGGATTACTACCTCTCCCACAGGTGGTGGGCCCATGGGAGAGTGGACCCATGTATCTCCTTCGGGCTAAGCCCGGCCGGACCCCATGGGTGAAAGTCCGGCCACCAGGCGCTCGCCAAGGAGCCCCTCCCCCAGGCCTGGCTCCAGGGTGAGGCCCCGGTAACCCTGCTCCGGGCAAGGGAGGCTGTGTCCGTGTTCTTGTCTTTTTCATCCGTGTCTTTATGGATCACTCTTTGTCTGGCCCATCACCTAGGACCAATTTGCCTTGGGAGACCCTACCAGGGGCTATTGCTCCCGACAACATAGCTCCTAGGCTCACGCAGGCACGCAAACCCCTCCACCACGTTAAGGTGGTGATCCAAGGAGGAGCACGTATGCTTATGGACACTTAATTTTTTCTCCCATTTTAGAGTGGAATCTTTGTTTACTATGCTTCAAGGCATTTCAAGTGTTTGCTGAGCTTCCTGGCTCTTTTGAGTGATGAATGCTCATGAGATTAACTTTAGTGTTCCTGAGGTTCACAGTAAAGATGAACGGGTTCAGTGAGGTATTCACATGGTTGGTGAAGAAATGACTTCAGAACATTTAGAAGGTGTATTACAGTGGAAATATCAAATTGAATATTAAATTCCCTTTAATACAGTTGTAGTTAATATTTCATGTCCATTCACAGAGCTGTATTCTGGCCTAAATGTTTGACATAAATCCAAAGGTGGCCTGAAATTCTTCAAATTTCAAATGCAAAATTTTAACTTCTCTGCAGTCCTGGAAAACTTAAATTAATGTAGTTTGACTGAAAATATGCAGCAGACTTCCTGTTTCTACTAATGAAGGAATAGAGGATGACCAACACAATCTTTGTAGCAACAGATGAGCTACTGTCTCTGACTTTACATAATTATTAACACATCACCACCATGCCAATGTCACTGCAGCACCGAGAATGATCCACCACCCAAATCTTTCCTGCTCTGTGGGGGACCTGTGGAGGCATGTGGGGGACCTGACCATTGAAGAACAGGCCTAAAGTGGAAAGAGCAAGTATACAGAGCAACAAATGGACTATACTCTGTAATTACAAAACTACAACGTGCTCCTGTATGGTCAGTGGAACTCAGAGAGCGGAGTTCCTGACATTAATCCTACATTAATAAATGTGGGTTATTTTTATTATAATTATTAAAATTAGCAGATGGACTATTACTCCATTTTCAGTACTCATTTTGTATTGATTCGGACAATGATTGTTTCACACAAGTATGTCGAGCTGCACTCCTGAGATCTAGCTATTGTATTTTTTACAAAAAGTACATAAAATGTACTCATATTAAAGTCATTCAGTATCAGCTATTGTGTGCCACGCAATTGACTTCCCTAAAACATACACTGAGAATGAAGGTCTCAAGAGGAGTATAACCTAGTGCATTAGTTCATTGTTAAATCTAGTTACAATGTCTGAAATGTAGTGCATGGGTCAATTTTGGATGCCTCTGCATGTGTGAATTAACCTCATTTTTTTCTCATATAATTACACAAGTGATAGTAATTACACATGTGTAATAGGGCTATTTATTTTTAAATGAACTGCTGTTCTTCTAACAGGAGTTTCAGATGCTTATGTAATATAGTTCTGCATCACATCACATTAAAGTATGTTTTTAAGCCAGAAATTTGGTTAAATAACCAGGAACATTCCACGACTGTTAGCTAAATGCAACAAAAATTGGCATTTTTTATGTAAAAATAAAATAATTACTCACATAAGTATTTACAACTCAAATACAGATAATTATTGTTCTAGCAGTGGACTGGACACATTTATAGCAAACGAGTGTATTTCAGTATTTCACTGGCACGTATTGCAATTGCAGTAAGCCTTACAACACCGTAATATGTGCCACTCTTCATGAGACATGGTTAATAATTGGCTTCAAACATCATTATTTCAAATGTAATATGTTACCTAATCATTTATATAACACATACAACTGTTTTAAATGCATTACAGAGACTGATGATTAACAAAAACTATTAAGGAAAGATATATTTTGTGACCCTACCATTTGTACGAACTCTGGCAGGAGATGATTAAGATCTGCCAGTATCCTGCTAAAAGTCCTACTGAGTAATTTACATATTAAAAAGTGAAACGTTTTTCTGAAATATAACAGGGCATACGGTAATTGAATTGCAAGCACATTTTAGTTACTTGAAATTATTTTTAGGTGAAGTCTTTCACCAGACCCATGTCATTGCTGAATTCTTGTAAATACATTACAGAAAGGCTGTGATCACACCAGCCTATAGTTGGATGAACTGAGTTATCGCAGTTAAAAATAGATGGGTGTGAGCCTGTAGCCTTCTTCTCCTTGTCACAGGTTCAGTCCCAGCTAGGTTGTTCTCATTTTGAGAAAAAAAACCCAGCTTAGAATGGATACACCTGAATAATTTTCATGTTGATGCACATATTATGTTATATTATATATATAATATAACGTATATATTATATAGCCTTTTACAAATCTTTGGGTGAAACTGTTCACATGTATGCGTCCCATTAATTCCATGCACTTAATCTTTTTTTAATTTAACAAAAAATATGTGCTGTATACAAAAAAAATATCTTCTAGAAGATTTAATATGCACTTCAGCATAGGGTAGTTTCCTACCCTCCTCCAAAATTTACATAGTGCAGTTTTTGCAGCGCTGAGCCCAGAGTAGCATTGGCAGAAGCTCTATTCTCCATATTGCAGGTCAGTGGAGCATCACAATGATTTTGAAGCTGTAATTTTATGGTAAGAATACTACATATTGTTGCTTTAATGTGTTATCAGTGGTCATGTGGATGAAGTGCAGGACCATCAGGATGTGATTGTTGTTCAGTTATTATCAGAGTTTAGTCAGTGGATTTTAGGTACGTTTTATATATTTTTGAAGCTATTGGTTGGTGTCTTAAGCTGTTTACGTTAAAAGGCTTTTTTGTTCTAGTTTAAAAAAATAAATAAAAAAAATCTGTCTGGCCAGTAACTATTCCTGGTTTGTTCTGCCTATGCCTTTTAAGGGCAGCAGTATTTTTTCCAGTTGCCTGGCACTGTTTGTTCTTGCTTCTTACTTGGTCCGTCAGCTGGGTAGAGGGGGCAGGCTGAAATCAGACAGCTGGTCACAGTGAAGTGGACAGAATCAGTTACCAGGTCATGACTTTCCACTTCAGCTTGGATTGTAGCCAATTGTGTAGTCGAGGAACAAGGAAGCAATGCTTTGCCTTAAACAACCCCTCAGGGGCTAAACTTGGACCGAATTCGCTTCCAGGTTTCTAAGGGTATCATCTCACAACGCCTTAGTTCTTTGTAAATAACAATATCAGTGAGTTCAGGGAAAGCTAATTTGGTGTTATAAAATAATTGAAGTTACATTTTAGAGTGAGGCTACCAGTTTAGTTATTGCATTTCCAGTGTACTCTGTCCAACATTCCCTCTGAAATTAAGAGTATATTACACTTTTTAGACTATATTTTGGAACATTTCTGTGAGGATTTTTTGGCATTAAACCATAATTACATTTCTGAAATAAAGTAGTAATATCGGATGATCAGTTTTTCATCACAAATACCACTCCAACTTGTATTAAAAATATTGGATGGAACATCTTTATACATGAGCTTAAAGAAGAACTAGGTAAAATTTTTCTTTCTTTTTTTTTTTTCTTCGTGCTACCAGTGCTCCCTCAAGCGCTATAATTTTTTACAGCACTGTACTGAAATCAGTGGGGAGGAGGAGAGAGGGGTGTGGTTTCCTAACCTCCTCTAAAAGTTACATAGTTCAGTTTCTGCAGTGCTATCATAGAGGCTCTATTCTCCCTATTACAAGTCAGTGGAGCATCACAATGGATTTGAAGCTGTAATTTTAAGGTAAATATGTTACATGGTGTTCCTTTAAATTCACATATTTGATGACACAAAAGGGCTCCTCATATCTGAGCTGTGGATCAGAGTTGAATGTGCAGGTTTCCACAAACCTTTACCCATGTAGTGTAGAAACAGCCTGTATAAGTTTTATGATCTTAATTCGTATCTAGCCAACAACATTTGATTCCTAGGAATCTTGATAGTGAAACTCAGCATGGAGCCTCTTGTGGCTATGGACAACATACAGAGGCCTATTTTGCTGCATCATCCCATACCACCCCTCATTGTTTTGCCCATTGTGAGCTCTTTGTGTACGGCTATGAGCTGAATTGCGTGTAGCGAATGCCCTATTTAGAGCGTGGAAGGAAGCATGTGTCTGTTGATTCCATGCGCACGTGCGGTCTCAGAAAAAGCCAGTTGACCTCAATCAGGGAACCATGGAAACAGGGTGAAAAAGGAGCGTGCAGGCGCATCTGGGTGTTTGAGTCTGCATGACGAAATATCTTCAATTATGCACATTCAGTTCTCCCAGCCCACTGGCAATGAAATGTCTAATAGCTATTGATAGCAAAAAATAGCAGATTAATGAATGAAAGATAAGGACACACAAAGTTGTTGATTTTAAACGCCACTGCCGTAACACCTTTGGTCCCTTTTTGGGTCTCCACCGCCTGGCTGTAGTATTGTTACTCTAATGAAGTGAACATGTTCCAGTCCACATATTAGGGCACAGTTGTTTTCATACTGCAATTTTAGCAGCAGTATATGGACCCTCTTTTCTCTTATTTCATGAGTTTCAGCATTTTACATTATTTTCAAAATTCGGGACCATATACACAGTCGTTTGTGACTTTTTGCTGGTGTAGGTTCACTCCGTTTTTCATCCTTCTTGAGTGCTAAATATGATTTAGTGAATATATAATGAAAAAAGTAGCACTCAGTTTGATGTTATGAGATCACCATGACATCATGTTCGCCATGAAGGTCAGGCATGCCATCCTGCTAAACTCTGCTGATAAAGGAGAGACCTTGGAAGCTAACAGTCTGAACTGTGTATTATTTAATAACTGCTATTGCAAGTGCCTCCTCAGTTTCTAGAACTCTGGCTGTTTAATGTTAACCATAATGTATTTCCTTGCTGCCCTTTTACTGCTGTAACACTGTATACTTGTATATGATTGAAACGACAATAAAATGATACTGATTCTGAACATGGGGATATAGTATGAAAGCGGCACTGATTTGTAAGGCATTAATAATCAATTAAATAATTAAACATATCATACATATGAAATTCAATTTTCATTATTCTCCAAAGAGAAAATATGTTTTGCACCTGAATTGGCTAATAAGCTAGTTTCCATCTGGTATGTGTTTTTTTTTTTTGTGTCTCCTTAAGGGTGTGTTCCTACCTTGGGCCCAGTGATTCTGGGAAGGCTTAGGACATAGCACTGGATAAGCATTTACAGACACTGAATGCTTTGAATGAATGAATGTGATTATTTTCACCTCTATTTTAGTACTTACCAATTTCCAACCCTCACTATTGATATGTAGCTTATTTTGTTTAACTCTGACTAGCATGTTGGGTATCAAGCTAAGGGATACACTTTTTTTTTTTAGTGCAACCAAAATAGTCTCAGCCCTTATTTTCACCCTTCTTCTGATGTCACTCTCTAAACACAGGAATGCCAAGGCATGATAAGTATGACAGGGAGGTGCCCAAGGCGTGATGTTCAAACATTATTCAACTATCTCATGTCTCATTCCCATAAATCAGGGGTGGCCAATCTGTGGACAAATCCCAGTGCTCAAAGAATGAAATTTTTGGGAGTTGACTCCTCTTCACTGTCTGTTTATTTTGAATTTATTCCCCCTTTCTTACTGTGAACAGAGACACTGCTCAGAGGGACAACTTTAGAACCACACTCTGAATATAACATTGGATTTCAGAGTTCAGAATAATATCCTAAAATTACAGGACTGTGAGGACAAAGTGTTTTTATGTTAACATTCAAAATTATGGAAGGTCTATGCCCACTTTATTTTTCAAATACATTTTCTATTTGTTTAATATTACTATTTTAGGTTCAAAATGAGCTGCAAACCAAAATCTTGGTTTGCAAACTCTATGAATCACTGGCCAACAGTTGATACGAGCGACTCCCAGACGCACAAAAAAATTATTTTTGGGATTCGACTCCTCTTTAGTATTCCGCCCAGCTGCTCTCATTGCCCTGACAGCAGTAAACAAGCAGAGCATTTTGGGATTTAATGTTTTGTTTCCTACTGATTTTTTGTTTCTAAGTCAGAAATAACGTATAATTTATAGTCTTTCACATATTTAATTGTTGTGTATTCTTTGACAAAAAATACAAAACATTTTGCCATATTTCTCGTTGTCAGATGATTATATTTATTTTGTTCTCATTTAGTTTTTTGTTGTGAAATATTGGTCGTAAGCGAATATATAGTTTGTGTTAATGACATTAAAACTATCGTCCGAGAATTCTGTTTACTGATTGCTACTGAGATGTAAAAGCACTTCAAGTAATATAACAAAAAGTGTTTCTTTCAAAAAATCGTCTACTCTGTAAGTTCAGAGGATTGATTCACAAAATTCATTTATTCTATCTTTGGGCTTCTCAAAAAATTGTTTGTAGCAGGGCTAATGAATGAATGTCATATTGCAAAATCCATTCCTCTATTGTCCCTTCAGTTGGTGTACTTGTAACATAGGTGTAAAGCACATTCTGACAGCTTGAGGTAATGATGCCGAGAACACATTAAAAATAATATTGAAATTCAAATAGTTTCTTGATCAACTCATTTTTGAACAGCAGTGCTTTACCCCTTTGAACTCTGTTCTTATTCTCAAAGGACTTTAACACAATGAAACACTCTTTCATAGTAATGAGTAGGTGACTTTTGCATGTCACTGAAAGGCTGTGCTTTTTACTGAGGAATTTACCTTAAAGCTTAGATCATAATGTAACCTCCAGGGCTGAATAAGGCCATTCATGCTTAAAGAATTAAAAGAAGTCAACTAACACATGACTAGCAGGTAGACTGTAGTGTATGTGCTAACTCTGCTGTTAATCCTAGTATACATCCTACACCAATCAGCCACAACATTCAAATCACTGACAGGTGACATACCTGCCCTCTTCGTGATTTCTTTTTTTTTGCATGTCATGCTTGTCTTAAATGTTTCAGATCATCAAACAAATTTAAATGTTAGTCAAAGACAAGTTTTTAAATGAAGGTTTTTATTATTAAGAGAGAAAAAAAATCCAAACCTACATGGCCCTTTGTGAAAATCATACCTGTGGTTTATCACCAGAGTTTAATTTCTCAAGCCACACCTAGGCCTGATTATTGCCACACATGTTTTCAATCAAGAACTCACTTAAATAGGACCTGTCTGACAAAGCGAAATAGACCAAAAGATCCTCAAAACTTGACATCATGCCAAGATCCAAAGAAATTCAGGAACAAATGAGAAAGAAAGTAACAGATATCTATCAGTCTGTAAAAGGTTATAAAGCTTTTTCTAAAGTTTTGGGGCCACAATGAGAGCCATTATCCACAAATGGCGAAAATGTGGAACAGTGGTGACCCTTCCGAGGAGTGATGGCGGACCAAAATTACCCCAAGAGCTTAGCAGCGACTCATCCACGAGGTCACAAAAGACCACACAACATCCAAAGAACTGCAGGCCTCACTTGCCTCAGTTAAGGTCAGCGTTCATGACCAATTGGAATGCTCCAAAATAATTTGGAATGAAATTTTTATTTTATATATGTTCTTAATTGTTCTAAAGATGCATGGTTTCAGAACTTTTTAAAAAAAAAAGTCAACTATACATACTTGTATTTATAAGCGACTGTTTATGAAACTCACTATCCTCTGTGCTGCAAAACACTTTCACCACTTCAGAATAATTTTACTGGCAGGTTTTGTCTGGCTTGAGCTTGTCAGTTTATAACGTGGTGAGAGACAGTGCGAGGGAGAGAAGAAATACATGGGAGGTGAGAGCAAACAACTTCATGATGTGGTTGGCCATGAGAGAGACATGCTGCTACAGAAAAAGAGAAACAGAAAATATTTTTTGCTTCTCTCAGAAACATCTGCTGCCTAGCCATCTCTGTTTCTGTCCAAGATCAAATCTGCATTAAGAAACGCTGTAGATTATTTAGTGCCTTATCTTTCTCCTCTCTTATTTGCACAGATGCTGCCAAGAAGGCCTTTATCACAGAGGTATGAATTAGACTTTTGCTTTGTCGCAGTACAGACAGCAATTCACTTAATGACTTAGCATATTGCAATAGAAAACTAATGAAGCATTTATGCAGCAATGCTGATACATTCTCTCTTTCAGATGCCATCATCTTCAGGCCAGCCGGGCCTTGCGAAGAAAATTGGACACAGAGGAGTGGACGCATCTGGAGAGACGACATATAAGAAGGTTTTCAAGCTTTTCTTTCCTAGTCTTTCATCTACCATATTCTGTCCAAGGACCACTGCTGCAACAATATTATTATTATTATTATTATGCAGCTTTCAGCACATTTTCTGTGTTCGGTGATGACATTTTCATCATCTTTTTCAAAGTCTGTTTGATTAAAGAGGTTATTTGCACAGTGAGCTTTGGTTGAATACTGGAGATGAAAGAAAATATATTTCATCAGCCATTGATGGATAATTTTGCCTTCATCCCTGTTTTTTCTCCGATAGACCACGTCATCAGCACTAAAAGGAGCCATTCAGCTGGGTATTGGCTACACGGTGGGCAATCTGAGCTCCAAGCCCGAGAGAGATGTGCTCATGCAAGACTTCTATGTGGTGGAGAGCATCTTCTTCCCCAGGTCCATGCCTAAGACTTGCACTCTGCTGAAAGGTTTAAAGGGCACAAAGGGGTTTGCTAAGCATTCCAGATACCAATACTAATGTGCTAATTCTCTGAATAGTCCCTTTTTATTTTGTTTTTAAACAATTTGGTCAATATTCCAATATTACAAAGGAGGCCCATTGGACTAATGAATGTTTTAGCATGTACGGACAGAGGTTCTATAAAGTTTTTATATTGTTTATGTAGTTATTCTAAAGTTTACAACACATTCCAGTGCATGACATGTGTGCTTGTCCATGGTAGTATGCATGGACAGTCAAAGTGTAGTCTCACATTGCCAGGCTTTCTAGAGAGCAATTTAACGTGGTCAAGAACAGCCCACTACTTCAGGAAAAGAAATTTGACGGACACACTAAAGGACCAATCACAAGTCTGTTATTTTGGCAAGGGGACAATCTTTAAGATTCACATCGCACTACTAGCGGAGCCAGTAAAAAATGATACACAGGAGTGCATACACGCGGATGTACAGAGAGCCATTCAGAATGCAGCTAGAAGAATATTGACAGTGAGGCCAGATTCTCCATCTACTTCAGGGCAGAGTGTCTGTGGTTGAGACTACTTAGTTGTAACCAACAGCATTCATTTGTGACCATCTTAGTTTAAAAAAGAAATAGCAGCAAATAGCACCCAACTGTGGGCAGAGCCGCCAACCAAGGCTCAGAACTCAATGTTGTTGTTTTTTTTCCAGTGAGGGGAGCAACCTGACACCAGCCCACCACTTTCCAGACTTCCGTTTCAAGACATATGCTCCTGTTGCCTTCCGTTACTTTAGGGAGCTTTTTGGGATTCGGCCCGATGACTATCTGGTAAGAACCTGTTGTTCCACTTTAACTGATTTCTCAGTACATTAAGAAACCCCTCTTCAGGACACTGTTCATTAATTTCATCTATATGGAGAGTGGATTTGACAGGGGTGCCTGAACATTTGCATATGATGGATTTGGTAGGCTAGCATATGCCTAGATTACTGTGGCTCATTATCTCCTGTAGTGTGTTATAGGGCTGGAATTTCAGTGTACAAGTTAGATCCTCTTTCAGTGTTCATAAAATTCTTTTGAGATGCAGTAACTATATAATATTGGATATGTGTATAACATTTTATTCATGATAATGAATAATTATTATTATGATTTTTGTTGTTGTTAATATTATAGTTATCATTATTAATGTTATTATTATTAATGTAATTTATTCTGACATTCCAGAATCACCACTTGCATCTGTAGGTTTTTCTGTGCATATAAATGTGTTTGAAGTGTTGTTGGCTGCTGAAAATCATTAGAAGGCCTGGGCTGCTGTGTGACTCCCTATGGCTTCTGTCATTTCCAGCCTTCTCTTTTCTTCTTTGTGTCATGTCTCCTTCCTGTTTGTCTGCTTGTTCTCTGTTCAGATCCTTTCCTGCCCTTTATTAACACAAAAAATTCATTTCTTTGTTTATATTTATCTGAAATATATTTAGTCTATATATCTGAGTTGTATAAAGTATCAAATGTAGTACTATATGATAAATAATAATTGTTTGAATTGTTTACTTTGATCTCATGGGAATGCACCTGAGATATTGTACATTTTATTTATAAATACGAGAGAGAGAGACCGGGAATGTCATGTATATGGTACCTAAATATAGTAATAGCACATTAGGATTATTTCAGTGCAAGGAAATATAGGCTGCATGTCTTATTTTATTCTATTCTTTGTTCTTATTTATTCTTTATTTTAGTCTTATTTTATTATATTGCATTCTATAAGCTGTTAAAATTTGAATAATTTTTTTTCATTAGTTGACTATTCTGATACTACTCGTGGTAATGTTATCAAGGTCAAACTTCAAACTTTCAAAATTTTCCAAGCCTGCGTTGGAATGTTTTTCCGAAATCACATTCATTGTGGTTGACTTCAGTTTTGGAAACCGTTTACTGTAGCTGTGTGTGTCAGAAACACTGTAGTATATTTTTTTGCGCATGTCTGAGTCTGTATTTACAGCAGTCTCCTGTGAGGGAGTGTTTGAGCAGCTCTGTATGTGTAATTGTCTGAGAGTCGGGAGTGGGAGGGTTAGTTCAGATGGCTGGCTCTGGGTGACTTTCTTCTCCCACACAGTGATTCATTAGACGGCCTTGGGCCAGACTTCACACTTAGTGACTCAGATTAGTTTCCTCTCTTTTCTCTTCTCTCTCTGTCACTTCTTCACCTTTCATCTGGAAGTGCAGGTTCACAGTGTATTTCCTCAATGTGTGTCCAAAGAAAATGTCTGTCATTCTTTTTTCTTTTCTTTTTTTTTTTTTTTTTTTTTTTTAAATGTCTCTGTCTGTTCACTACTTATTGTATATCTGTGTGCAGTCAGAATGTAAATTATAGTGCAAATATCAGAGACTATTGTCTAATTCATTTATTGATTTATATATATCCTTAAGACATTTGATATAATATAATCCACATGCATAGAACAGGGGAAAAATCAAGTAAAATTGGATGGATGTTTTTAAATGGATTTTTAAATACATAAATCAGGTCTGAAAGTGTTTGTCCATCTTTTCATTGTGAGTAGACAGGTCAAGGTGCTAAATAAGTCTTATTGAGAAAAGAAAATAGACAAATATTGGGAAGAAATTCATTCTAAGGCAAGATTTGAAGCTAACAAGAGCAGACTTTTTTAAAACATCAGCAAAATATATAATTTGACCAGGAGTGTTTAAACTTTTTCATATAACTATGTTTTTGTTTTAATGAAAGGTTTGGTCTTCTATGATTTCTCTTGTTCTTTTCTGATTACAGTATTCTCTGTGTAATGAGCCCCTCATCGAGTTGTCCAATCCTGGAGCCAGTGGCTCTGTGTTCTATGTCACAAAGGATGATGAGTTCATCATCAAGACTGTCATGCATAAAGAGGCTGAATTTCTGCAAAAGCTGCTTCCTGGATATTACATGGTAAATTATTTAATGTCTCCACCATTACTACATTTCTGTAGCTTAATGTTCTTGCATTGCTTTGTTCACACCTACTGACCTGTTTACACAGTTAAACATGGTTTAAATATCATGGTCAGTCTGTATATTGTGGCAGTTTGTATTTAACATGATAATTTAACTGGCCTATTTTAATATAAAATGTTCTGGTGCCTGGAATGGCGTGTATTTTTAGTTTCTACTCGCAGGTGGTATACATGACTTCTAAACCTTGCAGAGTGCTGATTGGCCAAAGAGATGCAGGCATCCAGCACAAACTAACCATCTGTAAATTCTTCAAGTTACAGTGGCGATTAAATTTTTTTTCTGATTCACAATGGCAGCTGGTAAAAAATTTAAGGTTCAAAAGCTCCTTGGATTGGTGGCAAGAGCCAACAAGTAATGAAAAAATCTCTCCTGATCTGTGAGGACTGGGTCGCAAAGTTGTGTTCAGTCCCAAAAAACAAACAACATACGAATATACAACAGGAAACAGCACATAATATTACAGCCCGATTGTTGTGGTTTCCAAAGCCAGCGGTTTCTGTTAGAGATGGTGTTTTGCTGTGCTAATGGAAACATGACCAGGGACCAGGCACTAAAAAGGCATGTGGAGCTGTGCTGAGTAGAGTTGAATAGGTACCATGCAATGGAAAAGTGCCAAGAGTGGGCTGCATTTTGCAAAGAAATCACTAAATCACTAACCAATCACTAAATGTTTTACTGCTGTCATATAAGATTCTGCTCCTGGAAAGCCACAGCACTGCTGAGTTTAGCACCCTGCCACCTTAAACACACTGGACTCAACACATCTGCTAATTATCAAGGCTGTAATGAGTTCCACTGAGTATGTTAGAAGACAGAAAACATGAATCTGTACTGGGCTGTGGCCCACAATGAGTTTGTCAAATTTGTTTTCGTGTCTGACATTAGCATGTTACAAAATTGTAATAAATAAATGAAATAAAATAAATGCTTCTAAACCTTAATTAATCATTATTGTGTTTCAGAAGTGTACTTTTTAAAAGTTTAAGGCAAATAGAGAATGGATTGTTTGTAATTATCCTGGATGCAAAGGCATCACTGGAAAAAGGGAAATATTTAATACTGAATCATTTGTGTCAGTGCTAAATAATTGTTAAGTGCTGTGAGGTAAAGTATTGTGAATTATTAACAAAGCAAACTTGTTCAAACACATACGGCTCAGTCTCCTGAGATTTCAGCCCCACAGACTGTGAGTCTCAAGCAGCATTTGTTTAATTTGATTAGACACTGCTCACTATGTGAAAGCAGGAGTGAAGCTAGTGCTGAAGTTTCTGAGCTCTCCCAGCAGTTCTTGCTATCTTGAAGATGATGAGGAAGCAGGTTGATGCTACAAATAGTTCACCTTACAGTAGCTAAATTGGCTAAATATTTAGGATGTCTACACATACCTGTAGTGCCATAACATTTAAGAATTCAGTTCACTGTAGGTTTTATTTATTTCTTTATTTTTACTGAGAGAGCTGTTTTGTAGGCGTTCATTTTTTTTATAACTGTGCTGCGCTTGCTAACTGCCACATTTCCAAAATCTTTATTCATGATAGCATTATGTTCAGGTGCTATTTTTATACCTTTCCTTAAGGCGATATGTGTACCTGTTAGCTGAATAATGAAATTAGCGGTGACCATTAGCATGCAAATTACATTCTTATCTCTCCCACCCCCTGTCCCCAGTGTTTCTGCACTTAAGCAGAAAGCAGGTGTTAGCATGCCAAATGGATTACTTATGAGGATGAACTGAAAAAGATTTAATTCAAACAAAGCAAGTGAGTGAAGGCGGTGACTGGGCTGAGGTAGCACTCTTGGTTCAGCAGGGGCTGGAGGATACAAGCTGTTTGCTGACGATAAAGAAATCCAGTGGTAGTCCTTGTGGAACATGTGCACAGAACTGTAGTTCTCAGTCATAGCTTGAACAACCCTTTTGTCTTACCTGCACTGCTAGGACTGCTGTGTGCAATATTTATTACAAACCCCATTTCCAGAAAAGTTGGGATGCTAGGCAAAATGTATATAAAAACAGTATGCAATGACGTTCAGATAATTTAAACATTATATTTAATTATTATAATTAAATATTGCAACAGAGATGTTATTTTATTAATAATATATTTTGAATGTTATGCCCGCAACATGTTCCAAAAAGTTTGAAGGTGGGGCAACAAAAGACAAAATTTGTGTAATACTGCAAAATATAAATCAGGCTCATTGGCAACAGGTCAGTGACATGACTGGGTTCAAACTGAGCATTTCAGAGAAGCCAAATTTGTTCGGAAGTAGAAATGGGAAGTGATTTAGCATTCAGTGAAATTCTGCTTGGACAAATAGTGCAACATTTCAAGAATAATGTTTCTCAACTTATAATAATAAAGAACCTGAGGATTTCATCATCCACAGTAAAAAATATAATTAAAAGATTCACATAAACTGGAGTAATCTCTATGAAGGCACAAGTATAGGCTGGCTGTGTTCTTCAGATATTTATGGGCTCAGAAACACTTCCCAGAACCTCTGTTTGGCAACACGGTTCCACAAATCCACATTCTCTGTGCCTGAGATAATTTATTATGGCCTGAGGTGAAGTGGAAAAATGTCTTTGGGTTAGACAAATCACAATGTGAAAATAATTTGCAAATTATGGATGCCTCTGGGATAAAGAGAAGAGGAACCATCTTGCTTTTTATCAGCAGCATCAAAAGCCAGCATCTATGATATTATAGCAGTGCATTAGTGCACATGGCTTGGGTCAGTTGCACATCTGTGAAGGCACCATTAATGCTGAATGATATATACAGGTTGCAGAGCAACATGCTACCATCCAGACCTTGTCTTTTCTTTGGGAAGGACTTGTTTCTTTTAGTAAGAAAATGCAAATACCCATTGCAAGAACATGGCTCCTTAGTTAACAAGTCTGGCTGCTAAACTAAAACAGGTGATGCATTATGAAATGAAAAACATGGGAACAGAGACCCCACACTGTTGAGTAGCTGAAATCCTATAACAAGCAAGCATGATGAAATATTGGCAAATATTTAAAAATAAATTAATTTGAAGTGTCATCTTTGTACTATTTTCAGTTAAATTTTGGATTCAAATGATTTGCACAGCATCCCAATTTTTATGGAATCTGAGTTTGTATGTGTCATTTTATAATTATAATGGTACCCCTAATAATTTCTTGCACGATTATTAGGGGTCCCGTATTCTTTTTAAAGTTTAACTTATTCACCTTTAGCTTTGGACTAGAATTTAAATGAATGAAGGATGGTCTCTATGTCATATTGTTTGATCCAATAGAACGGGTCTGGGATTAGTAACTTCTGACCTAGTCGATCCCTGACTTTCTTTTAAGCCTGGCTATCCGTCCCATGCTCTGTACTGTTTTTTGAGTGTGGGCCCAAGAGCCTCTCTTTGTGTACCCTGTCAAAATGTCATGTCACAAGGTGACTGAAAAGCTACTCTACTAAGCTGGAGATCTGTATCACTGCTTGGCTTGGTGCATGGTGCTTCCTTTTAAGTGGATAAAGACTTTGACACTAATTAGAGTCAGCCTGCAAAAGCTGTTCCTTCTGGAAAGTCAGATGGTGGGCTAACTGGATGTGTTTAGCTGCATTAACACGAAGTGTTTATTTTTAGTAGTTGTTGTTGTGGTTTGTGATAAAAGACTACAAGTGTTGCCTGTCTTTTTTGGCCTGTGATTCACTTGTTGATTCACTTTTCCCTTGCTGCTTACATGTAAATATAGGATTGGGTGGAGGAGGACTGAGACATGGCATTTTATGCTTTTGGAATTTTGAATGTTCTATAATGTTGCAGTATTTCCGTTTATTTGTAATGCAATATTACTGCTATACCAATGGTGCATTTGTGCAGGAGTCATTTATTCAGATATCAACAAAAAATGGCCTTAAAGTTAATCTTGTTCACTTTTTGGGGGGAAATAAGACAAAAATAAGACATTGTGATAGTCTTAGCCCATTAAAAAAAAACTGAAATAAATATTTACTTTTGTATTATTCAAAAGTTGTCTTTAGCCACTGTTACCAGCCTACCCAGAATCACTGGGTGCAAGGTGCTAACACACCCTGGAGGGAGGCAACCCACACTCACACCTATGGACACTTTTGAGTAGCTAATCTATCTATCACTGTGGTTTTGGACCGTGGGAAGAAACCGGAGCACCCAGAGAAAACCCACGCAGACACAGGGAGGACACAATTTTGTGTGTATATATATATATATATATATATATATAGGATTTTAGGTTGCAATCAATTTTTGTGACACCACGTTTTTTGGCAGGCCACCTACCATTGATCTAAATGTTTTTATGAAGAATGCAGTTAGCTGACTAAAAATGTTAATAAGGTCAGTGGGGTCAGCAAAACATACTATGGCATATACAGTATTACAGCAATGACAATAACACAACACTATACTGTCCACTCCAAAGCTTAGGGCTTCTTGATCTTGTCATTTATCACTTCTTTTTTGATGTTTTACCCTCTTCTAGAACCTTAACCAAAACCCTCGTACCTTGCTGCCCAAGTTCTTCGGCCTGTACTGTGTACAATCCGGGGGGAAGAACATCCGGGTGGTGGTGATGAACAACATCCTGCCTAGGGTGGTCCGCATGCACCTCAAATACGACTTGAAGGGCTCCACGTACAAGCGTCGAGCATCCAAGAAAGAGCGTGAGAAAGCCAGGCCCACCTTCAAGGACCTTGACTTCATGCAGGATATAATGGAAGGTTTGATGCTGGATGCAGACACTTACAACGCCCTCGTAAAAACCCTCCAAAGAGACTGTCTGGTGAGCACTCCTGATTTTGCTGTAGAACCTCTCTGGTTGATTTTCTACATATTCCAATTTCAAAAAAGGTGGTGGGGGGCAGCAATATGTGCAATTCTGAAAGCAGTGATTTATAAATACAGTTTGACCTTTATTCAAACAAAAACACTGTCTCATTTTACCTCAACAAATCTTTATGTAAATATGTGCAAATTTAAAACTAGTATTTAAAAAGTGGAGAGCATTAAAAAATATATATTCAGTAAACATCTAAAACAGCTGATGATGATCTCAGAAATACATATGCATGCTGGAGACGATGTCAACAGGGTATAAGCTATGTGCCTGCTTTCAGTAAGATAGTTAGAATGATAGAATTTAATTACATATAGTTGTGTTTCCAGCTGCATTAGAATGTTTTGCTTGCCTAATTAATTTCATGCCTAATTAAATTTGAAAATACAAAATTTTGCAGTGCTGTGGTATTTGAGTTCACATAGATGTACAACAGAGGTGCTAAAAATCTGTTGTACACCTATGTGTCCAAAAGACTGCAGACACTAATAGTCAATTTAATGATTCATTGTCCTGAGACGTTTATTAGTTTAAGTTGATCCTCTTGTCTATGTATTTTGCAGGTTTTGGAGAGTTTTAAAATCATGGACTATAGTTTGCTACTGGGTGTGCACAACCTGGACCAGGCAGAGCGTGAGAAGCAGACAGAAGGCTCTCTGGGTAGCAGTGATGAGAAGAGGCCACTGGCCCAGAAAGCCCTTTACTCCACTGCAATGGAGTCCATTCAGGGAGCCTCAGCCTGTGGAGAGGACATTGACACAGAAGACACGTAAGGATTCACCTCAGATTAACATAGATCCACTGAAGAAAAAAATCAGGTTTGAAATGGTTAATTGAAAAGAAACTTGATGATTTCTAAACAGTGGTGGTAACAGGAACAAAGGATTTTCCTCTCTTTCCTTCTCCCTCTGTTTTAACCCTGTCTCTGTATTGAGGGGTTGTGTCATCACTTTATTTCCACAAACACAGCTGAACCTACAAGTGTCTTGTAAGGTTTTATATGGAATATCGGTAACTTTTTTGCCTTACAGAGAAAAATTGTTAAAACCTAAAATGCCTATTTTGTTGATTTTTTTTTTCTGTAATTTTACAGGCTGTTGCCCACCAGTAGTTACAATTACACAAGTTGACTACCATTCATGTTATAATTGCTGCAAGATTTGTAGATTCACATACATTTCTCTATAGATAATTTCAGTCTGGAGTTGGGCAGGGCAATTCATTAATTATTAATTGAAATTGACATTCAGTGATTCTATTTGACATAATCTGGCCTATATCAATTATATTAATTTTACTTTGAATTATTTTCTTCCTTTTTTTTTAAATTCTGTTAATACATCCCCCACTCTGTGTTCATGTTCTATCCTCTTAAAGCCACATTACCCCACACGTAGTCATGTGACTCTAAGCTAAATACAGAGGCCAACCAATTGAGGAGCTTGTACCAAAAAAAAAACTGCTGTGTGTCATTTGGACTTGTCCATAAAGAAGACATGTAAACAATGACAAAACCTGTTTCAGTGATTATTGTTAATACCCCGGTCTGTTTCAATGCTTAAAGCACAATCACGTTAAAATATGAACAGTGCATGGATCAAAAAAGGGACTGACAAGCTGCACGCAACATTAGAAAGAAAAATCCCAGCTTTAATACATGATCATATTTACAGTACAAGCTTTGCCAGTGAGCTATGAGGGTGAAAAACGAAAAACAAAATGGTTTATTTTGTTTATTTATTTATTAATAATCATTCATTACGTTAATCGTAATTGAGGTAATATGCTCAATTAATCATAATATTGATTTGTGCTCATATCGCCCACCAGCGGTAGTCTGAAGTATTCTAATGGCACATGTGGAAATATATCTTTGTTTTTTTTTCCCTTTGTTTTTTGCTGCATAGTATTTTTATTTATTTATTTATTTATTTTGCCTTAGAAAAGATCATAGCCAGATTAAATTCCGTACACTCTTTTTGCACTTTCCCTCAGAATGGGAGGCATTCCAGCAGTGAACAGTAAAGGAGAGCGTCTGTTGCTGTACATTGGAATCATCGACATTCTGCAGTCTTACAGGTACACTGTCATTGTCTATTTCTGTTTACATTTTCACCTTCAGAGCTCATCATGATTGTGAGCTGTTAAAGAATTTTTTTGTGCTGATTTCTGTCTTCATTCAGGTTAATAAAGAAATTGGAGCATACATGGAAAGCTCTTGTCCATGACGGGGTCAGTATTTACTTAAAAGTTGTCTTCTCTCTCTCTCTCTCTCTCTCTCTCTCTCTCTGTTTAGTCTTTTTTTTTTTTGTTTCTCCCCAAGTTAATCAATGCCAGTTTCCACCAGCCATCACCTCTATTTCAACTGCTGCAAACATAATGGCACTAGACAGCAGAACACATTTTGACAACAGCACCAACTGTCCAAATCTGTTATGCCAGCTAACAGACGCTGATATTGGCTAGCATGATGCTGATTAATGTGGGTATATTTCAGACTATTGGATAGAAGCTACAGACTATCAAAAAGAAACTACAGAGGTCTATTGATCTTTATATACACACATACTATGTCATGAAAAAATCTTACAGTTACATTCAGCCACATTTAAATATGTAGTTTTAAGGTTCAGCTAAATTTGAATTTCATTTATTTCATTTGTTTCATTGCCACAGCATAATGACTGTGATGCTATTATGAAGCACTAAAAGCAGTTTTACTGTTAATGGCAATCCGTTTTTTGGTTTCTGTGAGTGACTGAATAAGTTATAATTAAACTGGTCTTATTCAGCCTTTTTAATAATCAGATATGCCTCAGCAAGCTACAAAGAATGTGATTTTTTTTTTTTTTTTGGTTGTTTTTTGTTTTTTGTTTTCCTACAAAACTGCACATACAATAACAACATTTAAACAGCATTTAAATTATACTTCATATCTTCTCTACTTACAGATACTTATGAAACATTTTTACAAAGTGTGTTTGCCAGAATCTTGGTTTGTTCCAATTTGCTACAAGTAAGAAATACTTATTTAACACTTGGTATTGCCAGTGACGACTTCTCAACTTCTAAAGTATAAAGTAAGCATTAATGATTTAGGATCGTGCCCTGTCTGGGAGCTGTGGTCTTTGACCTTGTTCGTAATACCACCCTTTTGCTTCATGTATGTATTTATGAAGTCAGACTCACATAATGTGTGTCACAGATAGACTGACGCACAAGGAACAGCTCATAGAATAGTGGTTCTTTAGTTGGATCTAGGTACATATGCTGTGCCTGAAAGAGAGGTAGATGAGGTACAAAACTTCCTTTTCTGTTTCTGTCACAGCCTCTCACACTCAATATACACACCAACACCCACTCACACACACACACGCTCATGCACACACTCCTCTCAGCAGTACTTTATTTAGAACTGAAAGCTCTCTTGGCTCAGCTGTGAGGGCAGAGGCTGCTTGCCTCACTCAGTGATGGAGGCACCACATTCAGGCTTTGACGCATTCGCCTGCGTCTGAAGCTGAATGACAGCCACTTCATTTACGCCTTAATGGAGACATTTATTGAACAGTGGGTGATGAGGCTGAATCATGTACTGTATATTTCATATAAGTCTGAAATTCAACAGAAGCATGATATGCCCTCAGTCTCTTCCTAAATATTAGCTCTTGCGTAAGCTCTGTAAAGCTAGCTTGACCCAACGTAGAGCTTTTAAATTGACTTGGTCACTGGACATCAGTAAACTGGGGAGGAAAATGTGAATAACTTAAATACATTAAAAATATATAATATTTAAAGAGTAAATACATTGTTTTATTTAATGTGGATTGGTGGCGTAGCAGGTAGTGTCGCAGTCACATAGCTCCAGGGACCTGGAGGTTGTGGGTTCAAGTCCCACTCTGGGGGGCTTTCTATGAGGAGTTTGGTGTGTTCTCCCCGTGTCCGTGTGGGTTTCCTCCCGATGCTCCGGCTTCCTCCCACAGTCCAAAAACATAAATTAGTAGCTGGATTGGCAACTCAAAAGTGTCCATAGGTGTGAGTGTGTGAGGGAATGTTTGTGTGTGTGTATCTCCCTGTGAAGGACTGGTGTCCCCTCCAGGGTGTTTTCCTGCTTTGCGCACAGTGAATCCGGGTAGGCTCCGGACCCACAGCAACCCTGAACTGGAAAAGCGGTTAAAGACAATGAATGAATGAATGAATGAATATGTGGATTGGATATATATATTTTTAAAAAGCAACCGTTTAACCCTTAGTTCTCTCTGTTTCAGGACACTGTGTCTGTTCACCGGCCGTCTTTCTATGCAGATAGATTCTTCAGATTTATGAGCAACACAGTGTTCAGGAAGAGCACCTGTAAGTTCCCTTATTGAGTGTTGCAGTGACAGCATTTATTTTCCTATATCTATTTCTAGTAATGTAATATATATATATATATATATATATATATATATATATATATATATATATATATATATATAAATTTTTTTTTTCATTAATTACTTTCAATTAATAATAATTTAATTAAAATACATAAATGCCTTTGAAAAGCTGTTTATTTGGTTGAAGTTAACCCTAACCTTAAGCATTTGTCATTAACTTTGTAATGAAAACAGAATTTTTAACATTTTAAAAATATTTGACAAATTGTTTTGGATTGTCATTGGCATTTCAGTTAATGTAAAGTATTACATAGGTTGATTTTGTTTTGAGTTAAATAATAAAAAAAAACTTTGCTTGTTACCATATGAATTAAGTAATGAACCTTTTTTTTTTTTTTTTAATTGAATCCTTTTTTTCATGCATCACAAGAATGGATGTTCTTATTGTAACCATAAATTCTGTTCCTGTTTCTCTCCATAGCCTTAAAGTCCTCCCCTTCTAAGAGAGGGCGTGGTAGTCTGGCAGTGCCCAAACACTCAGGGCCCGGAGCGGCATGGTCAGCCAGTCAGCTGCCGTCTGAGAGGGATGACAACATCTATGATTTGAGAGGAGCACGCAGCTTTCCCACTCTGGAGGATGAAGGTAACATCTCATTTTTGGTTCTTTTACTCCAGATGATTACACCAGCTACAGCTGTTATATTCTTTATTATGTCTGTAGTGGTTATGTTAACTGTATGATTCAGGCAGTAATCTTAAGACTATGTGTAATTACTGTTAATCTAATGTGTATGTAAGGTATAAACAAGGCTATTCAGGGGGTCCTCGACTTATGACATTGATCCGTTCCTACGTCGCGTCGTACACCGATTTTCGGTGTAAGTCGGAACATACGTACATACTGTACGTAAATAACATACTGTAAGCACTTATCCTATCCTAGCACCCATCTTCCTCGGTCCCGAGCCGCGTAACCATGTATTCTTCCGCCGCACACACCAAACACGAAGTTCGCGTTACAACGTTTACGACACAAAACCACTTAAGTCGAAACAAGGCTTTATACAGTAAATGGGAGATGTGTCGTAACCAAGAAACATCGTGGACAACTCGGGACTGATGTAACCCAAGGACCTCCTGTACACCTTGATTTAACAATAGTTTAAATTATGATTATTTAAAAGGAATTATCAAGTCTAAAATCCGGTTTCATTTGATAGTTTTGGTGTGATCAGAATTATTAAAGTTACACTGAATACCCAGATTTGATGACAAGAACCTTTTACACAGTAATGGTTACAGTATTCTGTATATTTATATTTGAGAGGGTAAGTGGCATAAATCTGACTGGTTTTTTTTCTGCTGTTCACATTGTTTATATAATATGATCTATATCTGACATCAGTCTAAAGAGATCACGCTCCTAAACTGACCTGCATGCGCAAAAGGACCATGCTTCAGGCTCTGACAAGAAGAAAATATTCGCCTGTTTCATACAAAGCACTTTCCTTTTTGAAATGAATTCCCTAGGTCTCTTGCAAACACGAGAACTAGACGAGCACTGACATAATGAGTTTAATATTTCCACGATCCACATTTATACTGCTTTATACCAACATGAACTATATAAAACTGATATAGAACCATTAAAAAACTCTTAATACAAATTTATACAAGTTTTATTTTCTCATAAATGAGTGACAGGAACCTGGATTAAGAAGTTTCACAAGTTTTTGACTTCCCAATATTTTGTTACAAAACAAAAATGCGTGTCCGGGCTGTTTCCATGTCCTGAACAGCTCAAAATTAAAATGAAAATGCTTTTGACCTCAGTCTGGAGATCATGCTCAGAGGCCAGAGTGATGTAAAAGTTCGAAAAATTCTGAGCTGGCCGTTAGAGACAGTCACATTACCACAGATCAGAAATGGTCAGATCTCAATACCGTATATGAAAGTGCCCCAAATCTGATTCACTGTGATTGTGATTTGTGCTGTTCACACAGCCACGCAAATGACACATCTGTGTCACATGGAGAAACAGTTAGGATCTGAGCCACTTTTACCTGCTGTGTGAACGTAGCCTATATGTATTCACATGTAAAATATTACACATTTGCTTAAAAAAGCCAATATTTTAAATGTTTATATATATTGAAATCATCCGTCAGAAATCATTTCTATAATCTGCATTATAGTTAGCATATCTGACAGCTGCTTTTTAATAACCTTGAATGAAGTACATGAGTGGGCAGCTTCTCTCTCATCTCTCTCTGTTTCTCTCTCATTGTCTTTCACTCTCCCTGTCACTCTTTTCCTTAGGGCGATCAGACGTGTTGCCCTGCACTCCTCCATCATTTGAGGAGGCCACCACAGCCTCCATCGCCACCACCCTCTCCTCCACAACCTCCCTATCCATCCCTGAGCGCTCTCCTTCAGACACCTCCGAGCACCCACGCTACAGGTAAAAGACATTTTACGAAAGAAAAAAAAGAGCTGTCGGCCTTACACACATGCTCCAGTTTCTTACCACAGCATTCATACTCTCAACAGACGTGTTAACATCAACACACAGACCCTATTCACACCTGGCATTCATGTCTCCAGTGATCTGATCAAAGATAGATGTACAGATATGAAGCTTTTAGCACCTGACACTTCTATATCTCTCAAATGTGTCTCAGAGGAACACACGTCATTGGATTTTGTGACTGAAGGATGCTGCACACAGTTAATGGATTAGGCTAAAATAAAAAATATATATATAAAGGCTTATATACATTAAAATATATTTTAAAAATGTATATATAGGGGCAGCACAGTGGCGGTGGATTGGCTACTCGAGGGTCCGTAGGTGTGAGTGTGTGTTGCCCTCTAAAGATGCCTTGTGCCCAGTGAATTTCTATATTTAATTTTATCATTTGGAAAGGTTTATTTATTTATTTATTTTTTTTTTTTTCCCCTTCCCATTTCTTTATTCAGGTGTCACATGAAATTTAAAAAGAAAAAGAAAACAACCAAAACTGAATATCTAATACTTGGCTATTTTGATAATTAAATAATTAAATTGTTTGCCTGACACAAAATGGGTTAATTGATAGCTGATGTTGTGTTTTAAACATGGCCTCCATGTTTGTCATAAACTAGTTCATACAGGGATGAGAAATCAGTTATTTTCTTGATATATATAAGAATAATGTAAGAAAAGTAAATAATCACTTTTATGATCATTGGTTGCTACTTTTCAAATGGGGGGGTTCACATTGCTTACTGTTCCTTTAAAGCTTTAATGTACAGTAACTATGAATTATTCCTTAACTCTTGATGAAAATAATCTTTACGATATGCCACAAAAAGGGTGAGAAATTGAGGTGGATTTGTTTACGTGTCCTTAGAGTTCAGGGGGATAATCAACACATTATTTGGTGTTTGCATGCCACGCCTTAGTTCACTACAATACTCTGTCTATTCTATCCCCCAGGAGGTACACCCAGTCTAGCCAGGATGGAACGTAAGTCAGAAATTCACTGCACACTCACCTCACTAAAGCTGCTCTACTAGTTAGACCAGGTCGTTGCTCTTGTTTCATTAACGACAGAACAGAATATGTATGACACAGGAAGGACAAGCTTAAATTCATTAGCTTTTTTGTTTTGTTTTATTTTTTTCCCCTTTTTGTTTATTTATTTATTTATTGCCAATACACTTTGTGTCTAATTGCTGAGTATTGGTGCCCTCTGGTGGTCTCTTTGATTGTAGGCCACAAGAGGATGATCAGCAGACCATCACAGTCGAGGTGGAGGTGAAGAGGCGCGATAGTGAACCCATGCTGACCACACGACAGCCCTCTCCAGAAGCCAGGTAATCATCATATACCAAAAAAGTACCTCTGTACCTATCAGCTGTATCATCAGAGCACATCTGCTTCAAGTATCTCAGTATTCAGTACAGAAATTACAGTACAATTTTACAATGTAGTCTCCATATCAAGCATTCATCCTTTAAAATTGTTTTATTAACTAGTTCACAAACACATTAATTAGCAGTTCCTAAACATGAATAAAAAGTGCCACTGTTTAGATCTGAGAGCAAAATATAGAATATCTTCTCCCAGAATGGCTTCTTAAATAAAGTTTATTAATAAATAATTTGACATTCCCCTCTGCTTTGTTTCAGTAACAGATTCTAAGTTTGAGAATTTTCTAGGCGGTTTATACTAGATTTTGAAACATTTCTGTGAGGAAATAATAGCATCCATCCACAGGATGATTAGTTCTGGATTACAAATGGCATTTCCAATCATCCCAGTGGTATTGGTCTCACTCCAGAGGACACAGTTGGACACAGCCCAGTGGAGGGGAATATTATACAACTCTAACCAACATTTGCATTGAGAATGGTGACCTGTAGCTAATGTGCACTTTTTTAATGGATTATATAAGCTGTGTGGCTCTGTCCAAAAGGGGTGCACATCAAATCTGAATTTGCTAATTATAAAGGATGTCTGTCTGTCTGTTACACTTTGGAAATTTATGTATTTGATGCATTTGAATTGGCACCTTTGGACTGATGTGTCATGATGCTTTTGGCCATCCTCATTTGACTGCCCTGTCTGTGTCCTGGTGGAATCGATGTCTGTCTGGCCTTATTAGGTAACCTGTTCTAATATGGTGATTGCAGTGTTTAGTGATCTGACAGAATCTGTCCCAGTCTTGTTTTGTGAAATAATTAGGTTAATAGTGTAGAGCACAGAGATAAAAGGCTGTAAGTGTGTTATTTTTGGTGGGTCTGAAGAAGTGGGTCAATGAGTCTGGGGGGTATGCCGTCATATGGGTCAGGGGGTATGAGACAGCAGTGGGAGAGGGGGAATTAGCCATCTGCCCCTTTCAGCCACACTTACCTGCCACAGCACTGTCCTGCGGTGGGAAATACTTTCCATAGTAACCTTCCGTGTGAGGGTCTTAGACAGGTTTGTTAGAGGGTCAAGCCATGTCTTTGAATGTACTCTCATTTTAATCTGAAGATAAAGGGATAAGGGTGTAGATTTGTTTAACTCTGGGCAATGCTTCTTCTCAGCAGATTAAAGGAATACTGCAACATTTTTATTCTAATCTCCGTTTGCTGCAGCTGTATTAAAGTCCCACAGAGAATCTTCAAAAACACACATACTATCCCATGCAATAAAACAAGAAAAAAAAGAAAAACTAGGCAAGCCAATTTTTGCTGGACCACCATTAGCCATATATACATAGTCACACAGACAGTGGCTTTTCAAATGCAGTAAAGCCCAAAATATGTACCCTAGACATTGGAAGGTCTGGAGAAGCTTTGGTGCTTCAAGTCAATGTCTTTGTTTACATATGTTTTTTTTATTATGTGACCGTGTTGTACAGAATATTTGGAGGGCAGGACTAATTAATTCAGAAATGAAAAAGAGGTGGAGTTTTGTTCATAATATATAAAACCCGGCATCAGTGGTTTTCTTGTTCGTTTTATTTAAAAATAAATACTAGATGATCTACCACCAAATAACAAAGACGACCAAGAACATTTTGTTGATTTTAAGAATTACAATTACTTATGTTCACTGTAACTGGTTAGAGTAAAACACATGAAGTTGAATGTGGCTGTGCGCAGCTATATGAGTTTTATAAACACAATAATGCCACAAAATGTCTCCCCACCTCTTCCCTTTACAATATTTCAGGCAAAGACACACACTCACGTGAAATAAGACAAATTCAGCAGTCTTCCCTCTCTGAGATACAATATGTTTAAATGTTGCAGATCTCCAAGCCGTCCTGCTGAGCTTGTAAACAGTAGAGAAACGTAACTAACGCAGAGCCAAACAAAGCCCCATAAACACACACAAACGTAGCGTGTTCCTGTTTTATTGCCTATTATTTATTTATATGAAACATTGTAAATGACCAGCCCCACTGCGCAAATAATCTCTTTGAGGCGCTGAGCTCTTTCTTGTATTACTGAACCTCAACACGCCCATGGATGAAGTCACAGTTCATGCTGAAGAATGTACTCTTCTTTGGTTCCATCTGGGAACATATTTTTTTGGTTTGCGAACCAGTTTATGTTGGTGGATATGTGCCAGATGGTTCCACATTTAGTTTACTAACTGGAACCATTCCTGTTCCTCATTGGTGGAAAAGCACTATGTGAAATATGGTTGACCAACAAAAGATGGTGTAGTATCGCCACCTTCTGAATTATGGCTGAACTAATAGCCGAAGGTGAAATAATGTTCCTGCTTGCACATGTGCATTTTAACATTAGGAGTCAGTCACTCAGTCAGTAAGGGAAAATGCCTCTTCTAGGCCGGCCCTGTAGGTGGTCTGGCAAAAATACATTTTGACAATTGCCCTTTTCTACTTGTGGGCTCCAAGTCACAACCCTTGGACTCTTGAGCTGTGTGACAGCCACACTACCTGGTGCACCATTGTGCTGCCCAATAAGTGTTTACACATGTTATATTCAATATGGTTTTATAAAGTAGTACAGAAGTTGACTGTAACACTAGTTTAACCTCAAGCCTGCTCTGAATGGGGTAGGTTAGTCAGAACTCAGATTTCCATGATGTTTCCAACATAAGCAACTCAGTCAGGGGGGAAAAAAAGGAGTTTGGATGCCCCTGCAGCAGAGCAGAGATGAGAGGTTGGCAGTTACAAAAACTGTACTCTTTGATATGTATAATACACATTTACATAGTACCCTTGTGGCATTGCTCTCAGGATTAGTGTTCTACACTGCCTTAGTACACCAAATACTGGCAGGCCGAAAGAAACCTGGGCATCGGAAGAGTCCCCTGGGCTTCTTCTAAAAGCTTGAATGCTGGGGATGGGCCTGTAGTGTGTTTCAAGAGACTCTTTTACAAGCTCCTTCAAACCACTTTAGAGACTGAATGAAATGGAAATCATTGACTTTATCAATGTAGGTGAAGTAAACACTACACTAATTCAGATTGGTCCATTGGTATACCTGATATCATGTAAGCCTAACTTAGACTAGCCCAGTTAAAATCCAAGAAAAGGAAGCTGTGGAAAAATTTATTTTAGAAATCTCATTAAAAGCTTTGACAATAGATCATTTTCTCTGCTCCAATTCAGAGCACATTTATCATAAAACCTGCAGATTATTATTAGAACAAAAGTATGAAGCTGAGTGGATAGAGGTTTTGAGACTTCTTACTGGGTACTATAAACTGTGGGGAAGACTTAATAGGGGTTTTAATTGCATTTGTCAGTTACATGAGCAGTTAAATAATTTGTAAAGGAGCTGTATATCTGTTTTCAAAATTTGGTTGCTTCTTTTGTACTTCCTCTACAAATAAGCACTCATCTTCTGCAGAGAACTACAGAGAATCTGTTTGCTGAGCTGTTAGGAAACAAAAAATGTGACCTGTGCAAAAGTTATGGCACATAATATATTTAATGTTTCTCAAAGATGCATACTTTCTTTCTTACTCTCTGCTTCCACAGTGAAGCCTCGGAAGCCCCTGCTGAAGCGTCTTGTTCCTCAGTTCCCGCCAGCCCAAGGATAGTGGTGGATTCAGACCGTACCAGTCAGGCCTCAGGCTGCCCAAGCCGCTCGTCTGTGGACGAGGATGAAGATGTGCCAATCACGGACATTTACTTTGTAAGTCGCTTTTGCACTTAATCCAGCGCCCCGCTGATACTTTCCCAAAGCTCTACCTCATTGCATTATGTAAGCATTAAGGACGATATGTTATATCACGTTACATTTTTTTCACATTAAGCTTGTTTGAGAGTATCATGGTTATCATCACTACTTCTATAACACTAATAAATGCATGTAGCGTAAAAATACTTTAGAAAAAGTAATAAGCATATAAGCATGTGAACATCCCCAGGTGTGTAGTTACTGCATAACCTGCATAGAAACAAGCTGTTGATTGGATGCCAGAAATGTATGCCCTATGTTTTCAGTTTTTATCAGTTTGTTTGCTCCTCTTGGTCCTTCTTAATGTCTTTATTTTTGCAAAGGTTTACCACTGATTTCAAATACTCATGTATAAGAACAATGTCTTCAGATATTGTGATGTTGTTTTTGCTTTTTTGCTGACCCTTAATAAGTACAGTACTATTCATATTTATTTGCTGGACGTATGAATCTCGATCCTGCTTCCCAAAACGGTTCTTCTTGCACATTAGGCAGTGGCTGTAAAAAAAAAGAAAAACAAAAAACCTGACATTGGGGTCAGGGACATTGGAAACGGAAATAAATAAGAGTGTGGACAAAATGTGCAGATGCCCAAGGGCAGAACCTGAGAACTTGGGTACTAGACAGTTGTTCTTGTCAGCTTAAGTTAAAGATAATGGAACACAGCTATGGTTACTGGATCCATGATGTCATTGTCGATTATGTTGTGAATCTTTGCAGTCTGCAGAATCGCTGGTGTGAGGAGCAGGTGTTATTAGTCTGGTGAGAAACCAGTGTGAGTGTGCGGTGTTTTTCCTTTTAACACACTCCTGGCTTGGAGTGCTATTTCTCCTGCACTGTGCTGAAGCCAGAGGAGAGACAGTTGTTAAGAAAGCACTGTTCCTACTGAACAATATTCATGTTCAGTGCTTAGGATCTCCCCTGTCTTTGTCAGAGCAAAAACTGTAGTTGTATTTTTATGTTTTTAATGTAATAAACAGTATACGAACCAAAATTAGTACTGCACATATAACTAGCTTTCTACAATTATGGAACTTTTCCACTGCATGGTAATCGCTCTGCTTTTTTTTTTTTTTTTTTTTTTCCCTCCCCCAATAGGCAAATCTGGTACCTGTAAATATTGTGGAGCGCTGATAGGCCAGAGAGACTTGTCGAGTAAAACCAGTCCAGCACAAACTAACCATTTGTAAAATATCCAAGCTACAGCAGAGATCACATTTGTTTTTATCCGACTCTGTCCACCTCATATAATTGCACCGTGGTCTTTTAAAGAGGTTCAAACGCTCTTTGAATTGGTAGCTGACTGAGAGAGACGCGAAACAATGCTCTGTGAGAACTGGGTCGCGGAGACGTGTTCAGTCCCAATCCCACCACTGAAAAAAAGCAAAAAAAAAATCCCATAAGAGTACACAATGAGTAAATGGCGCTTAAAACCCATGGTTCCCATCAGCTACATTTTGCAGGGGAGATGTGCCAATGGAAATCACCATTAGTCCCTCAATGGCTTGGAGACCTGCAAGTTAATAAACTCAATTTAGAGCAACAATTATTTCAAAAGCGGCACAGTGGTGCAGCAGGTAGTGTCGCAGTCACACAGCTCCAGGGACCTGGAGGTTGTGGGTTTGATTCCCGCTCCAGGTGACTGTCTGTGAGGAGTTGGTGTGTTCTCCCCGTGTCCGCGTGGTTTTCTCCGGGTACTCCGGTTTCTTCCCACAGTCCAAAAACACACGTGGTAGGTAGATTAGCGACTCCAAAGTGTCCGTAGGTGTGAGTGAATGTGTGTGTCTGTGTTGCCCTGTGAAGGACTGGCGCCCCCCTCCAGGGTGTGTTCCTGCCTTGCGCCCAATGATTCCACCGCGACCCTGAACTGGATAAGCGGTTACAGATAATGAATGAATGAATTCTTTCAAATGACTGCTTTGGTAGATCTAATTTGGGGTTTTCATTCTTTCATTCTCTCTGTTGAGTAATTGCATCTGAAGTGATTTATAAAGCGACTAGCCTAAATGACTTGGGACTTTTTGTGTGCTATTGTCTCCTGTGTGTTTCTTTTTGCAAACCTTCATCAGCTTTTGGGTTGTGTGCTGTAACTTGTGCTTGTGTGTGCACCAATCTAATTTTAGAGCCTGGTTTCTAAATGGATCTTTTTGTCTCAGGAGTTTCTCATTTCCCCACAGTGTGTGTGTATGTATGTATGTATGTATATACATATATATATATATACACATATATATATATGTGTGTATATGTGTGTGTGAGTGAGTGAGTGAGTGCATGTGAAGACCTCTCACTGTGTAATGACTATGTTGAAGCGGTAATGATGAAGATAGTTAGAAAAAGCTCTTTTGTTATTCCTGTTGCTAAGCAATACCACTGTCAGCCAACAGCTTACTCACACAGTCCATCAGCCCCCTGCTGTCCTGCAGGACTGAAGACTGAAGAAGCTCCTTCAGCACTGAATTATTATTATTATTTTTCCTTTTTTTTTTTTTTTTTAACACACAAGTACTTGAAATCTGAAACGTGGCTGATACTAATCTGAAATCTTTAAAATAACAACTTTTAAATATAGCTGTTTATGATTTAAAAAGTCCTTAAAATTAAAACATTATTTTCCTCTGTTTTCTCAGACAATGTACTCAGAATGTATAAACATACATAACATAAAAGGACATAACATAAACAAAGCTACATATCAGTTTTTCATTCATTATTTCTTAGGACGCAAAACATATTGCAGATGCATGAATGCAAATTTTAAATTAAGGAATTGTACCGTACTTTGTTGTATTTTTAGTATATTATTTATAATGCCAGGGGATACAGGAAGGGGTTTTGAGTTAGGTTAAGGATTTAAAGTTGCAATCAGTCATTCAATACAATCAGTCATTTAAAGGTGCAATCAGTCATTATTAATCAGCCATTTTTTATGTTATGAACCAGCTGGGTTTTTTTTATATTTTAAGAATTTAAATTTAAAAATAATAATTGCTTTTAAAAATGTAGTTTGCTTATTTCTGGGTGATAAAAATGATTGATTGGTCCTTTTAAAGTATTAAAGTAACATGTATGTGGAGAACAGTGATTCATGCAGAATCTTTATTATTATTATTGTATAAAACAGAATGTGACATTATGTGGTAGAATGTAATATCAGATTTCAAATCCAGCATTTTCTGCTGGTACCTCCAGAATACAGAAATTGGGTTTCTTTGAGGGACTTCCTTACAGTTGGATTTGTAATCAGGAATCCTCAAAACTCTGAACCCAGCTGCTTTATTTTCCAGTATCCATTCATTCCCAACCCATACTACCATGTGTTCTCCTTTGCTGATTACTCATTCAGATTCTGACCTTCTGCTCCTTCTTTATTTACATATCATTTGAATAGTTTGTTTTGACCTTTACACATTGCTGTAGCTTTATCTTTTAACCATTTCACCATTTGTTTTCTTGTACTTTTTTAAATTAGCATGCTTATTTCAATTATTTATACATTTACATCTATCTGTCTCTCTTTCTCATCCACATACTCTCTCTGTCTCTCTGGCTGCTGTAAGTTCTCAGATGGCAGCTATTGTGTGTGTCAGCCTGTTACACACATCAGGACGCTAATTTCAGGCCACAGTGTAAGTGCTGTTTAGCAGATTATCCCGCAGTAGAGCCCCCATGAATGTAGTACAGTTGTTTTTGCAAAAGAGAGGTTACACACATACACAGCTGCTGCCAGGTTTAGCACTAAGGAAACATGCGCAGGAAAAGTAAATACGAACTCAGCACTCCTTTTCCTGTCACACCGCTGTGTTCTTTGGGGGAGAGAGAGAGAAGTACATTTTTCATCACTCTCCAACAGCAAACTTGTATATCCAGTTTAGGGTTGTTTTTTTAAATACTTGGTATGTTTTAATCTTTATTTATTAATTTTACATAATTTGAAACACTGATTTACCATTTGTGTTATTTTAATGATTAGAACAAGACAAATGGTCTAAAACACTCCTAAGTAGCACAGCTTTGGCACTGATAATATTGTGGTGGAATCACAAGTTAAATCCCCAGTGATGCCTCAGCCATCCAAGACTCTCCCTGGCTCTAATCTAAAATTGGTTGCGCAGATTACATTGTTCAGCTGCAGTGATGTTGTGTATTGTGTTGCAGCATTTTGATTATATGAAGTATGTGCTAGCCTTAACTCTTCCAGCATGGTAGTCTCATTTGGGGTGGGGGAGTCCTAGCAAATGTGTGTAATTGTCAGTGAGTACATTTGGGGAGAAAAATGGGTAAAAAAAGATCTTGGAGAAAAATGTTGTTATATTACTGTTGCCATATGAAGTTTTGTTCAGACACTGATTATATAGATATACTGCAGTTGTGGATCTGCTCTGCTTTCTTCTTCAAACTGCTGTGTCTTTCATTATCTGTTCAATATGAATACCTCAGTTAACTATAACACCATCAAACAGTCACCTGCAACTGGGATTGGTCAAATTGCTCAGAGCACATAATGCTGAGTGGAGGGCTCATTTTCTTATTGCAGGTCTCTGTATCAGTATTGGAAAGACAAATATCACAATAACAAAAAAGAAATGATATATTGTGCAATACTGACACATCTATTTTATGTAGTATATCATTGGAATTCAGGCATTAGTTCTTTTTTCATTCCATATAATTCCTGTCATGGTAGTTTTAATATAAGCCTTTGGTTTCCTCCTGTCACCTGCTCTCTGTCGCTGTCTTTAATAGTCCTGTCCTGTGCTGTCCTCTATTTCTCTCTTTGCTTTCCTGGGTGTCTCTGGCTCCCTCTGTTGTGCAGCCACCGGAGGAGAGGAGTTGGGTCTATTCTCCTCTGCACTATGCTACAGAGTCTAAAAGTCTGTCCCCAGGGGATGATGAGAGCGACACAGTAAGTCATAATTGTCCACAAATTTTTGTATTCTGGGTAAAAAATCAGTTATTTACTTATTTTTATTTGCATTTTTCCAAGCAAAGTTGCTAATAATAAAACTAGGTATGTGAGCATAATAATTAATTTATATTTTGCCTTGTAAAATGTCATTTAAACAAAAGCATTTTTGGCAGTAGTGGAATGTATGTTAATAATGTAATATAATATAATAAAGTAATATACATTATTAATTAGCAATAATATAATATTAATAAGGTAAGATACAAACCCCATTGTCAAAGTGTTAGGATGCTGTGCAAAATGTAAATAAAACCAAAGGTCATCATATGGGCAAATCAATGAATCCCTACATATGATTGAAAATACTGGGAAAAAACATTTTTTTGTTTGTTTGTTTATTTGTTTTGATTTTTTTTTCTGAAAAACATTGTTTTGAATTTGATGCCAGCAACACATTCAGAGAAGTTGGGACAGGGGCATGTTTACCAATGTGTTGCATCACCACTAATTTTAACAACACTGAAATTTTTTGAGAACTATGGAAACCAATTGCTGCTGTTTTGAAAGTGAAATATTTTCCCATTCTTGCTTGTTATAATAATTCAGCTACTCAACAGCCTATGGTCTCAGTAGTAGAGTTATTGTTTTTTTAATGCATCAGTTATTGTCAATGAGTGACATGTCTGGCTTGGTTTAGTACAAAGACATTATTTACTAATGAGCTATGTCGTTGAAATACACACCGTGACCCTGAACTCTCATTCAGCATTATCTGTGCATGCACAAATTCAGCAACAAATGTGCATGCAGACCTACTCGGTCAGCAGTACAGCAGAGATAGCGGCCACACTGGGCCAACGTGTAAAGCAAAGTAGCAGCAGGGATAAAAGCCACACTTAGTCTGCAGTGCAGCAGAGTAGCAGCAGGGGGAAGGAAAGAACCAATTTGGAGACACTCTAGAAGGTATCCAGTCCACGTCAAATAATCACATGAAACCACATCACAGACACATAAAAGACAAAAGACATCTGTAGGTTTGTACATGAACGGCTGTATAATGCCAATTCTACTTGCCTGAGTCGCAGTTCAGAGCATTCCGTTCTCCTGTGATAGACAGCTGTCAGTCACGCACAGTCATACTGGACCACGCCCACACTGTTTTCAGAGAGCTCTGTTTTTTATTTACATTTTGCTGAACATTTCACATAACACCCAAGTTTAGAATTATACAAAAAAATACAAAATTTCTAAATGGGTTCCAAGGGGCTTTAAATTTGGGTTATGTTTATATGTTTTTTTTTTTTTTTCATTTGTACGTTTTAACTTGGGTTTGTGGGTGCAGTAATATAATAAAATATAGTTTCAGTATTTGTCCACAATCTTTCACAGAATGTTGAACTCTTCATCTTTATTTATAAAAGACTCAGCCTCTCTGAGCGAGCTGCTCATTTTTAAACCCAATCATTTTGGAAATGTGTTGCTGTCATCAAACTTAAAATGGGCTTATATAAATAAACAGTAAAAGTATTTAGTTTTAACATTTGAAATATTTTCTTTGTACTATTTCCAATTATATGTAGTGTTAAAGTTACTTGCACATGATTGCATACTGTTTTCGTTTACATTTTGTTCAGCATCAAAACTTTTCTGGAATCTCTTATCCAGAGATTTTAATCACATCATACAGCTAGACTAATGCAGCAGGGACCCATTAAACAATCAATCAATCAATCAATCAATAAATAAATAAATAGAAACTTTGGTGTCATTTGTTGTTTCATTGTCCCTTTTGCTTGATATTTCTTTATTTACTGACAAGGTGAATTGCTTCTGGTGCTTTATAGTGCTGCATATTGATACTGAGAAATATTGGTCTTATATCATTCTTATATCATCTTTTTAATTCACAATATTCACCAAAGAACCAGATACACATAAATCAAGTTAGTTTTTCAACTTATTTTTGACTTTTTAAAATCTAATATTAATATTTTTCATTCCAACTACTAGTGAAAAAACTAGCAAATGCTTCTTCTTTGCCTTCTCGTTAGTAGCTTGAAAAGATGTTTTCAAACTGCTGCTACATGCTTGGAGGAGAATGCTTACTGCTTAGTTTTGTTAACTAACAGATACACACGTTTTCTACCATGTTGCTGATGGAGGGGGTGTCCTAGGAATCCAGTGAGAACAAGGCCAATTTTGCTCTTTTAATACAAATAGCTTGAAAAGGAGACAACACTGTTATTTAAACATTCCAGCTCCAGCTCTTTTACATATTGTTTTAGGTCCGTTTGTGTATACCTATAGTCATCTACATTGAGAGTTCTGACAATGTGTGTATGTGTGTGTTTGCCTGTATCCCTGAATTTCCTGCTCATGATTGTGTTTTGTTTTTGTTGGATTAGTTCTTCTCTCTAATGAATGTTAATTACTTTATTGCTTGTTATGAACACAAATGAACATGTTTAACCCTTAGAAGTACAAAATATTTAACGTTTTGACTAACTAGTTTAATACTTACAGGTGCATCTCAATAAATTAGAATATCATCAAAAAGTTAATTTATTTCAGTAATTCAATTCAAATGCGAAACTCATATATGCTGGATATATTATATGGATTAATTACAAACACAGTGATCTATTTGAAGCATTTATTTTTAATTAATATTAATTAACATTAACTTTTAATGTTGATGATTATGGCTTATAGCCAATGAAAACCCTAAAGTCATTATCTCAGAAAAATAGAATATTTTATAAGACCAATTTTAAAAACTATTTTTAATACAGAAATGTAGGCCTACTGATTCAATACTTGGTTGGGGCTTTTTTTTTTTTTACATGACTTATTGCAACAGAACCTTCAGGTCATCTGCATTGTTGAGTCTGGTGGCTCTCATTTTCCTCTTGATCATGCCCTATAGATTTTCTCCTTGGCCCAGATAAGACGCTTCTGCCTTTTGTCTCTGGATCGTGAGTGGCTTAACACAAGGACTGCTACAATTGTGGACCATGTCCTGGATATGTCTGTGTGTGGTGGCTTTTGAAGCACTCCAGCAGCAGCTGTCCACTCCTTGTGAATCTCCCCCAAATTTTTTAATGGCCTTTTCTTGACAATCCTTTCGAGGCTGCTGTTATCCCTGTTGCTTGGGCACCTTTTTCTACCACACTTTTTCCCTCCACTCAACTTTCCATTAATATGCTTTGATACAGCAGGAGGGTTTCACATTTGAACTGAATTACAGAAATAAATTAACATTGGGAAGGTACTTTGATTTATTGAGATGCACCTGTAATACATATGAGTAATTATGATCAAATTATATTTGTTCTCATTGTGCTGACAAGTTGCACTTTCAGTTTTTAATTTGGATTTGACATCAAAAAATGTTTGACCTGAAATCATTGTTTTTCATAAATATTCACTAATTATTTATTATGTTGTAAAAAGTTATTCAGAGTGGATTGAAAATTCTGATACAGAGAAATTTAATATAATTGTCCAGTTGGTGGTGATAGGAGCCAAATGTCTAATGCCGCCAACATCTCGCAGTAAGCTTTTCCAACAAGGTGGATACAAATATGCTGCCTAATGCCTGAGACATTGTTTTACAATATCCCAGAAGATATGTGTAGGTTCACTGCTGATTTTGGAAAGATATTACAAAGGCTGTAGACATCACAACCCCTGGTTCCCTATCACAACAACTGTAAAGAAATCTTAGTTGTCTGTTCCTCTAAAGTGCACACTTTCCCATTTTCGTGTATATCTCAGTTACTGAATTTAATTAACAGGCATTTGGAAAAATCTGCCCATTTTTAAAATATACAATTTATTTGTTATTCTCTGTTTTAATATAAATATATATATATATATATATATATCTCAAATAAGCCATTTTGGAAACTCTTTTCAGCTAATTCAAGTTGTACTACAGTATTTCCTTATGTATTTCCAAACACAAATGTAGAATAAATTGAGTTTAAGCTGCACATTTATCAAAATCTCTTCGTGTATCAATGAGCTGCAAGAAGAGAATAATAGCGAATTACACCATTATTCTTTTATAGCCACTAACTTCTAAGGGTTAAACAAAACATGTTGTTTTGTTTCAGTCTGTTAAGTGTAACTGTCTTTTTTCTTCTTCTTTTTTTTCTTCTTTTCTTTTTCAGTAATCAGTCTGCTGGAGCTATTTGAGGACAACTCTGAAGATGCCTCAGGTCTTACCATGGCTTCCAACTCAACTTGACTGACCTTACGCCCTACCAGTGTACGCAGCTAGTGTCGCTAATCTTAGTCAGATTCAAAAGGAGCAGGCTGCAGTGTGAAGCTTAGCGCTGTAGGTACACGATGCGTCATCCTTCCATCATTCCGTCTACAGACAGCTCCATGCCAACCAGTAATAACTGCAACATCAGACTTATTTATCTGTAAATCATGAGCACTGTTTTTTTATTTAATCTTTTACTTTTTTAACATGTGATTTTTTCCTGAATTCAATACTGTGAACACGTTTTCATATGTAGAGAGGTGTACAGTTTGTGGTTTTCTGTGTAATGTTTGTTTTAAAGACTATTGCTCCACAGACGCTTTACACTAGACTTGTTTAAAGAGCAGTTTCACAGGCTTTTAAGCCACAGAATTTTGCAATTAACTCTGACAATTAACTTGAGTCAACAATTTGAAGAACGCTTTGCAGTAATTTTTTTAATCTGCACTCTTTCAAATGATCCTTTTAAATGCACATGAATGATGGTTCAGGGTGACAGTATCAAGAGAGATTAGGCAATGAAACACTAATATTGTGATGTCTGTTCACATAAAAATTCTCGCTACATGCTAAGATCCAGTATTTTTAGTTATTTTCATTACTGAGGCTTTGCGTTTAAAAAATATTAAATAACTTATAAAAAGCCTCAGTATGTAAATACATTGTACATTGAGATAAAAGTAATAAAATGTATCTTTCAGGATGCTAACACTGTCCTGTGAGTGTTACCCTCAAAGGTACATTCTCAGTATCAATTATGGTACATAGTACCATATCAATGTTTCAGTTTTTTTGGATTAACTCCAAAATCTAGAATTTTTAATTTATTTTTATATAAAAAACAAACCTGGGAAAATGACAAACTAATTTATCTAGACCTTAAAGGGGATTCTAGATTGAGTTGAACTTAATACACAACAGAATTATATCCCTCAGCCTTAGTTTCACATAATTTTATTTATTTATTTTGTTTTGTTTTTGTTTTTGAACATTCTCACATTACAAAACCCAGCATGCAGTTCACAAATACAAACTTCTTCCATTTTGGATTTTGTCTTATGCTGCACAAAACAAAATGTTTAATGGTTATATCAAACACAAATATGAAACACACTAAGGTAAGATATCTTTTTTAGTGATTTACCTTGCTTACTAACTTTTAGCTTGTTGTTCTCATTTGATTACTGATTTCTCTCATTTGAGTATTTAATTCTCTCCATTTCTTTAATTATTTTTCAATTATAAGCCTTACCACATTCATGTCATTGCAATAACACATTTAGCTTCCTTAGAGTAACAAGCTGTCTTCCTTCAGCTACTAGGAAACAAAATGGCCCCAAAACAACTAGTTTTTTAAAAGGTTCTCCCTACTTGTAAAAACATATTCAGTAGGGGACATTCCTGGCCTTTCAATTAATTCATTCATTTTCTGTAACTGGTACATTCTGTTCAGGGTCGCGGTGGGGCCACAGCCTAACCAGAATCATTGGGTACACCTCAAAACAGTGCTAATAAACATACTTATAACAGCTGTAGTGATGATAACATTCAGAGTGGTCCTTTAAGGATAAGGTTGTAGCTTTGAGGGTACATTTTACATTGTTTGTAAAGTATCTTTTTTCACCTGACAGTGTACCAAATCTGGGATGTCTTTCATTTTCACCTTGTCTAAAGAGACCAAGCCAATAGAGGGTCAAAGGCCACATGTTTAAAACTCTGAATGCTTTCCTCTTTCGACTGTTCACAGCACTTTATTTCACCATATCACAATCATTTGACGATCAGGCACGTTTCCAAAGGTTTCAGATATGGTCTACAGCAGAGGCTTGAAGCAAATGTTAAAATTGTTCAAATGTATATTTATTTGTATGTACAGAATAATTTATCTGTGTGAGTGAGTAGATGAAAATGAGAGTGTAAGGATGTATGAACTTATTTGGTATTTGATCAGTGTTAAAGAACTGATCATTATCATAATGTGAAATGGCCATTTGATATTGGTTGCTGTTGGGTATGAACATAAAGATACTGCAACAGCATTACACAGTATTTGTAAAGGGTTTTAGTGATGTTGCTTTTTTGGTTGCCTTATTTATCTAACCTTGTTCCACCCACCCCCTTCCACTATTTTGATACCATCATAGGCCTGGGTGATAGTAGTAATAGTGGTATAGGTGATGATGCATGATGATGTTTCACTAGTGACAATTTATGTGCTCAGAGAGTACTATTACAGAGCATTGGCTGTTAAAATTCTACCTGTTATAATAATCAATAATGGCAAAGAAATTTCCCCATGTATCAGCAAATAATCTCTGCAGTGTAAGACAGTTTCAGTAAAATTTAAATCTCCCCATAGTTCATAATAGTTTTAAAATTATGAAAATATAATACTCAGTGGATTCTCACAACCATATCTAAACAAATTCCAAAGCCCTTGGAAAACACCAGTTTTAAATGTATAAAGCTCATGAACATAGTTTCTATGTACTATGCACATGGCCATTATTATCAGTAATTCAGATGTTTTAACCTTGCTTGTTTTTTAGGTGTGAAACATCTCGTAGATGTATCTTATAATTCAGTCATACATTTATACATACATACATACATACTCAAGTTTTATTACGTGAACCACAAGGGGTGCTAATTCTCACATACTCATTCACATTTAGAAACAGATCCAAAAGGGGACGATATTGTGCTTCACATCAATGACACTTTGAATCCACGTTTTTTTAGATTTCACCCAGGCCTACACTTTAATAGCTGCTCACTAACTGTTGTACTCCAGAGAGCGTGTACATAGAAATATAAATACACTTCTGAAGAATTATTGACTATATTTTAAGTAATTTGGGAATATGTGGGTTTTATTTTATTTTCCCCTCTAATGCTGCTTGCAAAATGTAAAACTCAAATGAAATGAAGCAGATTCTTCCAAACATTAAGAGTGTGCAGCTGGATTTGCTTTATGTTTCTTTGTACCGTACATGTGAAATCTGTCAGAGCAATTTTACCGAACATGCAAATGTATCAATAGCATCATCTTATGAAAGTTAACCTGTGTTTGTGTATGTGTGGTCAGAAGATGTGTCACATCCCCCACCCCCCACCCTCCCAAAACCCCTTCCACCACAACCAACTGAGCCCACCCTTGTAGAGAAGTAGCATGTTGTCATTGAAAATAATGTATCTATATACAGTCATGGACAGCATATCCATTTGTTTACAAAGGAGATTTAACAGATGGATAGATTGTATTTAGGTATGTGAATGTGTGTGTGAGAGTGTATGTATGCACTTGTGAGGGTGCATTTATTTGGACTTCTAAGGTAATAAATAGAAAATATTGCAGCTGTTTGTGAGTGGTTTCATTACTTTCATTTCATTACTTTAACTGTGTTGTTAATGTAAATTTCAAATTGTATTTATTTTTAAGGGTTATTTATAATAAGATGAGCTATACAAATGTCTTACATAATCAAGAGGAATGTCAAAGGAAATTAAATGCAAATTAAAAAAAAGTAGGAGTTTCTTAAATGTATATAAAATTATTCCAATAAAGTGAAAAAATTGGACTCCTAAAAATTATAAGATTATTATAAATTAAATTGTTCGACAGACCATCTAAAGCATCACTTCAGAAAAAAATAAATGTTCAATTTTGAGAGAAGATAATTAAGCTCCAATCTTTCCTCATATCTGAAAAAAAATCTAAATCCACTGCTTTGGATTATGGGTCTGAAAGGGTGTGTTACTGTTCTTACTAAGAAAAAAGACATTTTTGCAAATGATACAAATAATCTGATAGTGTTCTACTGTAGACTTGCCATCCCAAAGCCCAGACCTCAACATCACTGAATATGTGGATTATGAAAAATAGAAAATGCAACCAATCTGAATTTTGGAGGTATGAAATTAATGGCTGTAGATTACTTTAAAATACTGCTTATTGTTTTTTTTTTTTATAAAGTCCATTCATTGATATTACATTTAGGTGTTAAGACTTTAGTCATTAGTGATGTCTCTCTCTCATTCTATTCCTTACCACTCTCTTATTTTATCCATTTTCTAAGTTTCTCTATTAGCAAATTTCAATTCAGTGTTGTTGTAATTCAGTATATCACTAACTTTTTATTCAGTACTGTCTCTCTCGTTTTACACCTCATTTTATATTTATTTTTTGATTGTATCTCAAATCTTTTATCTATTTTATTTCATCTCTCTCTCTCTCTCTCTCTCTCTCTCTCTCTCTCATTCTCTGTCTTTCTCTCTCTCTCTCTCTCTCTCTAATTTAAGGCCGTCCTGAGTTTCCTTCCTCTCGGCTGGAGTCAGGAGACTCGTCGCTTCGACACCACATTAAACAAATCTATCTTCATAGCTGTACTATGGGGACTCGCGATGACGAGTATGATTATTTATTTAAAGGTCAGTATGCTGTATTTTAGTGTGGTGTGTTTAGTGCAGTGATTAAAGGCGTGTGAAGTGTGTGTTTTGTTGTTTGTTCCGAGTTTCTCGTTCCTCCATCAGAGGAGCTAACACTAAGCTGCAGTAGTCAGACATTGGTGGCCTTGAGACCGCCCAGGCCTTTGTATACGTCTATTAATGTCCACTTCTCGCTTTGTCTTGTTGTAATGGGATATGAGCAGTAATGTTTCGGAACCTGGCATCAGAGTGTAAGAATATAAACTGCGGTAGCGTTAGCCTTTCAGCAGGCAACAGCTAAGAGGCTAAGAGCGAGCTAACCAGCCTGTTAGCTGAAGTTAGCGGTGGACACAGATTAATGTGAAGTGTATTTAAACAAAATGATTGGGTAATAACACACAACATTGATATGTTGTACTTGTGGCGTAAATTCCAATACACCGTCTTTTGGGCAATTAATGTTTCAGACACCGTTAGCTGTGTCCTGTCAGGCGCGCAGTCACAGCCCTTTACCACAGGCCACATTACTAACTTTATAATCCTTTGATGAACAAAATCCTCTGTAATTTCACAAAGCGAGTAAAGGTTAAAAATAGGTGTTTAAAGATAACGTAATTAAAGTGCTACAGCTCGTTTGGTTCGTGGGAATGTAGTTAGTGGAAGTTCCGTCCATAGGTTTATGAGGAAATGATGGGGGAGCTCATATTATTTATTGCTCAAGAAGGAGCTGCCTGTTACAGAGTCATGCGGGTGATATATATATATATATATATATATATATATATATATATATATATATATATATAATCGTGCAATTAAGGAGTGCGAATGTATAGGAACAAAATATTAAATGCACGAGATATATTTGTTATTCCTTATATGTAGTATGTTAGTAATAAGTCATTTGAACATCTTCATGATATAAAGGAGTGTCAACAGCAGTGGTGGCATCTTTTTCCTAATAATATTGTGGTGTGTGTGTGTGTGTGGGGGGGGGGGGGGGGGGGTTCTTAAAAAAGCCTGGACGTTGAAACAATATTATATTAAGCCATGCCCACTCATTAATAAGATGGTGGACCTTTTTAGTAGTTTTATGAAGGGATGCACCATCAGGGCTCTGTAGACTATTATCATTTTGAGAAAGGCGTCATAATGCTGTTACTCAAGGACATGGGACAAGCATGAATGTTTTCAGTTTTCTCATAACCGTCATGGTCACAAATGACCCTGAAGAGTTTCCCGAACAGCAGTTTCAAAATACGTAAGCAACATCTTTTATAAGAGTGTCTTGTTGCAGCCACAGTGAAAAAGTGTAACAGAAATAAGCAAATATCATTCATTTTAATATTTCTTGTGTTTCCCATTCAGATATTGAAATCCAGTAGACTGTGCCTTTTATTGATCAATGTATTTTCAACGTGCTAGAACATGCTTGACCTTCAGTTTGGCTTTAGTGATTGAATGTCCATAATCTTGTTCTTTTTGTCTGGTGGTGTAAAACCTTTCAAACTTCAACCTCTTAACCTGGAGAAATGTTATTTCTCCCAGTTTCATTATCAGCACTGGTCAGTTTCATTTAAGGGGAATTCCTGTCTTGGGCCATTTTAACTTAAATATAGAAATGCCAGATATCAGAACCTGTATTAGCAGAACAGGTCTTCACTTAAGCGGTGATGTGATTTGTCACAATAACTTATTTGTCACAACCAAACCATACACAACATTATGACCACATCCGTGTTCCTTTTCTCACCTCTACTGACCATACAAGAGCACTTTGTGGTTCTCTCATTACAGACTGGAGTCCATCTTTTGTCTGCATACTTTGTTTGTTTCATTACTGAGAATGAGCCAAGTCGTACCTGCTCTCTGGTGGGCCTGTGGAGGCCTTGGCCATTTGAGGGAATTTGTTAAAGGGGACAAGCAAAGTATGCAGAGCAACAGGCAGCAAAGTGTCTGTAATTGCAGAACTACAAGTCATTGTGCTTTTGAGGAATGCTCCAGCCATGAGGAATTGACTTGAGGAAAGTCTGGAGCTATTCTGATCTCTTCTCAGTTTATGTACTTGCCTCCCAGATGTTCAAGCATATGGGTGTTGTCAGTGTATATTGAACACAGGCAAGTAGACCAGAGTTAAGTTGTGTAACCCTTTCAAAACCTTTTGTAGCAGCATTTTGTAATATTTAAAACGCAACTTTTTTTTTTGCTAAAATTTCTTTACATTAATTGAATTTACAAGTCACACAAAAGCTTTGGGTAATGCTTAAGGCTTGTTTAGTTTTTACTGGTCTAGACTAAAATTGGTGTTTTTATGCACTGTTGGACTAACTCTGGATTAAAAGTGATTGTGGCATGGAAAAAAGCTCTGCTAACGTTTCAAAGCCCATGATGTATCTTGGCAAAACTTGAAGAACACACACCAACTGGATGTTTTGTTATGTATAAATTACGTAATTTACACTTGTTAAATTTGATTAATTTTAGCACCGTGTGATATGTTTATAAATTCTCCATTCCTAGAAATGTTGGGATGCTGTTTCAAATGTTGAAACTGAGAAACGTTTTTTGAAAATGATATGCCCATTCAAAAATTGGGTCCTGCAATGCATTTTTAAAAATTTGGTGAGCTTAAAGCTAGTATTGGTTGGCTGTGATCTTTAGGCCCTCATGTCACTGCTTTAAAAATAGTAGCTGTGGCTGAAATCCCTGCATGGACACAGAAACAAATTTGAAATCTTTGTCTGAGAACACAGTTAATCAAAACAAAATGGGCAAGAATTAAAAACAATTTTTCTACTGTTTGTAGCCTTGTTTATTTTTTAAAATCCTTAATCATCAGAAAAACGAAATATCACGAGGGGACAAAAAGTCTGTGATGTACACTATATGGTTAGAAATATTGGGACACACACAATGAAGCTCCTGGCATGCAGTTAGCTGTCATAAAATCAGAAGTCCACTGAGCACTTTTCCACCAAAACAATTCAAGTTTTTGAACCGGTTCCTTTCCTGATTCTTGGAAACTTGGTTCATTCCAGTGAACCAGCCGACATTTCTACAAATTTAGAGGGGAACCAACAATATTTCATCAGTGGGCGGTGTTGCTATGGCTGAATACAGCACCAGAGCCACAGATAAACAGAGTCATGGCAGGGTTATTGTTTATTTTTTGTTTACCGTGGAGTCAGATCAGAGTCAAATATACGTGTGTAAATATTGCGGAGCTTCGAGCCGTCCTGCTGAGCTTTGGTGTTACCAAACACGGCCCCAGAAACGGACACAAACAGCGTGTTCCTGTTTAATTTCCTATTATTTATTTATGTGAAGTGTTGAAAATGACCCCATACAGCTTGATAATGCTGTATTTGAGGCTCGAGCTCTTTCTTGAGTTACTGAACTTTGACATGCCCACGGACAACGTCTTGGTTCATGCTGGGGAAAAAAACAACTCTTCTTTGGGAATGAACTATTCTGGTTCACGAACCAGTTAATCTCGGTGGAAACATGCCGAACAGTTCCAAATTTAGTTTGCGAACTGGAACAGTTCCAGTTCCTTGTTGGTGGAAAAGCGCTAACGGTGACACTACTCTAAATTTACATGTGGTACGCTGTGGTACCTAAATGCCTCCAATTTCTAAATAATACCACTCGTATTGTGTAATGTTGAGGAGAATTTTATAAACTTACTTGTTGCAATGGTGGCATTCTATTACTATGCTTAAATACAGTGAGCTATTTAAAATGACACATTCTTTCACAATCATTTTGTAAAGGCAAAGTGCTAGGTGCTTGATTGTACAGGGTGTGTCAAAAGTCGCAGGACACCCTTTTATCTGAATACCCCAGCAAGTAATGGGTGAGGAGTGTCTGTCTTTTAGGCTATGTCAGGATCATTGCCGCCATATTAGATCAAGGACAAGTTTTTCCAATGGGAAGGTCATGTAGCATATCAAAGAAATAAAAGTTTGTCCTATGACTTTTACTCACCCTGCATAAACACGCGGCAATGGAACTGAATGGGACTTGAATTCAATGATTAGGAGGTTTGTCCCAATACTTGTTTCCATTTAGTGTACATTCTGTATTCATAGCTGGATGTGTGTTGTACTGTTTAATTATTTTGATAAATCATACTGAACAATATCAGATATTTTTGGCAAACTGTGTGACAATATCCTAATTGTTTAATGTCTCCTGTATTTGTAGTGGTTCTAATAGGTGATTCCGGCGTAGGGAAGAGTAACCTGCTGTCCCGTTTCACACGAAATGAGTTCAACCTGGAGAGCAAGAGCACCATAGGTGTGGAGTTTGCCACTCGCAGCATCCAAGTGGATGGAAAGACCATAAAAGCTCAGATTTGGGACACAGCAGGACAGGAGCGTTACAGAGCAATCACATCAGCGTGAGTGCAGGAGACACTGTTCAGACACTCATATATGCCCTGAGGACCAAAACAATGTTTTGAACACTTGGGGGTATTTCAATAAGCAGTATTTCTCAGTATCTCAGTTAAGATAACTTAAATCCAAATGTTATGTTGTCCAGTGGAAAGTTCCTCCACTGTCCTCCAGTTGGACAGTGCTGACTTTGGACTTAAGTTATCTAGGTAACAAAATCAGCTTTGAGAAATACCTCCTGGTTTTCCTCATTTGTTGTTTTGATTTATGTGAAAGTTTATTTTTTACTAGTATAACACATTTTGAGCTTGGTGAAATTTATTTATAAATGTCATTAAAAACTGTGAAATCAACATCAATAATAAAAAACACACCTCTTCTACCTTGTACCCATTTAGATACTATCGGGGTGCAGTTGGGGCTCTTCTGGTGTATGACATCGCTAAGCACTTGACATATGAGAATGTGGAGCGCTGGTTAAAGGAGCTGCGAGATCATGCAGACAATAATATCGTCATCATGTTAGTGGGCAACAAGAGTGACCTGAGACACCTCAGAGCAGTGCCCACTGATGAGGCCAGAGCTTTTGCAGGTTAGAGTTTTAACTTAACCAGGCAATGGTGAGAAAGAAAAAAAACTATTGCATCACTTAATGCCATATTTGTTTGCTTGCTTCTTTCAGAGAAAAACAATCTGTCCTTCATTGAGACATCTGCTTTGGACTCAACAAATGTGGAAGAAGCTTTCAAAAATATACTCACAGGTAGGGGAAAGTTTTTGCAGTGGAGCTTTACTTTGCTGTTGTAGATAACTAGTAGAAGTATACTGTGTGGTTGGGATCACTTCCTGCAAACTCACACATGCTTCAAACTGCATTAGTTATGTAGAATTAAGTCAAGTAACTTTAAATAGACCATTACAGATACACTGATTAACCATAACGTTACAACCAGCTCTGTTAGTGTATTCATTGTTGACTTTATATAGCTACATATGTTTCTCTGCATATGTTGTTTGCCTCCTTTCACTCTGTTCTTCAGTAGTCAGGACTCCCACAGGACCACCATAGTACAGGTGTTTAAGAGGTGGATCATTCTCAGCACTGCGGTGACCCTGACGTGTGGGTGGTGATAATGTGTGTTTTGTTGATCAGACACAGCAGTGCTGCAGGAGTTTTGAAACACCTCAGTGTCACTTCTGTACTGAGGATAGTCCACCAGTGAAAAAATATTATGCCAGGATCATCCATTGCCCACTGAAGGACTGCTTCCAGGATGTCTAAGACAAATTGTGCAGCAACAGCCACTGTTTAGTTTTGTTTCCCTTTGAACAGTTTCCATAAGCCAGTTTGTCATGCATATCACACTACATATTTATCTCCCTCCTAAAAATACAAGCAAGTTCTAGAATTTAACCATATTGTTGTGATTACAATTTTTAAATTGATGGATGCTAATAACTAATTCCATTGTGTTGATTTTACATAGTTTTATTTTACATATAAATATGCATTCTTTACAAAGGGTCAACGTGATAGATTTAATTGCAGCAATTGTATTTTTTATTTATTTATTTTTAAAATTCTAAACTGAATAATGAACTATTTTGCTGCTCTTTTCCAGAAATCTACAGGATTGTATCACAAAAGCAGATCGCAGACAGGTCTGCACATGACGAATCTCCCGGCAACAATGTGGTGGACATCAGTGTGCCGCCTACTACTGATGGGCTAAAAGGCACCAAATTCCAATGCTGCCAGAACCTGTGACCCCACCCTTCCCTCTTTCCATGCTGCCTCGTACTCTGTTCCTCACACTTTTCATTGCCGCTTAGCTCCTGTGTATTGTACATCCGCTGCTGCTCTAGCTCAAGTCTTTTTACCTCCATGTGGTATCCATGTAGAATCTAGAATTCTCCCCAGTCCCATGAAGTTCTAGATAACATTCCTTATTTTTCCCCATTTACTTTGTCTTTTTTGTTTGTTTGATTCTTTGTCACCCCTTATCTTTTGTTATCCACTTTGTCTGAATCAATTTCTAGTTATATAAAAAAAATGTAAAACCTCTTTTCAGAAGTAATTCTGTTTGGGCACTGATCGTGTGACCCGCTCCTAAGGAAAGGGATGGTGAGGGATCAGTGTGTCCTGAGCTTCCAGCCAGTCTGGGGAGTTTTCTGTCCTACACTAAGCATGGCTTTTGTTTAGACAGGTCCCAGAAAGGGACCTCTGCTCATTTGACTTTGGCTGAGATGGGCTTGTTCTGCAGAAACAGCTGGCTAAGGAACTTGTCTGGATCGTATAGATACCAAAGGGAGACCTCAATCATTTCAGATGTATAAATAAATTAACACATAAATAAAGTGAACATTTCAGACTGCACAGTCAGCACATTTTAACATTTATCTGCACTATGTAGAGCAGAACTGGTGGAAGCTTCCAAGTGAACTGTTTATGATTGTTCGTTGCATTGGGAGCACCAGTCATAGCAACTTAAGAGAATGTGATGTCTCCTCTAATGACGAATTTAAAAATATTTCTCCAGTGGCACTTAACACACCCAGTGTTTGCACTGTTAAGTTGTAGTGTAGCTGTTAACAGAGAGAATACAATGGGATTTCAGTGTTTAAGGCGGTCTGATGTCTGTCAAATTGTCTGCAAAAGAAAAAAAAAAGTATCACTGTTATTGGATTCTTGTTTGAATTTAAGTGATAACATTGTTGTGGTTAGTTTGAAAATGCCTTATGATTTCCCATACTGTGATAAAAAAAATGCCTTTACTGAAGCGTGATTATGACATTAACACATCCATGAAGTCACATCAGCTGTTTTGCCTTTTATCAAGTTATATTGGGATGGAAATAAACCAAATTACTGTCACAAGTTTTATTATTAATTCTTCCTCCATTGTTTTTTTTTTTTTCAGTTTGGTCCTATAAAAAAGAGGAAAAAGAAAGATTGGTTGAATCTATTTGATTCCAATTCCATGTACCATCATATCCACATGAACAAAATTGAGGATGGACCTCTTTTATAGGCAGATAATTGTAAAATGAAGAATTGAGTGTCTATCTGGTTTTCAAATTATATATTTCTTGTAATTTGGAGCACACAGTCTTGGTTCTGAAATGGTCTCCTTAAACGTTTTAAAAAGTAAAGATACCTTTCTGTGTAGTCCCAGGTCCCATGTTATATAAATACACATTTATTGGCATTGAAAGATGTAGGGAGAGAATATTGGATATTACCTTTGACCTGAAATTCTTTCTTTAAAAAAAAAAACTTTATATCACAATTTTGTCTTCTGTTGTACTTATAAGAATGTATTAATTCCATGTGGAAATGATGTACAGATTTGAATCAGTTACATTCAGTGTGTTGTCTTTTCTGGTATGGTAATGATAAAGCAGCTGCAGAGAACTACTGAGTGCTGTGGGACAATATTTGCAAAATAATTAGTTTGAAGACAAGGATTTTATCCATGACATGGTCAGTTTTCCTTTGTGTAGCATTACAGTACAGTTAACGCTGAAATATATTTCCTGTAGTGACATGTTTATATATATATATATATGTATGAAAACAAGAAGGTATTTGTACAACCACTTATTCTTAATACAGTATTTGCAAAATATGCAGGTTTGATTTATGCTTCTAGATGTTTTATCACATCCATAATACATTTTGAAATGGAGGGACAACTTCATAAAATGTTCTTTTATTAAAATGACCAATGCACAAACATCAATTTGCTTTGATGTCACAAATTAATTTTAGTCTGTTTTTTTCCTGATTAGATTAGGCTACATACATTGCAACTGAAGAGATCTTTATTCTGATGTGGATGAAAAGTCAGTTATATTATTAGATTTTTTGTTTATCAAAATAGGCAGTCCTTCTGTACCCCCACTTCCAGTTTGAGAAGCTGAGGGCTCAGATATATTATAATTTATTTTGAAATTATGGCTAATAATAGGTACTATCTGCAGAATTTATTCTCTTTGGAATCAATATTAGATGATTTCTGTGACAATCTGTCATTCAGCCATGAAAACATCGGTGAGGTAAAGTATTTGATATTGTCGTTGAATGATTAGTTCTGGATAACAAATGCTGCTCCAACTCATCTGAGAGGTACCAGATAGATTCATCCGTTCAGAAAATGCAGTTCCACTACTACCAAGCCCAGTGATGTTGTGCAGACACATCTCTTAACCGCAGAAACCTTAGGTTCATGTGCAGCTTTCAGTTTCAGTGCTAATACATTTAAATATAACAAGTGAAGTAATGGTAGTTTTATTTCTTCTTCACATGTGAAATAAGCAGTCAGTACCATGGCTGAGCATTTCTTCTTTGAAACTAGGGGAACTTAGCCAGGGTTTCTGACGACATAAACCCAAGAGACCAATATAGGCAAGATATATATATATATATATATATATATATATATATATATATATATATATATATATTTGCTTAAATTACGGGGATTTACAGAAGCCAAGGGACAGAGTATTATTTGCGAAACTGCTGGCAGTGCGACTGACGAAAGCCCCGTTCCCTGAGCTGGTAACGTAAAGACGTAATCGGTAAAAACGTCGATAGGAGGCCACAGTCGTCAGTCAGTTGAACACTGAGAGTCTGGGGCCAAAACAAAACACACTCCGCTCAATTTACACTCCTCAGCGACCGAGTTTACGAGGAATTAACCCATTGCTACGACACATCAGTATGAAATTACAGAAGGTGAGAACCTATGGTTGTTTAAATCGCGTATAAAGAGGAGTGTATTGTATGATGTAGCGAATGCTAACTGGTTAGCAGGAGCCGGCTAGAAAGATGCCCAACGGTCAGTTATTTTTACTTTACAGCTTGTCTTTGTCTTTGACATCCACATTGAGCGTACAGTGTTGTACGGGAGCCTTGACCTTCTCGTGGGTTTGTTGAAGTTTTGAAACGATATGGTTTTAAACTGTAGCTGTCTGTTTCATTAGCTGAAATAGCTAGCGACGGTCTGCCTTGTTTTGATGGCTATAACTTGCGAGAAGGCTAACTGCACCCTGTTAGTCTGTGGTATTTTACAGCATCGCTATATTGGAACTAAATTACACGCAACGATGCACATTAGAGAGGGTTGTTAAAGAGCAGCATCAATTCCTCACGTCACTCGACCTGAGATATTGTCTATTAAGTTGATTGAGTCAAGCAGCACAAGCGCCACATCTGTAAAAAATAAATAAAACAAAATCTTAACGCTATCTCCCAAAACGAACTAAAACAATATAAATACCAATACTCATTTGCAGCTACATTTTCACCTCTCACCTTTTATCTTTTCTGTATCTTTTGTCATTTTTGTCTTTCTCTTTATCCTAAAGAGTTTTGAGAGGATCTTAATTAAGTCTCCTGAGACAAAAAGAGCAGCAAAAGCAATACTATTTTCACTACCTAATTGTTGAATACTTCATATACAATAACGCTGCAGTGTTTTGGTGCCCCTGGTCAATGCACACAATTCCTCTACATAGCTTAATTTATGCATGTTTTAGTGTTTGGATAGTATTTATTTGCTGAGTTTAACATAATGGGGAAAAACATAATATGCGTTTGTATTCAAATTATACACAATCTGACGAGGGTGCAAGTCTTAATCTCTTTTTGTCCCTTGGCTTCTGTCTTCAGTAGTAGGGCCCAGGTGATCTTTCCTGCTGCACCCCCGTCCCCTGCCCCCCTGGACGGATCAGACATGACGACAGGGGAGTGTTGCCACCTCCCAGGCTCGCTGTGCGACTGCACTGGCAATGCTGCCCTGTCCAAAACAGTGGAGGATTCGGAAAATCGCCGGGCACAGTATGTCACCCAGGTCACAGCCAAAGATGGACGGTTGCTGTCAACTGTCATCAAAGCCCTGGGGACGCAGAGGTAAGTGGAATGGCCTTTAGCACGGCCTCTGATCATTGTTGCTTTGATTGGGTGTGCAAAGGGAATATGATGGAATCTATTTCGCAGTCCCTTCAAGCAGAAAGATCCATAATTTTTTAAAACAAAGCTGCAGTCTTGAATGAATTCAATTTTCATAATCCATTATGGCCTGCTTTATCAAGAATATTATCTTAACAAGTTAACATTGGGAAATTTAACTTGATTAGAGCAGAGCTTGTGACCAGCCCATAGATGAGAAAACACCTTTTTGTTGTGTACAGGATGCTACACTCAGCACTCATGCTAAATTTTAATCTCACAATTATGCTAAAAAGTAGTAGTTAGTTATTTTAAACAAATTGTTCTGTAATACACCTGGACAGTTGCTTTTGTGCTGATTTCCACTGAAAGCAAACATAAGAAAAAAATATGGATGAGACAGTGTATAATGAATATTATTACAGTGATTATTATTAGTTATTATGTAATTATTGACTTCTTTGCAGAGAGAGTGAGAGGTAAATAAATATTTTTAAATGAAACATAGCTGCCAGCCCATAATACTGAAAACTGAGTTGGTATGCACTTGTATTCTGATAGAACCTATATTATTGTTTAAGAGACTTTATTGTCAGTTCAGCTATAGGCCTATATGCGCAAACAACGTTCCTCCCAGACCATAGTGCAACACAGAACATGAGTGCAGAATATACAGTGCAATAATTACAAAGGACTTACTAGAACAGGGCCAGTAGACCTAGCACAGACATTTTAGTTGTAGTAAAGTTACAGGGTAGTAATTTCTCTTCACCCTGAGTCTTACGTTATCATTGACTGTAGCTCATCACTGCACTCAACATGTCCAGATATTAAATCAACAAAATATTGTTTGTTTGTGAGGTATAAGCAATCACATGGAGAGCTCTTGTATAGGATTGTGTTTTCAGTGGTTCACACATAGTAATTGTGCCAGCGCTGAGCAAATGCAGATTTCCCTCTGACCTGAGGAAAATCAGTCGATGACTAGAAAACTGGTGCTAAACTCATATAGTGTGAACCTGACATTATACGTGTGTGAGACATTACTTTTGCAGGAATATTTCATTCTTTAAAAATTGACTCGCAGTAGCATAATGACACTATAGTTTAGCTGACTTGACTCAGTAATGTGACTTATTTCATTTTTAACAAATAAATCTTATGCGAAGCATCTCTAGGCTGGGAGGTAGAGCCCCTCTTGACCCTTAAGAAACATAATGAGTGTGGGATTAATCAGAAATAAATGTAAGGAGATGGGTCAAATATGATGCATCTCCATTATTAAAGTGTAAAAATGTCTTCTGGAGTTACCTAAGTACCTGTTCTTCTGTTGTTCTCAGTGATGGGCCAATCTGTCGAATCTGCCACGAGGGGGGCAACAGTGAAGGGCTCATTTCACCATGTGACTGCACAGGGACACTGGGCACAGTGCACAAAAGCTGTCTGGAGAAGTGGCTGTCATCATCGAACACTAACTACTGTGAGCTATGCCACACAGAGTTCACAATTGAGCGCAGGCCGAGGCCCCTCACAGAGGTAACAAAGGTCAATGCCTTTCGCCTTCGTCTGCATGGCTTTTGCCTGAATATATAATGTGTGTGTTTGGGCATAGTGTTATTGTATGTTGCCATATTTTACGTTCTACGTAAGTTGCAAGTGGTGTGTAATAGATCTTCAGTGTTCTCCTAGCTTTGAATAGCTGTTACACCGCTTAGTCCAAGCTTGCAGTATGTACTTCTAACATGGCTAATGTCAATACCAGTTTTTTGAGAGTTTTGTTCTCTGTTTTAAACTAATGATAATTTGATTTTAACTGCCTTACTAATATATAAAATTGTTCTGTGAATTGACCAATAACATGTTCTTAATTATTTCCTAAAAAAGAAAAAACTCATTATTTACTCAAATTTATCATGAAATGAAAATTGTGTATAAAATGTATTACTATTATTGGCCTGGAGGCAGAGTTTAAAGGAATCCTGAGCAATTCAGCTTGTGACTTTTGCCTCTTTTGTTCTCTTCATACATTTAAATTGTTATATTTATTCAAAGAGTTATATCGGTTAACCATGATATTAAGATTGCCTCCTTGATTCTACATTTATTGTTAATTTTATCAGTTCCATGTACCATATAGGTGCACTGTTAAGTCCTACAGTAACAATATATAGTCCATGTATTGCTAAGCACATTCTTACATGTAGGATGTTACCTAAATGTCGAAGCTAAATCTATCATTTCGTTGGATTATTAAATGCCCCTTGTGTGCTCCTAAAAGCTAATGTGGCATGGATAAAGCCTCTGGCATGGATAAAGCCTCTGGGAAAACATTTGGATGGATGATTATTATTATTATTATTATTATCATTTCATTTTAATTTTTTTTTGTATAATATTAAAGCTTTTTGCACAGTTTATTAGAAAACATGAAGCAAAAACATTATAAAGCACAGCACAAAAATAAACAAAATCCTCTCATAAGACCTCAGAATGGTGTGCGTGTGGTCTTATTATTCTAATGAAGGTGCGTGGCTGACAGCTTACGTTAGCTTTTCCCATTTTATGACAGCCCATTCTACATCAAGAGGAGAGCAATACTGATGGAATACAGCAAACTGTACTATGTGTCCTAAGACTTGGGAAAGATATTCATAAGGCAAGGCAAGTTTATTTATAGAGCACCTTTCATACAGAAGCAATTCAAAGTGCTTTACATCTTACTGATGTTCTTAAGATGGTAAAATGCTGATCTAGTAACCGCTTTAATATGACTACTAAAACTGAGATCTGAGTCCATTGATACACCAAGGTTGCGAGCCAGTTCTTTAGATTTGAGGGCTCTCGAGTCCAGATACGTAGCCAATCTTTGTCTCTCAGTGCTATTCCCAAATAGTATAATCTCAGTTTTATCTTTATTCAGCTGCAGAAAATTGTGTCCCATCCAGTTTGTGATGTGTTCAAGGCACTTGCTTAATAAGTCAACTGGGCCAGAGTCGTTTGGGGACAGGGCCATGTAAATCTGAGTATCATCTGCATAGCTGTGATAGGACAGCCCATAGTTCTGTAGAATCTGGCCAAGAGGAAGCATATATAAATTAAATAAAAGTGGACCAAGAATAGAGCCCTGGGGGACACCACAGGTTACTGGCATGTTCTCTGAAATATTATTTTCTATTTCTACAAAGTAGTTCCTGCCTTCCAGGTAAGAAATGAACCACTTCAGGACTGTTCCTGAGAGTCCAACCCAGTTTGCGAGTCTAAGATAAGAAATGATTTGTATATTTTCACTGTGGGCCCTGGGGAGACGGTTTAACATGTTGACTCCGGAGATATCCCGGAGTGGTCGTTCACACATGCCGCTCACAGCAGGAGATTTTCTGCCTCAGGTGCACTCTCACAGTGGGGGATGAAACACGTGATTTAGACGTGGGGCACAGCGCATGTACAGCACCAGCAGGAGAAACTCCGGAACATTTCCAGCACTGTTCTCACATGTACTGACTCAAAGTTTACCTGGAAGGTTTACTAGGGCTTGAGGAGAATAAAGGGCGGGATGAATGTTGCGGATGTAAACTGCATGTGTAAAATATCCCGATACTCCAGATTTTTTCTCTAGAAATTCTGTGTGAAAGGGGCATCGGACTTTACCCGAAACATTTACTAGGGCTCGAGGAGGGTCCAGGACAAATGTTGCGGATGGTCGCGTTCACATATACAGCTCCTCCGGGTAAACACCAGAACATTTCTGGATTACTGTGCATGTGTGAAAAGGGCAATAGAAAGAAAACTCACAATTTAGCTTCCCAGGGGCTTTAATGCTAATTAGTTTTGCTTAATTTTGCATGTTTTGTTATTGTAACCATGATGATTCTGATTTATTATTGCTGTCATAGATTATAGAATGGTTGTCTTTAGTCCCCAATTGATTATTAAGAGTGTTATTATCCCACGGCATAACTTATGTATTATTTCTTCCTGACCTTGTAGGCAAATAAATGAGGCATGTTTGATGTTAGATGTGTGGTGTGTGTGGTACATTTGAAGGTTTAACGTGTCTTACATTGTATCTCATTTTAAAGAAAAAATGAAGATTGGAATTTTGCTTATTTTTCATTTTTAAAAGAGCATTGTGTAAGATTTATTGGCATTTATCAGATCGCCTCCAACTGAATACCAGATCTAAATTTCGTTTTTGATTCTTTGTTGACAAAGATTTACTCTCGTTTGCTTTTTCTGGGGCTAAATTAGGAGGATTATCATGTATTTATTTGTTTATTAATTCATTCATTCATAATTTGAGTTCCACAACATAATTTTCAGCACTGTATTATTGTAATTGCTGAACAATTTATAAAGACAGACCAACATACATTAGATTAATACTTTTCTATATATTGTTTATTGTGTATAGTTATAATATTTTAAAATAACACTATAAACTTAATAGTTTATAATTTAATCTATATCCATTCTGGGAATACTATAGGAAAATTGTGGCAGAACATAAAAGCCTCTGTTGAAAGACAGCCTGCTTCCTATGTAGATATGAAGAACATAAGTCGCAGCATCTAAAAAAGCTATAAATACCCTGGCATCTTCTCATAAAGTTAAATAACCTTTCTTTAAACATGGCTCTGGACAAAAATCAGACTTTTTTTTTAAACTTATTTTATCACTTTACCAAACTCTTAAACTGCGTCACTTTTATCTCTGTAGTGGCTAAGGGACCCTGGGCCGAGGAATGAGAAACGCACCCTCTTCTGTGACATGGTGTGTTTCCTTTTCATAACACCCCTGGCAGCCATCTCTGGTTGGCTGTGTCTACGTGGGGCTCAGGATCACCTGCACTTCAACAGCCGCCTGGAGGCAGTGGGCCTCATTGCCCTCACCATCGCTCTGTTCACTATCTATGTCCTCTGGACTCTGGTAATATCTGCACAGCTACATGCCTACAACAATCCCTAGTTTGAAATATAGTGTGGGTTTATATTTAAGCCAAAACCTATTGTATTAGCAAATTGTGATTTGAAAAGCATACATCAGTTTTCAATGTAAATTTATTAACGTTCAATATAATACTTTTTCCTTAGAAGCCCGCTGGTTGACATCTGGCTTAGATTTGTATTTTTGCTATCTGAATGTTTCAAATCTGAATACTTCACCACTTCAAAATTTCAAGTTTATCATATATATGATTTTAAAACACATGACAATAAAAAGGTTATTGATAAAGCACCTTTAACTGATAAGAATCCTCTTGGTCCACAGGTGTCATTCCGCTACCACTGTCAGTTGTACTCAGAGTGGAGACGAACCAATCAGAAAGTGCGCCTGCTCATTCCAGACACCAAGGGTGCCCACTCTACCCAGCATTCCTTGCTCTCCACTAAGCTGCTGAAAAAGACAGCAGATGAGACCATAGTATGAGATCCATGGTTTTTTCTGGAGGGTGGGGGACATGATACAGCATTGTTATTAGCGTGCTAAAAGGTTCTTGATGCACCATGTCATCAATGAGAGCCACAGCACTTTTGGATGCATTCTTTTCTATTTAATCCTTTTTATCTAAACATGTGAGCACTTCTGTTTTTTTTCCCCACCAATCTGTTTTTGTGGGTGGGTTTTTCTCTTTTTTTGAGCTTTTTAAAGTTGTTTTATGGTTTAGGAGTGATTCTATTTATTTGCTTAATCAGTTGTAAGAAGTCTTCATACCATACAGTATGCTTTAAGATTGTCAGAAATCTAAAGGTATGAGTGTAGAAGATTGGTCACAGTGTTGAGAGAAACAAATGATAGAAAGCAGGAACAGCTGCTGAAGCTTAGAACCAAATTCTTATTTTGGACAATATTTTTTTTAATTTCAAATCATTTTGCATCTTAATTGGACAAAGAAAAAAAAAGGATCAAGGCCAATTTTTGAGAACTGTAGTCTGTGGTTCTTAGTGGCACAATCAATGTATATTATGAAAGCTCAAAGCTTGGTTTCCTATGCCTAATGCCATTGGGTGTTATTTGAAGTGTTACAACAAGGCCCTGCATGGTCTGGAGGAATTGTCTATAATGGAATGAGGTGAGATATAAAAGGAGTGTGCAATAAGATGCTCTCCTTTCGGTGTTTCAGTACAAGGTCTTTGTGACCTATGACATGCACAGTTTTACTTGCATGCATAAATGTTTCTTTTTTTTCTTTTTTTTTTTTCTTCTTCTTCGTTAAACATCTCATGAAATTACTAGTGACTGTTAAAGTTGCTGTCTCCAATTTCATCTGTGTATCAGCATAGGCTACATTTTCACACCTGTTTAAACCAAATGTCTCCAAAATGCTTTAAACAGCATGCAGTGGTCCTAGTGGTAGCACTTAATAACTTAACAATGACTTGAAGTAGCCTAGATGTGAGCTGATCAACTGTAGATGTGTGTAATGCATTCAGGATTCACTGGGAAGCATTATTTTAACTTTGTAAAGAGAAGTTGCAAGTATGCATAAAGACTTCATTATTGTGACGGATTATCATTCAAATGACTCTTAGGTTTGAATATGTTTCAGCTATCAGTGGCTGATAAGACTGTGGCTGTATGAAAGGGAAGAATGTGTGCACGCATTCACTTGTGTATGTATGCATATGCACATTTTTGTATTAAGGCCTGTATTTTTGTGCTGTTTAATCATTTTTGGTAAGTATAAATGGCAGAGGTGTAGAAAAGATGGCATACTTTATGGTTTTGTAGCAGTTTTACATTGTTTAATATGCAGTTTTTTTGAGACTGTCTAATTACAGGGGAACAATTGGATTTTCATGCATATACAGCTCTCGAGTTTGCAGCAAACAAGTTTGTCATTAAGACGTCTGCATGTTACATGTTACAAGGAAAATGTGCAAAATACCGCAAACCATCTGAGCTAACTTTAAAGGGAAACCTGTCGTGTTGAAGACGTCATCATTCTGGAATTGGTCAGTTTTCTATATGGAAAAAAAATGTCACTGCTATTGCATACTGTGCATGTTTTTTTTCCTCCAAATGTTGCTAGCTGCTTTGATTGAAGAGGTTGAAAAGAGCTGTAATTTGGATATATTTCCAAATGAAACTTAATAGTACTCCATCATCAAAATTCTTGAGAGAAACCAGCGAATGTTGGTTGAATGTTGTAGTTAAGCGTCTTTGGCAGAGGTACCATAGATTTTGACTAGGTTGTTATGTAATTTCAGTGTACACAAATGTTTTCTAGCTTTTACCATGTTTGTTGCAGTACACGTGACATTTTGTGGGTGGAGGTGGCATACATTTGGAACATTTTTATTTAACAAAGCATGTGATATTCACACTTTGAGAAAACAGAAATTATTTTATTTCCAGTGAGAAAGAGGCTGACTACAGAATGATGCATGTCTTCAGAGGTCTGTTGGTTTGAAATAATATTGTAACTTCATTCTAGACCCTTCAACCAAAGCAAGGCCTATATGCAGTTCTTGAGGGACCATGACTTCTTAATCTGTACTTCTGTCCCTGCTCTGAAAATTGGCATCTGGTCTCATCTGAAAACTGTCTGTCACTGATATCTGCTCTCCTTTACCCAGAGACGGACTCTATTTATGGAGGTCCAGATAAACCACAATGTCCAGGAATTAACACTAACATTTTGGACATGTTTGTAAATTTGTAGATATGTCTTATGTCTATGGAAGGCACGCGAGAATCAAGGTTTCACAGTCCAGGTGTGTATGTGTATTTGTGTGTGGCTGTGTTCAGGGATCAGAGGCTGTGAGTGTTTGAATGACTGACAGACTGCTGCACATGACTAATGTATTTGATCTGCCTGAACTTTGGCCCAAAACCAGTTTAAGCAGTCAACTCAGTTTAGTGAAATATTGACATTCAGCAGTGCCGGACATGCAGGACTGTGCAAAAGTTAGAGGCCTCCTCATTATTTAATTAATTTCCAGTCAAAACAGCTGTTAAGTTCATAAAGTATCAGGGGCAAAACCAGAACACATTAAGGTTTCTGTGTAATTATCATCAAAAATTTGTGCCCAAGATTTTCCTTTATTATAGCTTTAATCCTTTTCAGGAGAATTTCTTTTATCTGTAAATAAATACACTTCCAAAGTTCAGTTTTAGAAGCTGGTTGGATTTCTACTTCTCACAATCCAAGTTGTCCCAATGTATACCCAAACTTGATTTGATCTTGAGGTCTGGGGCAGCCAGTTAGTTCAACATTGTGAAAAGAATGTTTTGGGGTTTTTTCCCTCGCTTTATTTACTTTTGACATTTCACTTACTTATGAAAATGGATTATCTTATAATTAATCTCCAAAAATATCTCCTGTGCAAGTTGATGAGAAAATGTAGGCCAAAAAAAATCTGAAAAATTTAAACCTTAATGTCAGTTTTGAAAGCGATTCATGGCTTTTGATGTTTGCACAGTACTGTATGAATGAGTTCTAAACATAAAAGGTGCTTGCTTCTGTAAATGGGGTACAAAAAAAAATGGGAAAATTTCTAAATCATAAATTCTTCATAGTGCTATTTGCACTGGTCACACCCTCTGCATTAATGGGGTAAGGTCACTACATATTTTTCTTGCAAATTATTATTTAGTTCTTTCAAGTGTCACTCAACACTCTAAATTAATCCTCTTGAAGGACAATGGTATGTTTTGGAAAGTGGTGTGCAATAGATATTCTAAAAGCTTATGACATTTATTGTTTTTATTTTAAATTTATGAGAAGGAAAATGTTGACAAAATCTCTTCTCTGTATTATTATTATAATAATTGTTGTGTGTCGCTGGACTGAGTAGCTTTGGGAAGAATTTGCACTTTTGTGCTGATCATGGAAGCCCAACTTTTAGCATCAAGGGAAAAAGCAACGCTGGTCTCAGATCAGCTAAGTACATTTTCACCAACTAACAACTGCTCTAAGTAACACTGTCTTTTATTGGTGTGCTTCCATCTGATAATGTTTGCCTTTTTTATTTTTCTGGGCCATTTTCTATTAATTTTACTACGTGGGGTAATTAAAAATTAGCTAGAGTGCAATTTCAATAATATTACAATGCAATTCTTACATATAACCTTAAAAGTACATGTAAAATTATTATTACTATATAGATGTTAATTATGAAGGATTATAGGACTACATTCACAGAAGAGTAGGAAAACCATGATGGGATTTTTTTTTTTTTTTTTTTAAACAATACTTGTAAGTGGATGCTAAGAAGTTCCCTCCACTATGCAAACCTCCAAGTATAATTAAGCAGCTGTGAGGGGACTGCTTTAATTTAGTGTTAAGACAATTGACCCAATCGATTCTTCTCACTTAAGAAACATGCATGCTATTTTATTGTATTATGATTTATAGCCATATTGCACTTTATGATTGGAATTTATGATTTATGATTGGAAAATGCTTGGCCTTTTCCATATTACGCATTTCAGAGAGTTAAAGAAACCTTTTTTAGCCTTTTTCTTCTTTTTTCTTTTTAAATCCATCTCTGGATTTGGAGAACTGGTCCACTGCTGTTGATTTTGCAAACAATTATGTTCAAGACCAATTATTTCTTCTTCTCTAAGATGAAAATAAGCAATTCTAAACATTGTACACAGTTTGTGTGTTTTTGTTTTTTATTATTTCTTCATGTTGTCATTGTGATTTAATGTATTCATACCTTATGTATCATTTGCAATGTAGGCCTTCATTTAATCACTTAGTATCAGATTTTATCACTCAAACCCCTTTTTTGAGAATCTGTATGTTTATGTAGTGCAGTGGATAATGAACGGTGTGTCTGTATCGTCCTCACCACAATATGTTGGTGCTTGCAATCAGCCAAGAAAAGTGTGCAAATTAAAAATGACGCTCTGGATCTGTTAACTTTACGGACTCTTCTTCCTAACTGCTATTAGACCATGTTTTTTTTTTTACCATGTTAATATGTCTGTCTGCTGTGTTTCCATGCTAGATGGGTAATTCAGTGTAATACTCAGCACCAGGTCTACTTTTCCACTTTGAAACTGCAGCATTCAAAGGACTGGTCTTAAACCAGCAAATTCAGGCAGCCATAATTTCTTACATCATACAATTAAGGAATCAGAGCAGGGCTTTCAAGCTGCAGGCAAACAGATGTAAGTGAAGTTAATGGCAAGAACTAATTGCATATTCATAGATCTGCATGTACTCAAAGGCAACTTGTTCGTTCATTGAAGGTGGATGTGTAGAATTAAATTTAAGCCACTTGGGAATAACTTCTAAATGTGTCATGTAAATGAATAGTTTTTTATATCTTTATAGATGACCCGAGATGGACTTGAAGCCTAGTGCTAAGGATTTTCCTCTAGAAATGTCTTTAAACAATATACATATTGAACATATTTGACTTGGCTTAATTAATCCAACTAAACTGAGAAATCCTGGTTTGTGGAACACCTCCACAGACATTGCCTTGTCTTTTAGATTTAGATTTGAAATGATCTTTTCTCTCAGACTGGTTATCTTCTAGGAAAATTTGGAAAAATCTGAATAAATGATGACTCCACTGATTTAGTTAGACACTGCTAAGATGATAAGAATTTTAGTGGTAATTAAAGGGATATTTGCTATTAACAGAGTATGTTCTGGAACTAGCAATCTTGGACAAGAAAGCCACAAACAAGTTTTGCATAATTAATTTTCACTCTTTTATCATAAGTTCATTTTATTTGGCTTATCGGGATATCAGTATTACAAATGTTATTGAGATAATGTATTATTTTATTTTCATGACATATTACTGAGTTAATTATGTTGTGTTACAGCTGTTAATGTTATATTAATTGTTGCACATCTTGGGTTCAAACTGACCAATTCAGACACCAATATGAGGATCCCTGATTTGTTTTACTGCTAATTTGCTGCTGCTTTTTTGCTACCTGAAGTTGACTTTTATTCAGAGCTGCAGACTGAATGGGCAAACTAAAGGTAGTGTTCACATCTACATGCTTCTGCGCAAATTACACCTAAAGATTAATGGATTATAATATCGTCACTGTCCAGTGAACAACATGTATCTCCCAAAATACAGGGTGGGCCATTTATATGGATACACCTTAATAAAATGGGAATGGTTGGTGATATTAACTTCCTGTTTGTGGCACATTAGTATATGGGAGGGTGGAAACTTTTCAAGATGGGTGGTGACCATGATTGCCATTTTGAAGTCGGCCATTTTGGATCCAAATTTTGTTTTTTCAATGAGAAGAGGGTCATGTGACACATCAAACTTATTGGGAATTTCACAAGTAAAACAATGTTGTGCTTGATTTTAAGGTAACTTTATTCTTTCTGACCACTTATAAAATGTGTTCAAATTGCTGCCCATTGTGTTGGATTGTCAATGCAGCCCTCTTCACACACTGATAGCAACACCGCAGGAGAAATGCTAGCACAGGCTTCCAGTATACATAGTTGCACATCTTGATGGTATGGTGTGGTATATGGGGTACAAAAATAGTGGGGCCATTCTTCATCAATGGAAACCTCAAGGCCACTGGATATGCAAAATTGCTACATGATAATGTGTTTTCCTCTTTATGCACTGAAGCTGGCACGTTCCCTGAGTTTTTCCAGCAAGATGGTGCACCACCACATTGAGTGTCAGGTCCGAGCATTCCTAGATGAACAGTTTCCTAGCAAGTGGATTGGTCGTCGAGGGCCAGTTGAATGGCCCCCAAGGTCTCCAGATCTGACCCCCTTAGACTTTTATCTTTGGGGTCATCTGAAGACAATTGTTTATGCTGTGAAGATACGAGATGTGCAGCACCTGAAACTACGGATACTGGAAGCCCGTGCTGGCATTTCTCCTGCAGTATTGCTATCAGTGTGTGAAGAGTGGGAGAAGAGGGTTGCATTGACAATCCAACACAATGGATAGCCCTTTGAACACATTTTATATGTGGTCAGAAACTTGTAAATAACTCATAAAACCATAAGGTTACATTAAAACCACACCATTGTTTTTCTTGTGAAATTCCCAATAAGTTTGATGTGTAACATGACCCTCTTCCCATTGAAAAAACAAAAGTTGGATCCAAAATGGCTGCCATGGTCACCACCTATCTTGAAAAGTTTCCCCCCTCCCATATACTAATGTGCCATGAACAGGAAGTTAATATCACCAACCATTCCCATTTTATTAAGGTGTATCCATATAAATGGCCCACCCTGTAGTAACTTTACAGGACAAAGATAAAATCTTAACTTTCAGTGGAAATGAATGTAAAAAGATTTTCAAGTAATTTGGGAGCATTTCTATTTGTCCATTCAACATTACATTTTCACACAATGTGAAGGACAGCTGCTTTGTTTAAATAATGTAAGGAGAAAAGATCCACAAAAATGGACCTGTTTTTAATCTGACAGCAATCACGTACTGGAATAAAAAAAGCAACAATTAAAACTAATGATTATCTTTGTAAATAAAAAACAAATGGTTGTAATTAATATTTTTTTTTACATTTTATATATATGAAATGTGATGTTGTATTGCTCAATTTATTTTAACTTTGCAAATGTCAATGTTAATGTATATGGTACCTAAACCTAGTAAATATAGTAATAGAATATTACGAAAAATATATATACACACAAACACACTATTATACACTATGGCTGTGATTAGGATAAAGCGGAGGAGCTTGAGTTGCCATGAGATATTCCACCACTAGGTGAAATAGAGCAGGAAATGGAAGTTGGCCCACCAAAATGGAGTGAGGTTCAAGATGTGGTGTGTCATGCAAAGGCAGGAACTGCTCCAGGGCCTAATGGTGTTTGTACTGGGTGTACAAATACATTGCCTTGCAAAAGTATTCATACCTCTTGAACATTTTCACATTTTGTCACCTTACAATCACAAACTTAGATGTATTAATTGAGATTTTAAGTGATAGACCAACGCAAGGTAGCAGTGAAGTGGAATGAAAATGATACATGGTATTCAAAAGTTTAATCAAATAAAACGTGTGACATGCAAAAGTATTAAGCCTCCTTAACTCTTATACACCTAAATAAACTCTAGTGCAATCAGAAGTCACTTAATAAACAACTGTGTGTAATTTAGTCTCAGTATAAATACACCTGTTCTGTGAAGGCCTCAGTGGTTTGTTAGAGAAACAGCATCATGAAGACCAAGGAACTTACCAGACAGGTCAGAGATAAAGTTGTGGTGAAGTATAAATCAAGGTTATAACATACCCCAAGCATTGAGCATCCCAAGGAGCAATGTTCAATCCATCATTCAAAAATGGAAAAGTGTTCTACAACTGCAAACCTACCAAGACATGGCTGTCCACCCAAACTGACAGATGGTAAATACAGGGCAATCCTGGAAGAAAACCTGTTGGAGGCTGCATAAGACTTGAGACTGGGAGGGAGATTCACCTTCCAGCAAGACAATGACCCTAAACATACAGCCAGAGCTCCATTGGAATGGTTTAAATCAAAGAATATTCATGTGTTAGAATGGTCCGGTCAAAGTCTTGACCCAAATTCCATTGAGCATCTGTGGCAAGACATGAAAATTGCTGTTCACAGATGCTCTCCATCCGTCCCGGCTGAGCTTGTGCTATTTTGCACAGAACGATGGGCATAAATCTCAGTCTCTAGATGCACAAAGCCAATAGAGACATACCCCAAAAGACTTGCAACTCTAATTGCAGTGAAAGGTGGTTCTACAAAGTATTGATATAGGAGGCTGAATACTTTTGCACGTCGCACTTTTCAGATTGTTATTAGATTAAAATTTTGAAAACTATGTATCATTTTTATTCCACTTCACAATTATATGCTACATTGTATTGGTTTGTCACTTCAAATCTCAATAAAATACATTTAGGTTTGTGGCTGTAAGGTGACAAAATGTGAAAAAGGTCAAGGGGTATGAATACTTTTGCAAGCCACTATATGCATCTGAGGTCTTGAAGATTTTGTGGAGGTTAATGGTTATAGTATGGAAGAAAGGGATCATCCCAAAAGAGTGAAAGAGAGCAGGTGGTATCCTTATGCCTAAGGAGAAAGATGCTGTGGGTTAAGAACAATTCCGGTCTATAAGCCTTCTTAATATGGAGGGTAAGATAGCTTTTAGTGATAGCTCAGAGACTTGCTGCTATTTTGAAAGCAAACAAATTAATTGATACATCAGTACAAAGGGGTTTCTGGCTTTGTAGGTTTTAGACAGCAAAGAAAGAAGGTAGGGATCTACATGTAGTTTTCTTAGATTTAGCTAATGCATTTGGCTCAGTGCCACACAAACTTATGTGGAAAGCTTCTGAGTTCTTCAGGTACCAGACAAGGGCCTCTAAGTGGGTCGTAGGCGGTGAGAGACTGCATGATTTTGGCTCTCTCCAGTTAGAGCATAAATGGATGACATGACAATACTGATAACTATTGTGCCTACACATGGCAGTGGCTGGGGTAGTTAAATGATAATCTAAGGTTGGTTAGGGTGAAAATTAAACCAAGCAAGTCTAGACGTCTGTCTATTTTCAAAGAAAAACTTATGCAAGAAAAGTTTGTAATGGAAGAAGAAATTATCCTTTCTGTAGTGGAGAGACCAGTGAAGAGTTTAGGTAGATGGTATAGTGCAACACTAAATGAAACAAGCAAGTTGTGGGATTAAAGCTGAATTGGTGAAGGCTATTAATACCATTGATAGTTCGTTTGCCAGGGAAGTTGAAATTGTGGTGTTTGCAGTTTGGCTTACTGCCTCATTTTGGATGGCCATTAACAGTTTATGATGTTGTGATCACAGAAGTAGAGAGCGCAGCACAATTCACAAAAACTGGAATTCCCAAATCTCTGTGCAGGTAGCCAGGAACTCATTAGAGGAAGTGATTAGCCAAGTACAATGCGGAAGAGCACACCTTGGATCAGGTGATTCGTGGAAAGCGTTTGGTAAGGCCACATCACCAGAGAGAAACCGAATGATAACTAGTATTATTTGTGAGCAAGAAGAGGAGTCAAGATGTGCAACAGCAGCATCAAAGGCATAACAACGCCAGTGGCTTTGTTGGGAGAATCTAGAGAAGCAGAAAATCACTTGGCAAGAGCTGTGGGTGATGGAGGCAAGTCGTATTAAGTTTTTGCTGGGTGCAACTCACGATGTCCTTCCTATGCCGCAAAATCTGGGACAGTGGGTATGTGAAGACCCTAGTTGTAGATTATGTACAAGGGTTGGTTACTTCTATAAGCTTGTAAGGTTAGTTTGACTCAGGGTCGGTATACATGGAGACATAATCAGGTGCTTTGGGTATTAGTATGTTCATTGGACAGCAACCGCCTAGAGGTTAATACATTGCAGAGTGGTTGTAGTAAAATTTTGTAGTTGTAGTAATTTTGCGCGTGGAGGAACATGTTCAACTGTGTGTGCAAGCTATAAATATTGGTACATAAGGTGAAGCACAAGATTGGAAATTGCTGGTGGACATAAGTAAAAGGAACTGCAGGTCCCAGAGTACATTGCATTAACTAAACTGAGGCCAGACATGGTGCTGCTTTCTGAAAATAAACAGATAGTTTACTTCGTAGAATTAACAGTTCCATTTGAAAGGAAGAAGCTGAAGTACGCTAACTTGGCAGCTGAGGTGAGGGAATGTGGGTGGCAGGGACAAGTAAGACTGGTGAAGATAGGTGTTAGGGGATTAGTAGCCAGCCACGTCGGCCACATCCCCACTTGTGCAGTTCGGCATCAAGGGCTGGAAACTAAAGGCAGGTAGATAGGAGAGCACAGACTGGTTGGGGTTTTGTTGTGGTTGTAACACACAAAGATCTCATGGAACTAATGGCACAGAGCATGCAATAACTGTGTCAGTGGTATGGCCTTAGTAGGGAGGCCAGTGTGGAATTTTGGTTGTTGATGTTTAAGTGTAAAGTAGGACTGTAAATCTAGCTCGGGGTTGGATGAGTATGGGATGCCAGACTTCACAGCTGAGTCTTTTCATTCATTATCTGTAACCGCTTATCGAATTCAGGGTCACGGTGGGTCCAGAGCCTACCTGGAATCATTGGGCGCAAGGCGGGAATACACCCTGGAGGGCCAGTCCTTCACAGGGCAACACAGACACACACACATTCACACCTACGGACACTTTTGAGTCGCCAATCCACCTGCAACGTGTTTTTGGACTGTGGGAGGAAACTGGAGCACCCGGAGGAAACCCACGCGGACACGGGGAGAACACACCAACTCCTCACAGACAGTCACCCGGAGCGGGAATCGAACCCACAACCTCCAGGTCCCTGGAGCTGAGTCTTCTGGGCTTAATTCAGCAAAACACTGAAGAGAAGTGGTGCCTACCTGATGACACCTGTGAAGACCAGTGGGTGGTTTGGGTACTCGTGGGCTGGGCTCAGTGAGTAACCTTTGTTTAGAGTAGCTGGTTGCTGATCAGATCATAAATAGCCACAGGAACCTTAGTGTTTTGGCATAGAAACAATGGGTGATAACAGGATTTTTGTGGCTGCAGGTAGGAAGAGAATGGGGTGGGCCCTATGTGAAACTCTAATGGATTGGCATAGGATATTTAACATCTTATCCAGTGTGTGATATATATATATATATATATAATTCATTCATTCATTGTCTGTAACTGCTTATCCAGTTCAGAGTCGCGGTGGGTCTGGAGCCTGGACTGGGCGCTAGGGACACACCCTGGAGTGGGCGCCAGTCCTTCACAGGGCGAGACGCACACATTCACTCTCAATCTCACACTTAGCGATACTTTTTTGAGTCGCCAATCCACCTACCAACGTGTGTTTTTGGACCATGGGAGGAAACCGGAGAACCAGAGGACAAACACGCAGACACGGGGAGAACACACCAAATTCCTCACAGACAGTGTTTAGGAAAGAGAATGGAACCCAGTTAGTTGGGTCCAAGCAAAATGAATGCAACAAAATAAATTGGGAAAATACTCAGCAATTATGAATATGTTAGAGAAATATTGTTTTTGAAAACATATGAATTCACCATGAATACACTGATATGAAAAAAATGTAGAACTTACATTCTCCCTGAGAGCAACAGACACCTTCACAAACTGTTCACTGTAGGCACGCACATCCAGCTCTACAAATCCACGTTTCTAGTTATTTTACTTTAAACAGAGTTCAGGACAATCCATTGATTGGAGTTAATAAAGTTTTTTAACTATTTGAAGCCTACACGAGTCACGTTCAGGCTCTGACCTCTAGAAAAGCTGTAGCATTAGCCAATCATTGCGCAGGAGGCGGGGCTTGTGTGGACGGCGGGTGCGCGCAGAGACACAAAGGTCCATTTCGTTGTTTGCGCTGTCGCCATTTTAGTAGCATCGTAAAGACCAGTCGGCAGTACGGCGGAGCAGGTCATCGGAAAAAAAAATTTAACGCTCCTAATCTAGACACTGCGTTTTAGATACCGGTATTATTTCGGCACTGTGTCGTCTGCAAGAAAAGAAGGGTCTAAAGATGTCGGCTGAAGTTCCCACGGAGAAATCAGAACAAGGGTAAAGAGCTCAGATCGCAGCGCATGTGACTCCGCTACGGTGTTTAGTTAAAGTCGCTGATTCATGTGTCTTTTAGGGTCACAAATAGGGAGAAACTCCTTAAAACGTTTTCTTGTTTCTTTCTTCGATCCCACTTTAAACAGCACACCTGAAAGCAACTGCTCTAAGTTAATTTTTTAAAATGGAACTGAGAATTCAGATATATTAGTTTAAACATAATGCTGCATATTTTATACAATTAAACGGACGAATTTGTGTGGTATTAGAGACTAAAAAATATAGGCCTCTAACCCAAAAGGAATTTGAGTTAAATCAGGAGAGTCAGACAAATGCTAGCTAAAGCTAGTTTAGCTGAGCTAGAATGCTAGCGCTTAACTAACAAAGAAACTTGCCGTTGCCGCCGTAATCATTTAGTAAACTTGTGACTGAATTTTTGAACGTCGATCGTTGCTAATATTCAATTTGAATCAGTTAGCGCAATTTTATTAGCAACTCTTAAGTCAATAGCTCGCTAAGGAGTCTCGTTATTTTAGCGATGTGTGGGGAAACTAGCATGGCTAACGTTTAACGTTGGCGCAGCGTCGCGGGCCTTCGTTCATTCATTCTCTAAGTATCTTAGCAGTTGGGCTGCTTCAGTGCTCTCAAACACTTGATCCCTGGTATTTTAAGCATTGTATGGTTCGACTGTTTATATTCCACTGTTTTGTATTTAGGAATCGAATTCATAATCCATAGGAGGCAGATTTCATTTTGCTAGGACTGTTTGTAAGGTGACCATAATATAACGGCTGCCGGACATTGGGCAGGGCTGAGATTCACGGAAGAGCGCCTAGTGTGCACTGCAAACCCCCTGTTCATGATTTCAAACTGTTGTGGCAGCAAGACGTGTGGTACTTAAGGACTCACAATGGCGCAGAAAAAAATGTTTGCAGGCGCGTGGTGTCTCTGGATTTTGCTACAACAAAGCCCAAATACTGCCTCGTTCCTTTGTGCCTTTCCACACTAGTGCCCTTGTTCGAGCCCTTAGTGTTAGTTTGGCCAATGTAACTGTCTCATTTACCCCCGATCCGCTCCTCAGGTGACAGGAAGTTTAATATTTCTAAACTGATCTAACTATAAATCGACAGCTTGACCAGTGGTCAGTATAGACGTGGATAAAGGTAGTGAGAATGAGGGGATTGCTTTGTTTTCTGTATAAATCAGTGTGTGAAAGTGAGGTGTAATCCCAAAAATAAATGCATAGTCCTGGAAATGTACACGATGCATAAATCCCAGTCAGACACACTTTTGCAGAAAGTGAATTTAACATGCTTTATGCACATTGTACAACCATACAATGTAATATAACAGTGTATATAATCTGCTCAGATGTCCTCTTAAAAATGACTAACTTGGTATGTAATGACAATTCTGAATAAAATATTTGACCTAACTTAATCTGTAAGAGTTGATTGTGTAGTAACTAAGTGATATATTCTTTGTTTGCCAGTTTACTTGTTAAAGTTGCTGGCTGGTGTGCAGCATGCTGCAGTGTAATGAAGTCATTTTTATTTTAATGCCACCATTTGTTTTCACCTGACCCTAGCACTGGTATGTCTTTTTGGGTTTAAGCCAAGCAAAGTTGGTTGAATGTGTGAAACCTGAAGTACCTGAGCCAGTGATGACATATGTAATTGTATTACTTTCTTCTTTTCCAGAGCTGCAGTCAATGGCAAGTCCAATCAAGAGTCCAGGAAGGAGAGGTCATCAAAGCGTGGAGGCAGTAGATTTGAGCCCTATGGAAACCCTGCCAAAAGATACCGTGTTTTTGTGAGCAACATTCCGTATGATGTCAAGTGGCAGGCACTGAAAGATCTAATGAAAGACAAAGGTAAGTCTCAGCCACTCCGAGTAGATTAGCTTTTTATTATTTAGGGCATAGCGTTGAGATATTGGAATGAGAATTTGCATTTCTATGGTGGTCCAAACACTTTTGTTAAGACTGAGCATTGTAGAAAGGGAGATAACCCCTGTTGGGTTGTGCAGCTTTCAATTTGAAGGCCGTTGTGTAGCAGTGCAGTTCAACTACTGACCTTGGGTGGTTGTAGTTGTGTAGTGCCTTAAATTCCATTGTGTATGTTTGTGCAGTACCGTGCACCATTTAAGACAGGGAATAATGGGACTGCTAATGACGTTTAATGCTTGGAGAGTTTGCTCTGAGCTTTGAGGTTTCATAACAACCGATTCTTCCAAGTGAATTTAGGGTCATGTTTCTCCGCTGCTTTTTGGATTTTAGGGTAGGAAAAAGCACACAAAATTCAGCCTAGCACTGGCTTGCTAGGTTTAACATTTCACTGCCAGAGAATGGTTCATAGCATTTGGTGGATATCTTGTTCTCAGTTAAAGCTGAAATCTAAATGTATTTTTAAGAGTGTATTTGGACAAAAGAAATTCCCCAGAGCAAGTTTTGTGGGAGAATGGGCTCATGGGCCACCGCATCCAATCCAAGAGAATCTTATATGGCCTATGGTGTGTAAGCATGAGGAATAATTATCGTGTCATTGTGGAACCTGTTGCCTGTAGAATTAAATTGCATTCTCTTTTTTTAGGTATGCCAGAGTGAATGTTTTCACAACAGATCTTCATATTGTACCCTTGCCTGGAGTCTTGTTAGTTTTGTTGGAGTACAGGTCTACAGAGCAAAGCAGCTTCTTAAGCATGTCCTTGGCCTTAGCTGAGAATCAGTGATTTGTAAGGTCGTTTTTGCGGGATATACTTAAGTGTATGTAAGTGTCATAAAATGGATCTATAACTCTGTTAGGTTTGTGGAGATACTCCTCAGCTTTATATTATGTATAGGTACATGGTTTTTAAACTCATTAGGTAATTTATTTATTTATTTTTTGGTACTGGTCCGGGAGAACATCTCAGTTTGAGTCTCAAATATCACAAATGTATTTATTCAGGTCTATGTGGTCATTGTGGTTGGGTTTGCAGTTGCAACAATGCGCAGTTGGTTTGCTGTAATGTTGAACACATTTGGTTTGGATGTGTTGAGTGGTTGCGCAGGTCCTTTTCTTATTATTTTTTTTTTATTATTATTTTTTTTTTTTATTTTTTTTTTATAAATATTTGTTTTATAGCTTGACTTTTTAATCAAATGAAGAAAGATGGGTCAGAAGGCCATTAATCCTTAGGTATGGATTATGAATCCATAAGGATGGATCACGAGGTTGAAAATCTTTTGGTCTTTAAGGGTGTTGGGATTTCTAGCAAAGACAGCTTAAGAAGTGAATTTAAGATTATAGCTTGCTTATTGTAGACCTGTACCAGAATTGTGGTGCTGGGGAGAGGCTCTGGACTAGCAGGCCGAGCTCACTGTCACCGCACGGTTGTGTGTCTCCTCTAAACCCCCATTGTTTTCTCGGCTTCTCTCCCTTGGTGTGTGTCGTCTGGAATCTGATTTATAGTGGGTGAGGTAACGTACGTGGAACACTTAATGGACGCGGAAGGCAAATCAAGGGTAAGTGAAAGAGCGAACCTCCCTTTGTCCGCTTGAGTTTTCTTAATACATCTACTTTCAATTTGGGATATTCAGATTTAGGGTTAGAGAGTTGAAAATGTTGTTGTGGGCGAGTCTTGGCTGAATGCAGACGCCGATTGTGGTTCAGAGTGGAGCCATAGTGATGGTTCACAGTTCCATGGTAATTTTGGCTCTTGTGCATTCAGTCCCCAAGGGCAGCATTCTGAACTCCGGAGTCTCACTGGGGACTGACAGTACTGAATGGCGTTCAGTAGCTAATCATCGTTTCAGTGTTCATTGAAAAGAGAGCCACCTGCTCTAGTGGAAAAATGATATTGAAGGAACATCCTTGTCTTGAACGCGTAATGTTATTTTTAAGTTTCGGTGCTTGTGCAGATCATTTAAGTGGAGATTCATAATAAAATATTGATTATCTTGAGTCAACTATATCACTTAAACTAAGCAACACAAATGTCTGAAGACCTGATAAAAATGCCTTACCATAGTGCTTTTCCATGACTGTTGTCTAATGTCTGCTTTTCTACCCATCTGTTGTGTGCTCCTGTTGCCTGGACTGATGCATCGTATAAACATAGGGTTGTGCGTAAGTACTTGTAATATATTTTGCTTGGCGCCCCCATTTGTTTTTGTTTGTTCGTGTAATAATTTATGCTGTCTTTAACCTGGCAGGGTGGTTGAGTTCAGAACTGAAGAGCTAATGAAAAAGGCTGTGGAGAAGGTCAACAAACACATGATGAATGGCCGGCCCCTGAAAGTGAAAGAGGTCAGACTCACTGTGAAGCGCTTAAAGGGGACATATTATGCAAAACTCACTTTTTGCATCCTCAGATGAAAGATTTGTCATAAATCACAAGCTTCTACGAGCCTTTTGGATGGCTCACTTGTTGTGATATCACAGTAAGGAAGTTTGCCTAGAGCCACCCTATGTGTAAACATAGTAAGGGTGTGGCAAGGCAAGCAGCAGCTTATTTGCATAAAAGTGACAGAGCCCTTAAAAATCTCTTTCTGAAAGGGACTGAAATGGGCAAGTGAGATCTGTGTGAGTGATTTTGTGCAAAGTACTTCATATAACCCCCTTTTATATTGCCCATAGACATATTATAACTTATTTAAAAAGAGATACAATATGTCCACTTTTAAAAGCCAGCTTGTCAATTCATTCATTGAGGGGGGGGGAATAATTCTTTGGAACAGTTGATTTGAATATGTTTGAAACATTTAATTGTTGCATCTTTTGTTTCAGGACCCAGATGGAGTGATTGCCCAGCGTGAAGCCCATAGAGCCCAAGGTGGTGGTGGACCTCCTGGAGGCATGGGAGGTGGCATGGGTGGTGGAATGGGAGGTGGCATGGGTGGTGGAATGGGAGGTGGCATGGGTGGCGGCATGGGCGGGGGGATGGGTGGTGGCATGGGTATGGGCCCAGGGCCAGGAGGTCCACCAATGGTGAACATCCCTCCAAGTCTTATGAACAACCCAAATATTCCCACTGAAATCATCCATGGCCTTCAGGCTGGCAAGATAGGCAGCACAGTCTTTGTGGCAAATGTAAGATTTTAATTATGCACAGATTATTAATTTTGGGTGTATATTAATCATTTTGTATGTTAATGTTCAAATGTTCCTTTTGTTCTTGCAGCTTGATTATAAAGTGGGCTGGAAGAAGCTGAAGGAAGTGTTTAGCATGGCTGGGGTTGTAGTCCGTACTGATATTCTAGAGGACAAGGATGGCAAGAGCAGGGGTATGGGGACTGTCACTTTTGAAATGCCAATTGAAGCCGTGCAAGCAGTCTGTATCCTTCATAATTCTAATTGGTGTGATTTATTGTAATTAAATGTGTATATGCTGACTTCAGGAATATTTGGTATTTTAGTTAAATGTGGTTAAAATCTGCCATTTGTTAAACTTTTGAAACTTTATTTAAATGTTTCATTTTGTGCCCAACTATTAAATTTGATGCCTGCAACACTCTTATTTACATTTCTTACTTAAATCTGATACTACTTCTCTTCCTGATGCTACAGAAGGAAAATCTGAACAATGAGCAAACCTCCAGTCTCCACAGATTTTCTGAAAAGTTTCACAATGTCATGTACAGTAGTGAAATTAATGATCTTTTTGAATTGTTTGGCAATACTTCCACAGGCATAAAATGGAGAGCTGAAATGCATATTTGTTTTGAAAAGTCTGAGTTTTTGGCAGATTATTTTCTTAAAGCCTTTTTGTTTGATTACTTGTAGTGGAATGTATCAAACTTGAATAGTGGAGTCTATTTAACTTTTCACTCTTATTTGGCTGCACCCACACTTTGTGTTGCAGTGTGTTTTTAAATAAATGTTAAATAAACATCTTGCATGGAAAATAAGACACCCAAGTTTTCCTTAACTTGCTTGTTAGCTATGTTCAATGGACAGCTCCTGTTCAACCGGACAATGCATGTTAAGCTGGTTAGTAACTTTAAATAAATAAATAAATATTTTTTTTAATTTTAAAATATTATAAAAATATAAAAATGCAATGTTTTGTGATGTCATTCTAGGATGAGAAGTCTTTGCCGAAAGGTGACTTTGCACCACCTGAGAGGCCACCTGCATTACCTCGTGAGTATTATTCCATCATCGTGGTTATTCCAGAGTCTGTGCTGTCAGTGACAGTTTTTTCCTCCAGCTGCTTTTGTGTGGTTATTGTACAGGTTGTCATTTAATGATCTTCACACCTTTCCTATTATAGGTGGTCTTAGTGGAATTGGTCTGGGACTTGGACCTGGTGGGCAGCCCATTGATGCCACACAGCTGAACAGAGGTGGTGGGATGGGCAATATGGGCCCTGGAGGTGATGAGACATTCCTTTTAACCCTTTTAACCAAGCATGTTTCATACCCCCCTAATGCACACCCCTTCATTCAAGCATTCATTCATTCATTCTCCCCTGTAGGCATGGATGGAATGGGATTTGGTGGCATGGGTAGAATGGGAGGAGGTATGTTCCCAGGGCAGTGCATCAGCCATTCTTTTTTTCCTCATGTGGTCATAAGATATTTGAGATATACCTCAATTAGATCTTGGGTGTTTTGTCAAAGCTTTACTTTTCGAACTAAACTAGCCTTAACGTGTATTTTCTTCTCATCTTTAAAAATCAATTCTGAATCTGAGAATGTACTGATGGCTGCTATGTTTACGTTTGCTTGACTTACCAAAATCCTAATGCTGCTTCCCCACATCAGTATCCCATTTTGGGAAACTAGTCTGTACTTGAGGCTTTAACAATTGAATGCTGTTTAATCTTTAGTCCTGCAACTTTTTTGTTTTACTGTTTAAAGGAATGGATAATTTTGGAGGTGGAATGAACAACATGGATCGGTTTGGGCCTTCTGGAATGGGAAGAATGAATGGTGAGTTACTCATTTGACAAAAAACTTGTTGATTAGCAATATTTGTATAGTTCTCTCAGTCAATGAAATTGTTTTTGCAGATATGGATAGAGGAATTGGAGCCACATTTGACAGAGAATTTGGTGGTCGCAATGAGATGGGAATGTCTCGTAACAGCTTTGGAGACTCATTCGACAGAGGAATGGGTCAGTTGTCAGGATGTTGTTCATGTTTGGTGTGGGCTGTGTTTTGAAGGGAACATATAGCTCAATGTTGGAAAATATAAATAAAATTAAACAAATCCTTGCAAATATGGAAATAATATAAAACAGAATCTGCATAAATAAAGCAGATTTCATAGGGTCCTACACTGTCAATTTTTGTTTTCATGCAAATGCAAACGCAAACTTGTGATCAAATAGCCTTTCTGGCAGATGTCTGACACACAACCTGAGAACATAGTCATTATAGTCACTCTTGCCTTCTAAATATATTGGGATTCTACATGATGAGTGGGTTTGTTATATTTTAAATACATTTGCCTTCACTCAAATTTGTATGCATGTATGTCCCCCATATGAATGTGATTGTAAAGCCTGGAATAAATTGAGCTGAGGCATGTTTTGTTGGATAGTTCTGAAGTTATTTGGCTAACTGAAATCCTGCTTTGTTAAATAATTAATTTTAAAAAGGGTGAGGGTAGAAATTGAATGTTAAGATGTTTGTGGGTTTTGTGACATTGTTGCTTGCACTTCTCCTTTGCCCCACTTACAGGTAGCACATTAGGTATGGATCGTATGAGTTCTGGAATGGACAGGCTGGGTGCTAGCATGGACCGAATGGCTGGCATGGACCGGATGGGCATGGATAGAATGGACCGGTCTTCTGATCTGGACAGACTCGGCTCTGGCTTTGATCGCATGGGTTCAGGTTTGGACCGCCTGGGCCCCAGTATGGACCGGCTAGGGTCTGGCCTGGATCGCATGAGCTCCAACCTTGACCGTCTTGGCCCTGCTGGCTTTGACCGCCTCGGCCCGTCCAGTCTTGATCGCATGGGTGGAGGCATGGATTTTGCCTCTCCAATGGGCATGGACAGAATGAACCCCAGCCTTGACCGCATGGGCTCCAACTTTGACCGCATAGGCTCTGGTGGGCTTGACCGCTTCCCCACTCAAGGAATGGACCGCATGGGCTCCAGCCTGGACCGCATGGGTGGTTCTGGTGGCATGGGAGGACAGTTTGATAGAGGCTCTGATATGGATCGTGGTAACTTTGGCAGTTTTGGTTCAGCAGGACAAGGAGGGCCAGGAGCTGGTTCCAATGCCAGAAAAGGCTGTCAGATCTTTGTCAGAAACGTAAGTCTTTAAGCTCAGTCTTTGTCATTTCAAAGTCATTCATCAGATGTATTGAGTTACTGCAGTGCTACAGTGTTACATTAAAGGTAGACATGTGTTGTGAATATGACAACTTAAGCAGTGGGTGATCAAGGTTACACAGTGCAAATAGTTCAGGGAAAGTATTCTAATTCTTACTGCTTATTACAATTTATATGCATTAAGTGGAATGAGTGCGTCATTGGCTAATCTCATGAATTTTTTTGCCTACAGCTGCCATTTGATTTTACTTGGAAGATGCTGAAGGATGCTTTCAATTCATGTGGTGAGGAAAAATAATCTTGTTTAGTATAGGGTTTTCTCACCCTTAAACATCTGTCTCTTCTAACATTAGCTTTGGTTAATTGTCATTTTTTACACATCAGGCATTGTGCAGTATGCTGACATCAAGATGGAGAATGGTAAATCCAAAGGCTGTGGTGTGGTTCGCTTCGACAGTCCTGAAACAGCAGAGAGAGCCTGTCGCACCATGAATGGCTATCGGCTGAACGGCAGAGAGATCGACGTCAGGATTGATAGAAATGCATAATCCTTCAGATGTGTTACTGTCCCAGATCCACTTCCAGCTCGTAAAATAGTTTTGCAAGTTGATTTTGTTCTTTACATTTGTACTAGTGTGGAAATATTGCATTTTAGTTTTTTTTTTTTTTTTTTCTTGGCTTAATGCTTTTTAGAGACCAAATTTTTACTTTATTTTTGTTCCCCCTCCCTTCTTACTCTCCTCAATTTTATGCTTCTCAAAGGTTGTCTTTGACAAAGGCTTCTCAATAAATCTGAAGTGTTACACTAAAGTGGTGCTTTTTTTCCCCCAGTTGGGCTGTTTTTTTTTTTTGTTTTTTTTTGTTTTTTTTCATCTTTCCTTAAAGGCTAAGCGCCACTTAATGGACCTCCATGAATATTTCACATTATTTTAGTTACTGACATATGAATTAAAATGACTAGCATGTTTAATTTTCTTTAAAACTGCTTTGCTTTAAAACTGAAAATTGTATTAACCCTCCTGTTATGTTGGGGGTCAAATTGACCTGTTTTAAAGTTTGATGGTCTAGGAAAAGTAGTTTAAAGTATTTTTTTCAGTATGAAACTTGCCTTAATTAGTGTAATCAACATTTAATATGAAAATGGTTAATCTCACATTTTGCAACCACCCCCTGCATGTTTATATTACATAGATACTGCTTGGGTCAGTTTGACCCGGCAGTCAAACTGGACGCCAAAGGGTGTCAGAGTATTTCATTGTTTGCAACTGTGAGACATATTTCAGCCAAATCACACACTCACACACAGGTGCAGATGATATGACTTTTGACATGAACTTCATGTTCTCGCAGGAAAACTTCACCCACATTCAGTGGACACTCAACAGGGGAGGGGCAAAACAAGATTCTCTGCATGGGAGTCCTACCAACATTACACTGTGTCAGGCAGACCTTTACAAAATGAGCAGCCGAAGCAAAAGGATGACAGATCAGGAGGCTCTGGAAGTCATCATTGATCTTGACAGTCTTCGTGTTCAGACACATCCTTCTCTATTTCACTATCTTGAGCTAAATTCTGATTCTAATGATTCTGATATCGGGGCGGCACGGTGGTGTCGCAGTCACACAGCTCCAGGGACCTGGAGGTTGTGTGTCCGAGTCCCACTCTGGGTGACTGTGAGGAGTTTGGTGTGTTTTCCCCTTGTCTGCGTGGGTTTCCTCCCACAAAAACACACGTTGGTAGGTGGATTGGCGACTCAAGTGTCCGAAGGTGTGAATATGTGAGTGTGTGTCGCCCTGTGAAGGACTGGCGCTCCCTCCAGGGTGTGTTCCCACTTTGCGCCCAGTGCTTCCGAGTAGGCTCAGGACCCACCGCGACCCTGAATTGGATAAGGGTTACAGACAATCCTCCCACAGTCCAAAGACATGGAAGTTATGTGAATTGGCTTCTCTCATAACTGTCCTGGTGTGTGAGTGGATGAGTGTGCATGTGAAAGAATGTCTGTATGTGTGAGTGAATGTGTATGTGCACAGATATGGATCGGCGCTCTGTCCTGGGTGAAACCCGATGCAGTCCTCCAGGTGGACGGTCGCTCCTGGTTGAGAGTACGCTGCGCGTTTGGCTGCCGCTTCTCGCCAGTGTGTGTGGACTGAATGTTGAGTGTTGATTGTAAAGCGTCCATGGGTTTCCAGAAAAGCACAATATATAAGGGTAACGTTAAATAAAACACATTTAGATGCATATTTGGGGCTCCTCATCCTGGCTGGGGTCTATAAGTCAAAGGATGAATCGACAGCCAGTCTTTCAAAAGTAATAAAATGGTGAAAAATTTAAAAAGTTGTATTTTTTATGTAAAAAGAGTGAAATATCCTAATTGAACCATTGCTTTGAACCATTACCGGTTAGAGGTAAGGAACATCACTGCACTAGATATTGATAGAATAATTAGTAATGGAGTTAATAATGAAACATTCACACTGCTGGTTAGGATTTTTTTGGTTTCAGACATCTTTTGGATAATTAAACATGCACCGGGTCAAATAGACCCGCGAACATCATTGCTGTTCCTGAAAAACGAACATAACAGGAGGGTTAAATTGACGGAAAAACCCGATCTCGCTACGGAAATGCTTGAACGCAACCGTGTGACGTCACTGGTGGACAAGAGCCGAACAACGCCGCGGTAAAATACTGTTATGACAGTATCTAACTATCTAGCTAAATAACCGACATTATTCATGACAATAACCTAGCAATAAGCTAAACTCAAATGTAGAGGTACCGTTATTCTTGTAAATGTGATCGAAGTCGAACTCGAATTCACCCGACACTATAAACCTCCGTAATGCAGCTACGTAGCCGAGTATAATCTGAGCCACCGAGTTTAGCAAGTCAAGCTAACATTAACTAACACCAACTAAAACAGGCGAAGTGAGTGTCCTTACCCTGTTTACCTCCATGTTACAGAGGCTCTTGAACACCTTTCGTTGGTGTCCTTACATGCCCATATTGTTGGGAAAGCGCCAGTGAAATGAGCTACAGATAACGGAGTGAGAGGATGGTCCTTTCCAAAGTGCCCGTTTAAAGTTGACAAATTTAGTCCATTTTCTGGATATTTTGGGATCTTTGGGCCATTTGTGCACAGATGTCCCACTGTACATTGAATGATTGCAGCCAAAAACAACACACCTTTTCGTCATTTTGCATTAAATTAAGTGCAACTTCTAGAGTTGTTGTCCACCATCTACGTCACAGGCAAGACGCCTATTAGAGTTTCTGAACACCGTGAGGGGGGGGGGGGGACCAACGGTCTCTTATTCCTTCAATTAGTAAGAAATAACTTATTTTCTGACTATCAATATACTCAAGTTAGGACCTCAAATTTCACTATTTGTTTGACACTTTCATATAGCTGGTGCTTAGTCTTTAAATAAAATGAGGAAAAAAAATTTAGATTAAGGCAGTGACAATTGTTTACATTTTCCTAGGGGTTTGAACATGGGCAATGAGAAGACTGAACAAGTTCAGAGTGTAGAATTAAGAAATTGACTTAATGCAGAACACAAACTCATCTTTTCTGCTTTATTAAAGGTAAAAATTGACCAAATGCTGAAAATTGGTGGAAAGAGACAGGGGCTTCAGAAAAAGCCAGTAAAATATTTAGAGTAGCCATCTTCAGGTGGGTCAGTTTCTACATGTGTCTTAAGACAGCTGTGCATAAAACAGAAGAATGAGAGGAGGGGCGCTTACTAAAGTCAAAACAAAGAGGCATCTTTAAATGAGACATCTTGATCATGTGCATATCTCCTTTTTCCTCTGTGGTTCTAGTACGGTTAGAATTTCTGACACAGCTCATATTCATTTAAGGATAGTGCTCTTTCTTAAAAAAAAAAAACTATTTGTTGCATCTTCGCTTTTGCGTTTTAGGCTTAAGGGAGTAGCTGCGATAGTAGGCAGGAGGGGTTAGGAAAGCAGGTGATTTGTCAAAATACAAAAAGCTTAAGAATCACTGTTGTAGAGGGGTGTGTGTTAGGGGAAGCCCTGGTAATTCATGCAGTCACTTGTCCAGGATAGAAATGACCATGTGCAAATATATGTCCTATAGGTTCTTGAAGTTGAAATAATAGAAAAAAAGAACCAATATGTTTTCATTTTACAGAACCATAAATGTTTATTTCTCAAGTAATTGTCAAGATACCAACTGGACAGGAGAGTGCAAATGGTAATTTTTTTTATAATCCACAGACAAATCTGACAGGCCCAAAATAAATGTAACCTGTATCATCTGGCAACCAACCACAGTGGTACACAAAAGACTAGATTGCACTTTTATGTTAATATTAAACTGATGCTTGGCTGCACACAATTGTCAGAAATTACAAAATAGATAAGTACAGATTTCAACAACAGTATAAATGAACGATAAACTGGTATACACAATGAGGACGTTTTGTTAGTGTGCGTTAAGAGCCATGCAATTTAGAAATCAGAATGGCATCATAGTCATGGAAGGCTAGTGAGTCAAACATTGAGGTGTTGACAACAGTAGGTAACAAAAGAACATAAAACAACTTTGTTTTGACCCACAATTTAACTGCACGTTATTCTTTACAAGTAATGAATGTAAAACACTCTCGGCAAGACCTCTACACTCACTGAAAATTCACTGGTTATGTACAGCTCTATCACAGAGTTTCTACTGTCACAGGTAAAAGAAAAACCCTTAAAACATTTGCTATTTAAAACAGCCTATAGTGAGTTCTGCAAAAATTCTTGGCACATTTGTGACCCCTGATATGGGGATGCATTTCAAGCTGTGTGTAGATTTTAAATGGCATACATGGCACAGGGTCTGTGAAGCACTGTATACAGAAGAACCATGCAGCACTTTCTGGGCAGAAACTCAAACTCTGGACCTGTGTTCAGGAATCTCGAGAACCCTGCTCTTACAGGCTCTGTGGAAACGGTTGCATGGGTTTATGAACATAAGAACATTAAAACTGGAATGGAATGGTCAACTGGATTGAACAGTGTGCTTTCAGCTGTTAATATTTACAAAAGTAAACCTATATACACAAGATAAAAAAATTTAACATGTAGTTATACACAAAAAAATTATAGAAAAAAAAATCTGAATATTTTATTTGGAATGCAGTATCCCCTCTCAAATAATAAAAAAAGAACTCATTATACATGTGTACATAAATTAGGCATTGCTTATTCTTCTAGACTACAAAACGTGTTTTGTTATTAGCTTGATAGGTATTCCATCAAAAATCAGTAGCTAAATACCATGGCAAACTCGTGCTGCAGTACTTTTGCTTTCCACTAGACAGAGCTAATGCAACGATCGTGAAGCTGCCCATGCTTTTCTATGGCTACAGGCTGCGCTGTGCATAGTATTAATGATAGAAGACCATTTTAGGAAAACTACTTCTTGATCTGTTTTAAAACTTTAGTTTGCCATCTATTTTTAAAGACACCCTTCACATACAGAACGGTCAGAAAAGGAGAAAACTGCCCTCATTAATAAAGTAACCAAGTAAAGCAGTAGCAGCAGTGGACGTCCTATCACACCAGTGGTCTTTTAACCCGAGGAGAAGTGTCCAAACGGTCACTCTGCGCTACACTTGTGTTCCACTGTGAGAGGGAATACTGCATTGACTTTTTTGTGTTATTTACTAGTGTTTGGGGGCCTTGTCTCCAACACTGGGCAAGAAAAGGCTGCGCTCTCCACTCATTGGCTGAGACGTGCACCAGTTCTACTGGCCCTCTTTGGGTGAGGAGGGAGGCTGACTGCTGGCTGAAGTTTTGAGGGATCCCAGTGTTTTACTGAACCAGGAGTTTTTGGCAGCTTGGACTTCGTTCATCAGCACTCCTCTCTGATGTTCAAGCTCCTGAGGCGAAAGGAAAAAACATTCTCAATTATTTGATTTATTTATTTAATTAATTCTATGGCACATAACAGAAGAAGTGGGTATAATCACATAGTAACATCTTGTAGTAGAGGCTACAAACTCTATGGAACCCTATTGAGGGTATCAATAAGGAATTTTCTCACTCTGCCATGCTACAGAAACGGCTTCTACTCTTCTGGGTCATAGATTAGATGTGGAAAAATTCCTTTAAGATCAATGACATTCAGCCTTGAGAGAATTTGTGAGATCAGGTTTTGAATTTGGAGGGTTAGCTCTGGATCACAAAAGCCCCACCAACAACTCCTAAATGTACTAGAAGGAGCATCAGAGAGCACAGTTCTGCTGTTCTAGTCCACAGTTACACCTGTCTAGGCAATGCATGGCACTTAGGACAGTGATCTTAAATTCATGTACACCATGGTCTCATTTTATTAAACACTTTACACGAATAAATAGAGCTCTGTAAAGAATCTAAATTCCTTTACGTTTTAACATAAAGTGTAAGAAAAATTTTGAATCAGTGCTTTTTAAATCACTCTTTCTGTGTGTCCTCCATCATTTGTACAATGCTTGGTTTGTGAGAGCTGCCTGAGCCAATCACAAATTTTAAACCACTGAAGATTGTGTTTAAAAAAAAAAAAAAAAAAAAACAAGGATGTGAGCATGAGGACATGAGGCCTGCTACAAAATATGGAAAGTTGATACCAAAATCCCCCCAAACTCTAAAGGAAATATATTATGGGAATAATGGAGCATCTACTAGCCCAAAAATATAAAAGTCTGTTTTTATGGGCTGCCCGAATAAAAAAACATGGGATAAAAGGATTTATTCTGATTTTACCCTGCTTCTGATATCAAGTGCAGAGATTTTAGGGTTGAACCACCTCATCATCTGAGTATCTCCAATCACAGAGCTGGGCTTGTGTTAAATATGTCCCCCATAAAGATGGATGGATGGACAATTTATGTTTATTTTTCTGTTTCTGATTTTATGTTTACGTTTTCTGAAAACTGCCTGGATGCAATTTTAACTGAATACACTTTCTATCAATAAGTGTATTGTAAATGCAATAGGGGAAGACTTAAGAATTTTTTTCAAAGACTGGACCAGACCCGGGCGGCACGGTGGCGCAGCAGGTAGTGTCGCTGTCACACGGCTCCAGGGGCCTGGAGGTTGTGGATTCAATTCACGCTCCAGGTGACTGTCTGTGAGGAGTTGGTGTGTTCTCCCTGTGTCCGCGTGGGTTTCCTCCGGGTGCTCTGGTTTCCTCCCACGGTCCAAAAACACACGTTGGTAGGTGGATTGGCGACTCAAAATTTTCCGTAGGTGTGAGTGTGTGAGTGAATGTGCGTGTGTGTCTGTGTTGCCCTGTGAAGCACTGGTGCCCCCTCCAGGGTGTATTCCCACCTTGCGCCCAATGATTCCAGGTAGGCTCTGGAACCACAGCGAACCTGAACTGGATAAGCGTTTACAGATAATGAATGAATGGACCAGACCCTTGGGCTGTCTGATGCGCTCCTTCAGAAATCTGTAAACAATGATTTCTGAGTTTGGTGAGGTTAAAATTGTGTTTTTCTTTTTTAAGACCAGACCTGGATCCTGCATTTGGCCTCCACCAGCTGCAGTTTAGTCTGAGCCAGTTCCAGCTCCAGCTCTCGAAGCTGAGCCTTCAGAGAGTCCTTCTCTTCATCCACATCTGAGTCGCGGTTATCCTGCGTCACTGCAGGAATGTGCAGTGGTCCATCCTTACTGAACACCTCCCGACAGCGCTCACATGCCATCACTTTACTCTGGGAGCATACACCACAGGAAGATTGAATTAATATTACAAGCAAAGCTTACACAAACTGGCATTGTATCTCCTCCAAACAAATAATGAACCCCTTAAATTCTCAAATGTTTATTAAATTATTATTGAGTTACATTTATTTGGCACACTAGGAAACTAATCTGTACTGTAGTTACAAGAACTGACTTGTATGACCACATGTAGGGTATTAACTAACATAAAGAGTTAAATCACTTGCCTTGACTATATCCAGCTCCTCTTTGGTGGACGCCTGTTGCTTCTCTAGCCTGGTGCTCAGCTGAGAGCAAATCTGGGGCAGGAAAATAGACAGAAAATGACAGATTATCAGCATACAGCTCAGAGATCAGCTACTTTAGCCTTGAGGAAAATACAGTAGTAGCAATACATCAAAAGCTTTTATTCAAAGTCACTGTATGAAGGCTGTTTGGGAATGTTCGCTTCATGATCTTTAACACGGGCTGACTGGTAAACGCTATGAATTTACCCTCCGAGTTACTGCTCTGGAGACACTGTAACCTACCTGTTTATATTCAGCAATGATGGCTGTCGTCTTCTTAATCTCACTCTCTGCTTTCTCCAGCTCTCTTCTGAACACCTCTTTTAGCTGAACAATAACAGTATACAATCACTTAATGTGCATAAAAGCATACAGAATCTTACACTGCATGTTCACATATGTTAAAATTAGTTTGAAAGTGATGCATCATGAAATATCAGTCTATGACCCAGAGCATTATTTCTGGCCAAATAAATTAATATTATAATCCACTCTAACATTGCAAAAGCAACAAAATGATATTGTCATCCAAGACAAACACAACCAGTACTGCAACAGAAAACCTCAGGTAAAAACACACTGTACAAAATTCACAATAAATGTAGATGACGTGAACAACAAGTCCAGTATAAGTGTTAATCAGGCCCTGACAGTGTCCTGCTGCTTACTGAGAATTTAGCAGCGCATTGTTATTGCACACCTGAGCAGTCTCTTCCTCCTGTCTTCTCTTCTCCTCCTCCGTCTCTACCAGCCGCTGCTTGGTATTCAGCAGCTCTTTGTTCAGCACATCAGCCTTGTCCTCTGCCTACACACACATACACACAGTGCGTTCAGAATTCATGCTTTCAAAAGGTTTTAACAACACTACATTGTGCCACATTTTTAAAGCTACAGATATCTACAGGAATTTTTGCTGACAACCGATAACTTCTTTTCTTCCTTTTAAGAAAGGATTATTCCAATAAGCGTGAGTAATCACAACACTTACAGGGGTGAAACTTTCTAAAGCAGCATTTATGACAACTGACACACACACATACATACATACATACATACATACATATATATATATATATATATATATATATATATATATATATATATATGAATCAGAATCTGAAAAATCTACTTACTCTTTTTACTGAGTAACTATATATTTTTTATAGTGTGGATAAATACAAATAGTTTAACGTTACTTAGGTTCCATTAATGTTTTTTACAAAGAAATAGTGTTTTTCCTTCACCTGAAAAATATGACCATTTTGGAGATATATTTTGGCCCTACAGTAATGAAATGTTAATATATGTTTATTTCAGATATAAAGCCGACTCAAGTGTCACAAAGCCTTATATGAATTATACCAATGTCCTTAATGTGACACTTTTACTCTGCAGCTGAATATTTTTCAGTCGTGAAAGTTATTACTAAATAAATAGTAGTCATTACATGAATGTATATCAGATGTATATCAAATGACAGAAGTAATAGCTTCCACATAACTAGTGTTCCTTTTATGAACATGCCTGCAATGGAAATTGAAGAAAGGGAAGATGCAGACCTGGTCTAAGTCATTTCTCAGTGCAATCTTGCTGGTGACAAGCTCATGAGCCAGGTCATCATTCTCCTGCTCCAAACGCATGCTGGCTTCCTGGAGGCGTCGATTCTCCCTCTGCAGAGAGACACACACCACTAAGTCTTATTGCTCATCAATTTGACAGCATATGCTCCCCAGAGACACCATATAAACATGCTGGAACTCTGCTGATTAAACTCACTGGACCACGGTCAAGCTTCAAATCTACAGAAACAATAGACTGTTAGAAATTTCACAAAATGCTAGTGGGCACCAAATCCAGAGACCCCAGCGACAGAAGAAATGACTCAGCAGCTCATAAACAATGACCATTTGGGTTGAAAATGCTCACAAACACATTAACTTTCTGTTTCATGGCACGTGGTTCTAGCAAAGAAAGAGGCAGTGCTACCGGTGAGACGTCAGAGTTCTGATCATGTGTAACGAGAGGGCTGCACCCCTAAAGACACTCTCTATTTTACCTCATTTTCTTTTGGGTTACTTCAGTGCTACTCACCTGAGACAGGTCAGGTCAGGTCATTGTGGCATTAAAAATATTTTTAAAAATAAATTAACTGTAGAAAGAATTAAGAATTTAAAAATATATGGTATTTATATTAATTCTCCCAGAACAGGAATAATAAATGAAAACAGTTTAATACAAGCTAAATGTTTAATTATTGCACTGCTGACTTTACAAGAGGTTGGAACTTTAATTTCAATTTACACATTTAAATTAGATCTTAATCCATTCATTTTGCAAGCAATTAAAGCTCAGCATAAGGGCCTGTTTTTTTTTGCTCCTTTCACCTTTCAAATAAATCCATGAAAATTGGTTAAAGTGTTTCATAATTTGAAAATACTTGACCTTGCACCAACAAGTTTAAACAGCTGCGATAGATAACAGATACTGGCTGGACAAAGCTTGCTGAACTGGCTTTGCAAAAGCAAACAAACCAAACAGTAAATAAACACACACGTGCATAATCACCATCAGCTATGTCTTGGTGATTGCATGGTATGCAATTGATATACAACTGTCAGGTATTAAAACTACTGAAAACTACTCACCCTACAGAATAAGCTGAGTATCAACATGTCATATCTCTATCACTTAAGCAACTGAACACCACAGAGGAAACAAAAATCTCCCAATGGAGATGCATTATGTTGCTCTTTACTTCTCTACCTCACATCCAATATCGTATTAATCTAAGTAAATAGATTCATGAATCCTGTATACCATCTGATAATAAGAACTGAAATAAGTGCAATATAGTGAACACAAGCAGTGGCAGCATAGTGAACAGCCTCAGCTGGGGCTCTTGAGTGGCAAAGCACCCTAAGTCTTTTCTTTATAATGAGGAGATTGTGATCCCTGGTCATGCCTAAGCCATATGAAACTGGGACCCTAAAGAAGAAATCTGGATTCTGAATGACCCTCCCCCTTTCAAAACCCAAAAAAAAAAAAAAAAAAAAAAGCCAGCCTTGGACAAGCCTGAAAGCAGAATGTAGCAAACATCACTAGTGATCTAGAATCATGCAGAATATCACAGCATTGATACACAGTGTATTCAGCACTTTTAATTAATAAAGGATAAGAAAGAAAAACCCTAACGTCTGAAAAATACACACAATACATAAAGCGATTTACAATTATTGAACCCTTGCCAAAAACTATACAGAACTCTATATCAGCCAGCTCCATTTTTAGTAGGTCCTTGTCCAGTCATAGCATTGGAGATAAAGTGGCTAGATAAAGAATGCTTTAGTGACTTCTCAGTTTTAAATAGATATTATTCAACAATGTCATTTCAGGCTAAAAAGGTGTTTACAAATAAATTTGCATATAAGGCTCTTTGTTGCAAGGGCTCAATCATCTTCATGTTTTGTGATATTAAAACTCGGCCGTGTTGTTCTTTATTAGAACAGCTCCTACTCTGACCTGGCCCTCTATTTCAACAACTTCACTTAACGGAGAAGAGGAGCCTTTGTGGGACAGGACAAGTTTCTCCACCCCTCTTCATGCATTCACATGATACACGCACTGCTGGACCTTCTGCTTATCAGGAAAAGGAAAAGCGGTCATCTGATTCCCATTTCCACCCATTCTGTCCTTCTCCTTATGTTAAGCCCCAAGTGTTTCCTATATGGCAGTTGCTGTCACTGTCACATGGACAGAGCAGAAAGTGTGAGAGCGATAAAACCACCGTGAAAGAGAGATTACAGCACAGAGGCAAGCAGGCAAGTAGCTGTGTTAGTAGCGAGAGAGAACTGCAGCGTTTAAGGGCTTACCTTCTACCACTGTAGACTACCAGTGCGACACCACCATAGCCACAAGCATTAGAGAACACACCTCATCCTGCAGAAAACATCATGGCTTCCTCTCCACCCACATGCTGCTTTCTACCGCATCATTGGTTAGGTTGAGTGAGTGAACAACGCTCATTGGGTAAATGGGGTGAGTGAGCAAAGCTCATTTTTGTTAAAAGGAGTGAGTGTTACAGGAGGTAAACAGGAAGTCTTGGCACTGAAACCACAGAATGTCAAGCTTGTGTCCCAATGTCAGCAGGCTTGCCTGATTGTCACAGAAATCTAGTTTTTTGACTACAGTTTGTAATACATACTCACAGATTTTAAATATAAAAGGATTTATTATATATATATATAAAAAAGATGTCAAGCACAAGGGAAAAAATGCAAACGTAAAACATTCCAAAATATAAATAATAAAAAGTGTATTTTAATACATTTTAAAAATTCAGACTGATTGTCATTTAAAAAAAAAAAAAAAAAACAATTAACATGAATGTAAACATAAATCTCTTGTCAGAATTATTTCAGTTAGCTGCTCTTAGAAATGTTTCTTTTTAGCTTATTAGTGAACATCAGCATTCCTTAGGTAAAAAAAAAAATAAAAAAAATAAAAAAATCAAAAAGGTTCATTAAAAAAATTAATTAAATAAAACAACTGCTGCCAGTTTCATTTTAAAAGCCTCCAGCAAAACACTAAAAGGCTTTAAAAAAAACTAAAATAAAAAAAAACGAAATAAATATTTTATATATATATATAAAAACTGGAACAAACTGAGTAAGAGTCGTTTTCGCTCTCCTCTGAGAGCACGCCACATGCAGCCTGCTGAGTTCTCGCAGATCTCTACACGGTCTTGAACTGAGATGAGATGGAGGTGAAGGCAGGAGATGAGGATGAATGTGTGGAAGGTTGTGAAACAAAGCACTGCAAAAAACATGGTTGAGTTAACGTACCTGATATCTGTCTATGGGATCCTCCTGCTGTAGTTGGCTCTCTCGAAGTGTGTGGTACTCTTTCTCAAACTTCTTTAGCTTCTTAGTGGGCACCTAAAAAGGGTGAACAGAAAGTGTGTGTTAACACTAAGAGCTGATATATTGTGTTAAGAACAATGGCCACTACTAAGTGGTGGTAGCCTCTAATCCGACCTGACTGGTAAAGGTGACTGATATGGAGGAGTGAAACAAAATCAAAGTTTTCCCCCCTGGAAGATCACATAGCACAACCCACATCTCATTAAAGGTGTACTCCACCATATTTCCAAACAAAATATATGGTTCTTGTTATATTTTGATATATATCTTCCAGGGATCCTCATATTACATTTGCCTTGGTAAAAACATCTCAAGCATTTTGGGTTTTTTCGTGTTTCCAAAGTGCACATGTGTACATGCAAACATTCTGATTAACTGAAGCTTAACACATCAGGTGCTTCAGTAACTGTCTGACAAACTAAAACCAGTTAAGATCCAGTCAGAATGAAGAATGTACTACAGCATTAAAGTCGATGTTCATGACTGTAATCAAAAACACTTTATAAAAATAAAAAGGTGTTTCCTCTCCATTTGCTAGCTCTCCAGTCTGTCTGAGCACAGGGCACAGAGCTCTAATACAAATCCCTGGTGTCAGTCACAAAAATGGCAATGGGTCATCAACACTTTGAAAATCATGAAAAGAGATGACAATATTGCTTTTTTCCCCCCATATGTGGCTTATTTTTGCTGTTTAAGATTTTTAATGTAGGAACCAACTTTAAATTCAGGAGACTGCTACCTGCACAAAACTAAACAGAGTGAAAGCGCTACAAACATAAATATCTCGAGTTACAAATGAGTTTCTGTGGCAAGTCAAACAGTAAAAAATAACTTTCAGACAAATTAAACTTCAGTCACTTACAAACAACAGTTGTTTCTCTCCTCAAACCCTGTTCACCTTAAAATACATAGAGCTTCTGAACGTAAACAAAGCAGAGAGAACTACAGTTCCATGATCATAGACGTTCCCTTTAAGGCACATCTCTATTCTAATTTTGGAAGTGGGCTGTTTGTGTAGTTTGCCAAATGAACTAGAGTGAAAGTGACACACATTCTAGATCAAGCCCCAAGTGTGTGTATAGGAAAGAATATTTTAGAACAGCGAAGATGGGAAAAAGAGATACTGGAGAGAAAACATTGCAGAATTACAGGAATGGAGAAAATACTCAAACAGGAAAAGAACATTGTAAGGAGATATGAAAGAAGAGAATGTTCTAGAAGGGTGTGAATAGAACAGCGTGGAAGTGGGCATTCAACAACAGTGTGAATGTGGAAGACATTTCTAGAACAATATGACCAGAGAAAGTGTCTTAGGAAGACTTCATTGAAGAATGATATGAAGAGTGGAGTACATTTAAAGAACAGTGCCAGCATTGGCAAATATTTTAATGAAGTGCTAATATAGATACACACTGTCTATACAAAATGTGTGAGAAAATGTGAAACGAATGAGGAAAAATACAGTAAATGTGTGTGAATGAGGCAGAATAGTCTTGAACAGTGTTAATAGGAGCATTCTTATACAATGTAAATGAAGGTGAACATTCTAGAGGCATGGAAAACCAAACCAATACTTGGATTTGTTTGGGTTTATTGTTGACCTCTGAGTGGATGTTCCCTATGATTTGGTCTGTGGTGTTCTTGGGGATACAGTGGAGTGTGTTGCTATGACAGCAGGAGATATGCTGGTTTGCCTGCTGGAGTTATGATAGCATATAACAAGGGTGTAACTGATCACTGGAGACCATCCCACAGGAGAGCAGAGCTTACCTGCAACCTTGAGTAACATTATTTGCATTGCAACACTGCCATTAAAGCCAAGTAAATCTGTTCAAGCACAGTATAAACACATCCTTATCCACAGAACAGCTTTGCAGTTTTCAGTTACCCACAGTTAACTAGTTTTTTTTTTATTTATTTATTTTTTTTTAACTATTCCTGTCTCGCTGCGCTCCAGCCATTTATCTGTTGAATTCCATCAGCCAGGACTGAAGACTGAAGGACTGAAGAGATTAAAAAGATTTTAGATGGTAACAATAAATACTGGACATCCTTGTTTATATTTATGCATATATTTACATGTAAAGTATGATTTAATAAATATACACATGAATAGCTTCATATAACATTTCTGCACGGTCAAACAAGGTCATCTTTGATATAGGTGAAATTATTATGGCTTTAATTAATATTAAGTCATGATCCTCAACCAATTAAAGGATCTGAAATTGCTCAAATAAAGCCACCCCTCTCTGTTCCAAGCCTGATATCTACATACATATACATACATAATCTAACAAAACATAATATAAAGTGGCAGCAAACAGACAGGAGCCTTGCAGATGGTGTCTTCCTTTTAATGTAAGTTTTTAGACTTCCAAATCTAATCAGATATATTCAGGGCTGATTTACTGTTTCTTAATTCACTCATTTATGGTGGTGACACCATTATGTATTTTTTCCTTTTTCAAATATTATTTTAGTGTCCCAATAATTTGCTTATCTCACCTTGAACTGTGTGATTATTGTTGTGGTTTACTAAACCTCCATTGCATCAGAAAGACTGTAGGAACCTTCCCCTTTCTGCACAAGCTCCCAGCAGAGTGCAGAGAGCCAGTAATAACAGAGACTAACAAGTGCTCTTGGGAAAACCACTCACCTGGCCTGTTTTTGTACAGTGATTTTTGTAGTTGTGAAACCAACACTGATGAGACCTAGCATAACTTGTGTGCAGTGGACTTTCGCAAAAACAGAACAAGATTTTGTAAAAGTGACAAGGGCAGAAGCTGCAGAGGTTTGCAATAGAGTGCGGTAAAATGCTCATAAATGCAAAAAAAAAGTCCTAACACCATCTTTAAAAATTATGCCACATCACTCTACTGCATTTTCTTGCCAAATACTCCAAGTCTGTCCAGTGGGCCCCTGCCCCCTGACTATTTTTTTGTTATTAAAAAAAATAAAGAGAGAAAGAAAAAAGGACAAAAACAGGACAGAACTAGAGAGAGAAATTAGGAAAGCAGAAAGAGATCAAATAAAGACTGACAGCACAAGACATGACTATGATAGGAGTGTGTGTGTGATTGAGAGAGAGAGAGAGAGAGAGAGAGAGAGAGAGAAAAAAAATAGGATTTTAAATGAGAAAGAATGAGTGGAGGTCAGTTGTAAAGATAAGAAGAAGGCCATCATGGTTGGATAAATTATTAGAACACTGAGTTCTCTCTGTGGGACAGACCATGTTATTCACTGAGCTGCCACCTTATACGAGCTTTCCTTTTTGGTTGCACAGGAGAACTCATCCTTTCATTCCACAATGGATTCTACAAAGATCTCACACAGATATAAACATGTGCAAGAAAAGTGTGGCAAACACTGGAGGCTGATGTCAGTAGAGGGTACTATTGTGCCTCTGTATACACCCACAATACAAAAAAGAGTCACAGGTACTTGACTCCCTTTGTGGAAAGAAACACCCCCTATGGCACTTTCCAGTCAAATAACACTTGCAGCAAACCACTGTTTTCCATGACTATTGTCAGAACCCAAAGACAGAGTCACAGTCTCATTGTGACATTATTAAACGTAAAGGTTATGCTAGCTTATCTTTCAGGGCACATATCAAGATCTTTAAATATTTTAAAGCATCCATTACCTCACAGTACATCATTTTGCAGCTTGAAAGCTAATCGTTTTTGTATAATCGTGAATTTATAAGTAAACTCATGAGCTGCTAATTATTGCTAAGCTTAAAACAAGAGCTCCAGTCACATGAGAATTGTGTGTCAATGCTGACATATGTTTCATATAATTTTTTCTATGTACCTAATGTACGTACAGTGTAAAAGAATAATAAAACTTTTGTGTTTCCACTCTAAATGGTCATAAGCTACATATCACAGATTTTACAGACAATGATTATCTGGAGATTAAATACAAGATATAAACGTGCATCTCTAAGGACAGAGTACAAGGAAAACGTGTTAAAGTTTTAAAAACTTGGAGTTATTAAAAGATTTATTATTAAAAGCTTTAGAGAAAATGCTTTCAACTTTGAGACAATATATTTCAGCCCTTGCTTTAGATCAGGAACATTCCACAGGTGCTTTTTTTTTTTTGCCCATGCTTCCACCGTTAGAGGAGAAATAAATTCAAAATCATACACTACTACTGACATTGTGTCCAATACGGATAAAGTTTTAAAGCTACTATCTGCTGATAACATTAAATTTAATTCTATTGAGCATCTTCACCTAAAACTCCAGAGCTTCACTATAAAACAACCAGGTTCTGATTACAAAACAACAGAATTCAGCACACACAGTTCTCATCGGAGAGGAGACCAAACTTGTAATAGAGAAAATCAGGAAGTCACTTAATTTAATTTAATTATGAGATGTTTTTCTGACTGCTACTTTCCTTGTTGGAGAGAATATAGAAGAATGAAAAGCACGACAATCTTCAAAAAACAAATATAACGTGTACACAGTATTTGTCAAGCTACAACTAATGCAAAGAGTAAACATTTATATTCACATCCACATTCACCCATCTGGCAGATGCTTTCATCCAAAATAATTACAAGCCGGGAGAGAATAATTAAAACTTTGACAAGAACAAACTTTAAAACAGGTGCACCACAAATATTTTTCCATGTCAGGGATAGCTTTCTAAGGTCTAAAAGAGGTACCTCTAGTCTAGAGTATGGCAAAAAGCTACATTTACAACATAATACAAAATAAAGGAGAAACAAAGAAACCACATTATTCATGCGTTTTCCAAAACTAAGATACAATTATTAGACTTCGGATTCTCTTTTGATTTATTGTGATCAGGAAATATTGTAAAGAATTACACTGCATTAAACAGAAGGCAATTAGTAGTAATTAAATACAAAAATATAACCCTATCAATGTAGTATCCCAATTCCTCCTGTGAAACCACAACCATAACACTTCTATTAAATCTGTTTATCAGAAGGACAAACCTTGAAAACAGTCATCAGTTATAATTATGAAAAAATATGAAAAAGAGCCACAGTGTTAGCCATGAAGCAGTGAGTACAATATAAGATTACTACAAGTTCAATGAGAAGATTCTTGTCAGATCCTTCTGTAGGATCAATTTGTGTACCTACCGCTGGTTTGGGCCTGGAGTCTGCAACCAGACTTGCAAAGATGTCCTCTTCACTGATCTGGTTGATAACATGGGCATCATAGGCCACCGTAATAGATACTTCCTCCATCATCTTGCCAGTGTGTGTATGTGTGAGTGTATGTGTGTGTATTAAGGGAAGAGAGAGTGAGAGAGACAGAGAGTAAGAGAGAGAGAGCACACGTGTGCCAGGACGATAGAAGTGCAATAGTGTGTGTGTGTGTGAGAGAGGGAGGGGGTAGCGAGAGGGAGGACAGAACAGTTCTCTCTGACAAGCCTGACACTTCCTCCAACAGTAACAGACTCCGCCCCTTAAGGGAGGGACAAGGGGACACACACTTTCACGTGAAGGTGGATGCCTCCTGCCTCTCCCTCTCTTTCTCTCTCTCTACCTCCTCAGGTAGGCAGCCGTCTCTGAAAGTCGAGCAGGAGATCATCTGCCTGTGATATCCTCCAGTAAACACACACAAACGCCCCCTTTCTTTTCCGCTCTCTTTCCAGTCTTAGATAATAGTGCTCTTCCTGGTTCCGTTTACACAGGGCTCACATTCATCTCTCACTCCATGGATAAAGTTCAGTCACAGTGATGACTGATTCCCACCAGAGAGACAGCAAAAGAAACAGTGTTGGATTGGGAGATGGAAAAAAGGAGAGAGAAATGGCAACAATAGGAAGAGTTTAAGAGGGGGAGAGATAGAATGAGGATGAGGGAGAGAGAGAGAGAGAGAAATGGAAAAACAAAAAAGGAGGAGACGGGCAAAAAGGTGACAAGAGCAATGAAGAAAAATAGGAGCAGGAGAACGGGGGAGTCAGAAAGAAGGAAAGATATGGCAGAGTAAATGAAAGAGGAGGGGTTAGAAACAGAAAGAGTAATTAGTGAGATAAGGAGAACGAAATATGAGCAAGAATCAGGGAGGGACAAAGGGAGAAAGTAGCCTCTGTCAGACAGTCTGCAGTGACTCAGTGTTTCTGATTCTGCCTTTCAATACACATGTACACAGACACAAACAGAAAACAAAAGGTTTCCAAAATGTTTTACTCTGTCTTAATCCTCTTCTGATTTCACTGACCAGTAATAGATACCAGTTCAAACAAGCCAGTCATTTAGTCTCCCTTCTTGTGCTTAAACAGCCCCAGTGCTCCACCAAGGACTGATGATGTTACGTGAAGGCTGTATCCTTCTTTTCTTTAGTGTATTTCTCTTTTCCACACAAACATCTCTCCACTTTGACGCTGTAGTACAGAGGCTGTGAAATTCAAATTCTTTTCTTAATCCGGAGTGGAGTCAGATGGCTGCTCGAGCAAGCAAATGCCAGAGAAATTCCTGAGCAGTGTAAGCTGATTAGCCAACAAGATGATCTTTTTTTTTTTTTTTTTTTTTTTTTTAATAAATATGCCCGGAAATTTCAAAGAGAAATGACTGATTCAGTCTGGTCTCAGTTTGAGTGGAAAGGTTCCACTCATGGTTGGAGGGTGGTCTTCTAATAATCTTTGTACAGCCCCTGGGGAGGGACTCTGTGTGTGTGTGTGTGTGTGTGTGTGTGTGTGTGTGTGTGTGTGTGTGTAACCCGTGCAAAAACAGCTCTGATATAAAGATATGGTACAAAACTTCCTGCACATACCACCAAGCGCCCCTTCTCCTGTCTTAGTATCTTACACTTGAGATGCACGTTTACAGGCAAATTACCAACAACTAAAGCACAAAGTGATACGTTCTGACACGAATGCTAAAAAAAGAAACAAACGTGGTAAAAATAGTGTCTGAAAACAAAGCAAAGCTTAATAATAATAAATAAATAAATAAATCAGCACAGTGACACCTCAAGATACGAAGATCAATTAGAGTCTTTCAAACTTTCTCCTGGCTCATCTTCTCCTTTCAGCCAACTACTTACAACCACTCACTTCAGAGAAGCCTAGCACCTTGCAAACCTGCCCTAAATAATGTGATGAAAAAAACGAACGAGTGATTCTGTTCCACAAGAACACACACACACACACACACACACACACACACACACACACACACACACCCATTCAAGTGTACAAGATCACAACAAAGGTAACAGCAACAACAATGCTGAATGTGTTTAATCCAATGTCAGTGGTCAGAGACCATCCTCAACTTCAGGTCCATGGTCCAGTGTTTGCATGTGATCGCTTTCCAATTAGGATTTCAGTTACCTTTTTCATAATAAAAAATACGGTAGTGTAGTTCGCTGGCATTCCTTTCGATTAATGACTGCAAGCCAAAAAACTAACAAAAGAAAGGTGTACACACCTCTGTCACTAATTTGGTTAAGAAAAATGGACACACCCCTTAAGAACACAACGTGTGACAGGGAAAAAAGCAACAGAGGGAGAGGGAGAGAGAGGGAGGGAGAGAGAGAGAGAGAGAGAGAATGAAAAACAGAGAGATAAGGGAAGGAGAGTGTAAAGAGAGACAGACAGAAAAGGAGAGAGCTGTAATAAAAATGTTCACACCCAGGTGCACAATAGAATAAGGAGTGTTAAGTAAGGTGTGGTCATTAGAGTCTTGTGTCACGTGTCAAAGTCTCCGGAGTTTAGTGTGTTCTCCCTGTATCTGCTGCCTAGCCACTGAGTGGAATTGAAGGGTTGTGTCAAGTAGGGCATCAACGAATAGCCATTGCATACTCTACTGTGCAGATCCTCGGCGGGGTTGGTGGGTAATCAAGTGTGAAGCAAATGTGTTGCCAAAACAGCAGCACTATTGTTTTGGGGTACAAATATACATGTAAATGTTCACCAAACTAGAACTTGGAGCAAAGGTTCACTCATTAAATATATTTGCACCGAATGTCTGAGTTATGAAATTGGTAAATGAGTGAGATTTAGCTTGCAAACTTCAACTGACTTCAGTCTAGTATGACTGCAGTTTAAGGAGTTGATGTAGCATTGAGGATCCTAAACATCAGTAGTTTAATTCAATCAAATTCTCACAGCAAATGTTCCAATAACTAGTCAACAAAGCCTTCCCATAAGAGCAGAACCTGTAACTGCAGCAAATGGAGACATTATACCTCTCATTTCAGAAGCAATGTTGAATAAAGTATCAAACCATTTGTGTAACACCAGATGCATAGGAAAGCTGATTTTACACATTAAACTATCTGAGAACGCTGTCTCTAAAATGAGTACATAGTTTATGTCTGCTTATGGGCACCTTGAAGTTTAAAAACAGTTATTTAAAGTATTTCCTGTGCTTTTAAATGTGACACGTAAATAAATTCTGATCTGACTGGCCACCCTTCATTGTGTCAGTCAAAGCTAACACACTCCTTATCACTTTGGCATAAATAGGTGGGAGGGGCACTGAAGTAGACTTAAAAGTGGATTTTATTTAATGTGCAGTTTCGTCAAAGTAATGCTTAAGACCATATTAAATATGAAATAGGAACCTAATATTGAACAGAAAAATTTGGTGACACAAAAGGCACCCCATACTTGAAGCTTCTCTTCTCAGAGAAAGATTGCTGAAATAGTTCAGATCTTTTGAACAGGAATGAATAGGATTACACTGTTAAGGCTGCTCTGAGATAAGCGGACATATTGGCATCTGGGAAAATCTATAAGTCTTTAGAACTCCAAACATTTGCACATCATAGACGTTTAAAAACACACCAATTGTCCACAAATTCTCCATTTTATCAGATTAGAAAGACATTTCCACAAACATAACTGCTGCTAGTGAATGTTGAGCAACACAGAACACAGGAAATCCTGCAGATAGTGACACTGAGAAAATGAGAGAGTGAGTGACAAAGCATCAGAAATAGAGGACTGAAAGGAAAGAGAGAGAGCAAGAGCGAGAGAGAGACAGAGAAAATAGGGTTTTAAATGAGAAAGAATGAGTGGAGGTCAGCTGTATAGAGCTTTGAGCAATGAGAGAATTGGAGATGATTTGGACAGGGAGTAAATTGAGTTAGATGGAAGACTATATTATTCCAAATGAAATTATTTTCCAGAAGCTTGTGCACTAGGTCTAAGGTACCATTATTTTATTTTTGTTAATATCAATGAATCAATAGAAGCCATATCACCCCAATATGCTTCTTGCAGAAAGCAAACTCGTACATTATCGTCAAAAGTTTCATGATGAGCATACCAACAAATGCTTTTAAATACAAACTGATTTTTCGGTTTTGGAGATACTGTATCTTATGTCATGCTAAAATGCTGTGTGAGGCAGTTAGCAAAATTTACAGACAGAGACAAACCAAAAAAATCAACAGGCTGAAATATTTTGTAACATTTATGATGCAATCTTTTAAGACACATCTGATACTGTAATTACCAAAGAATCAGTTAAAGCTGAGTGTATTCAATAGCGAGGTGCATGCAACACCTTTCACAGAAACTTCACTGCACTTTGTGCATTTCTTCACAGCAGCTTGTGCTAGCTCCAGGTAATCAGGGCTTATGAGCAGAAATCTGTTCTCACCCACTGCAAACGTTACAAGCATGACATCAGAAGCAAGCGTCAATATCCTGCTGTTCTTTTACTGTTTCAAAATGACTGTTTCAGTGTTGCAATGGGACAAAAACATTGAAAGGGAAAATCTGCATTTGGACAGTATTACTAGGCTTAGCTGGAAAACACTTCAAATAAACAAGCCGCCAAATGGCACCAACAATTTTTTGGTTATTATATATTTAAAAGTAGAAGCTTCATAAAAATAAACTGTAATCAGTAGTCGCTGGTGTCATGACGTTAGCTGCATAATTTTAAGATTATACTTTTATTAACAGTCAACAGGGTTTTTTTTTTTAAACCTTTGACAGCGCTGCACATTTAGAAAAACTTTTAAAGTTAACATGCTGATTAGAATTACTTATACTACATTAATCCACTTTTGTAGTCTAACCATCAGTAATAATCCAGGCTGAAGCCAAGTTGTCCATGCTTAGTAAGCTGATATTGTAGGATCTTTGGTTGTTTCAAAAGCAACATTTTCAGCATCAGGATATTCTTCATCCTACACACCTTAATTCCAACCTTAATCTGCCACAGTTTCTCAATCAAATGTCTTCATAAGCATTTAATTAATAGCATTTACATGTTAGATCCTTCATAAGCATTTAAATATTAGAGCCAGGTGTATAACTGATGGTTTGAATTATAGTGCATAGAGAGATAGGGCTCTGTTTAACAATAAGCTTTGTTCAAGCAGACTTGTAACAAGCAAGACGATATATTATAAAACGTAATTAAAGGCAGAGGATTAGTTCAGTGCATTTACAAAATTTCATCCATCAGGGTTGCAATTCCGAATGACATTTTCCCAATGTGTCAAACAGTGCTGGTGCACTTTATTATTCTATTCAAGTCTAAGTCTACCAGCCCAAGCAGCACTAATCCCAGCAAATGATTTTAGTCATGGAGGCCATTCAGAACGCTGCTAATCTACACTCACATCTGAGATCTTGATAGCATGGGCTGAATAGTAAATTATGAGACCCACAAGTACATGACTCAGAAAACATTGCATAAAAGTGGCTGAAAAATAAGCACCTAAAGGACCACAGGCTTTGTAACTTAAGATAAGGAGGTCAGTGACCTTGGGTTACTTGCTGTTAGCAGCAATAAGCAGAACATTTTTATGGTCAGTTAGAATCTGATGCTTACCTTAATGTTGCAGGCTTGCTCCATGAGTTTCCGAGCGTTTTCTGCAGACCTGTAACGTTTAGGGAGTTGGACACGGAAAAACTTCAGAGCGCCCTCAAAGTCTGCCTGGAGCAGGTCTTCCTTAGATGTCTGTGTTCAGACAGAAAGAACAGCATTTATTTATCTGAGTCAAACCAAAGTTACACATAAATAATAAATCAGCTAATTTGTTTTACTGGACAACTGCTCAGATTATATTTTGCCTTTGGAATTTCAGTTTATTAATTTAGTTTATTAATAATTTGTTTACAGACTGAATGAACACATTTTGCATGTCCAGTAAAAAAGTTTGACCAAATTACATCATAAGAAAAAACTAAAGTTTAGCACCACCATATGGAGATTATGTGCATTTCAGCAAAGCATTTTTACTTAACAGCAAAATATTATGTCTACGAAAGTGTTTCAAAGTTCTTAAAACTAGAATCCTACTGGAGATCCACCTTACCACAAAATGTACATGCATATGTCATTTAACATACTTAATGCAGAATTTATCTAGGCCTCAACGATGAGCAGTGTTAGATCTTCAAATGCTGAGCTGAACATGTTATAGCAGCCCTATAGAAAACATGTCCATCTCTGGTCCTCTAGATTTGCATTCCTACAGTTTAGTTCCAGGTCTAATCTAAAACAACTAAATAAATTAATCAAGGCCCCAAAAGCCTTTGGATGTCAGAGCCAGATTTCTTGGAGCATAAGCATGCAGAGATAAACTGTTCAACCTGATGAATCAGTTACAAATTAATCAGTTGGTAATAATGCATAATTATGTTTTTACAAAGGTCTGTTAACATTCAATTAAGATCATTTTGAAGTTCGGCCATTTTAAAACACTGATTACATGTATATCCACTTTATGCCATAAACAAAACATTCCAAGACCAGAGCTGCTTGCCCCAATTCTGTAGCCATGGATACTCAAAAACCTTCAGCATTAGCCATCCCTCACCGCCAGCAGCCGAGGTACAAAGAGTCGGTGGCCCATGCCCAGTAGGGTCATGACCCTCTCAGTGTAGTCTGAGCCTTGTGCTGCCCTCTCCTCCCCTGCTGATCCTCCCTCTTCCAGTGCCCGCACTGCTGGAGGAATAGGTGACAGTGGCGGAGACAAGGGCAGCTCCCTATCTGAGAATGGCAGCTCCCCCTCTGGGGTGAGAAGTGGTGGGCTCTCCTGAGTATCCCCAGATTTCCCATCTTCATCCTCCCAGGGAGGCTCCAGGGCAGGCTTAATTTCAGCCACGATGAAGTCTAGAGATGACACGTAATTTCTTGAAAATGGCAGATTTCAATGTTCACACACTTGAGATGAAGCAAAGACAATAGGGGTCACATAGGCATGCTGAGACTAGGATGGGTGCACTCCATGTGATGGAAAAAAAAAGTCTTAATTAGCAAGTCATGGCCAGACCACGCCTACTGTCAGTCTTCTGACCACATTGTAACAGATAAACTCACATCTAAGCAATCGACTTCCATCAGTCTCTGATAGTCCTGTTCAACATAATGATGGACTAAAGCTTCAGCATCAGAAGCCACTTCCTAGTATAAAGGCCACCTCCTTTTTCCAATGTTCAGATGTTCAGTGTAGCAATCTGTTGCCTGGCAACAGACACTGGGACAGGCGCGTGGTTGCGGTGATACAGCTGAGTGGCAACACGTCTTCCATGCTTGCCTCCTCTTCAGAATGTGACAGCTTTAAATTGATCCATGAGCTTCAGCGAGAGCTACGAGCTTCATGCATAAGGAAATTAACCAGGCTTAAGTAGAATAGGTGGGGAAGATGTCAAAAAATAAAACCATAAAGCAAGTCCATGACAAATGTAGTAAGTAGACGCTTCTTCACTTCGCTGGAGTGCCGGATTCAAGATTGAGAGCAAGAAATAACAGGCTGGGATTGGAACATTTATGCACGGTAGGATAAAGCTAACAGACGAAGTTCAGAAGCCTGTCAGAGATGACATGAAAGGGCGAAGACCTTGTCCTGATTTCACAGCTCATCAAGCAATGACTGCTGGGAAAGGAAAGTGAAACACACATGGAGGTGCAAGGGGTCCAGCTTGGTCGTTCCACTCCTAATCCCAAGTCCATGAGTGTAAGATCACTTCCAGGATCCAGCATCTAGCAGCCAGCCTCTACTCCTATCCAGCTGCAATTACTTACAGTGGACCGAACCACTGGTTAAACGGGATTTTAAAAAAAGAAAAAAAATGTCCATTCAAAACCACAAAAAGTGGGATGTAGGCCTGGTCTAGACTGGCTGGATGTCCCTGCTGATTCTCATCAGCCGGTGGGAATCAAGGCCTGGTTCATGTTCGGCTGCGATGCCCGCCCTGCTCCATTTTGCAGCTCAGAAAAGATGGTGTAGAAAGCTGACGAGCATTGGAGAAAACAGAGCGTGTGTGACAGAGAGAGAGAGAGAGAGAGAGGGAGAGAGTGAGAAAGAGAGCAAGAACGGAAACACTGTCGATGCTAGAAAAGGCTATGGGCTGGTGGAGGGGAGGAGGAGGAAGAGGAGGAGGAAGAGGCGAGGAGAGGAGGGGCCTCGGGACGACTCCACAAGCGGACTGGCTCGGAAAGTGGACAGTAGACATGACTGAGAAATGTGTTATTGCTAATGCTAAATGCTAGCGGATGCTGTATTACTGAAGATGGGTACACGGGTTGGAGAGGGCATGTGAAAAAACAGAGCATGCAGGAGAGAGGGGTAGTGAGAGAAGGAGGGGGGTGGCGAGTTGCCTCCAGGGAGAATGCCGTAATAACTAGCCAATGAGAATGAGGCAGTGCAACCCCCTAGATCACCCCTCCTCTTTCTCACTCCCTCCCTCATCCTCACTTGGATTCTCACTTTATCACCCATGCCCTCAATATGTCTAGCTGATATTGCACATTTGCCTTTTCAACATCAATAAATTCAAATAAGGGAAAAAAGATCAACCCAGGCTCCTGTATTTTCAAGACTATAACATAAATCACATTGAGGCTGCACACATCAAAAAGGTACAAGACAAAGGACCATGAAATCACAATTAGTTTGCTCTACCATTATGTCAATTTATGTCAAATATTTTAGATTTGTAAAACCCTTGTTAACAGAGTAGTTCACAATAACAGTCTGAGAAAACAGATTCACCAGCAGACTGTTTCACTGAAAAGTAGAGGGCATTCTGTGTGTTGTGTGGTGTGTAGTAATTAGTGAGGAACAACAGGGGAATCCATTTCTCAACAGGAAATAATGTAATAACAGTGTTTGTGTGTGTTCAACATACAATTCTAGTGATTAACAGCCCCTGAGCATTTCTCTCTACACTGCTTTGTAGATAAACCAAACATCATATTGACACTGAGAACAGGTGTGGAATTAAAACAGGGGAAGGGTTAATGAAATAAATTTGGGGGGAAAAAAACCCAGCTCTTATAAGAAATTGCCATGTTGCAACTATAAAACATGGATTGCTACATTCTAAGAGCAATTTAAACCAAAAGGAAATGCTTTCAGCACAGAATAACTGGTGGAATCTTTGATAAAGGTTCTGCTCTCTATTGTCAATTAAAGGCAAAGTTCATGATTGTAATCAAAAACACTTTTTCTAAAATTCAGATGATGTTTCCTCAACATTTGCTAGCTCTCCAATCTGTTTGCCTGCTCAAGTGGTCTAACGTGTTTACAAAGCCAGCATCAGTAAATGAGTAAAAAACCAAACCGTCTTGGTCTGGTATGCTAGTCTTTCACTCTCTGGAATTATTTTTAGACAATAGAGAGAACTCCTGGTGTTGAAAAGCATGAACTGAGATGAGGATATTGCTCTATTGCTGCTCCATAGGTGGGTAACATTGACTAATTTTTGCTGTTTCGGACCACTTAAGATGGAAATGTCTCCAAATTCAGAAGACGGCTACAAGTGCTATAAAACTAAACACTACAAGTTACAAATGAGTTTCTTTGGTAAATCAAAGAATGAATAAAACAAACAAGTTAAACTTCAGCCATTAGCAAAAAACAGTCGTTTTGTTTTTTCCTCAAACGCACCGTTCCACCTTAAATAGCAAAGACCTTAGAACTGCGTTTCCCCACAATTGTAGACATTCCCGTTAAGCCCACACAAGCTACTTCTCTCATGTAAATAGGTTGTTACTGAATATTTGCTGGGCGGCATGGTGGCACAGCAGGTAGGGGCAGCATGGTGGCGCAGCAGATAGTGTCGCAGTCACACAGCTCCAGGAACCTGGAGGTTGTGGATTCGATTCCTGCTCTGGGTGACTGTCTGTGAGGAGTTGGTGTCCCCGTGTCCGCGTGGGTTTCCTCCGGGTGCTCTGGTTTTCCCACAGTCCAAAAACACACGTTTGTAGGTGGATTGGCGACTCAACATTGTCCGTAGGTGTGAGTGAATGTGTGTGTCTGTGTTGCCCTGTGAAGGACTGGCGCCCCCTCCAGGGCGTATTCCTGCCTTGCACCCAATGATTCCAGGTAGGCTCTGGACCCACCACGAACCTGAACTGGATAAGCGGTTACAGATAATGAATGAATGAATATGTGCTGATGAGAAAGTATTATTAATCAGCATGGATTTAACCCTTTAAATTTCCCCACATAAAAATCTTAACACATGCTACTATACAGCAATAAGACTTATACATTTATACGCATTTGCCAAATTGTGGAAGACAAGCAAAAGCACTGAAGAAATTGTGAATCTCCTAATGAAACTCCTAAGGTGATATCGTTAGTAAAGCTTTATTTGTAATCATCTCAACACTAATGGGTTTACTGGGGTAATGACCCAGAATTGCATATTTCAGCTACAAGACAATAAACCCACAACATTCACTCATATATCAGTACTGTCCAGGCTACTTCATCTGGTGCCTCTTTGCTGCAGTGCTTCTCTGAAAGCACACTGTAACTTCTAACGGAAATGTCCAAGACACCAATTACAAATATAGAGGAAATAAGAAAAAACTAGACCGAAAAAAAAAAGAAAATGTACAAAATGTAACAAACTACACAAATTAAATAAACCTTAGAAAAATTTTGCCATGTTTAGCTCATCCCATTCTTGCTGAAGGTACGGGAATAGTTTCTGCGTTATAAACAACTTGTTAATAATTCCAAGGATGTTCTATATACAAGACTTTAACTTAAAATAATTGTATTGTACGAATAAATGTATTTGTAAATAATGTTATATTATCAGCATTACAATTACAGATCTCTGAAGCTGTGTTGCCTTTCTGTAGTCAAAATCATGCTCATATTTGGAACACTAAGTTTATAAATAATAAACACCTTTTTCAGAAATTGCGATTAATGAAATGTGTAAATATTTGTGTTTAAACAATGCAGAATTGCTAAATATAGTAGATAGCAACATTGCTTAGAGAGGAGTTTAATTTACTAAATATTTCCAGAGAAATGTCAAAAGCCCAGTCAATAACAGCTTTTTGAAATTTAGAATTTTGCTAATGCAAACACTACAAGTGAGTGTTATATTGCTGCACTGAATGATTATAAATAATCTTAATGCTGCTGTGCCCTTCCCAAACAGCAGAGGGAGACACAAGTTCAGTGTTTCAACATCAGCACCATAAATCACTGCCACCCTCGTTATAATGGAATAAAACTCATGATCTGAGAGTTGAGAGAAAGCCATAGAACACTTATGCATCAGCATGCCATGTACACAGACACCTCTTTTCACCAAATCAGTCAAGAGAACCCCCCCCCCCCCGAAATAAACAGTAGGGCTATTCCATATGAAAATCAACACAACACCATCATCCGCAAAATCAGAATAATAGTCTTGATCTCAAAGTAAATAGAATCCCAATCTGAGAGGCCAATAGGGCACTAAAAAGCATAGAGATTCTGGATCAGACTGCCATATGCAGAAATGCTTCTTTTTACTGAATGAGTCAAGACACAGAGCAATTACTGTGTTCCAGAAATAAGAGAGCGAGGATATTTTATATGGAAAATGCACTATGCCATCCTCAGAAGCTCTTTGAATTGCTAGTCACTGCATAGCTCTGTCGAGGTCACTTTGACAAAAAGCCACGCTTACTCACCAAAGCACTTCGGTCGCTCAGCAACCATGAGACCAAAGAGATTTCTTTTGACTCTTTTTTGAAAGCTAGAAAAATAAACCCACTCTCATCTTCTGTCAAAAGTGCTGAGAATGTTAAGACTGTTTGCACCAAGCTCTTTTCTTTCACAAGACAAATGAGAGGAACAACCTTGTATTTGGCATTTTATATATGTAGAACAAAAAATATGTTCCTCTTGGGCTAGAAAGGAACACCCCATCAACTTAGTGCCCTAATAATAATAGACATGCTTTAGAAACAAGGAAAAAAAAACATCCATGATCATCACTTTTTGATGCATGTTTGCCATAAACAACTATAAATTTAAATCTTCCTGATCCATATTAATATTTGCACACTAGCACATCTAATTCTGTCCCCCAATATCCCCCACTCCCACCCCTGAAAAAGACAATACTAAATTTTGCAGTTTGGTGCCCTTTGATGGCTAGATCTTTAATGTAAAATATGTTGACACCCTGAAAACATTTTGAGCTCCAGTACGTGAAGATTTTTTCACACTGAGCCTTTCTATAATGCTGCGTTCCAAAAGAACTGAGTGCTGCATTACCTTCAGAAGAGCCAGTGCCACATTGAAGATGATGTTCAAACCCTGCAGAAAGATGAAGGGAGATGTATGAAAAAACATGGCAAATGTAATAAAACAGAAAAAATATTTTCCTTCAGACAAATATGTTTAATTTAAGTGATTACAAAATCTCCTCATTCTTTGACTCGTGGATCACAGTAAAATATAATGGAGGCTGAATTTATGAAGGATTATCCAGTTGGGCTTGAATATTTAAATCCAGATTTGAGCACTGACATCAGTATCGATGGTTATCATTATCATATTGATCAGCCTGGTATCATATCTTACCCTAAGTTTGAGGAGTCTGAACCTGATGCCTATATTGAGATACTAATGATGGACATATAATTCTGATCCAAAGCACTTAAGCTGCTTGACTTCATTTCATGGTTTTCTATGGAGACAAATGCTGTGTAGTCCAGGACTAGGCTTAATCCCTGTCTGGGAAACCACTTCTGTTTATTTGAGATGTTTGCTTAAAAGAGATGTGATGAATTTCTCAACATAATATGCAAATGAAGGTGACTGTACAAAGAATTTGCACAGCCAGAAATAGCTCAGCAATACAATGAGAGCGAAAGTGGCAAGCATGGATGGCAGCAAGAAGGGAAGCAAGTATCTCTGTAATTCACAGACACAAAGAAACAGAGTGATGGGCAGGTGGGCGTGCACTCCTAAAGTGACGGACAAGAGTTGTGATGGATGGGTGGTGTGTTTGTCTGTGTGCGTGTGCCTGTGTGTATGCCTGTGTATGTGTAGGTGTGTGAGGGCATGTGTATGTGTGTGGGGGGAGCAGGTGGTATCACAGTAGAGCAGAGATTCAGTGCTGAAGTCAGCTCTGCATGGGAACACCCGTCTCAAGCATCGCTCAGACATCCCGTTCACATGGCAACACAGTGCTAAAAATATCCTCCCCACTCTATTAATAACGCAGATGGAAAGCGCTGTTAAACCTGCCTCTAGATGGTGCTATGACTCTGGGCAGAAACTGTGGGGGAATTTTGTGTGTGTGTGTGTGTGTGTGTGTGTGTGTGTGTATACTCTGCAGCGAATGATCGAGAGCCGAGTATTCCCTCACCACACCTATGACAAAACACTCTGACTTGAAAAGTAATAAAGGCCAGATGGTCAAAGGCCATCTTTTATATATTTACTCATCAGTCAAAAAAACTATTATAGAAAAAAAAATGCGTCATCAAAAAGCCTCAAAAACGAAATGTGCATAGTGCATGTGCAACTTTCAAATCAAACGTATTAATAAAATTATGGTTTATGTATGTATGGACTGCAAATTTTCTACAAAAGATATACACATTTATACATAAAAAGAAAATGATCAGTATACAAATATAGACTGTAATTAAGTAATTTATGGATAGATAGATATATGGAAGGAAGAAAGAATGGTAGGATGGACAGATAGATATGGATAGATGGAAGGAAAAAATGCATGGAGTGATGGATGAAAAAAACATGAAGAAAGAAAGAAGAATGAAAAAGAAAGAAAGAGAAGATATGTAAGCAAAAGAATAAAAAGAAAGTTGCCCTCAACCAGATAAAACCGATTCATATCAAGCTGCTCTGTGACTAAAACTGGGGAAACTTTTAATTGTCCTGCCTCAGGGTACAACTGAATGGTAAATAAAAGAGCAAAAATATAAAAAGCTCTCAGAGGAACAAAAAAGCAAAGGCACATCTTCTGGAACATACAAACCCGAGTCAGAGAATATAAAAGCTTTGTTGATTCTCCATTAGATTTTTGGATTCAAAGCATTTCAGTTCTGTCCTACAGAATCAACCAACCCCAGAGTCTGACTAACAACTTAAAAAACAGCATACCAGTTTGACAGTGTTTGCAACAAGAAAGATGATTAAAAATGATTAAATGTCTAGAAATAAAATGGATGGCCCTTAAATGCAATATCTCACAGATGCTTGTGTTTAATCTTTGCTCTTTCTTTAAAATGAATGTCACAAGTAAATCATTAACTGATTAATGAAGTTAAAGGAAGTGCGTAAGGACCTCATAGAGCAGCAGGTCAGTGATGTGGAAGACCATGCACAGCGGGAACTTGGCTGTGAAGAGTGTGAGGAACCACTGTGAAGCGTACATATGGGCCTCCAAATTCACATCCTGAAAATGAGACCACAAATCTGGAAGCTGCTCCTGTTGAGACCAGAAAGAAAAAAAAAAAAACAGTTAAAGATGTGCTCTTTCAGACATGGCTGTTTTTGACTTCACCACAAGGTATTTTTATTTCACATTATCACACATTTCCGAGTGATACCATATATCAGGGAGGGTCAGGGAGAGCTAGCTGAGAATCTTCTCTCAATGGTAGTTGGGAGTGGAGGAAGACAGAAGGTGAAACTTAACAGCAGTAGAAAATGTTTTGAGCTATATTACATTACTGTAAAAACATTATTATATCATTGAGGCATGGTGGTACAACAGGTGGCATCTCGATCACAGCTCACTGCCTGTGAGGAGTGTGGTCTCATTTTCAGGAGACCAGTGTTATCTCCAAAATAGTAACTTTACAGGGAAAAAAAATTCTAAATTGTCAATGGAAATCAATGTGAAAATATTATTTTTGAGATAAGTTAGGAGCATTTCTACTGATCCATTCATCATGACACTTCCAAACAAGGTGAAGGACAGCTGCTGTGTTTAAATGATGTCAATTAAAATAGACAAAATGACAAATGCATATTTTTCTTTGGACAGCAACAATATCATTATAATAATGTACTTCTCAGCAATTTTGGACAATTTCTAGTAATTTCTAACCCTAACCCAAAAACACACAGTCTACTGGCGATCCAGTAACAAATATGCTGTGACATATTTACATTAAATGAAACACCCTTAACACACCAGACTCGGAAACTGTCAACCTGTCATTAATTGTAAACCTTTAATACAAAACATATAATATACTTTATAATAAGTATGTTTGTCTTGATTTTTCACCTCTGCACTAGCCCCTATGGGAGTGAATTACATTAAGGTAGTGCTAAGTTACAAGGTTTCAATGTAACTGTGTCAATTATATTTTGAGCAATAGGTACAAGATTAAATCAATAGAATAACCTGAAAGCTACCTTAATAAGCCTTTCAAAATGCACTCTTCCCACAAGCAGTCAATGAGTGAGGAATGAGCAAGAATCTTCTTCACTTTGCCTGATTACACTGTTTGATCAAGGACAGAGAATGTGGAATAGAAAAGATGAGAAACAGCAGAGCTGCTTAAATTGGAGACCATCTAACAAGGGAATTTCTCCAAAATGCCTGTTGAAGTCCAGGATGGCATCCACCACCTGTGTTTTTGTTTTTGTGGACCAATCGATGCTAACACTCTAGTCGTGGGGGAGCTTATCAATGCTAACTGTATTGGGTTGAGTGCTAAAACAGGAATGGTTTTGCCCTAACTGCATTTCAGCATCAAATTAAAACCTATTTTGGAGTGGAGTAGGTCTAATAGCTTAGAGGAGGGTGGCCGGTATAAATAAACTTGAGTGATCAAACGCAACATTGTGGCTGGTTAATGGAGCATTCAATTACTCTGTGAAAGTTTACTTCTTTTTCTTTTTTATTCTGAATTTTTCAAATTTGTAGAAATGCTAAAATTTAGCAATAGCAAAATAAATTATTTGTATATCACAAACTGTTTGTCCAATATGTGCACACAAACACTGTCTACCACTAGCAAATATTACTAGCAACTTGTAAACACAAGTTTTTACATTGAGCGTAACATTTGCTGATTCCACTCTGGCCATTTATGACCCAAAGGCCAGCAGCCAACCACAGCTTTGCCTCATGCGGGCATGTGAATGTAAACAGAAGGGAAGGCTGCATACCTCGGCAACCATGCTAAAGGGGCTAACAATGCTTTGTGCCAACCGCCAGGTTGCATTGCTCAAAAACAAATGCTAGTGGATTGAGTGTGTGTTTGTGAAGAATTATTATTATTATCTTTTATTATTATTTTAAATTCTGTGCCTGTCATTTTTATATCTGAATTTCATTTTTATTCTTCAAAAAGTATAATAATTTCATGATTACTCAAATAAAAAAGGTAACTCAAGTTAAAAAAAAAACTGATTAAAGTTCACCTTTTTAAAAACTGCACCAAAGGTTTAGTTGTGTTTTCTTCTTTGAAGTTTCATACAGATATTTTTGTGTTTTTTTACAATGACGTTTTCAGTACTAAATGTAAGTTTTGAAATATGTGTAAAGCATTAATAAACAAATGAGTTTTCAAATACCAAATGACAGTGAAAACCTTAACGTTGCATTAACCTGTATCAGACGTTCCAACTGGTAGAACTTGCAGTGCAGATCTTCAAAATTGTTCTTGTAGAGGTCCCTGAGTCCATAGTCATACATAATCTTCACCAACACACAGAAGGCCTGCTCCTCTGGCATCTATAAAAACACACGACATTTCATTCAGCATTCAAAACTTGAGTGAAAAATGGACAGTACTCCTTCTAAGATTTTAAAACATCATCAGCCAGTACATGCACTTTAACAATGTCAATGAGCACATTTTAATCAGCAGAATTTTAAATATGTATTCAAATATCAGAACCTGTTAAATGTTTAGAAGTTATGGAATATTAATTTTATTCCTATAAGTTGTGAATGTTCCTTTTGTTCTGTAAAGGAAGTGTATGGGTATCTATCAGCTACTCAGACAGGACGGAGTTTCTAAGTGGTGTTTCACAGATAAGTGCAGCTGTGTGAGAGGTTCAGTGGAGATGCTGAGTGATATAGAAGTGATATGAAATGAATGAGAGAGAGAGAGAGAGAGAGAGAGAGAGAGAGAGAAACAGTGACTGAGTGGACGAATTGAAAGAACTGAGCAAGAAAGAGTTCCAGAAATAGAGTGAGAGAAAGCAACAGAAAAAAATGGCCTAGCAAGAGAGAGTGAGAGCGAAAGAAGAAACTGAGAGAGCACACAATTCAGAGAGAGAATAGAATGAATAAGAAAGACTGAGTATGCAAACAAAAGTGAAAGGAAGAGATAGAGAGAAATACACCGATATGTTTTTTAAAGGGCTAGTGTTGCATGAGGAGAAGATTGAGCAAATGAAGAGAGACTTGTGTGAGCTGGAGGCTTAAGAGAAAAATGAGGGGAGAGAGAGAAAGAATGTGTAAGATGGATATCACATTGTGTGTGAGTTAAGTGTCATAACATGGTGAGTGAGTGGCTTTGCCAGGAGCCAAATGGAAAGCTTCTATCTTTTTGGTAGGTGTGGACCTGTGTGTGGGGGTGTGTTAGAGGGAGGGTGGTAGAGAAAGAGGCTAAGGTGGGTATTAAATCACGGAGACAGCGTGTGTGTCCAGGACTGAATGGGCTCCTGCAGGTAGACAGTCCAAGTCATTAATATTCCTGACACCTCCTGGGCTTCCTGGGCAAGGCCAAGTGCTAACAGAGCTATACGGCATAATGAAACCTCCACAAATGCCCGCTTCCACTGTAAGACTCAGCCTAAGCTCCTTTTGGAGGTGAAACGTTCATGAAGTATTAAATGTTTGACATAATAATTCAAATTCATTCAAGAAAGCCTGCTTAGTCTTCAGGTAACAGTGGTGTCAATATATACACTAAATTGGCTCCCTTACTAATCCTCAAACCCCTTTTCTCTCTCCTTATCTATCCTTTTAACCTTCTCTCATCCAAACTTTTTACTTTCCTTTTAAATACCATTCATTTAACACCACTTTGCTTTACTTTATTTTTATCTTTCTACCTTAGTTCCACTCTCCACTATTCGCCTTTCTCTCTGTATTAAGCCCCTAGATATTAATTAAACTGAAGACACATTCTAATTAACTAAGCTGACGGTGGTTTCTCACATTCTAGCTTCTTAGTAGTATATGGCAGTGAGCAACACATTATTATTAATATTGCACCTGATTTTTGGAAGTGCTAACCCTCCTATAGGTTTTAAGATACTGACATTGTTCCAACCCTGGAAATGATGTCTGTCCTGATCTGGAAGAGCGTGCATTTATACAGCTTTTGGAAAGTGCAATAATATTCGCACAGTAAGAAGGGTTTTCTTTTATGTTTTGTTTATTTATCCAAAGCATTCCCATAATAATGCAATGAAATTTTTCTGTAAACTTTTAACCAATAATTAAACTTGCTCTAATTTAATACATTTTAAAGCTATGCCCAACGAAATTCACATGGTCAGACATGACATTTTTCAGACTCATTGCACTCCTCTCTTGTTTACACCCTTTTTTACTCCCAATTAAAAAAACTCCTTCCTTCATTATTCCCAATGGAAATCTGCTACAGTGGGTGAGGTCATCACGCTCTCAGTGTAAAGTGTCTAAATTCCACTTTTCAGCAACATTTTCTTCTAAAATCCTCATATCTCCATTGAGAATCACCTGTAAATTTGAAATTTTTTCACAACAGTTTTTGGGTTATGAGCATTTATTTGGCACTATAAAATTTACAAATTTTTTGCATGTGACGGTAGGCATTTACAAATTGTTTTTATGTATTTACACTGCTATAAAACAATCAAGTTTTGCTTAATCTACACAGATTTTGCAGCAAATTGACAGTGTCCTTACCTGTCATTGTAATGATACTAGCTATAATGTCTTTACTGAGTTGAGTTGGGAAATAATTTCAGAGTTTTGGACGTTTGTTCCTGATTTCCCCATTAACTATTAGTCCTCATACGAATTTAATGTTACTCCTCCTTGACGTTTTAAGCTAGAGACAATTTACTCATTGATTCTGTGTATGGTTTTCATAGATAAGTATGATTTAACCACAGGAAATGACTGGCTGAATGCATGACACGTACAAATTTAAATCCCACAAATCAAGTGGTACATCTCTCAAACAGTACACAAACACACAAATTTACAGCCACTTTGGATACAGCATTTTCTACTCTTAAAAGTGTTTAAAGCTGGAAGCACCAAACTTGATGCTGCAGTTACATACTGGTGACTAAATTCAACAACTTCATTTCAATTAGTTATTAGTAATGTAAGAAAACAGATACGCTATGATAACTATTACTAATCGATTCTGTACAACAAAGTGATCAGATTGTGAAAACTCCAAGACCCTAACAGTGTAAGGGATTAAAAAAATACTCACATGTAACAGTAATACTGCAGCTAGGAATGACTGTCCTTGGCAATATCCAATCTCCTCATCATACACAGAGTAAGCCTGTAGAAAACAAGGGTGTAATCATTATAAATCACAAGGTGTACTAATTTGGTAAGGCACTTTGAGTGTAGATGTCTATAATATACGGCAGGCTCTGAGAGTCACGAAAGGGCCTTTGTGAGCAATTCAGGGCTTTTTCAATAGCATTAACAATCAGTTTATCAAGAGCTTCTAACAGCTTCTTTTAAAGCTGATTTAATACTAGCAAATCGGGGCGGCACGGTGGCGCAGCAGGTAGTGTCGCAGTCACACAGCTCCAGGGGCCTGGAGGTTGTGGGTTCGATTCCCGCTCCGGGTGACTGTCTGTGAGGAGTTGGTGTGTTCTCCCCGTGTCCGCGTGGGTTTCCTCCGGGTACTCCGGTTTCCTCCCACAGTCCAAAAACACACGTTGCAGGTGGATTGGCGACTCGAAAGTGTCCGTAGGTGTGAATGTGTGTGTGTCTGTGTTGCCCTGTGAAGGACTGGCGTCCCCTCCAGGGTGTATTCCCGCCTTGCGCCCAATGATTCCAGGTAGGCTCTGGACCCCCCGCGACCCTAAATTGGATAAGCGGTTACAGATAATGGATGGATGGATAATACTAGCAAATCTAGAATTCTCTTGATCTCTTCTTTTCTTGATTCATAGATGTGCCACACGTAATTGCAGTACTTAATATTTTTGGTTATACATTGTTGCTTTTTTCTTGAAGTATTGCACTTTTAATATATTAACCATATATTAAGTTAACATACAATATTTGCAATGACAGGATTTCAATTATGGACTTCACTAATGAAAAACAATATTCTATATCAAGCTGGTTCCAGCTTTTTCAAACAGCAGTTAACAAATCATCTTTGCAAGATGGAGTCTTGTCATTGCCAAAATGACATTACTTAAATTTTTACCATTTTTTTTAAAAATCAAATTAAGGTCAGGGATATGCAATTGTGTTGATATGTGTCTAATACATTTTTTTTCACACTCTGCTCTGTGGCAAAGTGCATTATCAACCTAAAACTGACTTCATTTTCACCAAACCACAGAATGAAGAAATACAAATGTCAAAGTACCACAAGGATCAAGCAACAAACTTTCTCACTTAGAGAAAAAAAGAACAAAATAAAGATCAAAAACTATTTTCATGTTCAACATATTTACTGATACTCATTTCTCTGTGCCCGTTGTGTTCGTTTTGCTCAGTTTAGCCTTTCTTTTGCACTCTCAAATAAATGCCGTCCAGAGGTATGACTGAAGAAACTCAGATGAGGGGGTGGAAAAAACTCTGAAGTACCTTCACTCCAAGTAAGATGCAGCACAAAAAGAAGAATGACTCATTTTATCCCTAGTTTCAGACTTAGGCAGATCACAAAAACTGACTGGGTTGTTTTATTTCACAGTTTGTGGGTTGACAGAAGCTCCAGATCTCCAATTTATTTAGCTAATGCCCTAAAAATGTATAATATAATTCCTTTAATGCAGTACCTGATATTTTATCTTTAAAGATTAGTAATGCCTTTTAATCACTGCACCACACACAATGAAAACTGGTTATTTTATAATCATTGCTTAAAACACTGTTTTGTCCTTTTATTTATGAATATGTTAATCTATTGTAGATCATTTTTGTCTTTTACTTAGGCATATGTTAGTTACATACCTCTATTTTTACTGGAGAAAAGGCTGCAACAATCAATAAATTTCTGGCTCCACTGAGAAATAACTTATTTGCACGGGATCTGAGATTTCAATTGATACTGCAAGCTTTGCTGAATCACCATCTACAATGAGTTCAGTGAGTAATCCTCTAGTTGCCTGCTACACCTAATAAACCAATGTTTGTTTTCTCAAAAAAGGGGTTCATCCTTGGCTGTTCAAATGGCTTTTGGCTGTTTTCAAATATTCTGTTATCTATATAAATATTACGGAATTTATCAAACACTTTTGTAGCTTTCACATTCACATAATTTCTGTTACTCTGTACCTTTTGGTCACTGTCTCTAAGACTAAAAAGAACCAAAATGAAGAACTGAAACTAGTGTTGATTGATGAAAATGATCCAGTAAGTGTGGGCAATAAGTTGTTATTATTGAAATAAATTCTCACAATATGCATGACTGAACATACATGAACATTGTCTGAATGGGTATTTTGAAATAGACATGCAAACAACAAAAACAAATAATGTATATAAGTTGCACAAATTTCTTTTTAACATGAACCTGACTGGATGTCAATAGTTTGATTATTTTCTCTTGTAGTTCAGGTACATTCTCACAAACTTCCATTATAAGTGCAACACTGACTATATATATATATATATATATATATATATAAATCCCTGTACACTCAATTTTATGGGTCAAAATTCAAAAGTTTAAAATCAATTTTTAAATGCATCATGACAAGGTCTTAAAATTAGGTTATGTTTTTTTTTGTCCTTTCTTGGGTACAGCCAAAAATACTGCTCACCTTACAGATCTTGTATAGGGAGTCTTGTCCATCACCATCCGAATCTTTGAAGTAGTCATGAGCAGGGAAGGTGCGATGGATATCTCTGGTGATGACTCCCTCCTGAGCAGAGTCCTGGAAGCCACAAAACAAGAGAGAGACAACTGTAACTTAGTTGCCTTTAGTTCTTTTTCATTCTACAACTGCATAAAACACTGACTGAAAAAGCACTCTTTAGTAGGTTAAATAATGGGTGAGGACAATGCTATGCTGGGATTAACAACAGTTTCACACTTGTAAAAACAAAACTTATTTCCACAAAAGTTGGGACACTTCCTAAAACTGCAATAAAAACCGAAATCTATAATTTGTTAATTGATTTGAAGATTTATTTAACAGACAATTGGAAAAAGAAAATATTTAGTTCTTAAAGAAAAATTTAATTCTATTTTTTACATATAAAAAAAATTATGCTATGCAACACTCTGGACATTGATGCCTCTCCATGCCATCACAGTTGCTGGTTTTAGCACTTTTCAGTGGTCTTTTTCATCTTTGGTGTGCAGAAGCTAAAGACGTTTGTTTTCCCAAAAGATGAAGTCGTCTGAACACAAAACACTTTTGCACTGTCTTTGGATCCATGTTAGATTACTTAGGGCCCAGAGAACTCTCAGGTGCAGAACTCGCACACAAAACAAATATGCTTCCTCTTTGCATAATAGTTTGAGGTTGCATTACTTGATGCAGTTGTAAATTGTGTTAAGCAGCTGTTCAGTAGCAGTTTATACCCTTGCCCATTAAGAAATTATGAACTGCAGATGATAAAAGACCTAAATAAGCTTTGCATTCTTATTTAGCTTTTTTTTTTCCTTCAGGAATTACATTTTTAAGTTGATTAAGTTTGCAGAACACACTCAGGTAAATATCATTTCTAATATAATTTCTTTGTACATTTGTCCAAATCACAGATTCTTGTATTTATTAAGTTTTATTTTATAACCTTTCTGGAAGATTTTTGTAAAATTACATGTAGATATAAAAAGAATTACACATATTATACAGAAACACTATGTAACACTAATTTCAGGCCAGGCTTGCTTATATACATATGAATGATTTACCAAAGTATTTGATCCAAATTTTTTATTTAAAATTTATACAATGAAGTTGCAACTGAAAATATTTGTGTAATTTAACTTTTTTTTTTTTTTTTTTAGATCATTACAGAAGTCAGATGATGGACAATAAGTTCTGTATCAGAAATTCCACTACTGTCTATCCAAAATATGTTAGATGGTGATCCAACACTCCAGAGAACACAGTTTTAGTGCTCTATAGTCTGATGCAGAGAGCCTTTATATCCCTTTAGATGATAATAATCATTGTGCATGGATATTAAAGTATGGAGATCTGTAGACACAGCAGCAGTAAAAAAAAAAAAAAAAAAAGAAAAGAATAGCAGAGTGTTTGTTCAACTTTATTTAAGCAGATATTAAAATCACCTGATTGTGGTATATATGTAAATACCCAGTACTAATATTCAGCAAGATATAACTTCTGACTTCAAAAAATTATTTTAAAAATTAAAACAATAACAATAAAAAACACAGCCCTGAACTGATTCCACAAACGGATCAAAAATCGCAACCCATTTAATGCACTCATATTTTAAAAAACCACCATTCCAACATGCAGCAGTTTGTTTTGGTGGTACTGACAGCTGAATGGGGCAGGGTGAAATGTCTTTTGTCAACAAAGTGAAAAAGACGTAGAGGAAGAGAATAAACCTTTCTCAAGTGTTTACTCAGACTCATGGAGAGAGAAACATGGTGGAACATTGTTTTTCACTTTGCTGTGCATTACACAGATCAGTGATAGAGAAGAGTTCAGTTTCACTGGCTTCACTACCTTCACCTCTGAAATAACAGCTGGCCTGTCAAGAGGCTCTCATATAGGCAAAGTTGTCTTGTCGATAATAACTCGTAGTAGAGTTATTAGTAGAGTTTATACTTTCAGGCATTCAACAAATCTACTTTCTGCAGTCTGATAACACAATGAGAGTGGCTGTTAAAACAATACAGGGCATAAAGGAAATGGAATTCTGTCTTTATTTTACATTACTTTACATTTTTTCAGTGTAATATAAAAGGGTAATCCACTCAGGGAGGCTAATGCTATAAAATTTGACTGAATAATGAAAACATTCACAACTTTTCAGTTTCCAAAATTCGTAAAAATCAAAACTAGGAATACTTTATAATCACTAGGATGGATTCGTTCATTCATTCTTTTGGCTTTTTCAACTACGATCCTGATCAGTGCTGCAGTTGGTCAGAAGCCTACCCACAATCATTGGGCACTACACACGAACACATCCTGGACAGAGTGCCATTCCATCACAGGTCATCACACACTCAATAATTCACTCATTCACACATGTACGTGTGCAGCCAATAAACTAAAAATATGATTTTGGACTGCAAGAGGAAACTGGATCAACTGAACAAAACTTAAAACAAACTTCATCACTGACAATTAACTTATTCAGAGTCATGATTGGTCTACAGCCTACACAAAATCATTGGGCCAGAAGGGACCATATAAATGCACGAGATGCTATATATCTATCTTTTTAAGGATTCTCTGGTTTTAATCTAAGTATATCTAATCAAAAACTACTGGCCAATTCCTTGTTGGCACATACTGCACCTGAGAAGAGTAAAGAAAATAAAACTTCAGGAGCTCAAGTAATAGTATATTAAACAAAAAAACACACATTTAAGCATTGGATACAAAATAAACATCAGACTAGGTCCCAGCATATCTGAAATATGAACTAAGAACACCTGACTTTCTTTTACTGTCATAGGACACATTTGTCTGTTTTAGCAGACCGCAAATATATATACATGAATATCTTTCACTTGTCCATGCACTCAATGCATATACTGAAAATGCACACCCAATACGGCATACTGCAGATTTAAAATACAGGATTAACATGCTGACCGTGACGAACAGGCCTTCTTCAATATGGAAAAAAAAAGGTAAAAGTAAATGTGTCATTGTAGAAGCAGCCAGTCATGAAATGAGTCAAAAGGAGATAGCGTTTGAAGAACACGAAGATGATTTTCTAAAGCCTGGTGGTTCTGGGTGCTTGGGACCAATTCAAGTGAGCTCCTCGAGAGAGTCTATTCTGCTCCAAAATGCTTCCAGGAGTAGGGCTGGCCAGAACGAGCTCTGGAAAGCACAGATTGCAGAGCTACAGATAAAGGACCTCAGCTCTGACAGATGCACTTCAAACACACGCGCGCACGCACACAAACACTGAGCATGATAGATGCACGCCTGCCACAAGCCATTTGTTACTTAGCATAAGAGTGTACTGGAACCAAAGCCTTGGAATGAATGACGGTCAACTGCATGTAATTGAGTCAAAGAGAAATGAATGTAAAAGGCATCCATCCACACAACCTTTTATTTTAAACTCTGGGAACAAGAAAATTATTTGCTAAAATAAGCTTTAAAAGAGACATATAATACCTCTTTTTAAACAAGTTACAATAGGTCTATGGGCTACACAAAACATGTTCATGAAGTTCTTGCACAATATCACTCTCAAAAGAGATCTCACCAGCTCTATTCTTGCCAGTTTCAATCCCTTTCAGAATGAGCAATTTAAGGGCTCTGTCACTTTTAGACAAATAAGCTGTTGCTGGTCACGCCCCCCACCCATCCCATGTTTACGCTGAGCATTTAATGTGGAATTGAAATTTCGATGATCTCAACTTATCACTTGGGTGGTATGAAATAGTAAGCAATTTTAGACTGTACGGGTGTGTTTGGGGACGTTTAAACAAGTACTGGACAGTATAAAAACATCAGTGTATGCTCACTTTTCAGCTTCAAAGTCTGGTTCATAACACTGCGAGGTTTTTAAGGTCACGGAGAGCAGCTGCGCTGTGCACGCCACCTCAAAATATATTCCTGTGGCTATGTACGTAGACTATTATTTATTAACAGTCCAACCTCGAGAAGAACAGTCACAGGTTTACCTCACTGCTGTTCCTGCAGCTCAGTGTTGTGGAGTCTTTTTTTTCCCTCTTTTCATTTCCTGAAGCATAGTGCCTCTTCATCTTCTGATTATACATGAACTCTCCCTAACTTGGGACAAGGGGGCCTTCATTAATTTACGGAGCCATACCCAACATGCGTAGTGAGTGTATAGAGTGGTCCAGCTCTGCCTGTACAAACACCGTCACAAATGCCAGGGTGGTTTTATGCAAATTGTGTGAAGTTACAATAAGGAAGCCATCCAAACAGCTCGTAAAAGCATATGATTCCTGACACAAAAATCTTTCAGCTGATTCACAGAAATGTTTGAGTGTTTATAGGAGCAGTAAAGACCCAACTAGAAATAAAATAGCACGCAAATTGCGAGATTTGCATATGTCCCCTTTCAAAAAAAACAAACCCTTTCAGTATCTGCTTTCTCAATATGCCTCTTTAGTTGTGGCTGCCTCAATGGGAACAGTCCTTATCTGGCTGTGTTTAAATGCCATTCATTAACAGTAAGGGTCAACTAATGAACAGTATTTTCGTTGTCACCATAAAATCATAATTCATTCCCAATTATACTTGGTCAGTCCAGAAAAAAATTGTTGTTGCTATGCACTAACATAGGAAAAAGAAGAACAACATCTGTATTTTGAAGATTGAGTATCAAGCAAGCCATAACTAGAACTAGTGAGCAAATTTCATAACTATTGTGCACTCTTCAGAACAAAAGATGAAGCTTACAGAATTAACAGACAGACTTTAGAACCAAGCAGCCTTCATAATGCTCTTGCAGCCTTCAAAAACAACTTGAAGACCTCATAACATACATGCAAAGTATACAAAAGTAAAATGCAAATTTCAAAATCAGCATGCAGTCTGGAAAATAAATAAATAAATAAATAAATAAACATAAAAGCAGCTATCAAGGTCAACTCTGTAGCTTGCATTTCCATTATTAAAAAAATAAATTAAATAAATAAATAAATAAATAAAAACCAAAACTGATGCAAACATATTAAGCTGTTGAGCGAATCTACATTGTTTTACAACTGCAGTTTTCCACTACATAACATCACTACATTTACACAAATGGACTTTTTGGCAAACAATTCTCAATGTCAAGAATTAGATTTAAGAAGACACCCAGGGAGACAAACACAAAGTGCATTTTTACAGTAAACAGAATCCCATTTGTTAATTGAGAACATTTTAAAAAACCTTTATGGCAGAAGGTAACAACTCATAACAGTAAATCTCATAATATGACTTTGAATGTGGATCTGCATATCCTTCACTGTGATAATTTGACATTTTATTGGAAACCACACAAACAGCTTTAAAATGAACCCTACTTTGGTGCACAGTTCCGTTAACAATTAGCTCCTTCAAGCAGAGAGGCGTCATTTAACACCAGACACAGACGGCCAAAATCTCTTTGACAAGGGGAGTTATAAACAGTTTGATTCAATTAACGGTGTGTGTCACTGCAAATCAAAGGCGTCATTAGTCAACAAACTCCAGAGAGGGGGGGACAGGCTTCTTCTCTCCATTCACCGGTATCGCTTCATTTCCAGCACTTGCGCTTCACTAAATACCTTTATCAAAGTGCAGCCGCCTGAGTTGCAGAAAAAATGAAAACTTATACTGTACAATGTTAATAGAATTTCAGGAAATGTGTGTTTTAAAGGGTTTTTATGTTTCAAGTTTATATAGAGTTCCTAAAACCTTTTAAGCCAATATCACTAGTTCAGTGAAGTACACGTTTCAAATGTTTCTCAGATATTACAAAGCTCTAATTAGGGTGAGCAACTTCAAATATCACCTGAATTTCCGTTCATTATTTGGTATTAGTTTATTTATATAGGGCTTGAAAGAGTATTTTAGCCTCTAAAATGTGCATCCCAGATATTTTTCAGAACACTTTGTGTTGGTTGTATGTATGAACTAATCATTTGTCCGAATCATTTGTAACAGACGTTAACCAGACTGTGTTCCTTCCAGACCCCTAGTGCAAAGTCTGGGAATGTCTGAGCAGGTAATTTGTGCTGTGCCTCTTGCACACGCTACTAGGGACGATCCGACATAAATACCTTCGATCTACGCTGGTTTCTTCCCAGCTCTGTCACAGCTGGTTTTGAGGAAAGTCGTCAAGTAGTCATTCATAAATTGCAATGGGTATTCCAAAGCCTGTGCTACGCTATTCTAGCGTGCCCTAGTTCTAGTGCTTTATTAAAGAAAGTACAACATATTGGTGCTTTTTGCCTTGTTTGGGATGCTGTGTTATCCCAAAAAAGGAATCTAAAATGAAAACAGCTGATATAAATTTGTAGATAAATGCTAGCAGGAATTCAAGTTTATGTTACCAACAGCAACAACATCATCAGCAGAATCTAGAAGCAAAACCCAATTTCTCTGGTTAATCTTCCATGTAGCTCCTTTAACAGAGGGGTCACTAGAGGTCCTTAACTGATGGAGCATGAGGGGAGGAGGTGGAGAAACAGGCAAAGAAAAAAAATAGCAGCTAAAAGCGGAAGTGCGGGAAATGGAGAAAAGCAAGCAGTAGAATAATGTCGGCTGCCTTCTGATGGATTCCACAGTGATGGATAAAGTGCAGACCGATAGACGTACACGTCTCACACTTGACCCATGGGCTTCTGACGCTACTATGAAAATTAGAGAGTTAGCGGTTTATAAAAAGTCTCCCTTGCTACTGAGGATCCGTGTCAGAGTGGCACGGCACTGATGGACAAAACCCCTGGGTCGGTTGTTTCATCACATTTTGAAATTGTGACATGAACCAATTCGAATAACACTGACACAAGATCAGATAAATAAAATGTCCCAGGACACAGGATCTTCTTAGGAAGAATCAGAAATCAGGGCAGGATGTGGCTGTTAAGATGACCAGTGCAATAACCAGGTAAAAATATACAATAGTACACCTAGAAAATTCTGATTACATTAATCATAGAGGTCTTATGCCATAATGCAATATTAACTCAAGGGGTAATTGTGAAAAACCAGAAGCCAATAGGATTGAAGCATCTTACAGAGCACAAAAAAATAGAAAAATGTACTTTCCCATGTATTGACATACACTGAAAAATCACCGGATTTGGAAAAGCTACCTTGTCCACTGACCATACAGGAGCACTTTTTAGTTCTACAATTACAGAATTAATTCCATCTGTTTTTCTGCACACTTTCTTACCCCATTTCAACGGTAAGAACCCCCACAGGACCATCACAGAGCAGGTATGATTTTGGTGGTGAATCATTCTTGGCGCTGCAGTGACACTGACATGGTGATGTATTAGTTTTTAATTCCCTTCCAAAAAAAAAACAAGAAATTAATAGCACTTTAACTTGCGAATATCTCACAGAATATCTTTGTGTTTAAATCTGATTGCGATTGACACCACTAATATATGGACAATATGGGGAATGATAACCAACATATATGTAGATGAATACTTTTACACCCAAAGAAGACTACGTGATGAAAAGTGATGTTATTTCACACTGCTTTTTGTATCTTACTACTTTTGGTGAATAGTTGTTGATATATTCTTGCAACTTCTCACAAGACATTCTGCTTTTGCACTGTACAGCACACAGTACAGCAATGAAGGCAGTACACATCATTCTCATGAAGGTCATGATATTATAAGTGGCCATGATAACCTAGTTTTTTTCTTGCAGTGTTGGGAAAAGCCATTGCACTAGAAGCATTAATCAAAATGCGCACTGCCACTTAGTCTCCATATATTTCTTCCCATCCCCAATTAATTGCACTATAAATAACGCTCGCTGAATCAGCTGTGCGATTATGCAACCACTGGCCATGTTCGGGGCTGCATAAGGCCTCAGCTTAGTCGTGCTACAAGAGTTGTGTACAGCTGTGCAGATGTGTCAGGAGTCTTGCATGTTGGCTTGCTCACTGTTGGATCTGTGTGTCTGGTTCTTATGGCTGGTTTCTGAGGCTCCTGAGGGCTTCCCTACAAGAAGGTGTGTGCAGAAGGAGGGCCCCTAATTGCAGCTCTAGGGGCCATTCACAGACACAGCATTAGTCAGCACAGGAGCGAGGCAGGAGCAGGTGACCTATTTAGGACAAGTAGGGGAAAAAAGTGCTGATGAAGCGGAGCGGTAGCCCTGCGGATACACCCCACCTCCCCCACTCTGTTGACAGCAGAGAAGGGAGGAGAACATGATGGGTATTGTTTGTGTGTGTGTGTGTGTGTGGTTCAGCAATTTGGGCTGCTCTTTTCGCCTTTGGTCTTTCACTCAGGTAAAGGCAGGAGACATTTTGCTGCTACAGTGTTAGATGTGGTCATACCAGTTAAAATAAATAAGACTCTACTCAAGGTAAGGCAGAAAAGACCATCCCAGGCAAGGAAATCAATTTTAACAAAAACATGCAGATACATCCCTCCCTGTAACTGCCACTATTTATTTTCATTTATTTAATTTCCAGTCAAAACCACCGTTAGAGAAAAGGTATTCATTTTTCCATTGACAGGGGAAAATGTTTTAAAGAGAAAACAGCTCAGATGTCTCCACAGATGCATATAACTCCAAATAAATGAGAGAATGAGAGCTCAAAATTAATTAAAAGTCAGAGCAAGTAGGACTAACAACTGCAGACTCAAAAAAAAAAAAAAAACTATTCAAATTGAACAACCTCTCCTGGAAAAAATTATGAAAGTCAAATTTAAAGGATATTTAACCAGTTTTTTACTTTGTAGTGAATAAACAAATCTATGTAAGCCTGTTTCAGTCACACAAAATAGTTTTAAAAAGGCACAATTTTTTTTTATGTAAGTTGCTACCTCAGAATTTTGAGATACAATCTCATTATTCTGAGCTACTCAGTCAAAAGTTTGAGACCATATCTCTGACTCATTGACATAGTATCTCAAAATAATGAGATATTATGTCAATATATTGACTTAGTAATACGAATACACTATCTCAAAATAATGCAGCACTTCAAAACAATTTTCTTGCACAGACAGGAGCTGTGTGTGCATCTCTCTCCCTCTCATTTTTTCACTCCATTTCATCCATTCCCCCTTTACCTTGTCTTCTCTGTTCAAGCTATAGGACTGAGTCTACAGATTCTTACTTTTTTCCTCAAAAAGACAACAAAAAAAATGAAGATATGGAGATAAATGCTATGTCAGCCCCATCCACTCTCAGTATCTCCTTGGTCTACTGACATTAAACAAAAACTGTTGTACCATCTAAAGCATGCAGTTTCCACAAATGGTGCTGAAAATGCTCCACGCAACCCTGCACATATTAAGATGTAAATACTGAGCTTGTGAACACTGACAAAGATGCAGCCCTTCTGTACAAAGTAACTCAGTCACAAAAACCCAGAAAGCCAGCCATAGAGAGCACAAATTAAGGAAACTGGCTGCTGGCTTGCCAATAGATTTTGTTTATGAAGTGCATCTGACTGACATTACGAAAGCAAACAACACAAAATTTGGCCCTTGTGATTTTGCCTCTGTGCCTTGAAGAAAAACAATACTAGTGTCCTTCAGGCTCATTGATCTGAGGCTCTCCACTGAGAAATCAGACAAGCAGAAAATAACCAGGTCATTCATGGTTACGTAAGCAAACCTCTGATCTTGTGTCAATGCCATCTATTCATGCTTTATTAGTTTTTAATTAGTTTCAACTGTAACTGAGCAATGGGGATGTTAGTGATGAAAATGTCACCAACTGTATGACAAAAAAATCCTGCTAAGAAAGTCGAACAGCAGCACATAGCTAAGCAGTTTAAACATTTTCTATATGAATCAGCATAATGTGATTACAGCAAACTACAGAGTGTCCACACATGATTCTCTGGTTCGTCAAAGTCTGTAAGTCTGTAACTTATTTGTAAGGCCTCTTATTGTCCAATACATATAGTACAGCTTTCACTTGGTTAATTTTCTCAGCAGTACCTGGTTAATTTGTTAATTTTCTCAGCAGAGTCTGGACAGTGGTTTGCAAATCTCTCACTCTGCATATCCAGCCGTTCGTATCCATGACTACCGTGTGAAAGCTGCCTCAGACATTCACATGCAGTAAAGCACTGAATTTGGAAGACATTTTTCACAGTGCCTGCAAATTGCATGTGAAAAGTATTTGTTTATATTATATATATTTTAAATAAACCCATAACCAACAAGATTTTATACCTACTTCTGGTTCATATGTAAGTCAAGGCTGTTCAGACAAAGCTCTTTTAATTAAATCCTTTTGAAGTATATGATACACATGATATTTTCAGAAAAGCTCATGTCTGAATAACAATAACCTATCGCCATATCATTCATTCATAAATATATGTATTCTTGTAGTGACAATATTTTGTTAACATATACCTGTCAAATCAGTAAAAATTATTCCAGATTATTATGACTGTACATATCAACACATGCTTCAGAATGCAGAAGCAATGCAAGATTCATAATAAATTCCAATCCATAATGGCTTCTTATAATGAAATTCATCCTGATTTGAGATGCCACTCTATAAAAACAGAGCAGAGGAAAGGGCAAGCTGCACCAGGCCACAACAGCAGTCCTCACCCAAGTCCCAACAGTACCCATACTGGTCTCATTAAAGTCATGACTGCTGCACAGCACTCTCCCCTTAGTGTTTTCCACTGCTTTAAAGCTAGTGTGACAAGGCAGCAGCGGCAGGGCTAAAGGCCCACAGCTGAGCCTGCGACAAGAATGGAGTGAAAAGCAAGCTGACAGCAAACAACATTAGTGCGAGACAGACCGGGTGATGCTGGATGACAAGTAGAGTGGGCTAGGCTGCTTGTGAAAGGCTACAGACAGGCTTGTGCTGTCACTCGGGAATATGGAAGGTTCCGTAGCGAGAACACAGTGAGGGCGTGTGGTCTCGGCTCTCCCAGTGGGTGCTAAGCCAGACGGTTTCTTTAGCGGGCCTGGGAACAGCATGGTTGTCACAGAAGCCTCACCAGCTGAGAGACGACCTATATCACTGTTCCCCTCTGACACCACATTTATAGTGGAGAGAATTTGAGAGAGAGAGAGAGAGAGAGAGAAAATAAAATCACATAAAACAGGTTAAATCTGCCCAAATAATTGAATTTGACTTAAATGTGGCAAGTAGCGTCAATGTGTTGAAACTCTCCTAAAAAAATGCTCTTTATATGTTCTTCAATTGTTGTGCCAGCAGTTACTGTCCCTTCACACTTATATATGATCTAGAACTCAGACTCAAACCTTAACCTAAAGGCCATTCTAAAAGTGTTAAACTGACAATGAATTTCAAAGATGATGTGTGTGAAGTAAAATGGTGAAAACAGCACTATAGATGGAATTATATAAAGCCAGAAAGGAGACACAGGCTTCTTTCTTTGGCATGAAGACATTCGATACATTTTCAAGACTTTATAACCTTTAAAATTTATATGTTCTTGTTAACTGTAAAGATGATTATAAATGTGTCACTGTAAAGGTAAACATGAATTGTGATATGCATTACTGACTCTATAAAGAATAAAAATATAGCCCATTTTGTGAGTTTCCTTTTTCATCAGAAAGAGATTCAGAATCTTGGCATCTGAAGTATGTGTTACTTACAAAAGAATGTCCATTTTTACTTTTCCTCCACAAATTAGTCATGGGAAATTCCACCTGAGAGTTAGGTTGCCTTCAGCCATACAATGCTACTAAACGTCCCACACAACACAACCATGATTCTCTCCTATCACAGAATGCTACCACTGCGTCTTTTAAAACTGTCCCTAAAGCAACGTCATTGGAATGCTCAGTTTACTTGGAGGAGAAGACTAATGGTTTTATCTAGCATCATGCTGAGACATGCGGAATAGAAAGAGGGACAGTCTACAAAGTTAGAGAGAGCAAGGCTAATTACGCTCTCTTGGACTTGCATCCAAGGATGATTTAGAAACTCAATTATTAAAATTCTTACCTCAAACCTTGCAAAATGAGACTTGAAGTTTTAAAATGGCACAATCTGGCTACAATTTGCACTAGGGTTGGGACCATATTAATGAACACTTTATTTATTTTCAAAAAACTGACTGCTCACCATTTCAGCAGTGTTCATCTACACATCAAATTTACAAATGGCAGAGAATAAAAAGCATTATGTGGTTTAGAGCTGTCTGTTAATGGATCCATTGTGAGTTCACTTACATGTTTATTTTAATTAATGGACCGATAAGAAAGGGTAGGTGCAGCAAGGACACAAACTGAGGGCATTTATAATTTCAGCTCTCCCAGAGGGTAATGAAGCAGATGTATACTGTCTTCTGCAGGTTTGGGAAAGCATGGATGCCATGAGAGGAGAGAGAGACGACCTACATCACTATTATCTTCCACTATAAAAATGGCATGATGAAATATCAAGGGCCAAATGTGTTTTTATCTCAGAGAAAAAAAGAAAAACCTCTATTCCTCAAAACACAGAAAATGTCTTTTTAACATTTGTTGTTTTGTGAAATATTTGCAAATGCTAAAGCAAATAAGATTATCCATCAGGATTTTAAAAGGTCAGTTTCAATGAGCAATTAAAAGCCATTTTAAATGTGCTCTTTATCGAAATAATGTCATTTATCTATAATCACAGCACATGGGATACTCCATAAAGGCACACATAGTATGCACACAGTTGATTATATAAAAAAATTGTTTTAATTTAGAGACAGATGCATATTAGCATTCCAACAGAAAGGGAAAATGGTGGAATGTTAAAGCATAAAGGAAGGTGAAGCAGTGAGAGAGAAGAGCATGACTGGTAAAAAGACACTGATGGAAGTCATAGCTGATTGACAGGAAGGATATTACCTCACCTATTTTTCTTCTGGGTGAAATTGCGCAGTTCAAAGGAGGCCATAATTGAAATTGACAAACAGCTACATTAGCCTGATCACACGGGCAAGCCCTTGCGAGGACTGACAAAACAGAAGGTGAGAAGGAGGAGGAGCATGGCTTGAGAGTTCTCCCAGGCTTGGTAGCACAGAGACAGATTAATCTTGTTCATGCATAATGCATTTCTGTGCAGTGTGTGATCATGCTGGCGGATCGTTATTAGCTGTGTCATTCGAAGAAAACCCACCTCCAATCAACAGACCACTCACTCGATCACTCACCGACTCAGTCTCTATCTCATGGTTAACCCACAGTAACAGCTTGAAACAGTCAGTGAAAAATGACAAGAAAATAGCTCTTATGGAAAGAAGCCTGATGGGTGAATAGTTTAAAGTAATGGTCTCAGGCAATATGGTCAGTAAAGTTGAGGCTGTGTTATTATATAAGGTTTTTTGAATAAAACGCTACTTAAAAAAAAAAAAAAAAAAATCAATTGAAATTTTTGTATTGATACAAAGAAATTAATTGAGGTTTTCACTGTGCAAATGGACTATGTTTTGTAAATATAAACCTGTGCATATTTAGTATCTGTTTCCGACAACTCACTTTTGAAATAAGCATAATAAGAATGAAAATTTTATAAAACGTTCATGTCAAAATATATTTAAGCAAATTAATATAAAAAGTACAAAATGATTATTAACAAAATGCCCAGACTTTGCAAGCAAAAACAGGTTGTTGTTCATCAATTTATTCCAAAATGCATTAATTATTGTCAAATAGTTCAAATACAAAATTTTTTCAATGCAAGAATGCAAGGAATTCAGGTCTTTTATCATCTACTCTATGTAATATTGTGAAATGACCCCCGAAATCTGGAGTATTAACAGTTCATGCAGAGTAAAGCAGGTCACCAGTGTTAAACAAGGGTGACCTTTAAGTAATAAACCATCTCGATATAGTGATAAAAATAGCCAAAAGGCCTTGGGAATACTTTCGAAACCTTTTGTCACTTAAGTCTGCCACCGCAATAAGCAATGCATCCTGAAAATGTATTATGCGAGAAAAAAATGGCACACATCAGTTCTACACAAAACCATTAATGTGTTTTCTGGGCCCAAGGCTAACTCAAATGGTACAAAAAAAAAAAAAGTAAAAAAAAATAAATAAATAAATAGTCACATGGGCTGTGGTCAAAGGTGTAAATGTTTCAGCTTATTTTCATAAAAAATTACCAGCAATAGATGCAAAAACCAGCTTGTTATTGGTAATAGTATGCAAATGTGAGAATTTCTATTGATGTGGTAGTGAACACTGGATTTTTAGAGTGACAAATGTTGCCATCAAGATAATTGATAGCACTTTTGAAAATGGGGTTTGTATTTGATGAATGCTGCACACTATATTCCTAGTTTCCACTAGGAAAGCTTTGGTGGCAGACAAGGTGTCCAAGTATGATCCAAAATGCTGAACAAAGTTATAGGCATTACTAAACAGCATTTACTATTTGACCTAGACTAAGGAGCGCTACATGGGGTTGGGTGGTATAATGGTAATACCGTATACCGTGGAATTTAAACATGTGGACAGTCTGTCAAAATGAGGCAAGTATTTGAAAATTGTGTGTTTGATGTGTCAAATTTCTATTCTGTGTCTGACTCGATTACAAGTCCCATCCCAGCTATGCTTCTAAACAGTGTTGAACTTATTCGGCTTAGTTTCAAACTTTCTGTTCCTCCACTAGTCACTAAAATTTGCTCATCAACGTGTGTCAGGGTGCATTTTCGCAATGTGCTGAGCTGAACTGCACAGAACCTAAAGATCCTTCACTCGACCCACGCTCATGAATATAAAGCTCTCACAGCCAGACAGTGCACCGCCACTCCCACCTCACATTAATACCGTTATTGAGATGGTATGAAAAATGTGGATACTGCTCACCCCTAGTGCTACACTGTGACCATGAATATATTAAGGGAACTAAAGCACAGTTTCTTTATATATATGTTTTATAGCATATCATTAGCTTTAGAGAAGATAATTTAATTTTCAATCTAATCGAAAAGCCTGCACTTTTCCCATATGAGTTAATGCAAAACAGTGGTAAACATGCTACTGTGTAAACATTTTTTAAATCTGTTGTCGTCATAAAAATAAATAAATAAAATACAGTTTCTCAACTAAATACAGGGTTTAAACGATTTGCACATCACTGCATTCTGATTTTATTTATATTTGTCCCCACATCTCAACTTTTCTGGAAATTGGGTTTTTAAATGATCAAACAATATTAATTTTATCGACCTTTTTTTGTGTGTGCAATGTACGGTTCTTTTCCATTTGCCACCATGGTCACAAACAACTACCAACATAATCTTCTATGGTTCAATAAAACAAAAGAACCATATAATCCCCTATAATCCTTGTAGTGTAATGCTTTTAGTGATTTTTTTTTTTTAAACTGTCAAAAGTACCTGTTTATTTAAGTAAAGCATTAATTTAATGCTTTTACCAGCAGCATTGTTTAGGAAGTTTTTCATCCTTAAGAAAAAGAAAGGGTACTATGGTGCCTTTTTCTTTTTTGGTAATGTAGCTTCACCCTTGATACACTATATTCAGTCACTGCAGAAGTAATTAGGGTTGGTATATAAGGCTAAAAGCATAGAGTTTCCTAGCAGTGAATGTCTCAACTGGAGCTTGTGCTAAAATGTTTGCTTATTATGTGGCTTACATGCAAACTGCACATAAATACATAATGAGATCTGAAAATTTGACTGCAGTCCATTATCAATATTTGATCAAATGCTTACCAAAGCGTAAACAACAAATCTTATTAATTCAACTTACAATCATAATCATCTAAAAATCATCACAAATTCATCCGATCTGAGATGAGGTCACCCCGTTAATTAAAAACTGGGGGGCCATCAGTCGCTCATGGCTGAGCTGGAGCTTTTTGGGATGTCTCATGAGTCTGCAGCAGCTGCTGTCCTGGACAGGCTGAAAACACATCTGTCAGCATGTCGTCACTGTTTGTTTAATAGCCAAAGCTCTGTAGCATACTAATGTTTGGGCCAGGCAACAGTCCCTAAATGAAAGTATGCATTTGACTTTATGCAACATAAGAGCTTCAGTTGGTAAGACTCAAAAGACTTAAGCTCATTCGAGATTACCATCTGATGTCTACAGTTCCAATCCAGCCACTGTGGAGTAGAGGGCATATGCCCCTGTAAAGGCCAGAGTACATTAACTGGACAAACACAAACAAACACTTGGCTGGTGACCAGATATCAAGAACAATCTTTGTGGAAACTAACAATATCTACAAAAACACATTTCAATGCAAAAATTTTAAATGAAATACATCTTAACTGGAAAAGCAAATATCCAGCTTTTCTAGCTTCATTGCTCTCCAAATAAAAAACATTCTCCAAAATATTAGCTTTACAGGAGAGAAAAAAAAAACTTAATTTTCAATGAATGTTAAAGTATAAACATTTTATCCCAAGTAATTTTGGAGCATTTCTATTGGTCCATCAATGTGAAGGACAGCTGCTGTGCTCAAATGATACATAAAACTAAAAAATAAGCAAAAATTTTATTTTTTTTCTTCAGACAGTGATGATTTCTTTTGGGAAGTCCATGTGTGCAACAAATTAAAACTGCCATGCTTTGAAAAAATAATAATTATTATAAGAAACGTAAAGAAATTAATATACTTAAAGGGTAGTTAAGAAACGCAATAATGCAAAACAAAAAAAATAAAGTGGCTGATATGCCCAATGTTTTTATGCAAGAATTATTTTGAGGCTATTTGCTCCAGAGCTGTGATATGAGCCATTATCTCTTCTTCAAATTAATCTGGACAGCTTTACATACTGCTATCAATCATAAAAATATAAACAACACAGGCTTTGAAACCACTGAGAAGTTGTAAAATGTACCACAGTAGAAAGACTTGAGAACTCACTTGCATGATGCTGTTGCAGATTTGGACCACAGTGCTTTCTTACTCTCTTACATATGAACACATAGTAAAGAAATCTTATGGATCAGGTTCAGAGAAATTGTTATTGAAAAATCACAAAGAGAAGAATATTGGTTAAACCAAATTATGTACGACAAAAGATATAATATGCAGAACAATTCTCTAATTGTATATTTTTTTAAACCTGAAATAAACTGTCAAGAGCCCTCCTGGACTCTGTTTCCAGAGAGCTGCTAGAGGTTTCCATAGTTACAAAACCTCATTGAATCTTGGGAGGCTGTAGAAAAGGTACCTGAAAACCAGTGACAAGAACAGTAAACCTGAACAAAATTAATATTTTATATATAACATAATATGTATAATATATATATAATTTTTTTTTAAGGTTGCCGTTTTATTTGGTCTTTAAATGCTGGGTCACTATTTCTACCAAATACATTATTTTATTTATTGTTTATATTTTATTAAAGATCATACTTAAGATTGTTTAAATAATATCAGACACATTCAATAATGTTGAGGTCTGGACTATGGGGTGGTCAGTCTATTGTACTAAGAGTACAATCAGCTTCTCTGATATGCATTTCTTGAGGGTATTTTTCCCTGTCTTGGTTGTGTGGTCCATTTGCTGTGCACCAAGTATGAAAGTGGAATCTGATTCTCTCTTAAAACTCTACTGTTGACCATTTTAAAGGGTTAAACCTCTCTTCAACACATTCTCTCCTTATGTATATACATTGTCTTATATCAATTCTCCTCAAACAAAAATCCTATACTTAATGGCAAGTTTCAAGAGGGTGGAAAGGGTTTGCTGGACGTGCAATAATGTAAGTGCAAATGTATGCTCGTAGACTCCCACAATTTGGAAAATGCATGAACAGACCAAAAACTGCCCAATCTTAAAGTAACTGTAGAAAAAAAACAAGGGGAAAGAAAAAGACAGAGGGCGTAATGTAGGTCAAGAGGCAAACACTATGACATCTGGCAGCATCCACAGAGATGATGGCAATTGAGTAGGGAGTCTGAGTGGGGAACAGGGCTGCTTACCCTGGCTTTGATAGATTAGTGTGTTGTGAGATGAGGGCCAGGCTGATCTGTGAACAGGGCTGTGATCATTCATTGTCCTCGGTGACCTGCTTTCCCTCGCAGGATGGCACTGCCTTGTGAAATATGTTCCTGGAAAAACGCAGGGTCCTTCAATTCTGTCAAATCCAGGACACACACTCTTCTCTGGGTGCACATGGGAGTAAGAGGCTGCACTCTGAGCGGCCGCTGTTTCTAACAATGCCCATAATTGCAGGGATGCAGGCAAGTGTACAGGAACAGGAAAATAGGCCCACTGAAGCCCATATGCATCATAACAACACACAAGAGGTTCAAGAATTTAAATCAATACAAAGTAATATGCAATATGTTGAGCACAAACAGGAAAATTAAGATTTAAGAAATAAAGACCTTAATATATTTCAATGAGTACAGTGTCACGAGGCCTTCAGTGATTAGAAATGGGAAGATATATAATATAAAATATGGCAATACGCCTAAAAAGTGGCAATATTGTATAAAATTACCATTTGTTTATTGTTTGTTTTTTTATTTGACAAGTAAAAACACTGCATAAGCTGCTCAAGCTACCCTATAGCCTTCTCTCCCATCCTCCTGTATTTTTGCCCCCCCCCAAATCCTACATTTCCATATCAAATACCAAAAACTGTTTGATCTTCTGAATAGAAAAACATGCTTGATTTATTTTGATCTACTGTTACTGTAGCTAGCACACAGCAAAAGGATCTCTGGGTCCTGGGTATGATCCTCACCTCGGATCATTGTCTTTGAGGAGTTTGTTTTCTCCTTATCCATGTGTGGGTTTTCTATGCTCACAGTGCAAATACACATACATTGGTATAGGCGCTTTGGCTGTGAATGTGTGGGTGACTGAATGAGTGCGATGGACTGGCGCCCTGTCGTGTCTTTGCCAAGTACTCAGTGAATCCAGGTACTCTTAAAAATTAAGGTGCTACAAAGAGTTCTACAAGTGATGCCATAGAAGCACCACTTTTGGTTCCATAAAGAGCTGTGTTTGTGCGGGTGTGAAAAATCGTTTAAAGGTTTAAAAATCCCTCACTCATTCTTAAGGTTCTTTATCCATTTAAACGTATCAGCAAAAAAGGTTTTTTAGGAATAAAAAAAAAGCGGTTCTTCTCTGGCATTGCTTAAAATGCCATTATTTTGAGTGAGGCCCTGAACTTACTGTGACCCTGATCAGAATGTTGTGGTTACAGTAAATGGATAAACAAACCAATAATATACATAGCATAAATTCACCAGTGTTATAATAAACCTTGTTAGTGTTACTTTACCATTATAATTGTTAAAGAGCATTCAATTTTATTTAACATTAATAGTGTTGATTTTAACACTGATGAATTTGCGGTGTATTTACCCTGATTATTCTACGACCAGATAATTCAATTGAATAGAATAATACAAAACACTGCAGATCCGCTAGACGTTCTGCTTAAACAAATATATGAAAAAGAACAAAACACTTTCTCCCCTGAATGTGTGACCTCCTCTGAAGCCATTGCATTGGCAGTCCTGTCTGCTCTAATATTGCTTGGATGAAGATGAGAGCATAGACAGGGAAATGAAGGTATTTACACAGCAGTGTCTGGTCAGAGCCAGACAGTAAATTGGTCCAGAAAGAGACAGAGAGAGAAACAAAGCTGAGTAGTCTAACAAATACATCTATAACTGATTGATCTATTGACAATAATTCAATTACCAGACTAATCTCTTCTTCTTTGATATTTCACCCTTTACCTTGACTTGAAAGTTCAGATGAAAAGAAGAGTCAGAGAGGAAGGGAGAAAGAGAGAAAGGAGGAGGGGTCTGGCCTGCTCTGGTCAGTCTGTGTAGATCTCCTGCTTTCCTCTGGTTGTGATCAGAGTCATCACTACAGTCTGATCCTTCACTAAATCTCTAAAGCCCTACATGTCTGCAAAGTCTGAGACACAGCAAGCTCCTCCAAAGAGCTGAAAACTTCTGCTCAGCACACGTGGAACCCAAGAGCAACAAGAGAATTCCACAAGGACACTTGACACCCCCTACCCCACTCCCCAGCGTCTGTTCATAACCTGTTTGTTCAGTCACTAATTACATTAGTTGGTTATTCCATCCTGATGCTATTTTGGGCTCGGAGACACACAATCCCTCTGCAGCATTTTTCACAGAAAACAATGGGGAGGGATTCAGATGACTCACAGCTACAGGGGAATAGCAAAATGGGCATGTGGACACACGCACAGTGTTTTATCTAAGGGGTAACTGCCTCAGAGTTTAACAATTGTAATTAATTACCACTGATCACAAGTGCAACATCAGTGAGGCAAATCTGCCTCTCTGTTTCCATGACGATGTGAAAAGAATGCACGCCAACGTACTCTCCTCTCTCCCTCAGCCACCCTCACGCTCCACTTCCACACCCGGCAGATTTACTTAAAGAATTTCCAACAAGGAATTATTAATATTCAAATTAAGGTGCCAAAAATAGAAAAGCGCAGTACAGCATTTTATTAAGGCTTTTTGTAAATCCTGGCTTTGCTCTTCACCCATCGAATACATAAAAACCTACAGCTGTAGCTGGGGAAACTCGTGCACAAGTAAGATGTGACTGGCAGACAAGTGCTACTTGGCTGAAACAGACTCTCCACTATCAATTGCACCTCTCCAACTCTTCCTCTCAGCACTAAAAGGAACATCTGGAGTTCCAGATGCAATAATTGTCTAATGTCGACCACTCAAAATGGAGCTTCACTAGTACACTCCCTGTCAAAAGATCAGGGACGCCTGCATTCTTCCCACATTACCATTTTGTTGCTTGATTTTTTAAAATAGATTCTGACTAAATATGGTTCAGACAGGTCTGAGATCTTCTATCAAAAACTACTATTAAAAGTACAGACAGAGTTCTGATGAACCCTAACATCACACAAGTAAATCATATGTCAACTAGGTTCTTGCTTGAGCTATTGAAACAGATTAGTTGTGTTTCCTCTTTTTTGTTTTACAAGCTTCTTGCATATCTTACAGTTACACAAATGACCGCCTACTCCTACAAGAAAAATAAATTTGACTGACAGGTAATTTTGGCATGGTGTATAGGAGGAGGTGATTCACATCGGACCAATACCTGAGCCAGCACAAAAATATACATGGAAGTGCATATGTGCGGATGTAGAGAGCCTATCCGAATGCAACAATAACAATAAAATCAGTTTATAAAGTTGATCATCACTGCCCACTTTGCATTTTAACAGGTTTTCTTATTTCTGTCTTCATTGAAACAATTAAAAAACCACAACAGTCCACAATGCCGCACTGAAACTAATCCTTGTCATTGTGCAACTTATGAGGACACAAACTTGTTGAGACTGCTGGGGAGGACATCATCGCAATAAATAGCAGCAATCTAAATAAGGTCTTTAGTTACCCATCTAAGAGCATTTGTTGCCAATATAACTGATATACAACATTAAAATTATTTTGAGGTCAAGGAGTTTAATGAATATGGCTCATTTGCCTGTTGCCTGGTGGGATGGCATATTTATTTTCTGACTAATTAATCTATGTCCATAATACGATCAGTATTCACAGCGTGTAAATGGCAGCAGAATACTGGACATGTTGATGGCCTGCGGGGAACGGTCTGGATCAGGCTGCTGTGGCCATCACATTATCATGGGCAACTCTGGAGCCGGCAGATAAAGTTCAGCGAAATACCAGACGCTGGGGGCAAAGCCACGCTCTCCCGTGGTATTTTCATTCTGAGGGACGACATTATACAAGGACCTCAAAAGAGGAACGTGGTTCAAGAGCCACACAGCGGGAGGGCAGATGGAAAAGTGCTTTGACTGAGAACTGTGCAGGATAGAAGGAGAAGGATAGTGATGAAAGATGGAGAGATGGAGAGGAATATATTGGATGGAAACGGAGTGTCCGTTCCAGGCAGGTTCAATGCAGCTTGTGTTGCGTGGAACTTCTAAATTCTATTTCTGATTCTAAGTCCACAGTACATACAGGCCAGAGGTCAAATCCGAACCTTTGAATCCAGGTTCCAGTTCGGGTTCTTACAAGGGCCAGCTGGTATGACATTATACCTAGCCACTCAGGTGTATCGACAGTTGTAGGTATAGTTTCATACCAGCCAGCCATTTTTAAAATCCCGACCTGGAAACTGGGTCCAAGATCTGGATTAGAAGACCTCCGATAGAGTAATTTTCCTTTTATTTATATTATCCACCATTTCCACAGGCTGGCAAATGACTAAGGAAATTAAGCCTTTGTTTTACCTCATAATTATACCCCAGAGAAAAATGTAATGAATGACTTCTTAATGATGAAATAAGAGTTCCTGGACATAGGTGTTCTTAAAGAAAAATAGGGAAGCTACAGAACAAGATTCATTTAGTTACATGTTTTAATACAAAATTTTAAGGTGTAAATAATGAATTTCAGATCTTCAGTTTTGGACTGAAATCATAAACCAATAATATTTTCATATCTTTTCATTTTGTGCCTCATTATTAATAGGAGAACAATTCAGCTTGTTATGTGTAATTCTACTTTAAAACAACAAAAGTCTTCGTGTCCCTCCAGTTTCTTATGCTATAAAATGCTGAAAGTGGCCAGATGGTGGGATTCTCACATGGGCATGATACCAGCCCAGTAGCAACGAGTGGGCAGCCATCAGCAAACGTTAGTCTCAACTGGTCGTGGGCCCTTCAGCTGCTCTCAGCATGGAGTAGGAGTGCAACTCTGAGCTGGAGAATCCATACATACCCACCTTAAGAACAAAAAATCCTTGGCATTTAGTGTTCGCTTTCACCTTGTTTATATGTGGCCCAAAAGAGGAAGAGGGGAAGGGAAGAAGGAGAAAAAAAAGCTGTGGCAGGGTCTCATGTGTCTCGTGCGCCCCTCACCTCCGACGTGCACAACCTCAGACTCACATGGAATTAACAGTGGCTGACTGTGTGGGCCTCGCTCCTGTTTGGACCTGTGAACACGTGCCCGGAGTCAGAATCTTCCAAGATTAAAGAGAGTATTTAGAGAAAAATATAACATTCTGACCTTATCTCTCACCATCTAAAAATTCTCAATGAGAATTAAGTCAGTATTTTCCATCTGAGTCTTTTGGGCACTGCGTTGTTAGGGGGACACAGACAAAAAAATGCACTTCATTTTCAAGTAAATTATCCAATAAAGAGTCCAATCAATCTGATGTTGTAACAATTTTGTTTTCAATAAGGAATGCTGGTACTGTGTGTGTGTGTGTGTTTTGGCTGTCAAGTTAGATGCAGTGGTTTTTTTATTTTAGATTGCTGTGATTTAAAGGGTGCCATGAAACCGACAATGAAACTTAAAGGGGACAATGAAACTGAAACACCTGGTTTTAGACCACAATAATTTATTAGTATGGTGTAGGGCCTCCTTTTGCGGCCAATACAGCGTCAATTCGTCTTGGGAATGACATATACAAGTCCTGCACAGTGGTCAGAGGGATTTTAAGCCATTCTTCTTGCAGGATAGTGGCCAGGTCACTACGTGATGCTGGTGGAGGAAAACGTTTCCTGACCCGCTCCTCCAAAACACCCCAAAGTGGCTCAATAATATTTAGATCTGGTGACTGTGCAGGCCATGGGAGATGTTCAACTTCACTTTCATGTTCATCAAACCAATCTTTCACCAGTCTTGCTGTGTGTATTGGTGCATTGTCATCCTGATACACGGCACAAACTTCAGGATACAATATTTGAACCATTGGATGCACATGGTCTTACTGGTGCAATGTGCAATTAATGAAGATTGGCCTTCCACACTAAAATGACAGGTGTTTCAATTTCATTGTCTAACCCCTGTAGGTGCATTATTTTATTCGATTGTGTGCAGGACTTACTGAGCCTAATTCTTTGCATGTTTCTACATTTTTAAAAAAATATTTATACACTGCATTCATATTTTATTCACATTCTTTATTGACCAGATGGATCACAGTGTCTTTTCGTAAAGAAAAAACTTAATGCCCCGGGGCATTAAATATCTAGCCCCGGGGGAAATTGCATATGGAGAATGCTGAAATTCAACTGTTCTGCAAGATACTGTTCTTTGCTGATGTTGTCTTTAAAAAAAAAAAAAAACACTGTACTGTACAACTGCACCTGATAAAAGATAACAAAATAAAAAAAAGGAGCTTAAACAAAGGAAGGTCAAATTGGACAATTCTTCAGTTACCAGCTGCAAATTCTAAGTGTCATACTAAAAATACAAGTGCTGTGCACATGCATCAGTCAGCCATAACATTATGATAACGTCCTTGTTTTTACACTCACTATCCATTCACTCTAACAGGAGCTCTTTGTAGTTCTACAATTACAGGATGTAGTCCTTCTATTCCTGTGCATACTTTGTTTGCCAGTTTCACCCTGTTTTCAATGGTCAAAAGGAGGAGGTGGTCATAAGGTTATGGCTGTTCCGTGTATCTGTTCCCTGTACAATTACGTTGCCTAATTAAAGGTACTTAATATGTACCCTTGAGGGCACCACCACAGTGACAGCAAAATGTACCACCACAGTGAAAGTGTTCTGAAAGTGTATGGAGATCACGATAACTGTGTTCGCAATTCAATGGTTGTTTTGGCAATGGGTGCACTTTAAGTATCTAGACGTATACCATATGCGCTAGCCATTTGTGCTGTGGAATAAATTGGGTATCCCTGAATACAAATCCCACTCACACCGGCCCTCGGAATACAATCCAAACCACAGGACTGAGATTCAAGTGGCTGTAATTAGCAACAACCATTAAACCTAAAGAGACAGAGGAGGGGGATTAGCACTGTGAGTAAGGAGAGGAGCGAGCACTTCATCTTTGATTAGCAAACACTGCCTCACCTCATTTCACTCAGAGAGGGACAGGTGTTCTTCCTGTTCCCTGCCTTGAGAACCCTTTGAAAAGGGGAGAAGTTCTTTTGGAGCAGAGATTAATATTAAACAGAATTTATAATACAGCATGGAGAGGATTTTCATAAATATTCACCAGCCTGGACTGTAAGCTTCTCTTGGTTGTGTTCATGAATATGAATGAAAGACAGGCAGGGAGAACAAATGTGTGACACTACATAGCCTATAGGTAAGAGAGTGAAAAGGAATGACATAAAACTAAATACAGAGATTAGCTGCCTTTCTAAGGGCAGTCTGTTTCAAATCTGTAGTGCTCACTAAATTCATTGATGGTTAACTACACTATTATTATTATTATTATTATTAATGTCTGCTCTAAGAGGTAATATGGGAAATGCATAAACAAATGAAATACCATGAGCACTTACTCAACAATATATCATATATCTGAATGCAGACAAACCTGAAGTTTTATTAGTTGGAACAAAGACAGCACTCTCATGTACATGATTTCTCTGTGAATATTGATATTAAAGCAGTGTTTCATTAAGAATCTTGGCTGCCTCCTAGATTCGGGTCTCACCTTTGACTCTAATGTTAAGCTATTCACTAAAACTGCTTTTTATCTTCTGCATAATAGTGCACACATGTCCCATGCTTAGTGAAAGCGATGCCAAAATGTTGGTCACTGCTTTGATTTTTTCACATATTGTAACATTGTTCTACAGATTTCCTGATAAACTGTTAAATCAATTTCAATATATCCAGAATTCTGAGGCTAGGGGCCTTACCTCCACCAAGCGTACAGCACATATTACACCTATTCTCTAGCTGCTGCATTGGCGTCCTGTTGAGCTTAGGATTACATGAAAAGTCTTGTGGTAAGCAACACGTACACTGAAAATGTGCTTTTTATTATGTTATTATAAGTACTGAACTATTGTCATCATATCACTAACCCCTAGAAACAGTGAAATATTCATGGTTTTTGTTCACGGCATAGTAAAAATATGTTTTATTTAAAAATGTTATATTTGTTTGTGCAGTACATAGTTATACCTCTAGGACTTACAGCACAGGGTACAGGCCAGGTCTTTACCATTCTACGTGCAACGCTGACATTAGGCTTTCTTTTCTGTCAGAGGTGTGAGGGCTACAGCAGTGACGGCTCCCAATGAGAGAAGTCATGCTGAGCAGCTGACAAGAAGAATGTCAAATTGGGTTAGCAACAAGACTGAATTAAAATGATGCCCTGTTTTAACTAAAGTACTGTCACTGTCCCGTCATTCACAGAGTGAAAGCAAAGGTACAGAAAGTTAAATTATTATATCAGCTCTAAAACATAACAGTTTCTGGCATTTAACCCTTTGCAAAAGTAACTATTTATATAAGATATTTTAAAACATTTCTTAAAGAATTGAATACATCTTTTAAAAATATATATAATTTCAGATTTCAATTACTATGAGAAAATGTGACTACAATATGAGTCTCTGTTTTCTGTTCTGCACAAACCTTTAATGACCATAGAGAGTCCTATTTAGCATGTGTCTGTGTCAAAGCATGCATAAACTATATGCATATGAACAAATGACATAAGCTTAACCCAACCCATATTATCCCTCCCTGTCTGCTAAGAGGGCTTATACAAAGGCAGCCAGACACCTCTCGTCAAGGCATGAGCATATCTTATTTCAAGTGGCTACAAGACCACAATAACAAAACCCACTATACCAGGATTATCATTGTAAAACAACACTATCAAAAAAACCTACACTAATTTTTTGTTTTTGGGGCAAAAACAAAACAAAAATTAAAAACTATGTAAAATACATTCAATTAATACCAATTTTAATTTTTGGTTTGAGTCAGCCAAACTCATTCATTCATTATCTGTAACCGCTTATCCAGTTCAGGGTCGCGGTGGGTCCAGAGCCTACTTGGAATCATTGGGCCCAAGACGGGAATACACCCTGGAGGGGGTGCCAGTCCTTCACAGGGCGAGTCAGCCAAACTTTATAATATAAACACAAAAATACCAGGAAAACATAATGCATATACAGGTGCTGGTCATAAAATTAGAATATCACAAAAAAGGTGATTTATTTCAGTAAGTCCATTAAAAACGTGAAACGTGTATATTATACTCATTCATTACACACAGACTGATATATTTCAAGTGTTAATCTCTTTTATTTTGATGTTTATAAGTGACAACTAATGAAAACCCCAAATTCAGTATCTCAAAAAAATTTGAATATTGCAAAAAGGTTCAATATTGAAGACACTTGGTGCCACTTTCTAATCAGCTAATTAACTCAAAACACCTGCAAAGGCCTTTAAATGGTCTCTCAATCTAGTTCTGTAGGCCACACAATCATGGGGAAGACTGCTCACCTGACAGTTGTCCAAAAGACGACCATTGACACCTTACAGAAGCAGGGCAAGGCACAAAACGTATTGTAAAGAGGCTGGCTGTTCACAGAGCTCTGTGTGAAGCACATTAATAGAGAGGAAAAGGGAAGGAAAAGATGTGGTAGAAATAAGTGTACAAGCAAAAGGGATAACTGCACCCTGGAGAGGATTGTGAAACAAACCCATTCAAAAATGTGGGGGAGATTCACAAATACTGGACTGCAGCTGGAGTCAGTGCTTCAAGAAACATTACGCACAGACGTATGCAAGACATTGGTTTCAGCTGTTGCATTCCTTGTGTCAAGCCACTCTTGAACAAGAGACAGTGTCAGAAGCGTCTCGCTTCCAAAAAGGACTGGCCTGCTGTTGAGTGGTCCAAAGTTATGTTCTCTGATGAAAGTATATTTTGCATTTCCTTTGGAAATCAAGGTCCCAGAGTCAGGAGGAAGAGAGGAGAGGCACAGTCAGTGATGGTTTGGGGTGCCATGTCATCTGCTGGTTTTGGTCCACTGTGTTTTCTGAGGTCCAAGGTCAAAGCAGCTGTCTATAAGAATGTTTTAAAGGACTTCATGCTTCCTGCTGCTGACCAACTTTATGGAGATATAGATTTCATTTTCTTATAGGACTTGGCACATGCACACAGTGCCAAAGCTAGCAGTACCTCGTTTAAGGACCATGGTATCCCTGTTCTTAATTGGCCAGCAAACTTGCCTGATCTTAACCCCATAGAAAATCTTTGGGGTATTGTGAAGAGGAAGCTGCAATACGCCAGACCCAGCAATGCAGAAGAGCTGAGCAGTGCCCAAGACTGATCGACTCCATGCCACTCCACATTGCTGCAGTAATTCAGGCAAAAGAAACCCCAAGTAAGTATTGAGTGATGTACATGCTGATACTTTTCATGTTCATACTTTTCAGTTGGCCAACATTTCTAAAAATCCTTTTTTTTGTATTGGTCTTAAGTAATATTCAAATTTTCTGAGATGCTGAATTTGGGATTTTCATTAGTTGAATGAATGAGTATAATATACAAGTTTCACTTTTTGAATGGAATTACTGAAATAAATCAATTTGTTCATGATATTCTAATTTTATGACCAGCACCTGTATATTATTAGATTTTACCTAGCATTAGATTAATTATGAAATAATATATAGAAATTTGGACACTTAAGGACTGTGCAAGACCTGGTAGACTGCCAAAATTGTCATTAAATATCAAAATGAAATTTTTGAAAAAAAAAAAAAAGTATCAAACTCTTGCTTCAGATGTGAAAAAAATACACAAGTGCTATTTCTGTAGGATGTTTTTTTTTTTTTAATTTTAAAGACTTGAAAAATTAAATTGTTTACCATAGTCCTCAATTATCATGAGAAAGTGTGCCTACAGCAGCTAAAATAGTATCCGTTTTCTGTTCTGCAAACACCTTCAAGGACAGTTTTGTCTCTGTCCTTTTTTTCTCCGAGAGTAGGCAACAACACCATGGGTATAAAAGGACATGTAGTTGTCAGAAAACCATTACTAAAAAAGGAAAATGGACAAAATGGAGGAAAATCTGGGAAAAAAAAAAAAAAAAAATTAAGCTGCCAGTGTTTTCTTAATAATGAACTTACAATTAAATATGCTAGGATTGTAAGAAATATAAAATCCAATCAAATGCTAGGACTGAACTTTGAATATATTTTAAAAAACAAACAAACTGCAGATTATTTGAAAAACTAAATGTCGCAAAAATCACCAGCTGGAACGAGAAATGGATTCACTAAGCATTGAAAAATTCTGTATTTTATTTCATTTGTCAAGGCATGAGTAATTTTCTAGTGCAACCTTGGTGTGAAATTGTTACAGAAGTATCAACATCCCATTTTAAAGTATAGCAAGTCTTGGCTCTGTAAAGTCAAACTTTCCCTGAAGCAGCCCAAGGGTCAGGTCTTACATTTAGTGGTCACTGAGAATGCTCATGGTTTATTCATATGGACCTGAGGTACAAAGACTGTCATGATCATGGTAACATTTGATGTGCTCATTAGATTTCAAAAAAGGTCACTTCATTTTCCTCCACGACTAACTGCATCGGTCTAATTTCCTATCTGATGGGGAGTCATAACCTTTCCAGCAGCAGGCGTGGACAGAGGACCCTGCTGTGCAGCCAGGCTGTGACTGCCAAGGAACACTGTTCTACGACCAGTGAGGCTAAAACACCTGTACGACATGTGCAACTCTCTAATCCTGGGCATTGTTACTGCAAGACCATTGTGCTGGTTGCAACCGGACAGCAGACATCTGGCTTGTTCTGTGGCACCAAATTTAATGGCTGCACATGGCAAGAACATTCCAGAGAATTAGATTATTTACAGGGTTAAATGATGAAGACATTTTAACGCACAGGGTTTTAGCCATAATTTATATTCACACAAAGCCTAGTGATTATCTCACTGACAGGAGATAATTATGATAATGCTATTTATCTATTTCTGGCACTCATTTGGTGCACAACCATAAAAGGCAGGGCACAGAGGTCACAAACACTCAAATTCACTGCAGAAATTCAAATTAATGGTCACAAAATTAATAATGTTCAGCCAAAGTAAAGCATGTATTCTGTGTTCAATTTTATTGTACTGGCAGCAACAGCAAAACCACAGTCTCTCACAAAATGTTTAAATTAAAAAAATATATGCTATATAATTTGTTTTTCCTGAAAAACAATAGCTAAAATTATGTCCAAAAAAAGCAATAAACATTTAAATAAACATCAGCAATCTAGTTCCACTTACACTACGGAATGTGCCATCATCTAAGAGTTGTACAACTTCAGTAGGGAAAATACACGAGCTGTACAGGAATACAAATACAGCTACACAAACACTCTGATTTATCCTGCATCATGCCCATTTGGACATTACAAAATAAATAAATAAATAAATACATAAATTATGTTTCAAAATATTCTATTCCAAAAGCAATTGATAATCTCACGATTGCACTTCAAGGCAGAGGATAATGGTTTTCTTTTCCTCACTTTGTCTTGTTTTTTTTTTTTTTAACTTATTTAATGCACATCTACTAGGCTAGTAGTTTTGTTTTCTGTGATGCAAGGAGCAGTGAAGTCCAGAATTTTTTTATTTTTATTTTACAGGGTTAAGACTTCCACCATCAAATATAGGACTACACTAAAGAGCAAAAACAGAAACTGTTTCTCATGTAACTGTCAATACATCACGCAAAAAATATAACGATTTATTCCTCCCACACTATTTTACAAAGAAGCAGTCAGCTACCTGTAAATAAGAAGCAACTATTTTCAGGTTATCTGCTCAATCTACACTATTTCAGGTCTGAAATTAAATGAAGATATTTCCCTCAAAATGCTGTGAAGAACATTTACACATGTCTAATTTCTGTTTATGCATTTTTTTAAATTATAAAAGAATACAAAGATACAGGGACAATCATGAGAAATTTGGGGTAAATATAGTTCAAAACAGTGTATATTTCCTAAACCAGCCTAAAGATTTTTTATTGTCTATGGTGGTAACTTAAGTAAGGTGTAAAAGTTTCTTGGAAATGCCCTTAAAAACATGTACATGTAGAGAACACTCAAAAGTCTAATTAAGCATTACCTCTTGCAAAGAAAAAAATACATCAATGTTAGCTAATAATATCATTAGCATGAACTGCTTCTGTTATTAAAGGATTTGGGGGCAGGATTTAGAGAGGGCAAATGCTTGTTTGTGGTGTATTTTTGCGTCAATCCAGCTTAATTTATAAAAAAGTTTCCTCGAAATTCCAGTAGACTGAGTAGAAAGATGAAAATCACAAATTTGGACACCAGTGGAGTTAGTAAACCATTAGAACAAAACTTTTACAATAGATAAAACATTTTTTAAAATAAAAGCAAACAAGAAAATTTACTACAATAAACAAATTTTGCTGATATAAATACATCCATATAGCAAAAACAACATACCAAAATATTAAAAATATATAATACATAAAATTATAAATTTGTTTTAACGAGGTGCGCTGTTTGCCATTTCACCATAAAGATAGCTGAATTAAAAAAATAAATGTGGAAATATAATAACTAGTTATAAGACAAGAAAATAAGTTATTATGAATATGAAAGAAATTAATATGAAAAACTCCCTACTGCATAAAAGTAAAAACATTTGTTTAAAAAAATATTACACAAGTTCCTTTCCATATACCTTAGGCACAGACAGAGTTAAATCTATATTGAAAAATACAGGTGCAAACAAAATGACCCCTGCTTGCATACCAGGAAATGTGAACCTCAAGTGAACTATATGCTGATTAAACAAAAAAAAAAAAAAAAAAAAAAATTACATTTGCAGCATTGTGTGTTTTTCTGGGGGTCAAAGAATTACTGCAGGCAAAAAGATCTTATTTTATATAGCCAAGGTATACAGCACTGAGAACTAAGGACAAATTCACAACTACTACAGGCATCATTAATATTGTGCGTATGTAATGTTTTAGTATCCTTATATTAAAAATATCATAATAATTTGGAATGCATATTAATAATAAGTGTCTTGGTTCAATTGCTTTTGCCCTTTGCTACACCTTGTTCGACTCAGCTACGTCTACTCCATACTTCTGAAACAGTATTTTTGTTTTACTGTCACTTCATTCAAAACCATTCAAGACACAATTCGCTCTACAAAGAACACTAGCAAGGGTTTTTGCAAGGAAAGACTGAGACTGTGCCATGTGGCTCAGATCGGCTTTTCTACTCTGACAAAACCTCTTTTGGTATGACAAAATAAAAACAGTTCACTTGTGAAGAATGTCCCTAAGCTGCAATCTTCCTTGTATAGCAGCCAGTTTGGTATATGATGTAACAGAATGTAGAAAATATATTCATCAGTATCTAAAAACAGTAGACCTACAAGATATATTCAATAAGCACGTGTCAGACTAAAGAGGTGCAATCTGCATCTAGACAGCGACATCAATAACCGCATCCAGCTAGCCCCTACTCTTTGGGGGCAGGTGTGGGGTGACCTCAGCTTTGAAATTTCCATATTTTTGCTTACAAACTTTCTAAAAACTTGATATGTTAAACAGGTCATGGCCACCGGTAATTTTGTTATATTTACATGGGCAAGGTAGATGCATCTGCATAATTTACAGGGAATGTCAGTAATGCTCATCCACAAGCTTGTATACAAAAGGAGAGTTTACATACAATTTGGTATTTAGCAGCAAGTTGAGAACCTTTTCAACAATCTTAAATCACTTTGCAATAAACTATTTCATTACAGCTAACCCTTGCTCTTTTTACAACACATCCCGTGCTATGATATTTAGCAGCTTAAGCTCAACCCCAAAAATTCTTCAGATTGAACAGGAGTTGGCTCTTTTCCTAGGCTTTGGCTCTCTAAAGTCCTTGTCATCATGGGCACAAGGGCTGAAAGAGCAGGAGGAACAAAGCGTCTGCGAAAGCCTACGCATGCCTAGCCGGAACACACTGTTGGACAGGCTGTAGATGACGCAGTTGCAGAAGCTATTGCTGATCGCTAACCAGGTGGTGACGAAGGAGAGTGCAGGGCTGTCCAGAACATGGGAGCTCTCCAGGAGAAAGTAGATGATGTAGGGAAGCCAGAGCATGTAGAAGACGCTGGTGATACGGAAAAGTACCATGGCGTAGCGCCTGTCTGGCCCATGGCCTGTGTGGTGCCCCCCTTCGCTTGCCTCCATCTCCTGGCTGGGAAAGCGTGCTCTCCTTTCACTGATTTCCCGGTTATGCTGTTGGCAGATGCGAAAGATGTGGAAGTAGGTGAAGCAGACCACAAGAGCTGCTGGAGCGTACAGGAGGCACACCACAAAGCCAGTAAAAAGAGCTGAGGTTGGCCAGGAATTAGCGCACCACTCGAAGATGTCCCCATGGTATCCTGGCTTACCCCAGCCGAAAAAGGATGGAAGGAACACGACGCACGAGTAGATCCAGATAAGGATGATGCAGCAGCGCAAACGACATGGTGTGACCAGTTGGTTGTAGGAGAGCGGCTTGGTGATAGCCAGGTAGCGATCGACACTTATGCAGGCTAGGCAAGCCATGGAGACACTCTTGAGTACGGAGATAACATAGCTAAAGACCTGGCAGGTGAGGGGTTCTTGAACACCAGCTGGGTAGTGAAGCAAGGAAAGAGTGGGCACCAGGCAGCTTAGCCCCACCAGCAAGTCAGCATAAGCCATGGTCTGGATGAAATAGCTTGTAGTATAGTGGTGCAGCAAAGGGGCACAGTGGAACACAAAGATGACCGTCAAATTCCCAGCAATTATGAGGACAGTCAGTAGCACAATAACTGCAGTCTCTAAGACACAAGCATCCATGCCTTCATTCTGTGCCCAGCCCAAAGGACAAGAGTGGTTCAGAGACATTCTGAAAGTATTTCCAAGACTACTGTTTCCAGTCAGGACTGGTGCGATTAATGCTGTTTGGTTCATTGTCCTATGCCCTGTCCAGCCAGGTAGGGTTCCTTGGTTCTACCGTCAAAACAGACTGACCGTACCTCGTCTATAATCTCCTTCTGCAAACACAGCTCTTGCAACGTTATTTTACATCTCACTTCTGCTTCTCATATAGATTCTCAAAAAGCATAAAAAAAAATAATAATTCAACAAAGCTTGCGAGAAACAATGAAAAATGTCCAATTCTCTCCCAAAAATCTGTCATTCTTCAGAAATGTTTAATTGCTAGAATGTGAGAGAGAGGTGTATCCTTCACAAAAATAAGACTACTGCTTCTAAAAATGGTGAAAAACCCAAAAGAGCAGCATGTAACTGTCGAAAGCTAGTCGCTGGTTGCTGTTTATCAGAGCTTAGAGATCTCCCCCTGACAGCATGCTGCAACATCAGCGTCTTCTGAATTTCTAGACTGTCCTCACAAGGGTAAAATAGAGAAAAAATAAATAAATACATTGATAATGGATCACTATGATAAAAACAGACAAAGCTGTTTCCTATCCACTTGCTCCTATATGAACATCAACATCTGCTTATAATGCACTGAGGCTATTCCTTTTTTTCAAACTACTAAACTAAGATCTTGAAAGAAAAAAATAGGATTCTTTTGACTGAATCTCTCTTCTGCAAAATAAGTTACTTCAAAATAAATTATTAAAAACAGCTGTTGAATAGTTATTTTGGTAGGGCATACCTTCTCTGTTGATAAGCATAAAACCACAAATCAAAAAAAAAAAGTTTAACTGGTTTCACAGATTCCTCGGTTGGAAATAAACACACGCGCTACGTTTCTAAAAGAGGCTTTTGGAATGAGGACCTCACAGCCAGTCTGGACACCCTCTGTTGGATTTCTATTGTGCAAAATCCAAACACAGACACGTTGTAGATAAACACAGAGCACACTGGGACTTTGTGTCAGAGCTCTTGTTCCCACTGACTGCTTTGGGACCGCTCTGTTTATGGTCCATAGTTGTCCGGTTGGGCTACAAAAAAGTAATTAAAATTTCAGGATTGTGTGTTATATGTGCAGCGTCACACTAGAGATTTCTCTCTGCTTACTCCAAAACCATGAAAGTAAATGTCAAGAAAAGTACGAGTTGAATATGAAGGGGCAAATAAAAAAAAAATCAGGTCATATTTGAGATGTGATCAGTATTTCCAAAGGGTTCCTGCCTATTGCATAAAACTTCTTCAGGCGTCCTGAACAATGGGCAAGTCATGATAAGTGCATCCTTCTTTCCCCTCTTTGTGAGCAAACTACAGATTCCTCTTGCGAGTATTTCTTCTTGAAAAAAGAGCTTGGCATATCCTCTTATTGGTCACCCCCAGGGTGCTGTGATACTACCAACATGTTTGGTTTTGCAGAAGCCCATGCAGTAGTTAATCTTCAAATTTCCATCCTTTTGTTCTGTCAAAAGGTCTACTCGGCTAAATAGCAGCAACAACAGAAGGCAACAAAATAAAATGTACTTAAGATAAATAAAGGGGAGGAATCCAGACGCCAATGCTGTCGTCTTCAGTCAGCTATCCTCCCGACCTGCGGCTCACCAGCTTGACACCAGTCCCCCGATGAATGTTATGTACTCCGCGGGACTCTAATCAGCAACTGGAAAAATTAATTAAATGTCTTCCAAAAGAAAAAAAAAGCAGATAAATTGACTGGCTGCAAAAATTAAAGGGGAAGATGATGAGGAATAGTGCAGACAGGTAGCACAGATGACCAGAGCTGTACTGCTGGTGCAGGGAGAAATAGATGCTGCGAGTGGCTTTCAATTGCCTCTCCCCTTTCACTCCCTCCTTCTCGCTCTCCTGCTCAGTCTCTGTTTCACACACTCCCTCCCTCTCTCTCTGCCAACCTCTCTCCCTTGCTCACTCTCTCTCTCTCTCACACACACACACACACACACACACACACACACACACTCTTTCCCCGCCCTCTTCTTTGGGCTGCACCTGAGGTCCTCTTCCCCTCACAACTCCTCAAACATGCTTCTTTCTTTCTCTGTCTTTTTTCCTCTCCTCCTTTATTCTCTCATTAGCTTCCTCCAGATACACATTCAAAAACAATTCCCATTCAAAACTAATCAAAGGTTTTTATCACGCTCTCATGCCTCAAACAGCTCCCTGCCCTAATTTTTTCTCCCCATCTCCTCATATATTACCCCTCCCCCCACTCACTCTCTCTCCCTCCCTACCCTCAGCCACTGTGCCTCAAGTCACTTCCACAGACCAATGACCAAGCCGAGCTATCCCTGCCCCTTGGTTACAGTTGCCAGGCATTTTAGCTAGCTGGGACCCATCCCAAAATGCAGCTGATATGGTGCAAAAAACAGAAACAAATTGGAGATTAAAGAAGGCATTGCTGGAGGACTGGATGTGTTCCATGTGTTTTGGGGGAGGGTAGCACTCCAGGGCTAAAATATTAGAATGCAATCCCTTAATGTGTTCTGTTTCTGTGATTCCAGAAATCAGACTTAAACTGTCTTTACTGCCTACATTTAAGTTATGTGGTACAAGATACTACAGAACAACGCCAAACAGAATGCTGTGTTAATAATTCATCATAGAATGCCTGGAACAAAAGATAACACCAGCACAAGGATTACAGCCCCCTTTATTCCTCTACTTTGGTGCTTTTGATTCCAGTCACTCTGGGTCTTTGCTGGGACAAGGAGACTTTTACCAGTTTATAATATACACAGGTCAGGCTGTCACTACCATTAACACTCACTGCTGAACATCGGGATACATAGTTTATTAAAAAAAGGCTCTAATAAAAAAAAAATATTTAAAGTCTAAGAAGAAAACGGAAAAGGTGAAAGAATGATTTCTGATATATTTAAAACTTAATTTGAGCTACAGAAGTAAAAATTTCAAAAACAGCTATGCCAAGATTTTATGAACTTTATATTTTCCCTTTTTTTTGCATACAGGCATTAGCTATTGTTTTGCAAAGTGAGCAGAGTATGATGTCCTCCAAACTCTATGTTTTGTACTCTGCTCTTTGTTTTCGTAGCCGAGTTGGCATACAAATATTTTAGATAAAATAGAGCATTCAAAAAATTCCTCAGCTGAAGAAGGGGGGAGAATGAGGAGAGAGGGAAGGGAAGGGAAAAAAAAAAGAATACAAGACAAAAATCAACACTGGACTACTGAACACTAAGAGCTGCCTAAGGGCCCTGACTCTGATCTGGCGTTTCTTCTCCTCAATGAATAAATATTATGAAAATCCCAACATATGAGCAAAGCAATAGACTAGCAAGTCTGACTCTTGAGGCACGTTTCTTTGTCAGACTAAGCATCTTTAAAAATCAGCAGACATTACACATTTGTGTTTATTGGTTAAATTGAGGGTTTGAATAAAAGACAAATGTCACTTACAATTTTAACAATGCATTGTCAGAAATCACCACAAGACTTACATACTTGTGTTGTTTCAAGACTTCCTGTCCTTAAAGGCAGCATAATTTCAAAAAGTTCAAAGTTAAAGCGCTTACTGATTCTGTGCCAATATGTACAGCAAAGAGGAAAAGGATGCACAAAGATATATACAGGAACAGGGCTCTGTTGTAAAGGAGGGGTTGAAGCTACAGCCATGCAGCTGGCCTTAAGGAGACTGGGGGAGCATTGTGAGAAACAGCCCCTCTCGTCCCTCAGGCACTTCTTATGCAGGTCACCAGAACCCACACCAGAAAAAGCCAAGGAAAAGCGTGAATGTGAATTTCTGCACATGACAAATGAAGTACTAATCTAAGCTAATTTACTGCAAAAATAAGTGTGTCATTTAACAAATATCATTAATTAATATTATTAATTACAACATTTTCTAAACAAACCATCTTAAAAAATGTATTGTTTATTATATGCTTTTATTAAGCTTTTTGTCCCTAGAAACAGCAGATACAGGACCAGCAAGTACTACACTAGGAAAGTCCCATGGTGAAAATTGTCCATGACAAAATTTCCATGACTACATGCTCTAAAGAGGTGATCTCATTTATGACTTGGGGTGAAGGATGAATTCTAAACCACTGTAAATACTTGAAATCTATCCACCCATGACTGCCACACAGTAATTGAATTCGACATTAACGTGTTGTTTTACAGGCCGCTGAGATGGGTGATAGATGGGAGTAAGCATCAGAGTGTATGTGAATAAACAGCAGTACTAAATACACACTCAATTTTAACTTATTTTCTAACATGCTGCCACATTAACATTCAATGCTAGGCTCTGCAGCAGAATTAAATCCAATAAGAGAAAATGAGTGGGTTGCATTATAGATGTGGTGATAAATATCTGACATTTTCTATAAAAAACAGCACTACTGCAATATGATAAGAACATGGCTATGACAAAATAGTAAAACGTTTATAAAATTAAGGCTACATGTAGATATTTTGGTACAGCAACATTCATTTGCAAAAAACATATCCAAATAGTATATGAAAGTACATGCATTACATAAATATAGCTTCAAATTTTAATTCAACAAAGTTTATTGTGAAAATGTAAAAGAATAAATATAAAATGAAACCACAGTGCTTTTACTAATAATGATCAATACTTTCCTAACAGCAACAACAGGTATAAAACCTCCTATTATTTTGCTCAAACAGTCTCACACATTAAGAAATAAAATGTTCATCGATTCAAACTTTACTACAATAACATATTTGAAATTCAAGCCTGAAACTCAAAAATAATTTTAATTCATGGTAACAAATTGGGGCACGTCATGTCATTACATAATTGTTTATGCTCTTATTTCACTTAGATGCACATTTTATGAAAATAAGAAAGCAATGCCACAACTATCAAAAATAAATTATTTATAGCATTCCCTGGAACTGTTATAAACGTATAGGGCATCATATTTTCAACCTGACCCCATCAATCCTGTCACTGACCCTCTAGCACAAAAGGAGCTAATGAGGAATATCAATAACATGATGAATTATGTTGAGCAGGAAAAGAAAAATGCTGAAGCCTTATTGAAGCATGATGCCACACACAGACAAAAGCCAATACAGAAATAAATTAGAGACTAGAGCTTTTCTACAAACATGAAGCGTTTTGGGATTTGACAGCAATTAAAAAGGCTTTCAGGTGCTTAATAGAAGCCTTTGCTCCAAGCATTTCCCTGCCAAAACACAGAAGTTGTTTGAACCTCAAGACTTACTTAATGTGACTTAATCAAATCATTTAATCTTACATTCAGGGAAGCAATACTATTCCCCATCATCCTGAAAAGAAATCTTATAAGAGTAAGGACAAAAATTCCATATACATGCCTCATAAAGACGATAATCTACTTAAGCTGACTAGAGAAGACTACATAATTAATCCCACAAGCAGACGAAAATAGGAGGTGGCACACAGGCTCAGCAAAGCGAATAAAAAAAATGAATATTAATATAAACTTTGGATGCAATCCAGTGATTTATTTGTAACAATGAGTTTGAAAAGACTTGGCACGTGGTAGTTAAGACATTTCATGCTCATTTACAAGGCGGTAATCATACAGTTGGTTCCAGCCTCATGATCCATTTACTTCACTAGAACAGACAAATGCATAGTACTGCTCATAAATGTCTAATATTTGCTTAGACAGGTAACTAAAATGCATTAAAATGCTTCACATGACTACAAAACCTTTGGCAGGCTGTGGGGATTGGTGACCTTTCATTTTCACATACATCACACAAACATGATAAAGTGTGTCTAATCTTACTTGTTGCATTTGTCTCTTTTGAAAAGGAACAATATGATTAAATCCACAGTTTAGCCGCTGTTAAAAAGACATGGCTGCTCTCCACAAAAGAAGCTTTCAGTCCTTTTAAGTCCTGGGTGAAAAGAATAACACCTTTGGCAGCACTTTCAACCAGCAGAGCAGGAAAGGTTGAGGAAATGTCAGCTTCACGCTTTTTATGTAAAATTCAACATGAGGAACTAGTTCAAAATTATTGCATAAAAATTTGAGAACAAAAACTAGGAGACAATGGTAAAAACAGAAATAAAGAATAACCAGATTTCTTAAAAGTGAAAGAATCCTCAGTAATTATTTGCAGTAAAACAATTCACATTCACAATTAATCAAAGAACACTTTTTATAAAGTTTAGATTATTCAAATCCAATTTCCTCACAACTTTCTAACTCTCCAGTCTGTTTGTGTGTTTGAAATCTGTCTAATGTGTTTACAAAGACAACAACACTGTTTCTTAGTCAGTTTTTTTAAGACTAAGGTTGTGTTGCTGATAAATTCCTTCATATTCTGATATTTATCAGATCTGAGATGAGCCACAGAGAACTTTCAGATATTTAGGAACTAGTCAGTTAGTCCTGCATCAGGTAAAAACTAAACATGGAGAAGTAACGTTCAGCTACTATGCTGCTCTTAAACAGGACCTGCTGACTGAGATCATTAGAAGAGCCCCAACATTTAACTCAAGACTGAAAACATTCTTTTTATTTTGGAAGAGCACTTTAGTGTTTTTTCTTTTATAATACCATTTTAATTGCTTGAATCATTTTAATAAAGATTTTTCTATTGCACTTTAATTACATTTTAATTGATTTAAATGCCTTAAGTTTTTTTTTTTTCCTATTCTTTCTCTTAATTGCTTTTTACCATTTCTTAGACTCCGTAAAGCACTCTGAATTGCCCTCATGTATTAAAAAAGGTACCCAATAAATACATTTGCCTTGTCTAGACAACAAGGAGAACTCCAAATGTTGAAAAGCAGGAACCAAAATGAGGATATTGCTCTAATCCTGCTCCATAGGTGGGTAATTTCAGATGACTCACGCTGGAAATGTCTCCAAAATCTGGAAACGGCTAAGTGCTTTATCGAAAATGCTACAAAACTGAAGTTACAAATGAGTTTCTGTGGTAATTCAAACTTACAGACAAGTTAAACTTCATGCTGGTTTTTAACTTAACACTTCAGGTAGCCCCCCAACCCCCCCCCCCCCTTTTTCTGCCTGAAATTACTTCATAAAATTGCCTCTAGATTTGAGTATGTAATGTAACTGAAAAGCCTTCAGAACTTTTAAAGTTATTGAAATTAACCTTTAGTGGTGAAAATATGATCAAAACAACAAAACATTTTAGCCACATTTATATTTATTTTGGAATCTTCTTTGAAATCTTCAACCTCTCCATAAGGAAAATTATTAGGTTTACTGCAGGAAAAAAAAGCTTAATGGCAACATTTTCCATTCCTTGACAAACTATTCTCATGCACCTCTCCCAATGGCTTTTTACCCTCACCAAACAGAAAAAAACGTTCTGACCCACGTAGATATATTCTGATATTTAGTCTAACTAACTTAGTTTCTAGCCCAGTGCTGTTCCCTTTTAAGGCCAGACAAAGGTGGGAGCTTTCCCTGATTGGCTGTAAAGTGAGGCCACCTCCCTCCCTGCCCTCCTGTGTTTAAATGGTCTCTGTAGGGAAAGGACAGACAGTGAAAGAGATCTAAGATTTGAAAATTTAGTTTTGATTGTTGTTGCCATATAAAAATGTCTGCGTCATCTCTCGCAGTGCCTGTCTGATAGACACAGAAGCATGGTTGCTTCCCCGTCTCCTTGGTCAAGCATCGCCCCTGATTGGTTTACAGACTTGACTGACATGTTAAAACTGAGGGCCCAAGCTACACGGCCATAGTAGAGATCCACGGGGAACATATTAAATTTTTTTTTTATTGGTTGTACTTTATTTATTTATTTATTTATTTTTTGCAGGTACTCTTTATACAAACATGAGGATTATTAATGTGTGAATTGAAGGAAAGATTTAAATTTTGGTCTTGTTTTGAAGGCCATTTTGAAACTATGTAAGTGATAGTATGCTTTATGTGTGTTAACCGCTTGTGTGCTCTTCAGGCTTCGTGGCACCACCGTGTTTTATGTATTTATTTATTTTGGCAATGAAGAGCTCTCATGTATGGAGTAATGAATCCTTTTGGTTTTAATTCAGTAGTCATATATTTTAAGAGTACTGACTAACATTATCGGTGTCCCGAGAGTCTGCCCATTTGACTGATGTATATCTTACTGAACTTCTCATACCTTATCGCCCGTCACGTACACTTCGTTTACAGGATGCCCATCTACTCTTTGTGCCTCGCTTTAAGAAAAACACTGCAGGAGGAAGAGCCTTTTCTCACAAAGCTCCTCAACTCTGGAATAGACTTCCGGTTACTGTTCGGGGCTCAGACACACTATCAATCTTTAAATCTAGATTAAAAACCTACCTTTTCAAACAAGCTTTTGGTTAATCATTCACTTTCAGGTTACTCCTTCTCTATTAGTGTTTTCGAGCTGGTTTTCATATTATCACTGTTCTGTATTAACCCTGTCATACTACCATAGCTACAGCTTTTTAGTTAGCTTTCTAGTAACCGCCAACACGCTGTCTGTCGCTGGAATTCTCTTGCCTGACCCGTGGAAGCTTTTTTTGCAGGACAATTTTGCCCGTTCTTTACCATGACCCTACTAACCTCTAAACTTTTTATTTGTTCCCTTTGTCTGGCTTTCTTTCTCCTGTCTCTCTCATGCTTTGAGATATCCTGCTGCTCTTCGGGTGTTGCCCTGATGTGTATCCTTTACAAGATCCTGGCCTTGTCTCATCTACACTATCATCCTTGGCCATGTTGTTTTATCTCAAATTAACTCTACACCTACTTTTAACTCACACAGAATCCCTGATCACCTTCTCCTTCCTCAGACTCATACATCACTAATATACTACATTTACATTACTATAACTCCTTCATCTGTCATTGTTTCACTTTTACTTCTGTTCTGTTCTGCCTCCGGTGTCGACCCGAGGAGGATGGGTTCCCCGTATGAGTCTTGGTTCCTTCCTCGTGTGCTGAGGGAGTTTTTCCTTGCCACTGTTGCCCCTGGCTTGCTCATAGGAGGCTTGGACCCGGATCTCTGTAAAGCTGCTTTGTGACGACTTTTTGTTGTGAAAAGCGCTATAATTTGATTTGATTTGATTTATCCTTCCCGACCTGATATCGTCATACCACACACCCCTACTTCAGCCACGTACAAACTGCTATTTACAGTAAATGCATGTGTCTGTACATGCACTGGCTGCTCTGTACTGTTTGTAGTCAAAAAAAATAAATAAATAAATAAATAAAAAATAACACAACCTGTCCAGGTTTACACACTCTTTAAAACAGAATGAACGGGCAGAGCTAAATTGTTATAGTGAGTTACAAGCCAGTTAAATGAGATGCTTCTTATCTAAAAGTGTATAATAAGTCACTCATGGGAGTCACTATAATATGTATAAATGCCCCTAAAATAAATAATTAAATATTATATTTATATATCTTCCCTAAAGATAATTTCATTATTTTATATATATATATATATATATATATATATATATATATATATATATATATATATATATATAAAATGAAGTTCTCTTTAGGGAACAAGCAATGTTTCTTCTATGGCACTGTTCCAAAGAACCCTTCTGGCACCTTTTTAAGAGCATATGAAAAATGCATACACTATCTTTTCTTATTCAAATGTCATCAATTGCTCAAAGCTCTTCTTTGCAATGCGAGCACCCTAATGAATATCACCTGAAATGAGCCCTTTCGCCAAGCATCCTGTACTGTTGATGCTAAATCATGCCAGCCCTTTCTGCCCTGGTATCTCTATTTTACAGCATGATTTTTTGTCCAAGTGTCATGGCCATTACTGAATCTACATTCTAGAGAGAGAAAAATGGCTGATTCACAACATCAGTATTCTGCCAACAACCAATGGTGCAATTACTTAGAATTCAATCTGCATCATAATCAATAGCAAATGGAGACAGAGCCATTAATAACTCTGACATGGGAACCCGTCGCCTCGCCCTCCGGGCTTTTCCTTTTTTATTAATAGCATCACAAAGGCTGTATCAATATCATTATTTCAATCCATGCAGGAGAAAACTGCAAGTTTAATTAATGAAAGTGCTGGTTTATATGCCAGCTCTTGCCGATCCTTATATAAGGTGGCTTATATTTAGTATCTCATCTGGATGGCAGCTATTTCTGCTGATGTGAGAACTGTGGCTCTGGGTTAGGGAACCGGAACAATGGAATTTACGGTGCCTGGCAAGAGCAGACAGCCTGGTATAAATACATATGAAACAATTACACTCATCTCCACTCGTTCATTATTGTGCTTTCAGTCTCCCTTTTATTTCTTTCTCCCAATAACAACATCAGGGTAAACCAAACAATGGTTATTGGCATACCACTGAATGATCTATTGATTTGTATGGAAAGAGAAAAAACACCTCTGTTCTACCATTTCTCTGAATGTTTATCAGCATATAAATAACACTTTCAAAAGTACTTTACATTTTGCAACAGCAAATAGAACTCCCTTTAGCCACAGGCATTGCTCTGTAGAGAGTAACAATGCGGGGAGATGGAGAAAGGGTTACAGAAGCAGAGTCGACAGAAAATTGATTGTGGCAGGTCAGAACCAAGAGCACAAAAAGGACAGTTGGGAATATCCTCACCTCCAGTTGACCTCTGTACAGTCTGTAATACTATCAAGAAGAAAAAAAAAATGCTAAACCTGTTTACACAGTTTGTATTCTTAAGCTTTTACAGACTTAAATTAAATAGAAATTGTCTATGTGTGGTGGTGAAGTTGACATATTTTAATCCCATATGCTTCACGGTGTTCTGTATTCTCTAGTCTAACCAATGAAGGAGTTTATTGGTAATGAGCTGAATCAAGCATGTTATGGCAAAAAACATGGGGTGTCAGGGATTCCAACTGACATACTTAAAGGTTTCAACAAGAACAAGAAACTCCCAATTTGACAGAAAAAGGGCACTGACTAACATACAAAACAACTAATCACAAAAATAAAACTCAGCATATATATTCTAACAAAATATTACCAAAGTGGACTGCGTGTTGACAAAATGCGATATAAATTACTTGCTAGTAACTGTTTAAAATAGAGCATTTTGTTAAACACAAGTTTACACCACACCTTTGAAATTACATACATGTAATGACTAAATACAGTAGAGAAGTCAAATGAAATTAAGTATTTCTCAAATTTTAAACTTAAAACATATGTAGAAAAAAATGGAACTCTTATCAACTGTGGAAAAACTGTAGACCACCAAAACAATCTTGATTGGACAAAATTCACAATAGCTTTCTTCATTGAGAGAGACAAGAAAATCTACTCCTTAATTTTAGCTCTTAAAAAAGTTCTTGTTTATATTGGTATGAGGAGAAGACACTAACACATCAACTGAACCAGATTACCACACATCCAATCCTGCCGAAAGCACTGCACACTGATCTTGGGTGCACAGTAACTTAGGATTTTTGTTTCCTGTAAGATGATTGTTGAAAGAAAGACACTGTCGCTTTAGAAGAAACCTTCTTAGAAGTGTTAATTCTCAATGGACAACAGGAAGTTACCTGATAACAGGCTAAAACATTTTATACTTATCTTCTTACTTTTCTGGGAATGTCTCTTACATTGTCAAGAGAATTACGTTTCTGACATAGTCAACAATGACATCTTTAGTGTGGGAAAATTCCATCCAGTAGCCATGCTTGGCATGAGAACAAATGCAACTCCAAGAACAACATGAAAAAAAATTGCTTTTAAAAACACATACAAATGCGACATAGCTCAAAGAAATGAAAGGGCTCTATCAAGTAATCTGCCTTCTTGAACTGAACTGGAAATGCTTCAGTTCTTTGCAGCATTAGAACAGAATATGCAATTCTGCAGGTTACTGCTCAAAGAGCTCCCATAAAAATAGTGCACAGGTTTGTTGAGATGTGAATACAAACTGTAAATTGCAGAAAGGTTTACTACACAACTTGTTAAGTGTATTGGTGTTTAGTAAACCTTTACTATTGTTATGTCCAACCTTGTGTCCAAAGGGTATCTTACCTTGTCCATAATATTGGTGAAATAAGACAACTAAAAACCAGGCTATGCACAAAGCATGAACTGGCCTAAAAGTACAGAAACTTCAGAAAATTAAAGTTATTCACATAAACTTTCTCAAGCAGTCTGATAAAGACAGGCAAAGATGAAAAAGCATGAAATAAAATGAATTTTCAGTTCCGGAAACAGTTGGGGCACTACGAAATTATTGCTAACAATAAGTTTTCTTGTGAAGCCAAGCTACAAACAATGGGGCGCATCTTTCCAAAACGTGTTACACAGTGCAATCACAGCCAAGAAAATGGTTTTGGTGTAACCTTAGAAATATATATACACATACTAGTTATACAGTCTGTGCATACAGCACATGCGAAAGGCGAGTTTCAAAATCCAAAAACCCACGAGAGGAAATGAACAAAAATGTGCCATGGAAAACTGACCAGTGGCTTGATCCACAAATGTCACAAATTCCAGACTGTGACATTATAAATATATGTAATGTAAATAAATTTTAAAAAAGCATTTATTTTGACATAAAACGATATATCTAAGTATTCATGAATTTAACTGTATTTATACAAATTGAAGTTCATGAGACACAGATTTGGATATATTTTATACATTTAGTATTTTGAGACTAATCTCTTTATACCTTTAAATTTATACCTATGGCATATGAAAGTAAAAGCATGAGCCTACCTTCATGATTAGAACACGGTATCGTTCCAGAAGGGTCTGGTCATCCTGGCAGCCAGAGAGAAGCTGCCAGACTTCAGCCCGAAGCGCCTCAGGGATTCCAGGTCTCACCAGTGCAGACAGACCCTTTGGTCGAGCAGACAGGTTCCCGTGCCTGACAGACAGAAGACAGACGCCATTACTGCTTTATGCCATGGCTTTCACAGAGCAGAAACACTGGAAAACTTTCCCTCCGCAAGCAGCAAAACATCTTTTAAATGTAGAATATAAAACTGTTTACCTCATCTCAACACACTTTAGTTAGGTCAAGTAATCTATATATATATTTTTTTTAATATATAAACCAAATTGATAATACACTAAAGTAATGTGTACAAAGTCTTGCAACAAGAATGGAAATTAAGGTCTATATAGTAGGTGATTACTAGTGATGAAACACCCAGATTCCAGTTTATACAGATTCTAACCAAGAGCATTACTGTCAAATTTACACATATGCAATTTAAATATGAAACATGTCCTTAAATGTACCTGCAACTGGTGCACTGAAAGTCAAAACAAAAAACCCAGTGACATTAAGCCTAACTTAAGTAATGATTACATAAATGAGGGAGAACACCCCCTAGGACAGCAGGTATTTCCAAATGCACTGAAATTTGGAAAGGGTGATTAAAATGGGAAGCAATGAAATGCCAAGACATCACATATTATGTATAGTATGTTCTCGACACTTGGAAGGCTGCTTGAAGATTTCTTTCTTCCTTAGTGCCTGCTCAGTAGTAACCAAGCTTGTATAATAGAACAGTACTAAGCTGCAAATCATAGCTTTGTGCGTTATGAAACTGTGCTCTGGGACAGAGTTAGGCGCTTTGCGTGTGAGCATGCTAAACTGCTTGACAACATCAGTGCTCAAAGTCTGCTGTGGTGGTCTATTTGTGCATCGTATGCATGGTCAAACCTTTCCCTTCCCAAGCTACTGCTATAAAAATAGACCTAAAACAACGGAAACTGGCTATAACTGACACTGGGGTGGGTGGGGGTGGGGGGGCTGCTTGGTATAGTGGGTAATAGAGTTCCTCTTCAGACAGAAAACTGAAGTTCAATTACCACCTGGGTAAGCAGAAGCCACTACATCAATAAATCCTACTAATGCTATATTGACTTTATTCTTCTGAAAAATAATAAGACAATAAGTTACTCTGAACAGAGTCTGGAAGAATCTGGGAAAAACAGAAATCATTTAAATATTTAAAATTGAATATAAAAATAAATAAATAATTGTACCAATATAATACTTAATTGATCGATAAACATTCAACGGCTTCTTCTAAAAAACAAAATAAAGAAGAAGAAAAAAAGCCTGGCAAAATGCTAATTAGCATAAGTATATAATAAATAGTCAAACATTTTTAAAATATATATGTCATGTAATTTATTTCTATTTTGCATTCACAATATATACATTATCATTTTATATTATAAAAAGATTATTACATTTTGTATCATGTTTGGAACAACATAAGACTTTCTGCATCTTTAAAAACACCCTATAAAAGAAACGGGGTGCTTTATTCTGTACTGTTCAACATATGAATGATTTAATTTGAAAAAGCAGGCTAAGCTTGATGCTGTCCCTATGAAGTAGCTCACCAGATGCAGTAGGAAGCAGCACAATGTTTTATTATATATATAAAATAAAAAAAACAACACGCATCTAGCTAGATCACAGAGGTGTTGCAATGAGTTTCCAATCTCTCCAGAGATACTTCATTGTTTAGAGCAAATTCTCTAAGATGTCTGAATGGTTGTCAAGACCCTGGCAGTGAATGGATTGGTTTCTAGGGAAACCCCTTTTAGCACTAAGCGCTACAGGCTCTTATCCTGAGCTGTCATTCTGAGGAGTGGGTTTCTTCGAAGAATCCAGGGGTGTCTGCAACCAAAAGCCTTCCTTAAGGTCTCCATGACTTGGTAGCTAATATTGTAAATAAATAAATAAATAACACTTTTTCTTTTGTTTCATTATATTATATTTTTATATTAGAGGACTTTATATGAACTATGAACAAATGTCAGCAAAATTGTTTATGTTTGCATTCTCTATTTACATAGTCAAATGCATGAATTAAAAATTGGTTACACACAGATTTAAGGAAGAATTTAAATATCCTTTGCAATATATAGTCCCCACTAACCAAAATCTTACTCCTTCCATTTTATATACATAGACAGGGCTAATTTAGTGCCACATATTTTGGCTAATGAGAGATGCTATCTTCCATTTGTTACTTCTTAAATAGTAATTAACTTACACAGTAGCTAGGAAAATGCTGTGGCCATTAACCATCCTTTCTTTAATTAAAACATTTGCAAATGTATATAGAAAAAGTTAACACACACACACATACAATTTTGCTTTCATTTGCCCATATTATAAATCTAAGCATTGTGCCATTTCTATTTACCTGTCTGTCTAAACACTGATGGATGACTGTCGAGATCCTCCTCCACGCTCCAGCAACCACCAAGTGCCTTGAAGCTGTCCCTACACTGAAGTTCTCACAGACTACTAACTATTATCACCAGTAGATTGACCAGAGGAGGATGGGTCACCCCTTGTGAGCCTTGGTTCCTCCCAAGGTTTCTTCCTCAGCTGGGGGAGTTTTTCCTTGCCACTGTCGCCCCTGGCTTGCTCACTTGAGGGTTTTACATTTGTTTTTACATTTCATGTCAAATCTTTGTCCTACTGGAATTCTGTGAAGCTGCTTTGTGACAACATCAGTTGTGAAAAGCACTATATAAATAAATTTGATTTGATATTTTGCTTTAAAGTAACTGCAGAGTAAGGGAAAAACTGCTTAACAAATGTGGCTCCTTAATTCACCAAGCTGTAAATCTGCTTTGAGACACATATGAAACATAACACATCACTAAATGATGGGGACCATCAAGCCAAGCATAGAACCTCGAAGGTTTTTTTTTTTTTTTTTTTTTTTAAAAAAGCCCTTTGAATTCTACACAGGATTCAAGTAAGCTGTATCCTTGACATATTCTACCATGTTCAATTTGTACACTCAGTTGCACACTGTGCAGATGTACTTATTATCTGCAAGCCAAAACTAACTTTAAGTTGATCAAGCGCAAAATTGAGCATATCTCACCATCGGTTAAGAATTCCACCCCAGGATTCCAGAATCTTCTCTGGACAGTCTTTAGACACATCCCCTGTACCACTGGAGATTTCACTGTCACTGTCTGTAAAAAGCAAACGGGAAAAGGAATAAACAGAAAGACACTTAGACAAATTGTGTCTCAATATTAATTTGGAACAGAAACTAATCTAGGAAAAAATACACATCTTAATAATGGGATTAAAAACAATGACTTGGTTTACTTAAATCTTTAAATCAGTGTTAAACAGACCACACATCAGTAAGAAGAATAAAATATCCCAGAGTCATAAAAATTCACCAAGAGTTTCAAATTCAGTAAGCTTTCAACAGGAAAAAAAAGCTATATCTACACTATACGGAAAAAGTAGTTCCTAATCATTTAACTCAATAGAACTTAAATCAGTTCTATTGCCACAGCTGTGTCAAATCAAACACCTATTTGTTATGGGTCTTTCTAAAGAGTTCACTGAATTCGAGACAGAAAGACTCAAATTTGGTCTTGTTTTGAAGGGGACAACCTATATAAGTGTTGGTATGTTTTGTGTGTGAGAGAATTGTGCTTCATGGTGCCACAGTTTTGGGTTTCTTCTTTTATCGTCATATTGCACACTTCTACTTCCCAGAAAAGCTCACGTCGAAGCCAACCTTACTCCACTGTCCTTCAGAACGTTTCAGATACATCACTAACAGTGAATATGAGTGGCAGCCTGGCTGTTGCAATCAGATTATAAAAGAGAATACAGAGGCAGCAATTTGAAACTAGATGTAAATCTAACTTATTTAGCATAGAACAAGATAAAAACATGTAGATAATTTTAAACTGCATCCCAAAAACTGTATTCAAAATCTAAATCTGTCTAATGTCAATATTTACTTTATATGCAAATATCTTCCAATACTTACATGATTCTGATGTCATTAATAGTTTTTGTTTAGTGTTACTAGTACTAGTAGTTTAAGTCAACTAGGATTTGAAGAAACAATGTTGCTATCTAATTGTACTATCAAACCATTTGTGAGGTGCTAAAAGGTCAAGTGCACTAATATAAACTTATATCAAAGAATGTGTCTGGGGCTTAAAGGCAATGCCTACAGTTGTGGGGAAACACCATTATCTCGTTTTTTTTGTTTTTTGTTTTTTTTTTTTTTCAGAAAAATCTCAGAAATATTTTGTAGTGTTGTGTTTACTTTCACACAATTAGCGCTCTCCAGAATTTAGAGTCAGTTCCATGTACAGTAAAAATAAGTTAACATTACCCACCTATGGAGCAGGAATAAAACAATTTCCTCATCTCTGTTCATGACAAATCACAACAGAAAATGTAAAGGGAGGAAATGTGTTTGATAGCGGAGTATTCCTATTTTTTTCCATAGCATTGCAACATTTTATAATATGTACATATCATTTCAACTTTTAGAACTTTTATTTCTAAAAAATAAAAATCATCCTTAACTGAAACTTAAACTGGACTTGAAACCTATATTGCATTACTATCCTAATAAGATGATCTGACTAGCTACACTTCAGAAGCTACCACGCTGCTCTCAACATGAGATTGTCAGGATGACATTGTTCTGCTTGGTTATCATAGTACACACTGAGACCATTATAAATGCTTTCTAAATAAGGACCTTTACATTTCCCTGTGACCTCTTAAAACACATCTGCTCTTTGACCTTAATGATTATGTAAAAATCATATAGGGGGGGGGGGGTTAAATAAGTAAATAAAAAAAAAAACCCTTTTTGAAATAGTTGGTAACAATTATAAAGCTTTACTAAACAGTGAACACAAAAAGGTGATTTTATGATCATTACATGCTTAAAACTACTGTGAAGAAAGGTTTATATTGCAGATATCTGTGTAGGGTCCAGGTGTGCACAATCCATCAACACTTGGTAAAGAAATGAAAGGCTATTCACCCTGCACCAGCCAGTACCACTTAACCATATTGAAAGTGGTCAGTGGTAAGTGCTCCGACTTGAAAGTGCACTGGCTTTTACATCCTTAGAAGACAGCTAAAGCCTTGTCCACTGTCAAAGCAAAGTAGCCTCCAACATCCTATAACTCTTTTGGACTGGAAATGCCACATAATTACCTGCATTGATTTTAGAAGACTTCAGACCATTAGAACAACATTGGTCTATTTATTTCTATATCGCTGCCTATCACAGACTATATATTTTTTGTCACACATCTTGTAAAATATTGGTTCCAGCCATTGCAACATTTTTCATTCCAACATTCATTCATGCATTGTCTGTAACCACTTATCCAGTTCAGAGTCGCGGTGGGTCCTGAGCCTACCCGGAATCATTGGGCACAAGGCAGGAACACATCCCGGAGGGGCGCCAGTCCTTCACAGGATGACATACACACACGTTCACTCACAGACTCACACCTACGGACAGTTTTTAGTCACCAATCCACCTGTGTTTTTGGAGGAAACCTGGTGGAAACCCACACGGACACGGGGAGAACACACCAAACTCCTCACAGGCAGTCACCCGGAGCAGGAATTGAACCCACAACCTCCAGGTCCCAGGAGCTGTGTGACTGCGACACTACCTGTTACACCACCGTGCCGCCCACCATTCCAACATTGCTGCAGTCAATTAATTATATAGTAAATTATATATGTGAATAGCATAAATAGTAGCACGAAAAAGCATAAAAGAATATCTAGGACCAAACTGAAAATTCTGCAGCCAAAACACTATGAAATGTTTAGTATTGATAATTAACAAAAACATACCACAACAGACTTCAGATATATTTGCAGGAGCTCAAAGCCAGCATTGATTAAATTAAGGCTCACACTGGATTCACAGTTGCCAAAACACAAGGGAGAAAAAGCAAAGAGAGCAAAATGTGTTCAATACGGGTGAGATTCTGTGGGAAAAAATCTGCAGTGATGATCTCACTCGTTTGAAATTTTGCCACTGAAGGAAAAAAAAATGAAATTAACAAATGTTCTTGCAAGATCTACTTCTGCAAAGGCAATCTGTTCAGTTTTTCCTCTGCCTGCTCTCACAGTCTCAAAAGGCAATCTAAATAAGCCTAGAGACATGGTCATTTTTCTTGTAAATTGAACTCCGCAAAGCTTTGCAGGATTGTGGAAAGGGGGTACATTCTTCAATCAACTCACACATGGACATGCAATTAATTTATCTCAGTGCAAGTGTGTGTGTGTGTGTGTGTGTGTGTGTGTGTGTGTAGGGGGATTTCCAAAGTCATAGTTATTTTACCTGAAGAGCTCTTGTCCAAACAGAAACTGCAAGGCAGTGTAGTAAAGAGCAAGAATGCATTTGAAAAGCACATGATATGGTAAAGCACCTCTGGGGTGTGTGCGAAAGGATGGGTAAATTATCTCTGGTACCTTCCTCCTGCTCCTCTTCTTCAGTGGGGGACTGCAGTCTGCCTCGTGTTCCCCCAACTCGCTCAGACTGCCTCTGGAGACTCACCACCTCAAACATGGGATCTCCCTGGCTGCCCTTCTCAATGCCCTACACAAAAACACATAAGTAGCTTAAGAATGTTGTATGATTTCAATACCAGTACACTAATTAAAATATATTATCTCAAAACAAATGTGTATTACATTTCTACTGTTTCTAAGCAGACACACAATAAAATCTGAGATTAGTCTTCATTTATTAAGTTTTGCAGATTTATTAATTATTCATTAATTTGTACAGCTATTCTGGGTCAGGAATAAAAAGCCCTAACAGAAAACACACTGAAAACTAAACATCTACATATCAATAATTTCTTACACAAAACGCCTGGCTACAAAAGAGTTTACTTATACAGACATGTACAACCTTGAGTTAATGGTAAAAACGTATGTGGGTATTCAAGAAAAATGAATAGTCTCTGCACATGTTCATTAATCTAATAATATTTTTTATATAATGCATGATTGTGACATGGCCACTCTGAAAGTCCTCTTTGGGATTAACATTAATAAACAATAATACACACAAACACACAAACCAGAAATGTGTCTGAAATGGGCCTATACTAAATAAGAGTATAGATCCATATTAAAATGAATGAAGGGCTACCGGACAGACACAGCGCTATCACTAACAGGCCTAAGGCTGTAATAACTCCACTGCTGACAATCTGCATGCTCCACGCTGCTGATATACTTGGAGACGACATTCCAAAGTTAGCTTCACCTCTGCCACTGCCACAGGGGAAGCAGTGAAAAATATGTATAAAATAATTACATGTACAGGAGGAAATTAAAAAGAGCAGTGAGTGAGAAACAGTCCTCACGCCGAGTGGCCACCCCTGGGTAGCTCATCTACTAATGGGGTTCACAGGGAGCCAGACACAATCAGAGCGGCAGATAACTTGCATCTTTTTCACTCTCCTTTTCAGAGGTCATTCCTACACTGTGGCTTTATTGCAACCCCAAAATTGGCTTACATTTCTACTGATACCACGAGGTTCTAGTTATTGTTCCATTAATAAAAAAAAAAAAAAAACACATTTTAATTGCCTGGCAGACAATGCACCTCGGGCAAAAATATCGCAATTTAGTGCAAATACCTATTCACAAAATTCATCATCGCCACCATCATCTACTTTGCCGCTTAATCCATTTCAGGGTCACGGTTATTCACAAAATTCCTACACCTAATAAACAGCGTCAACACATCTACAAATATATAATAATAAAATAATTAAGGAGGTTGGGCTTGGTCTTGTGCTAACACCATAATATTATCTTTTAATTAGCTTTTAAATACAGCCAAGGCATTCTTCCACTCAGTGATGAAATGACTACGAAGGCAATCAGCTGGAGATGCAGGCAGCAAGCCTTAATTACTTCAGCATGATAATGAGAGCCAGGCCACTCATTAAGTTCCCAATAATATAAAGCCTCCATTTGCTGCTTCACAGCTTTCCAGGAGCCCAGTTATTGCTCCCAGTCGTCATTAACAAAGACCCTTTTTGCACCTTACAGTTCTGTCTTCTGTATAGCAGTAGGCTACACTTTTTAAAAAGTTACATGAATGGGCTAAATAGTTGTAAAACATTACAAACACAAAATCTGATCCGCAAACCATGTTCTTAAGGATAAACAAATTTTAAATTAAAAAAAAAAATAAATATATATAATAATATATATATCTCCTCTCATAAATTAAACTAAATGTGGAGAATGAAGTTTTGCACATTTAACATCAGAAAAGTCTGCAACTTTAAACCACAAATAAATAGGGGGAAAAAAATTGCAAAATGAGTACTGTACCTGTTTGAGCTGGAGGTAGAATGTCTCAGAGAATGCCTTCCTGCTAAAATACCAGAACCTCTCATTGGCTGGGTACACCCTGGCCAGCGCCTCTAGCAGAAATCGAACCGGCTCTAGCACCTCAGTCACCACCAGGTCCACAGCTACTGTAAGATACACCTGCCTGTCTGGAGAACAGAAGAAAAAAAAAATCAGCAGATTTTATGAAGGTTTAAGTTTAAGAAGGGAAGCACATGAATCTATGCACCCATAAAATCATAGTGCCCACTGTACAAGCCTCTGGAGACAATGTTATGATCTGGGCTTGTTTCACTTGGTCAGGTCTGGCCTAAGCAAAGTTACGTGGCCATAACATTTTGTCAGTTGAGTTCCATAAATGTACTGAATGACCAGGTCCCATTAAATTTTCCCCTGTCATGTTTTCCAGAATGACAATGTCAAGGAATCATTTTGGCACATGAATTGGCCACCACAGATTCCTGACATTAAAAACCTATGTAATGTGTATGTAAGGAATGGATCAATTCTCCCATCACCTATACAAGATCTCAGGCAAAAATTAATGCAACTCTGTTTGCAGAAAAATAAAATAGCATCGTAATCAATGTTAGTCTGTCTAATATTAGTGTGTGCTGTGTGTATTAAAGCAGGTTCATATCATTTTAATTGGTCATTTTAGCTGACAGCAAAGAACAAAATATTAGAAAAATTAACACATAGATTAACAAATATTCTTAAATCCTGGAGTGCATGACACTCCTAAACATGCATATAACCAAGACAATGGCATGATTAATCAAGTCAGCATTGCTAAATGTCACAGAGATGCATGCTCTGTCAGGGGATCTAATCCAAAAGCAAATGCTCATCTCATAATATGCACTCTGATTATTCTGACTGATGCAGTAGATCACATATCACTCCATACGAGGCAATGTTACACCTCTAAGAAATTTATGATCTTCTGGGTAAAGTGTTTCACCAATTTTGCTTTGTTGTAAAAACAAGAATGAACTATTGAAGGGAGAAAACCCATTAAGCTATTTAAATTAAATAAACAAACATTTACATGCAATACAGTCTATTAATGAATAATGGATAAAACTGATATTTAAAGCTAGAACAACATTTCTAAATCCGGGTTAAAGATATATTCAAGCATAAAAATGATGTGGGTTCTGACATCCGAGTATCATTCCATTTGTAATGAATACCTGAATAGTTACCTGGACCAATTTGCAGCTCTAATACTAGCACTGGGTACTGTTAATTAAGCAGTTAAGAGTCCATTCCTACTTGGTAGTCTGAAGTGTTTTGGTTAACCATGGAATTGTAATTAAAGAGTAAATCTAACAAGAACTGGAATATAAAAATCACTAAAGGCTCAAAAAACAATTCAGGTCATGCCATTAATAAATAAATAAGTCCTCTCCTCCCAAGTCAGAGGTTAGCTGCCTCATTTATGTCTCAATTCAAATGAATAGCTTCAAATCAGTAATGACAAGCAGCAGCCTTTAATGAAGGAAAATTTGATCAGTTTAAAAGCAGAGCTCTTTAAATAGCTCATTTAAGCCTGGTTGCTTTAAAAACCTGCCATTTAGGCTTCAATCAATCAGGAAGGCTTAGTTCTCAACCTGTCTGATCTGAGCACTAAAACATACAGACAAGCATTGTGTTGAATTCCTGCTGTGATCTGCAATTGCTCTTGATCAGTCATCAAAGTATATGAATCAGATATGACCAACCCATGAAAAACTAAATTATTTAATTTGTTAGGGCTGCTTTAGCACCTCTAGACACAAGCCATTCCCCCAAATTACAAACAGAATATAAATTCAAGATAAACTAGTAAACAATCTTGACAAATTAGATATAAATATATATTGTACATATAAAATTAATTTACTTGGAATAGCCAATACATTAAAATTACCTCCTTGTTTTTATACTCATTGACAATTTTATTAATTACATATTTTGTATAGGTGCACTTCATAGTTCTACAAATTACAGATTCTCGTCCACATGCATATATTGTTTTTACCCACTTTAACCCTGTTCTTCAATAGTCAGGAACCCCAATGGACTACAAAAAAGTAGGTATTACTTGGTTGGTGGAGCATCCTCAGCATGACACCAATGTGGTGGGGGTATGTTAGTGTATTTTCAGTCTATGCAGGTGGATCCAATAGAGTCTGGATGCAGACATGCACTCCCTGCCAGATGTACTCTATGCCCCCATGATGTCATGTGCATGTACCTTGGCTTGAAGCACAAATTTATTCTTCAACAGACACAACGTAATTCAGTTTCCATGGCAGAGTGTGCATGGACATCATAAACAGGCTGGCAATGCATGTGAGGCAAAGAGTGCATGTATGCAGCCAGACGCTTCTCAGTTTATCAGATACAGCAGTGCTCTTGGAGGTTTTAAACACCGTGTCCACTTTATAAGACACACTTATAAAAACTTAGTCCCACTTGTAAATGCAAAGTCAGTAGCTCATTTAACAGTGTGTTAGCCATCTTGTAGTCCTTCATCAGTGGTCACCAGATTCTGTTGGCCTCATTTTCTCATTTGTGGACTGTTCTCAGTCCAACAGTGACTCTGAAATGTTTAAATCCTCTGGTGGCCCTGCTGTGTCTGAGCTATTTGAACCAGTGCAACACACACACACACACACACTAACATGTCAAAATAATGTCAAAGTCATTTTGGTGCCATGTATGATCATCCAGCCAAATCATACCTGCTTTGTGCTGGCACTGTGGGGTCCGGAGCATTTAAGGACAGGTTAAAAGAGAGCTAACAAAGAATGCAGCAGTCTGTAATTGTAGGACCACAAAGGGCACCTCTGCGGTAAGTGGAGCTGATTAAAATGGACTGTCAGAACATGGACATCACTTTAAATGATTTGTCTGATTGGTGTATATGTACACCTCTTCAGGCGGCAGATGCCATTTACATTAATAAATTTAAAGGCACAATTATACTTAAAGGTTACTCTTAAATGTTTGACAGTGTTGAGCGAAACATCAATTGCGATAGCATATCTACCAAAAATCTAAGATACTGAACAACTCAGCATGCCCATTCCTGCACACTTGATTATAAGCAAATAACAATGTAGAATTGTACCTTTTGGAGTGTCTTCATTGAGTGCTTGAAAAGCAGGTGTGTTAGGATTCCATATTCCAGTGATTACATAGGCCTTCCCATCTGCACTTTTTCCCATGGACTCCTGCATACAGTAATTATAAATTCCACCCGTCAGATATTTTTGATAAACCATGTCAAGTTCAAGAATAGTGATCTAAATTGAATGCTGTTCAACAATGATTAAAACATTGACCAGAAAACAAGACAACGATTTTCACTTGGTGCTGGTAAATTGTAATATTTTCTAAAATTAAAATGACAGCAAAATTACTGCATGAACAGATTTAATTTTTCACTGAACAAATTCCACGTTTAACATTTAGTTCTTTTTTTAAACAGCTGGTCGGTTTTACATGTCATTTAGCTACAAACATTGTTTTTCAATTGAACTTGATATGTTCATTTGTAGCAGGCAGTGAAGCCTAAAACAATACAGAAATATATTTTAGAAATTTCACTTTATCATACTGATTTATAAGTGGGATAAGGTTTCATTTTCATTCCTCATTAATCACAAAGAATACAAATCATAGCTCATTAAACCTCAGCACTAATTGTTTGAGCTCTGAATCTGCCAGCCTCCTGTGCTGGTACTGCTCTAGGCACCCTGGAAAAGTATGTTTCTAATGAATGCTAAAAATAATTAATTAAAAAAAAACAAAAAAAAAAAAAACACACAACCACTACCTCTCAAACATATATGTGGTTTACATCCAGTAAGACACAACGACAGGGCACAATTCAATTTCAATTAAGGTGGTTCAAAGAGCAGAATTCAGGGAGATGTCTCACCATGTCTAAAAGGTGCATATCGCTGTTTCGAACCTTCTGCCCAGGACTGAGCAACATGCCAAAACACCTGAAAAAAAAAATAAAAAAGAAAACATTGAAAATGTTTATGATGCATGAAAAATAATGTGTCTAACTTAATTTGAAAAATTCTACTAAATCTGTACTGCATGTCAGCAAAACTCTGCTGATGTAACTAGAGTGCCATCATGTGGCTACTATGGATAGCTGTCAGTGGATGTTTAATAACAAAAATCTGTTCTCTGATGGGTCTCTGTTTATGGTCCCTCATTAAAATTTGCCATCCTGTTTTTTTTTTTTTTTGGCTACTAAAAAAGTGTGTGTGTTCAGAGGTAAACCTAGCTATCAAGTTAAGCATGAAAATCCATTTTACTATGAGCTGTGAGAATGGCAATTGCTGTTATTTCAGTAGCCTCATCGTCATTGTCCAATTAAAAACATCTCTATTTTTGTGGATTTTTAGTTTACTACAACATTGGAAAACGGTAGTTGTCCTTCACATTGTGTGACAATTGACCAAGAGAAATTCTCCAAAATTACTTGGAATAAAATCTTTTTTTACATTGACTTCCAAGGAAATACAAGGACATTTTTTTTCTTTAAAAGAGATACGTTATTCACTAGACAGTGACAGTATACTCTATAATGGTTCAATTCAAGGGCATATGAATATTAAAATGCCCAGTTAGAAATTAAAAAAAAAAAAGTTACTTAGAGGGGAGGCTTCATTTAGCACTACAGTAGCACTTTATCAAGCCATGTCTCAGTTAGGAAAAGAAAATCAAGACAATTTTTAATTAACTTCATAAAAGACTTAATCGTAAGTGAGCAAACATTTAGTAGAGCACATTTAGGAGCATGATGTGACTTATGGAGAGGAATTACTGCAATGGGACAATGTGAAATGCAATCCACACACATTACTTTTCCAAACTAACATGAAGAATAGGTGGCAAAATTAAAACGCTATTACATTGTTTTCACGTTGTTTGACTTCCTTACTAAAAAACAATACACAAGGATTTGCATTTTAAAATTTACATGCTGAATTAATGTCAGAATTGAATATAATCACCTCGAAATGTAATCAGTACTTCAAAAATAAATATCTCAGCTAAATGCAATACACGTGAGATCACATTTAAACACAGACATGCAGAAAATGTACCATAAATTAAAACAACTATTCATTACATTTAATGTCGCTCTGTTGCTTACCAGAAAAAAATTACGTATTTCGATGTCGATTTCCATTCAAAGAATAAAATGCTGAATGTGTGTCAGAATTGAACACAAACCACCAAAAAATACAATCAGTTCAACTATATTGTATTCCACTGTGTGGCGCTGTGAATCAGTCCTCTACAGATTTTGGGGCGTGGTTTTTCAAGGGACCTTTAATAACAATTTTGGCATGTATTCTTCATATTAGTTTGAAAAAGCAATAACGTGTGTGGATTGCATTTCACATTGTTCTATTGCAGTGAATGCTATTCAATTTGGCATTAATTCCTCCCCATAGTGACTGAGCATCATAGCTGGCATTACTCACACACTTAACTGGAATCAGATTTTGTTTGTTAGAGCTTCTAGTATGGCTCCTGAATTGATTTTGATTCTGAAAACCACATCACCGGCTATTGGAAAGAACTAGATTATAAAACTGACACAAAGCATGGATCCCAATGTCAAAATATATTGTGTTTTGATGCTGACAGCATCTGTGCAGCTTTGTGATTATACATTTTAGAGCCAAAGAAAACAAAAAGAAAACACCTGTTTCTCTGTTAATAGATGCTGGAAATATTATGAAGTTTCTGTGCAGTCCTGTAATTTAAACAATACTTAAAACATCTTGTGTAGCTACATTTGTACTTCTATTGAAATTCTTTTGGGAGGGTACCTCTACCCAAGTAAGAATACATTTACTTGAATATTGGCTGCAGCATCCATCTGTGGTGCTTAATATTACTATATTATTTAATATTAGCACCTGTACATCTAAGAGGCATAGAAACAAAAAAGGCAATAAAATCCATTTGTGACAATCTCAAGTATATACTAGCCACATCTGCTTTTTTGTATTATGGCCAGATCATGTGATTGGCCAGAACACATGTCAGATACATGCAACAGGCTGGTTTCTCCAGCTGGTCTCAAGAGGAATTTCATGTTTCTTTCTCAAATATAGTAATAACTTAAGAGTACAGGTACATCCTAATGAAACTGCTGCAGGCAGGTAATATGTAAAGAGGTTTTACTTCAGTCTACTCTAGTTAAACCGTAATAAAACAAAATAAAATAAAATAAAGCCCTTTCAAGTGCGGCGGCTTAATGACCATAATATTGCTTTTGTGTCAACAAAGAACCAAGCTATTGTTCTGACATCTTACCTCTCTATACCCAGTTCCTTGTTTGAGATCTGCTGCACTGTGACCACCACTTTCTTCTGAACACCCTGCCGCAGCTTAAAGTAGTACTTGTCTCGATCTTTTGGAACAGGGCTGCAGAAAAAAAAAATAATAATAATAAATAAATAAAATATTACTTACACACACACACACACACACACACACACACACACACACACACACACACACACACACACACACACACACACACACACACACACACACACACACACACACACACACACACACACACACACACACACACACACACACACACACACACACACACACAAATAAAACTTGTGAAAAGGTAAACAACTAGTGCTATTTAACCAGCAATAGTAAAAAAAAAAGGGGGAATTTCATAAAAGCTGAAACGAAAGTGAACACATCTGAGGTACGTTTTAAAGCAGGTGTGAAAATGTGGAAGCATTTATAACAGTAAAAAACCCTGTTTAAGTAGTAACAGCAAGGTTTTTTTTTTTTTTTTTTTAAAGTATACACATATCTCAAGAGTTGTCTTACACAAAAAGAAGAGTTCCCAGCACAGACCAAACTGCAGCACATGTCAGGTTTGTCAGACAAATAAGGGGAGCCATTGCCAAAAGATTAATTCATTCATTGTCTGTAACAGCTTATCCAATTCAGGGTGGGTCTGGAGCCTACCCAGAATCACAGGGGCACAAGGTGGGAACACATCCTGGAGGGGGCATGCTTCCTAATGACTTCTGTAATGTGTACTTTGTTCAGTTTTCGTTTCTTTTGTTTGTCTTTTTCTTTTACCCTAGACATGAGCTGAAAATAGCCAACCTACACACAAACACATAGCTATACAAATATCCTGATTATTTGTCCAGCACACAACTTGACAATGTGGGCATCTTAGCTTTAGGTTGGGAAGTTGGGTTTGGTCATGTTGAGCTCCAATGACATGAAGTTGGTGGCAGTTTGACAAAGTGAAACACATCCCAGTCAAAACTAGTTAATACCGGTACGATATAAGGATCCAATATTGGTCCAGATATTAACAAAATTTGCTGAATTGGGTATTGGATGAATAGGCCAATTCATGGGACAGATCCATTTGCTTTCAATTCATGCGATTTAAGCTACTAAGTTTTTCTCTTTCAGCTGCTACATTTTATTTTAAATTACACTAAATGTTAGCATGTTAACAATGTTTGATTACTGATTGTATTTGACCAAGTAATTATGAAATTCTGTTTACACAAAATATAAAAAAAAAAAAAAAAAAAAAAAAAAAAAAAAAACTATTTTTGGCTGATACATTTTATATATTTTAATATATTGTAAGAAGTTTGACTTCTTTTTAATTGGAATTTGAATGCTGTGCCACATTCCTGTACAATTGTTCATTTTAGTGACAAAAAAATAGCATTTGAGTACATTTATATCTGTGTTAATTTTTTATATTTGTTAATATTTTTGTTAGTAATGTTTAAGTCAATCATTATGTCTTAAGTCTCTCCCAAAATGTGAGGTATATGGTTTATTAATTCAACAACAGCATCGGATCGGTATGGGGTATCCACCAATAAACATGTAGTTTATCTAATCGCTTGCTAGTGATTAGAATTGTCATGACAAAAATTTTGGAGAAAGTTGGGTGAGGGGGAATAAAATACATCTTAAAATGAAAAATAAAATTAAAACGAAAAGGTGGATTTCAACAGTTAGACTACTAAATTCACCCTAATGAATATGGTACTGTTCTGGTATCACACCAGTGGTGGATGCCGGTTTTTCAAGGAATGGAAGCTAAACTTCGGCCTACAACAAGGCGTCTTTTCCAGGGACTTGACTAGTGTCCTCTCAAAGGCCAGCAGAGCTAGGCTGCTTAAAGGGCCCTTGCCCATGTGAAGTGTGTCCGTCTGTGAGTGCTTTGTGACGGTGGCGGGGCTCAGCAGCACCCGCTGGACAGAAACTGCGATAGAAGTTAAAAAGGGTGATAGAAGTCAGTCTCCAAACACAAGCAGCTACAAAAAACTCTCCAGCAATAGAAGCTCGTTAACAAAGAAAATGCCGCTAAGAGAATTAAGAAAGTCTCCGGTTTAACTCAGACAGAATGAAAATGTAACGCTCCCACGGATCGCTACACCAAAGCATTGCTGATTCGCTGTCAATCAAAAAGGGATTCAGCCTCAGACAGATCATCCAATCATCATGCAGAAGCTGAGCGTCCGGGCCAGCCGAGGCCAGCCCACTGCCCCATAAACCCCCAGAGACGCTGAGCGTCCGATGGGCGGGACAAAGCCCAGCAATTATCCAATCACTCGTCTCGTTTCGCTGCTTCGCAATTGAGTGTCTACACCGTTTAAAGCACCATGAAGGGAATGATTGAGAGGAAAGCCACGTCTTTACCAGTAATAAGAAGCTGAATCTGAACAAAAGTTCAGCGCATTGTAGTGCACATTTATTCAATGACATGTACACAAAACAGTATATATTTGATCACTTATTTTTTGACATTTTAGGGGAAACTGAGCTTCCCTTGCAGTCTTACAGCAATCGCTTCTGTATCACACCATATATTGATTAGTATTTGGGACCCTTCGGTCTAAGAGACTAGCATCAAACCACCACTGACTTGAAGCTTCCTTTGCCGTCATCCTCCCGCACCTCCAGAGATACTGTGAAAGTGAAAATATCGCTGTCAGGGGACTGAGGCAGGGACAATTCACGGCCATCTGTAGCAGCCTTAGATGAACGCTTGAAGGCCGTGGAGAAGCTGTAGAGAATTCGGCTCACCTGTTTAAAGCAGAAGAATCAGAGGTTATGAGATATGTCCTATTCCTTTCTGCACGACTTTTCAATATTTAATTTCATTGTCTTTCCTACTTATTAACAGAAATTATTACAGCACTAAATATGGTTTTCAAATGAACTGGTTCAAACTACAAGACTAAAGCTCATCAGGTATAATCACACACTGACTGATTTGAACAGACAGACACTCACAGCCTCTTTTATATGACAGGAGAAAACATGAATCTGGAAGTCCTCTGAGCTGCGGTAGCTTTCAGTGAAGGAGAAGCAATCACTTTCTAATGAACTCTCCTTCCCTCGGGCACAAAAGAGCACTTTATAAATGGGGAAGGAGGCGATCTCAGTACCAGAGGCCTGGTCAACAATCCTGGACACACACACACACACACACACACACACACACACACACACACACACACACACACACACACACACACACACACACACACACACACACACACACACACACACACACACACACACACACACACACACACACACACACACACACACACACACACACACACACACACACACACACACACACACACACACACACGGTTAACTTTAATATTTTAACTGATATATATTGTCCCTGTCCAAAGAATAACATGTATCTACAAAATAATAACTTAAAAAGGACAACAACTTTAACCAGAAGTAAACACACAAATGTGAATGACAGCTGCTATGTTCAAATTATACAGTAAACAAAAAACAGCACTGCTACTGTTTACTTTAGAAGGTAGATAATTTTTATGCAGAAATATTAAATATATCTCTCTCACACACAGCTGTAAGAATTTCTGCACTTTTAACCCACACATTTATGAAAGATGGAATATGAGAGCGTTATATTGTCTGAGCTGTACATTGCAATTTTCTCAATTAAATCTTGGTCTTAGCATTGTTGTTGGTGGTGTTAACTCTCTCCCTGAAACTTTAACTCAGCAAATTAAGATATTCTACTTCAAATATCTCACAAACTACTCAGAAATGTTATAATAATGTAAAATGAACTGTTTCCTCTAACCAGTTCTATTACAGACAATAGTCCATCTCTTGCTCTTTGCTCCCATTTACCCTTTTCTTCAATGGTCAGGACATACACAGGACCACCACAGAGCAGGTGGATCATCATCTCCGCTTCAGTGACACTGACATGATGGATGTTGGACTGCTGCTCAGGTTTTTAAACTCTGTACACTCACTGTCCTCTCTGTTAGACACACCTAGCCCATTGATCCACCTTGTAGAGGTAAAGTCAGAGACAGCAGCTAATCTGTTTGTTGGTCATCCTCTAGTCCTTCACCAGTGGACACAAGATGCTACCCACAGGACGCTGTTTGTTGGTTATTTTTGGTTGGTGGACTTTCAGTCCAGCAGTGATACTGAGGGGTTTAAAAACTCTTATCAGTGCAACACACAATACCACAACACCATCATGTCAGTGTCACTGCAGCGCTGAGAATGGTCCACCATCCAAGTCATACCTGCTCTGTGGTGGTCCTGACCATTGAGGAACAGGGTGGTAGGAGGCTAACAATTTATGCAGAGCAAAAGATAGACGTTTTAGAAATATTCACCCCACTGTTATCACAGGCATATCACTGAAAACACAGAATGTACAATCCCCATAGAAAAGTACTGCAAAAAGAATGGGATACTCTAGAGCAGCTGCACACAACAATAAGGTCACGCTGCATAACGGCAAGCATCAGACAGACTGATATAAAGCCTCCCATTACTTGGCTGTGGAAAAGTGTAACAGCATTATCTGAAGAGATGAAACCTCAATTGTTTATGTGGCTGAATGCAATTAAATCCTCAGCTAGAATGGTGGAGGCTGTTACTACCGCAAAGAAGTAAATATCTGGCAAATGTGCATTTAATGTTCTTTTTTTCCCCCCTGAATACACTTCTCTACTAGATACATATAGTACAAGGCTATTCATAGATTTGTTTGGCTTTAAAAAATAAGAGGATTTAAAAGAAATTAACATGATTAAGTTCACTTGATGGGATTTTAAAACAGATTATATGCAGCTTCTCTTACAACATACAATATATTTAACAACAGATGGCATTGAGAAGCCATATTCTCATTCTAATTTCCAATGTGTTTTGTGTTCTCTCATCTATTTTTACTGCAACAGCTTTCAAACCCTAGTAGTGCTCACTTCCTGAGGAAAATAAATAAAAAGACTCAGCATAGTCCTGTGAAGATCACCCCCTGGAAGTCAAATGATATTTTAATTTGAGTCAAGTGACCAAGCCTAGCAATGAGACCATGACTGAAAAGGCGGCACTGGGACATTGGCACTGAACACTAAACAGGGAGTGGAAATATGAACCTTGAGAAAAGTTAGTGATGAAATGTCACAGAACAATCTGAAAACAGCAACAGCAGCAAAACGCATATAATAGTTTGAAAATTTATTTATTTTGAGCCTGCAGGGAAGCTAGTTACCAGAGAACGTTTTACAAATTTCTCAAGATTAAGTGTGTAAATTACCTAACACAGCCATCGGGACCGTTGGGTACATGGAGAGTGATGGGAATTGGGCTGGGGCTTTCAGCACGCAGAGTAGTCATGGCCTTCTGGGCCTCACCCTCGCTGCGTGGAGCCTTCACCCAGGTACAGCCCAGATAAGACAGTTTACTGAACTGCACACTGTCCTCCTCAGGAATGAGTGGACTGCCCACTGTCCCGGCTGAACCTTCTGAAAAGGAGTCACATGTACCAAATTAGTTTTGAGTTTTTTTATACTATACACATACAATGAAATGCTACTTTTAAACCTCTACTGACTGTAAAATAGCTACTTCGCTATCAGGTTGATCAATTTTAGTCATTACACTTAGGGCTTTGTTTAAGAGGAAGTTCCAGAAAGGGACATAGGAATTGAGCATAACCTTTAATCATTCATCACTTTTAAAAGCAACAACAGGAACCAGTGACAATAGGAAGAGGGCCAGCAGGCATTTTTTGACACTTCCTCTACAATAAAAAAAACGGAGTACATTTGAACCTCTGAATTACTGGTGCAGTGATCAGCTGTTAACAATGACAATTGAGGAAGAATTTGATTGAAAACAATAATGCTCTGACAAGCTCATACACATACAAAAAAATGGCTACGGTCAAAACAGCATAACTGTTCATTTACTCAATGCTTCATAGCCTTATCAATTACAGTAATTGTTAGGTGCAACCGTAGCCATAAGAGAGGCTTCATTTATTTTCTTTCCGAAAGATGTGGGAAACTTTAGCAAAACATACCATTAGGTGTTACATTCAACACCAGGCTTGGAGGTCTTTTCTGCTGCCCAGGTGCTTTGGGTGCTCCTGAACCTTCTGAGTTCTCCCTGGATTTTTCTAGCATCCCTTTTCCCTCTTCTCTCCCCAACTCATCCTCCAGGACCTCCTCCATTGCCCTCTCCAGCTGCTCACTTCCATTCCAGGACATCTGAGCAATTAACACACACTGTCAAAAATACTGCTAAGACAACATTTCAGAAAACACTGACGCAGGTAAAGATACGGATTGTTTTAGTTGTGTTTGAGGGTACGTTTTTTAACACTTTCAAGGATTCAGAAGTAGAAAATGTATAATAAGGTCTGTATACGCTACTCAGTTACGCTAAATATAATCTAACTACACCAAATTAATTAAATACCAAATGTGTGGATCATGTGTGAAAGGTGTGCTAGGAATAACAAAATTCACAAAATAGACTGCAGCTAATCTAATCTAATACAATTCGTTGCTATATGAATTTGAATAAGGTTAAAAACACTTAAAAGTAATTAAGAAACAGATATGGTTAAAAACAGCCTACTCGATTTTGAACAGAAAATAATTTATATTTATTTAAATTTCATAAATATACTCTCAGCACACAGTACAAAAGATTAGAACAGTTAAAGGCAATGTCGCCGATTCTGGGGAACTGCTTCTCTGTGTGGTTTGTATGCAGTCAGACGGGCCATGTCTTAAGGTGGAAGGGTATGTATAAAAAATATTTTGTTTGTATGTGGCTGAAGGTTATCCACAAAATACATGTGTAACTCAAATTGTTAAGTTTTGTAGTATTTTCGGTCTGTGTTTACTATAGGCAGTTAGCTCGCTCTCAAATTTATAGCTAGTTCCATATTATATTCTGAAACTGCAAAACTAAGTCAATATTACCCAACTATGGAGCAGAAACAGGGCAATATACTCATCTTGGTTCATGACTAGAGAGCAGAAAATGATGGGGAATCATCTTTAGAATGTTTTTAAAAATTGTTTTTTGATTAAAAGGGCTTACTTGCATTAGCTGGCTTCTGCTATAATATTGTTGCAAAGATCAAGAAATAGGTCAGGAGGCAAAGAGGGCATGTGTGAGCAGGTACCTTAAGTCTGGGCCGGCCTTCTGAGCTGGACGGAGATCCTTCAGCTCCAGGCTGCACCAGCACAAACTCCTCACTTGTGACTGTGGACACTGATTCAGTGGAGCCGCTCACTTTATCCAGAGATGAGCGGTCATCCATGATAACCAGGGACAGCCTCCTGGCCCACCTTTGCTGCAAACTGCGCAATATACACAGGTGAGCCATATTATTACGACTACCTCCTAGTTTCTACATTTCTACATCACTTTCCATTCTCCACTGACAGTAAAATGGCATTCTGCATTTCTACGATTACAGAACGTAGTCTGCTACAGTTGCTCTGCCCTTCCATCCTGTTCTTCAGTGGTCACAATCCCCACAGGACCACAAGAGAGAAGGCACAATTCTTTTTATTGTGGATCATTCTCAGCTCTGTAGTAACATGGTGTTGATACATCAGTGTGTGTTGCATTGGTAGAAGTTGGTACAGTACACCTGGAGTTTTTAAAAAATGTACACAACAGTGTATCCACTAACCCTCCACTATTAGAGACACTTACCAGGTTGGTTCACCTTGTAAAATCAGACAAAGTAGTTAATCTACTCTTTGTCATACTCTTGTACTATATCAGTAGTCACTAGACCCTGCCCACAAGACACTGCTGGCAGGATATTTTTTGTTGGTGGTCTATTCTCAGTCCAGCAGTGATGCTGATGAGTTCAAATACTCCAGCATGACACGTCAGTGTCAGGGCAGTGTTTGAGAAAGATGCACCAGGCAAATACCTGCTCTGTGGTGGTCTTTACCTTTGAATAACAGGGTGAAAGAGGGGAAACAATGTATGCAAAGCAACAGCTGAACAACAGTCTATAACTGTAGAGCTACAAAGTGTTTGTGAATGGTCAATAGAGCTGAGAATATACAATGAGTGCAGATGCAAATGCATCACTGTCAGCTGTCAACAGAAGGAATATCAGATCTGAAGGTGTCTCTTAAAACAAGCCAATGAAAAATTAATTCATTAATTCATTGTCATTGCAAGGCAGGAACACACCCTGGAAGGGGCACCAGTCCTTTACAGGGCCACACACACGCAAAAATAATAAAAAAATGAATGAATAAAAATTCGCAAATTAATGAAATCAATGCCTTATACTTTGAAATTATAGTGTAAACAAATTATTATTATAGTGTCTAATTCACACTTTATTCTAACTTGAAATATTGAATATGGTACAGAAACTTGGCTGTCTAGTTCAAGATTTAAATTAACAATGTATTTATTATTTTATTTTTTATATATCATTTCATTTTTTAGAGCGGCTCAGTGGTGCAGCAGGTAGCGTCGCAGTCACACAGCTCCAGGGACCTGGAGGTTGTAGGTTCAAGTCCCGCTCCTGGTGACTGACTGTGAGGAGTTTCTTCACGTGGCATTTTTACGTATGGCGTAAAAATAGGTTCTAAAGTTGAGAACCATAAAACAGAATCCAAACAAATAAATGTCATTTTACAATTGAGAAATTAATATCTTAACATTAATATCAAACAGATTATAAAAACATATAAAAACAGGTTGGTAAACAAAATATTTCTGTATATAATAGACTATTTTGAGTTTAATATTCTTGAAGAATCTGTTTTCGCTTTCATTCCCCCTTTTCTCAGTTGCGCGTCCCTCAGTCTCGCTTTTGCCTCCAGAAGTTTCTTGCTTTTGGTTTTGAAGAGGGGGGCAGGATCTGGACAGTCATTGGCTGCTGAAGTGAAGCCCCGCCCACCCAGCCAATTCTGCACACCCTGCTACATCAGCGAGAGTACGACAATCTTATCCGGATTGGAAAATGACCGACCAGCAAACACAGATAAGACGTATCAACTAATTTTAACGATTATCTCTTTTAGTAATGCATAGTTCGTCAAAGAAGCTTAGAGTCATTTTCTAATCAGGGTTAGGATGTGCAGAATGGGCTGGGTGGGTGAGGCTTAACTTCAGCAGCCAATGAGTGTCTAGATCCCACCCGCCTTGTCAAAAGTCAAAAGCGAAAAACTTCTGGAGGCGAAAGCGAGACTGAGACAAGCGCAAATGAGAAAAAGCGGAATGAAAGCAAAAATGGATTCTTCAAATATACTGACCTCAAAATAGTCTATTATATTGTTTTTTTGGTTCTCAGAACTTTAGAACCTATTTTGACGCCATAGCGTGGGTTTCCTTCCATGGTCCCAAAACACATGGTGTTTTGGGACTCAAAAAGTCTCCATATGTGCGAGTGTGTGAGTGAATGTGTACATGTGTGTCGTCCTGTGACTAAGTAATTATAGCTAGAGTTTTCAAAGTTTTGATTGGTAGTGCTGAACATGTAATTAGCTACATTATTAAAATTCCATTTAATTAATAGTGAAATACTTAAAGTAATATTTAATTTTGCAATTCTCCACACTTCTACAAAGCATTATTTGTTTCAGTCACAATTTCTGAAACAAGCTGCAACTACACATAACAGCTTTAAGAGCTATGAACCATAATATCACAACTAATCACTCAATAATCTTTTTTTTTTATTCCCCAAAAAGACAAGGTGGACTTGTTCACAGACACTATATTACGTGAAGGCTTGGCACTTGCACATCTCCTGGCAGTAAATATTCAGATGCCCAGCACATTAAGAACAAATGCTTTTTCATACAAAAAGTAAAACGTAAAAAACATAACTAAAAATAAAAATAATTTAAACAGCACAAAGAAGCTGATATCAATAACACAACACCAACATTATTATTTTCTCCCTCTTTTCTCACAAATGTACACTATCCCATGCCAAAAGGTGTGTCTGTATGTGGTGTTCTACTACTATAATTTAAGGGAACATGTGTGGCAAAACTTTGTGAAGACTATTCAGAGACAGTGAGACTGCAAAATCAGGATTAGGGAAAATGCTTATTTAACAACACTTTTCACTGGCAGTTTACCCACAGTGTAAATGTAACAATTTCTTGAGTCTGACATCAGCAGGTCATGAATAAATAGCTCCACAAACACACTCTTTCAGATCTGAATGTCTGTTCCCCACAGAGACACGCTGTCATGTGCTCTCATCACACTCGGTCAATTACTGCCATTGAAAATGACCCAAGATAAAGCTGCAGATAAAGATACATCTCCACAAAACTTGAATTGTGTTTTAAAGAAAAGTTGTAAATTATGCAGTTTCAAAATAGAACTTCAAATGAATATGATCCAGGATCCATTTTTGACCCTTATGTTTATAGGTGCCCTTGAGGATGACACTAAAAAAAAAAAAAAAGGGGGGGGGGAGCAGGTTGGAGAGAGGAGAGAGAAGTAAAGGGGGGAGAGAAGGAATATATATATTTAAAACAAACAAACAAAAAAAAGTACCACCTTTAGATATTTACAAAATTCAATATGAATTAATTTAAATAAAAATGTTATATTTTGATAAGGAAAAAAGGAATGACTAAAATGACCCTTGCATTAATATTATTGTTTCCATTTGCAGTTTACTTGAGCACTCAGCAGTATAAACTGTCATCCCAAGCTACCACTCTATTCCTCAATGCAAACAAATTTCCTTTCTCTCTCTGCAATTATTGGACTGAAATGGGTGGTTTAACACGGCTAGGGCAACAGTTTCAGAGAGTTCACTAACATAAAATAACAAAGAGATAAGCATGTTTTGTGAACCCATGTGACTTTATCAAGTTATGAGACTAAAACAAAAATGAAAGTACTCACAGTCAGGGGCTTTTTAACTGACTAGAGCTTTCAATTCAAACTAAAAAGAGAAAACATTTCCTGGTCTGCTCTATCTGTGAACAAAAAATGCAGAGGTTTCCAGGTATAAGTAATAATTTCAATAATAATATAAAAGTGACCTAAAGCTTGATAGAAAACAGTGAAGCAATCAGATTTGAAAACAGACCTAACCAATGGTATTCTGCAACAAAAACAACAATTATAACAATAAATTGTTACATACTACATACTAAGCTTAAATTATTGCCATTCACATGTTGCATAAGTTTGAATGCTACAGACCAATGAAAATATATATTTATTTTATATTTACTGCTCAATTCAAAAATATAAATTAAGATCCCAGCCCTCAAAATAAACGCATAACTGATTTCACAATGAGCAATTTTTCTTATACTTGTTTTAAGAGCGAAATATGTCCATAACTCCAACATGTTGCTTATATCAGTTAAAATGTTACTCAGATATTAATATTATATTTTGTGCCAGTATTATCAAATTATCATTTAAATCCTTGAATTGTGACATTTCAACATGAACTATTTTTAAAGGCTTTGCCAGACATGCTCTGGTGTATTTCACCCACTAATATTGAATCACACACTGTACTGTGACAAGGAAGAGTACACAAGTTGTCTCAATACAAAGCTTCTCCCATTAAATTCACTTGAGCCTGCCACAGACACAATAGGATTGCCTCACACAGAATGCTGGTTAAGGAGGAACAGGCTCTGCAGAGATTAGGCCCCATGCACTTTTCTCCATTGAGCACACCCTCAGCAAAACAGGAACAATGTTTCAAATCAAATCAGTTTTACCTCAAAGAAATAAGCAAATACCATCAACCACGCTGAATTCCTATAAGCACTAGACATGTCCAGAAAGAGACAGTGTGTGTGTAGACTACTATAAAGACTGTGATATTGTCTCAAATACATGAAGTTTACCTTTATCCTGTGTTCCTTATGTTTATCACAGATTTCTGAGGTGCTGCTAATTGAATTATAGCATTTTTTGGATAAACTACAGACTAGAAAAGCGCAAAAACTGAGAGAAAAATATAATCTCTTTTGTAATAATCTGACATGTCAGTGTCATTCAGCAATGTGATGAACAGAGGAACTTCGAATTTACATCAAATAATTTTTTTTACATTAATTAACATTACAAATTAGCATATTTATTGCGAATTTATGTTTCTACAAAAGATAAAAGAAAGAGAGACAAAATTCCCACTCTCAATGTATATCATGAAAAATGTTCAAGAAAGTGATCTTTAAAATCTGTCCAATGTTTTATGTATGATTTTTTTGTAAAACCTAAGATTCTGGAACTTAAATTACATAAATAAAAGGTGCACTATCATTTAAGTGAAGATGCAACTATTAAATTATAGACAAAACTGACACATCATCACTCAACACAATTAGCCCGATGACAGGGCAGAGAAAACCATTCCTGTATTTCAAAGTAAAGGGCCCCTAAAACGTCTTGGGAAGTTTAAGGATGTGGCTACATTCATACACTGTGTCCAAAGCTGACTAGTATCTGGGACATAAAATGCAAATCAGTAAATTAAAGCTTAGCTGAAAATAGGCTGACAGTTGGTAAAATGCTAAATGTTTCCTGTACTTTCGTTTGTGAATATGGTGTTTCACGTTGGTGTACTGTGGAATTGTAAACAAAAACAAACAATTAATGAACACTTCTTTGAAAAAAGCCTCCCTGATTCTTCATACAACAATCAAGGGGCTCGCTTAAAAAGAGGGTACCAGTAAACAGAGCTTGTTTATTTTGCGTATGTACTTCGAAAAGTATTATCCTGTAAGACACAGGTTATGCTTTAGTTGTTCTAGGTGGAGGGTTGCTCTATATTTGTTTCATGTCTGCATGGTCTTTAATGCCACCACACAGAAACAATAGCACTTTGAAAACCGGAGACCAATTTAAACACGTAATAAAATAAAAATGAAATAAAACACTAACAACTGATTTTTGTACTTTAGTGCTGCTGCATCTGAGTAGGTAACTTTCTAAAGTGAAATCATAAAGTAACACAGGAAATGTGAGGAAACTGCGGCTACCTTCTTATTCAAATGTTCCCTTCCACCTTAAACGCCGGCGTGTCACAGCTGCACAATTTAACGTACAAAAGAAAATTCCAATAAAATGCTGGCTAGTGAAAACCTGAGCTTTGCTAATGTTCCCGAATAAGCTAAGCTAGCAAGTTTGTTAGCAACATCAGCGGGCAGAACGGGTAACTCGGCTACTAGGCTAATCAGCTAGCGGCTAACTGGCTCAACAATAAACTATTATTGAGATTCTGGAGAATATAACAACGCACACTACACACAAAATATTCAAGTGACACACAAAGGGGTCTCGCAAACCCTGACCGTTTAGGTCAGGTGATGTCAAATAGCACAAGATCTGTTAGTGAGCGTGTAAAGAGAAGCAGAACTTACTTGGTCTTGGTACCGGAGTTACGATTCAGTGCTGGCCAGGGTTCAGTGACCGTCCGCGGGGACTCAGTGGGTTTGACTCCGTCAGAAAACCCTCGCTTTAATGACTCATAAACGAATCGGCTCACTTGAATCATCTCTTGTCGACCATTTCTCTGAACCTAAGAATTCCAATTGAATTAAGTTTTATAAAGATGCGCTGATTAAAAAATACATATACATCTATCAGATACAACATTAAAGTGATCTCATTATTTCTAAATTCACTGTCCATTTTATCAGGTCCAATTAACGTATAAGTGAACTTTGTAGTTCTAAGTAGTCTATCTGTTTTTCTGCCTACTTTGTTAGCCCCTACCCTTTCACCCTGTTCTTCAATGGTCTACCCTCATAAATCCACAGCAATGCATGTATTTCCATGGTGGTCCATTCTCAGGAATGTAGCTGACTTTAACATACCCGTTGTGTGGTGGTCCTGAACACAAAGCAACAGGTGGACTACAGTCTGTAATTGTACTACTATGCAGTGAACTCATAAGGTAAATGGAACTGATATAACATAGATAATAAGTGTTGAAAAATCTGGGATGCTGTGCCAAATAAGTAAAAGCAGAGCAAATGCATTATGTGCAAATGATTTATTGAAATCAGTACAAAGACAACATTTCAAATGTTATTGTTTTAAGAAAAATATATGCCCATGTTGAATTTGATGCCAGCAACATATTTTAAAAACATATTTTGAAATTAGCATCAAATTCAAAACGGGCATATATTGTCTAACTTTTCCTTTAATGGATGGAGTGCAAACGAGTTTCTCTGGGATATACATCACTAAATTTAATCTGCTACTTCTGGTATGTGCTGTGTGTCCCACAACTAAGACTATAATTATAGACATTAGGAGGGAAAAAACTGGCTCAGCTGATCGCTGTCCGCGAAATAAAACTGACAGAGCTCGAATGAATCGATTCGGTAAAATGAATCAAATAGCGTCCGCAGAATCAAGTGGCGCCAAAGCCACGGTCCATGACATGACGCTTAATTTCCAAAGCCTCTAAAATTGATTTCATTGGTCAATACCTTTCCGTCCGCACTGTCCAGAGCGCTGATTGGCAGTTAGTTACACCATGTGCTGCAGAGCTTTATTTGTAATAATACATTTGTCTTTAAAATGACAAAAACGTACTTTACCAGTAAGTTAAAAGCTGCACAAATATATGACTTTTGAATGTTTTTTTTTTAATTTGTGGAAAAGTGTTAAAATACAATATTTTGGAAAAAAAAGTGACTTGTTCCCACTTGTTCTAATAAACATGAACATTAAAATAGGTAAAAAAAACTAAATAATAAATAATAAAAATATAATAATAAATAAATAGAATAAACAAAATAAATAAATAGAAAAAAATAATAAATGTATGGACATAATCATTTTAATGAAATTATTATAATGATATGAAAAACAATATCAATATATACACGTGTACACACACACACACACACACATATATATGATAAAATGTGCCTAGTGAGAGGGGAGTACTACGGGATTGGGAGACTCTTCAGTTTCTCAGAATACAATATTACAGGACCCCATGTTTTATAATAAAATTTCCCAGATGCTTTTTGTATGAAAACTTAATCTTCTCCAGTTTAAGGAAAAGCATAAGGTCACATAGTCATTTAGAAGCTATGTGTGTGTGTGTGTCTTCAGTTAAGAAGTATCCTTCTTCTAGCAAGAAGTGAAGCAAAGGCAATAGCTTCTTTAATCCTATTGGGAGTTTAGATGTTAAAATGAATCCAAATATAGAAAATTCAAAATTTGGAACTATTTTAATTGACATGCCTCTGATAGGTCATTTATAAATGAAAGCCAAAAATTGATAAAGCTGGGCAGGACCAAAACATATGGGTAAGATCTGCTTCAGCAGTATGACAACAATCACAAAACACATCAACCCCTTTGTAAATTTGCCAATTTAGTCTTATAGTAACGGATACGATGAAGAACTTTAAACTGGATGAGACCAAGTCTAGCACAAGATGATGATCATTTTTAAAGCAGATTCCCAAGTTGTGTCTGGTATTTCTACCTCTGCTCTTGAGGTAGAAATACCAGAAGAGCAGAATCAGAATCACTAAATCAGAATCACACACAAAAAATTATAAAAATCTTTCTCAAGTCTTGCTTAATTATTCTGAACATATTTAACACACCAAATTATAAGCAATGTACTGTAGGTACAAATTAAAGACCCCAAGAGAAATGAAGTATGAAGCCTCTGAGCTTTGTGCTGTGGAGCAGTGGCCCTGCATTGTGTCATGTGATGGAGCCACTCAATGTCGTACCTTTGAGATAAATAAAAGTGGATTTTTCTGATCCAAAACTTCATCCAACATCAGTTCCAAACCTCACTTATGTTCTTGTGGCTAAATGCAGGTGTCCTCAAAGTTCTGGCCATGTAGTGAATAAAAAAAAACATTTTAAAATATAGACAAAGTGATTTGCTTATTTACTTGCTTTACGTGAATAAGATTTTTCGTTAAAAATGATTGCAGCTGCCATCAGTGCAAAATGGCATTCAGTAAATTGCAATATAAGTGGTTCTATTAAGAGGGCTTCTGGCACTACTTCAAAGAATATCCAATCATTTTACTCAAAATCTACTTCTGATTTATTTACGTCCACATGCATTGCTAAAACTTCTTTTTGCAGGAGGTCCAGTATCATGTATTGCAATGCACAGATAGCACTAGCTGGAACCATCTCTCTAATACATTCCATACTATAAACGTCAGACATTTTTCAGGACAGACTGATGGTGTGAGAGGCATCCTAAAGATAATAGTGAAAACTAAGGAAATGAGAGCAACGGATTGGTCAAAAAGTCATATTCTACAGACACTATACAATTCACACAATACAGGACTCACAGAGGCTTAGACCATAATGTCATAAGCTGAATAAGGTGTGATAGTTCAGGGAAAACACAATTCCTATTTCCAACCATTCATTTAATTTCCAATTAAAATGATCACGTTGTACAAGTGAAAAAGCAAAAAATAACAACATATATTTAACCAAAATTACACAGATGCCTCAACAACTAAATATAGCATACAGTATTTCAGTAATGAGTGTTTTTTTTTTTTTTTTACAGCCTGTAATCTTCTTGGGAGCCCTGCTTTTACTTTTTCAACCAGATCTGCAAGGATGTTTTTCCACATCTCAAAGCTTGTTACAGTTTATGTTTCTCACAGTCAGAGAAATGTAATCACAATCACATTCAGTGAAACTTAGGCTCTGGACTGGCCAGTCCATGGTTTTGAGAACACCAGCAGCTTCTTTGTTTCATTTGCAAATTTTCTATTTTGGCCATTATCTTTTCTAACTACCAACTTACTTATACAAAGCTATTAATCTTTTCAGACCCATAGTGCTGAGATGTTTTCTTACAAGGGAAGGATTGAGAGAAAAACAGGAGGATTTTTTCAAATTCAAAGAAAGAGTGGAGCTCAAGTCACCTCTTGGATAGTTCCAATTTTTCTTTGTAGCTTTGAATTTTATTGAATCCACTTTTGGAAATACAAGATTTTGATTTATTCTTCTTTGACTTTGTCCCCCTTTTGTGCAAGGGTTATCTTATTTCTCTTGAGAAAGTGGTGCATAATGGCGCATTTGAGAGGAAATAAAAATAAATATAGCGTCACAGAAGTTTGCATAGTATTGTAGGTGTAGTGGTTGTTCAACTTAATAGTAAATACAATTTGACAGTGTAATTGCATCTCAATTTATAATGTGTTATAAGGCTAGAAACAACACGTCACCTAAATAAATGTTCATTATAATTATGATATTTATTTAATTTTTTGCGTTGCTCTTTTTAGTCCACTGCAAAACATTTGCTTTCATTCTAAACTTGAAAAACTGTACACTAAAATAATTCTCGTCATGATAAACCTGTTTAAATGCATTGCCATTTTCAGTACACATTTTATAACTGATTGTGAAATAAAACACAAAAGAAAGGAAAAAAAAGAAAAAATAATGTGCTGTAATTTTCACACATTAACAAAGTACCACATTTACCAAGTGTAATTTAACTTTAAACATGTTCTATAACAATGACAGGGTATTTATATTAGGTGTATTTGTTCAGATTTCTTAGTTTTACAAGCTGAACATTTTTGGCTGAATTAAATAGCAGTGGGCTGGCTTGCAAACAAACACAAACAAATATATTCAAATGCATTCGTCTTACATCACTGTACGTAAAGGGGTTAAGACGAGTGATTTTACCCATCAGTGTAAGGGACAAAATAGAAACAGCTCTGCTGGGTGCTCAAAATTCCATTCACATTCAAATTACACAGTATTTCTCTCCATTCTGTCCATTTCCATTTATAGCAACCTAAAAGCTTGAATAACAGCAAACCACACAGCAGTAAATGAATCAGTATAAGCAGCCAAAGTTACTCCACCTATTTCAGAGTATGCTGTATTTTCTGCTGAAACTTCTTTGGCTACACAAAATCATTTACATATACAACGTCTTTCATGAAGAGTGACACTTTTGTTATTTAAAGGTGTATAAAACATTAGATGTGAATAAACATTAAATCTACAATTAGGGCTTTCAGAACTTTTCGTCTAAACTCAGGGCTCAATATGGATGAGGCAAATGCCTCCTATTATAAATAATAATATTAATCAGTAGGTGTATAGTGTATACCAAATATAAATGAAAGAGAAAATAGATTTAGAAATAGCAGATTATGCCATTAGAAAATTCCAAACAACCAATTCAACAAACTCTGGGAATCTCGTGTGATAAAAAATAACTGTAAAACATTTTAAGGGTTAAGAAAAGCACAGAATTTGGATGATAATAATTTAGTCACTGTTTTTTGACTTTTTCTTTCATTAGCATGTGTCATTCAGTGCTCAAACATCTACAGAAAAAGCTCTTAGACAGTCAAGGTCTTGGCATGTTGTGTCTCTAAAGATGAGTTTGCCATTTGCTAAAAAGTAGAGAGTGGCTTTTCTCAATGTTGGAGCACATAGACCTTGCATAGAGAAAGTTCTGGATATCTAGTCCTTTGTAGTTATTCATTAGAAGTAATGTCCTTGATTGTTCTTGTCTTTTAGTTCACACTTTATTCTTTAAAAACTGATATTAATAGTGAAGAAAGACTTGTTTTTAACTTGTATGGTATGTAGAAAATTCCATCAGCAGCAAATGAGACGTCACGTTGGATAGCCCTCATTCTTTGAAGACAAGGAGTTCACATTTAAAGATATCTGAGAACCATTCTAAAGAGAACCAACTTGGACTTAAGGGTTGGGCTTTATCCCTGGGAGTCTTGTCCCAAACATGAGCCAAGTAAATTACTCTGTGGTTCCTGACAGACCAAAACATGTATCAGCTGTCACTGAATGTCCATGGTTAACAGTTGAGTTTCAGACATTTTTAACAGTAGTTGGCCCATCTCAGTGCTGGTTTGGATTTGACACAGTTTCCTGATTGGCTTTTCATGTTAGCGAAAGGTTGCACAGTAACACAAAAGTTGAGTAACACAAGCAAGGCGAACAAACTAGCTAGGCTAACCTGAACATAAATGTCCATACTAGGCTAGGCTACTTTGCTTGTCTTTCTGCAAAAGGGGGTCTTTTCCTCTTTTTAATTACACTTACAGAATACTGTCACCTGCTGGTATAGGGAGCTGCCAGCTGTAAAGTTTGTAATGTATTCAAGAGTAACTTTGTACAGTGAATATTAAGTCAATGATAGGTAAGAGGCCCAAATAAATAACAGTGGTGCTCAGAGACTTCAGCTACAGCAAACATGTAACTCTATCAATTTGCATTTGTTTACATCCAACAGGAACCAAACAGCAGTGTGGCATTCATGGATATCATATGGAATCTTCCTGGTCTGCAAATACCACAGTGCCCTCTGTATTACAGTGGTCAGGCCTAGAAACAACGCCTCATCTAGCCTGTAGCTTGTCAGCCTCTGGTCAGACGTCAGTGCTGATGGCGCGTGTGTTGGAGTAAAACTCTGGCAGGGTATGGGAGCTCAGCGAGGTGCTGTGTGTGGAGGGCAGTGCGAAGGACAGAGACGGACTCTCGTGCTGACCGGGCATGTATCCGATGCGCTCGGCTCCGTTGCGGGTCTCGTCCGTGGTGCGGATGTAGTAGGATGAGCTGTAGGGCGAGCAGGTGGGGCAAAAGCTGCGAGCCGAAAGGGACAGTGGTGCCACGCTGGCCCCGTCCAGCCTGGGAGGGCTGCAGGAGTCACAGGCCAACTGAGCCTGAGAACAGGAGGCGGAGTCTGGATCAGACCCATTCTTCTTACAGCAGTAATACTGAGATAGAGAGCAGAGATTCAGAAGAAACTAAGCAAAGTTAAAGAATCAAAACTTAGATATAGAAACCATACAAATGTTAAAGTGGACATAAAAATATACAAAAACAGAATATAAGCCCCCTACCAAACAAAAAATTTAAACCTTAACTAATAGAAATGATGGTGCTCGTCCCCTGCATGGTACAAACTCGGCTTGTCTTGGCTTATATATTTGGTTTTACGCTAGTCAAATCTGGTACCTGTAGATGGAACCTGTACTTTTTTTAGTCCTTGCTAGCAGTTCAAAGCTAGTAGGGACTAAATGTGACATATAAACCTTGTAGAGCACCGATTGGCCAAAGAAACTTGTCAGTAACAACAAAATGCAGACATCCATTACAAACTCTGTAAAATATCCAAGCTAGAAATCTTATTTGTTACCGCCAAATGTTATCCCATTTGTTGTAGTTTGCAAAGCCCGCTGGTGATTTGTGACAGCACCAGCTACATTTTGCAGGAAAAGCGACCAGGGACAAGTAACTGAAAAGTGTGTCAAATCGTGCCAAGTCAGGTCGAGTAGGTACCGTGCAATGGAAAAGCACCATTAGTTTGTTTGGAAGACATTATAATCTAACTCAGGAGTTTTATGACCATTAAACAGAGGGAATGATTAAACCTTTAAGAAACATATGTTAGTAATACAGAGGTTGTGAAAAAAGCACAAACTGTTGAAAGAAGTCTGCAATGCTATGCTTTCCCTCAGAACTCACCTGGAGCCGGCAGTAGCAGAGCACTACAATGATACACAGCAGTATCACCGTTGCAAGTATTCCTCCAGTAATAACCACAGTTCCCGCTGTCATTCGACCTGATCTCCATCAAACACTAGTAAGAAAAACACAAACAGAAGGCATACATTACTCATTCGTACATACATTATTAAGTTTGGAATCCCTTGTCTTAGAAAGAGATTAACAAAAACGTGGGCTATGTACAATAATAAATTAGTTATACAACATATAATATAATGTATACAAAATATAATGTATACAAAAACATACTGTATTATTAGAATATAATTATTGGAACTACACATCAATCATTGTTCATCATCTAAATATTTTGACTATTTTAATTAAACATCTGACACCTGTAAAGTTACATACTACAACATATTTTTAATTACAATCATACGCAAGATAAGATGTAAAATATCGTATGCCAATCCATTAGAGCTTCACATAGGACACACCCCACTCTCTTCCCACCAGCCGCCACACAATTTCTATTGTTCCAATCCTACAGCTACACCCTAAGTGTGCTGTGGCCGTTTATGAACTGATCAGCAACCAGATAACCCTTAACATCTACGGTTACTCATTGAGCCCATCACATGAGTACCCAAACCACCCACTGCATCACTAGCTCTTCACAGGGGTCATCAGGTAGGCACTTCCCCTCGTCAGTGTTTCACTGAAATAAGCCCACAACACCTCCAGAAGGCTCAACAGTGAAGTCTGGCATCCCAGACTCACACCCCTCCAAGCCAGCTTTACAGTCCTACCTCACCCTTTACCATCAACAACCATAAATCCACACTGGCCTCCCTGGTGACTAGAGCTGTACCTAGCCACACTGGCACCGTTAATGCATGCTCAGTGCCACCAGTTCCATGTGATCTTTACGTGCTACAACACCAACCACCACAACAGCACCTCTCCAGTGCATTTCCCAACTTGTCTGTGTTCTCCTTATCCACAACCACTGACTAGACCTTTCAGCTGTCTCTGATAACTCCTTCACAGCTGCCCTTATTTGAGAGGCAGTATTAACATGGAAAGGCATCGGCATCTTACGTTCGGGTGACGCTGGCACATGCCAGTGACATCGGCACCTTACGTACGGGTGACAGTGGCATCTATTTATTTTTTTTGGTGAAAGTGGCATATGCCAGTATTATCTTTTTTTTTTTTTTTTTTGGTGACCGTGGCATATGCCAGTGGCATCGATTTTTTATTTATTTTTTTGACAGTGGCATATGCCTCTGTTTTGCGCAAATGCCGATGACATTGACATCCGTTTTATGACACTGGCATATACTCCACTTCATTGTTGAACATCTGCCAGTAGACTAAGTTTAGCTAGCATTTGGATGTTTAAACTAGCTATATATTTAACTTCCCAGTAAACAAGGAGCGTCCCTGGACGTTCAAAATAGGTTTAAAAGTAGTATGTCCGTCAAACACATATTTTAAATGTCAATGGACGTCCAAAATCCATCTTAAGTTAGTTAAGTGGTGACCAATCGATAAAGTCAGTGGACATCCAAAACGCGTTTTATACAAGTAATTTATTTCGGGACCAATTAATAACGTCAATGGACGTCCAAAATATGTCTAATAGTTGTCTTTTCAATGTCTGTGTTTGGTTGTCTTTTCAACTTTCATTTTCACCCTTAAGAGAACGTTGATTAGACGGCAGTCATTACGTTATTTCAACGTTGAATCAACGGCTAATTGTTTACTGGGTAGCACACGTATGCTACTAGCATGTAAACGGACCAAACAAGTGACATGCTACAAACATAGTCATGTCACATGTCTTGGATGTTTAAACTAGCTATATATTTAACTAGCACATGTATGGTACTAGCATGTAAACGGACCAAACAAGTGACATGGCATCCCTTATACGCACACAGTCCACTGTCACTGTGTTCATGGACAAGTGAACTACAAGTTCTTCCCAGTTAGGGGTATACGACGCTCCTCAAACCCACCACTTTCAAGACATCGACATACCACAATGCTGCCAAGCAACATTACTACTGGACTACTAGATAAATTAAAATGTCTTTATGGCACGTGAAGCTCTAATAGCCTTGTACAACACTGCATGTCAGATTCTTGAAAGCTGACGTTTCAACCAAGACAATGTATGATGAAGGCTCATATGTGCTGACATCCAATTCTACTGACATATAATCCAGATTTCCCCTAAATATTTTTGTCAGTCTTATGCTATATATATAACACCATATATATATATATATATATATATATATATATATATATATATATATATATATATATATATATATATATATATATATATATATGTATGTATGTATGTATGGTGTTGTTTTTCATAGTTCTTTTAAATTATCAATACATGGAATTTGTCTGAGGCTATTTTAACATTTGTATAATATTGTACCATTAAGAACTGGAATCTATGAATCGGGAGTGGCATAAAACCCCATAGAAATGATCCTTACAATATGAAATGTGGTATTTTCTGTATAACATTACAACTTGGTATTAACTTGGCTTTATCTTGAGTTTTAATTTTAGGAGGGCAGCTGTGTCAGTAATATGCTGCAGAATACCATCATGTACGATTTTACCAACACCAGTATGTAATTAATATTATATATTAAAGTAGACTTGTTCGTCCAGTTCCCTTTTTCTCCTTTACAATAAAGCCCATGTGTTTATTTAATGACTTCTTTTTAAGTCTGTAACTTGTCCACAAAAACATGGCACTGTGAAAATATCTGACAGAAAAAAGAATTCAACATTATGTAATTACTACTGGACAGTTAGTTTAGCTGTACAAGTCATCAAAAGTCTACAAAAACAACAGATCATAAACAGCACATCATTTTTAAGTTTTTAATCTCAATAATAAGACAATCACACTGATCACAAAGGAACATTTTGACCATTAGTATTTCCTCAACATTTACCAAAATAAATATACCATTATTAACATAAAAATTCAGATTAGAAACAGACTGCTTACTATTGCTAGCATCTTTAAAAAAAAAAAAACAGAATACTTGAAATGTTTTTTAGAGATGTGGTCCTGTGTGCACTCATCACACTTTCTACAGAATGGACAAGTACTGTGAGCCTGGATGTCATGAAACAGACCATCAAGTGTTTTAAATGTGTGTCCTAAAAAGCAAAATAAATACATGATAGCATTAAGGTATCAATGTTAACATGTCAGAGACTTGCAGCACCAGAACGCAGGCTCACTAAACCTTATAGTATAGCCCTCTGCCACTTTTAATAGCATTCCTATACAGCATTCTATTGTATATTAGCAGTATAAAATGTATTTCCCATATATTACTGATAACCAGTGAACATGATACTATACGGCATTTAACATTACCTGTATAAAATAAAATAAATAATAATGGTAGCTGCACCACTATTTGTACTCATTTAATACGTAATAGTACAACACACCTACCATGCAATGTCCCCATATTGTTTTCTCATTCTTCTTGAGAAAGACATTAGGCCCCTATATATATATATATATATATATATATATATATATATATATATATATATATATTACTGCCTCTCATGTTATCGCACGGCAGTATTGTGGTATGTCGACGTCTTAAAAGTGGTGGGTTTGAGGAGCGTCGTATACCCCTAACTGTGAAGAACTTGTAGTTCACTTGTCCATGAACACAGTGACAGTGGACTGTGTGCGAATAAGGGATGCTATGTTTTTAGCATGTCACATGTTTGGTCCGTTTACATGCTAGTACCATACATGTGCTAGTTAAATATATAGCTAGTTTAAACATCCAAATGCTAGCTAAACTTAATCTACTGGCAGATGTTCAACAATGAAGTGGAGTATATGCCAGTGTCATAAAACGGATGTCAATGTCATCGGCATTTGCGCAAAACAGAGGCATATGCCACTGTCAAAAAAAATAAATAAATAAAAATAAAAAATCGATGCCATTGGCACATGCCACTGTCACCAAAAAAAAAACATAGATGCCACTGTCACCCGTACGTAAGGTGCCGATGTTACTCACTGAGAGTTGCAGAGAGTATAATTCACAAAACCTGCCCAGTTCCTACTTAAGTCCAGAAACTTATCCACCTTAACATGTATATCTTGCTAGCATACACTCATATACTGATGTTTGTCATTTATATCATCCATTTTTTTTAAACAGGCCCACTTCTACACTTGCAATGTAAAAGTTACTTTCACAATGATTTGAATGCCGGATATTTAAGTGTAGAAATATGACCAAGAAGCCAATTCTTGCAAACACAGGGAAATAAATATTCAGATATCTAATGGTAAATCAGAGGACTTCTTTGTTCAGTGTTTTCTTTATACTGAAGCATGACGATTACAACAGAAAGAAAAAAAAAAAAAAAAAAAAATACCACAAGAGGGCGATATATTACCAAACCAAAGACGTCTTTAATGTCTAACAAATGGCTTATGCAACATTTCAGTACACTGTAGAAGAGTTTTTCAAAAAAAATAAAAAATAAAAAATAACTACACCCAACTATATCAACAACTTTAGGAATTAAACTATGTATTATATAATACAATATAACATAATACATGGTAAATATTTAAATATTACTTTGTTCCGTCAATCCAAGAAGTGCACACAGTGATAATAAAAATAAAAATATCAGACTTTCTGATATCAGTATAACCACAAATATACAATGTGTTTCAGTATCAGTTCCTCACTGCCCAGAATGGACATGCAGTAATCCAATTTGTTGCTTCCTGTTTCTGGTGTGTCTCTACAGCAACAAAATCAAATCTGTCTGGCCAGAAGATTCAGTTACACAGCTCATATTCACTCAGGCCACAGCAAACTGAATGACAAACCTATATAATTCCAGTCAAATAATTATATCCTCATTACACCTCATAATATTGGTGGATGATAAAATATTCTCGCTTTGTACTACGATAATGGATGTGTTCCTGGGTTTTCTAAAAGCTTCTCAATAATATCCATACTGAAATTTAAGCACTCATTTAACTTCTGATGAAGAATCTGATACAAACCTCTTGCAACTAAAATGCCTCACTGTTAGTATGATTTATTTATTGTGTATTTATTATTTACTCTACACATTTCACAATGCTGTGTCTCTGCACATTAGGTAGTCCTGTATAATGGTGTTTAGTGGTTATGACTGATGTCATCTGATACCGGAAAATAATTGCTTGGTAAAGTTTTATTTTACCATACGGTCATAAAACATACATGTCATACCGCCAAGCACTACCTGATTTAAGTCATCGGACTTACCCTGGCATGAAATCTTACTGACTCAGTCAGCCTTGAGACTGATGGGTAAAAGGATACACATACAAACAGACAGACAGTTGGATCGGTAAGTGAGAAGGTGAATTAGATGGGAGAACGATGTCTCATGTTACTGAAATGATTAAATTCTGAAAAGGTATGATTTATTGTATACCTGGGATATATTATTAAAACTGGTAAACATCCTATCACTGAATCTAACTTTGAACCAATATGTTACTTTGTCAGTCAGGCACTAGATGGACGCACCACCTGATGGACAACAACAAGAATCATTATGAACTGATGAACTGGAACAGATGAGAGTTGCAGAGAATGAGAGAAAAACAGCATGAGAGAGAGCGAGAGAGAGAGTGAGTGAGAGAGAGAGGGAGAGAGAGAGAGAGAGAGAGTGATGCTGTCCTTTGTGAGTGGCTGTTGTTTCTATTCTATGAGTAGTGTAGAGAGCGTGCTGACAGAGGAAGTGTTGGGTCAAGCAGCTCGGCAGAATTGAATTTGACCAGGAGTGCAGATTTGATTAAGGAGCTGGCATGATGAAATGCAATCATGCAGCTGGATGAGCAAAATGAAGGCCCACAACAGACTGAGACAGAGAGAGAGGAGAGAGAGAGAGAGAGAGAGAGAGAGCGAAAGAGAATGGGAGAAAAAGAGAGACAGCTGCTCCTCTTATTCCATACTCATTCTCTCGTGCTGTGCAGGAAATAATTCATCGCTACTGATAAAAGAGGTCTGACAGGTTTTCAGAGCGAAGATTCAAAATTAAAATGTATAAAATATTCTCCCTCACTCCAAATCAAGGCAATCACGCAAGACGTTTGGAATCCAAGTTAAGTTCTTTAGAGCTACTAGGCTTAAGTGGCTAACGATACATGAGGCTCAGCGCAAACTCTATTCTAAATTATCAAACGCTCGGATCAAATGCTTTCTCTGACACATATCTATAAATGGCCTTGGGGCTAATATTGTGAGATTTTCAACATTTGGAGGTCTCTGGTTTTCTGCTGTGAGAAGAGAGAGAGGGGAAACCTGGCATGTCTGACTGAGCCACTTTGTTTTTTATGACACCGGTTTCCAAAGCACACAAAGACTAGAGAGGTAGCAAAAGTTAAGGAAATATCTGTGTTTGTTGATTACAACCATGAACATCACCTTTAAAATTTTAGAAGGTGATAGAAGAATTCTTTTAGAAGAATTTTATTTGGAATATTAGCTGCCACTATTTACTTGTGCTGTATTGGAAAGTGTACGGAAATTAAGACACCAGCATATTAAACAGAATCCTAGATGGTGCATGCCCTAAAAAGACCTACAGAAAATTGTTAAACAAACTTAGTGCTGCATATCTTGTCATCTAAGACAGTCACACACCATTATGCCAATACCAGCACAAGAGCTCAGTACTTGATAAGTGACAGAACAGAGCAACCGTAAGCTTTATGTCATCCTTCTCTTTCCCTCCCTCCTGAAGTCTGGCACATGGGACTAAGGGCGGAGAGTAGCTTGAAATTCTGCTCACACAGCAGCTCAGCGGACGGCTGGATGAGCCTCTCCTCACTGCAGAGCCTAGATTAGAGCAACAATGAAAATGCAAGAGTCTGGCACAGCTTTCAATCGCCTTTACTGCCTGAAGGGCTGCAGCGCTGATAAGAGTTCCTGCAGCTGAACACTGGCAAGTCTTCTGCATTAGGAAGCTCTCTCACTCCCCATCAGCCCAGGCAATTAACTACAGTACTATTGAACTAAGAGTACTGAGCCAGCTGGAATCGTTCAGGCCTTTGTGGAAGTCTTTCGTTAGGTAAAATTACTGGATTCAGCCCCCCTAAAGAGCATGTGTAGAATTCAGTTATTATTCTTAAATCTATTATATATTATTGAGTAACAGCTGTGAAATTTTTGACCATTTTTAGTTTATTATGCCATTTGAACACAGCAGCTGTCCTTCACAGTGTCAAAATTTCAAGAAGAATGAACCAATGAAATGCTCCAAAATCACTTGGAAATAAATCTTTTTACTTTGACTTCCACTATGATTAAAATATCATACTGCACCTCTTCTGCTCCATATTGGTGTCAATGTCTTGCAGTTTATGAAAAATATTTGCATGTGATAAGGTTCAGTATTCATCTGCATTAACTTGATGAATGTTATTTACATTTGCAAGGGTCATGTGAATATTCTTGACAAAACATCCACAGGAACTCAACAGGAACAAAATGAAATGCAGTACACAGTGACAATTTTATTTATTAAAATTAATAATGTAGCTTTTGCATTGTCACTATTCCAAAAACAAAGCAGTAGTCCTTACACTGCATTTATTCCAAATAAATGAAATATCAGTATATTACAACAGAGGCCTGTGAACTGGAATATTGCTTTTGTTGAGATTTGCATGATTATGTTTTAGCCTGGTCACAGTTATTACAAATAGTTAATAACGATAAATTAATTCATTCATTATCTGTAACCGCTTATCCAGTTCGGGGTCAGGATGGGTCCTGCCTGGAATCATTGGGCGCAAGACGGGAATACAGCCTGGATGGGGTGCCAGTCCTTCAGGGCAACACACTCACACATACAGACACTTTGAGCCGCCAATCCACCAATGAGTGTTTTTTGGACCGAGTGAAGAAACCGGAACACCCGGAGGAAACCCATGCGGACACGGGGAGAACACACCTCACAGACAGTCACCTGGAGCAGGGCTCGAACCCACAACCTCCTGTTCCTGTGACACTACCTGCTGCACCACAGTGCCGGCCACGATAAATTGACCCCAGTTATTTTAACATAGCTATGTTAACAATATTTTGATCAAAATAAATATATAACAGGCACTTTTTCATTTATTAGAACTTAAACTGCATCTGTCATTTGTGCGCTACTAAATATAGACAATTACAAAGCAAGATAAACACTCTTCTAATAAGTGGCTTCTACCACTTTAACGTGGCTGCTTAAACAACTCTGCCACCTACTGAAACTGAAATGAGCATTCAATCTGTGCACACACAACTGACCACAGGATGACATGTCCTAGAGTAGCTGCATATGAATCTAAGACCACCATACACAATGCCAAACATGGGCTTGTGGGGTATAAACCCCCAGCACTGGGCTATGGATCAGTGGAACTTTTCAAAAGTGACTGAGCTCCATCTAAGACTTCGGAATTAATTTGAATTGCTGTTTGCCATCCAGAACGAATGATCCAACGTCATCAGAAGCTCACTTCGGTAATGTGTATGTGGCTGAATGCCATCAGATCCTTTCAGCCTTGTTCGAGCAATTAGTGTAAACAACAAATTCATTCCAAAAAAAGGGGCACTGTGCAAAATGTAAATAAAATAAAATGCAATGATATGCAAATCATAAACCCTTTAACCCTTTAAAATTTAACTGAAATTTCAAAACCAACATTTTAAATGTAGAAACTGAGAACCTTTATTATGTTTTTGAACACAATATGTCCATTTAAAAAAAAAAAAGTTGGGAAAAAGTTGGAATGGGGAACCAGAAGACATCAATTAGACCAAAATGGTGTAATGATACAAAACATATATTAGTCAATGACAAAAAACAATCAAAGCAAAATAACAAAGAATCTGGGAATTTCTTAATCTACAGTACATAATATAAAAAGTTTAAAAGAATCCAGAGAAATCCAAAAAGAAGCCCAAAACTAATATTGACAGCTTGAGATCTTCAGGCCCTCAGGTTTCACTGCATTGCAGACAGCCAGGTTTCTATAGAGGAATCGCTGCCTGGGTTTATTAAAGACTTGCCCTCACAATACGTCGCTGCATCCACAAATGTAAAAGAAATGTTTCCTGTGGTCCAAGGATTCAAAACTTCTCTTTGGAAATCATGGACACTGCATCCTCTGGGCTAAAGAGGAGAGGGAGCATGCAGCTTTATTATAAATGTTTCTTCCAACTACAGGAAACTGCCAAATTAAAATCACTCCTGGCCTTTCATGACCTAGAAAAAGTCATTCTTGCTTTTATTTTGTCCTGATTAGGCTATTGTAACTCTCTTTGTTGGAGTAAACCAGTTCTCTCTTAGACATCTTCTGCATCTTGTTCAGAATGCTGCTGCTAGGCTCCTGACGGGCACCAAAAAGAGAGATCATATCACCCTGGTACTGGCCTCTCTCCATTGGCTCCCTGTACAATTCCGGGTTCATTTAAAAATTTTACGGTTTGTTTTTAAGGCCTTAAATGGTCTGGCTCCCTGTTATATCATTGACCTACTCTCCCTCCATTCCAACAAAAGATCTAGAGATCTAATGGATGCTCATGGGTGATTAGGCTTTCACAGTTGCTGCTTTTAAATCCTAATGTAAAACCTACTTTTATTCCTTAGCCTTTAGAAGGCACTTAAATGTCTGTGAGGGTTTTTCTCTCCTTGTTGAAGTTCTGTTTTATGTTGAATTTTTTTTAGTTTATATTCTCTGGTTAATTTTACTGTTTTCCTTTTTATGCCAGATTTATTTCTAAGGATCCTACTCTGCTGCTAATTTGCTTATCATCTGCAATTGTTTCTGCATTCCTTATTATACTGTAATCAATTTCATGCTATTTCTTTTATAGCTTTTTTCCCTCTTGCCTTCCTTTCTCTACCTATATTTTTATTATATTCCTATATTGTAAAGCACTAATAATTTGGGAAACAATAGTGATTTTAAATGTGCTCTATAAATAAAATTGATTTACTTACTTACTTATGCACCTGGCATGTGTGATTGCACATCGAAGATGTCCGTATTGTCAGCTCTAATTAAACATTAACAGTGCCTGTTAATGTTTAATTAGAGCTGACAATACGGACAAATTTGATATCACAGTATATTTCTTAATTTCTTAATCTGGGATTTGTCAATATTAATATTTTTAAACTCACTTTATTTATATTTAGAGGTTTTGGAACGATATGTTGTCACCCAGACCTTGTCTTTTTCAGGGAAGGTCTTGCTTATTTCTGCAAAATAATGCCAATCCACATTCTGCATAGAACAGCAGGGTCCCATAGTAAAAGAGCGGTAAAAGTAGCTCAGACTCATTTGGAGCACTATGCAATCAAATGTAATATAACAGAGACCAGAACTGTTGAGCAGCTGAAATTCTATATCAAGCAAGAATGGGAAATATTTAACTGAAGAATTACAGCAATTGGTTTCCTAGGTTCCCAAAGTGTTGTGAGAAGAGGTGATGCATCACAGCGGTAAATATGCCCGTCTGCACTTCGTTATAAGATGTTGTGGCATGAAATTCCAAATGGGTATATATTTAAAAAAAAAATACAATTTCAGTTGAACAGTTGAAATATTGTTTTTTTTACTATTTTCAATTACATATAGTATTTAAATTATTTGTACATCACTGCCTTCTATTTCTACTTATAGCGTCCCAACTTTTCTGGAAATGGAGTTTGTAAGTCTCAGAAGAGTAAAGTCTCTGGTTTAATAAACTCTATTATTTGTAACATGCCCTCCTTGTGAGTCTTGGTTGCCTCCAGCTTCAAGGGAGTTTTCCTTGCCACTGTCACCTTTGGCTCACCTGGGGTTATCAATTTCATTCATTCATTCATTGTCTGTAACCGCTTATCAAGTTCAGGGTTGCGGTGGATACAGAGCCCACCGTAGGTGGGAACACACCTTGGAGGGTGCACCAGTTCTTTAGTGGGTGACACACACTCTCACACATGGACACTTTTGAGTCGCCAATCCACCTGCCAATGTGTTGTTGGACTGTGGGAGGAAACTGGAGCACCCGGAGAAAACAGGGAGAACAGAGAACAGGGGAAAACACCCCAAACTCCTCAGACAGTCACCCAGAGTGGGACTCGAACCCAAAACTTCCAGGTCCCTGGATCTGTGTGACTGAGACACGACCTGCTGCACCACCGTAATGCCTGTTATCAATTTTGATTTTTATTTAATTTTCAATTTCGGTAAAGCTGCTTTTTGAAACCATCAGGTTGTAAAAAGCACTATACAAATAAATTGGACTTGACTGCAACAAATAGGGGGCGGCAAGGTGGTGCAGCAGGTAGTGTCGCAGTCACACAGCTCCTGGAGGTTGTGGGTTCGATTCCCGCTCCGGGTGACTGTCTGTGAGGAGTTGGTGTGTTCTCCCCGTGTCCGCGTGGGTTTCCTCCGGGTGCTCCGGTTTCCTCCCACAGTCCAAAAACCACACAGCGGATTGGTGACTCAAAAGTGTCCGTAGGTGTGAGTGTGTGAGTGAATGTGTGTGTGTGTCTGTGTTGCCCTGGGAAGGACTGGCGCCCCCTGCAGGGTGTATTCCCGCCTTGCCCCCAATGATTCCAGGTAGGCTCTGGACCCACCGCGACCCTGAACTGGATAAGAGGTTACAGATAATGAATGCAACAAATAGGGTCAAAGTACCCTATTAAAATAGGGTTTATTTCAATATAACATTTGTGCAAGCATTACCCTATGAACATTTAGTTAAATACAGTGGCGGTTCCTGCTAAATCTCTTGCAATTGTTGTGATAACTGCTAAGGTGACTTGTTCACTGGACAAATTAAGAGCTAGCCATCTAGACAACTGGCAAATTGCACTGTACATAGTTATAAGGAATGTAGCTTGACAGTGTCATCTAGAGTTTTATTAATGTGGTCACCTAATGTAGAAATACAACCAGTAGCCACTAGACTCATAAAGTTTTCTCTTAATCTACATACTGTACACTATTTGTGGAGAGGTTTGCAGGAGTTCAATAAAAAGGTCTTCTTTAATAAAGTTACTTTGCCTCTACAGTGCATCAACAATCAACTGTGGTCATAAATACATAAATTGCCATTGAGTCGCCCTCACAGATATTTTGAAGCGAGTTCAGCTTTATCATTCATTCATTCATTCATCATCTTTTCCGCTTGTCCATTTCAGGGTCGCTGTAGCTTTATCACTACTTATATATAATTCTATACACTTTTCACTATTCAGTCTTCAGATATTTAATTTTAGGTGCAGGAGGTCCAGAATAAAGAGTATTGTGAAGTTTATGGAAGTCGTACTGATCAGATCACTAGTTGCTCTCTGTACTGGGCTCTGGCTGCTCCAGGTATCAGTAGAGGGTTGTGCCCAAAATTAATCAGTGCCCTATTCACTATATACTTCACTAAATAGTGAGCAATGTAGGGAATAGAGTAGGGGTCCATTTGTGAGAATGTATTGAAGGCTCTGCAGCTCAAAGCCTTTTTTTGAGAGGAGTCTGGGGCAATTTTCCACCATCTTGAAATTGCCCAAAAAAAAAAAGATCCAAAACTGTAGTAGAATGAAAGGAAAAAAAATATTTCCTCCCTTTCCCTTTTGGTGGTGCATCGCCCCATTACCCTGAGGAACAAACTGCCCCTGGTCATAAAGTATATTTAATAGGTCTGTTTGACCATTGCAGCTGTAAATAATGATGTCATGGTAGCTATGTAACATACACATGTGTGTTTAGACTGCTTTCATATAAGATATAATTTTAAAGTTTTACATACATTTACATCTACCCTTTAAGCACAGCCCTGGCAGATATTAGCAGCCTGGCTAATACATTTATTTACTTAATCCTTTTTTTATTATTATTTTTATTTATTTTATTTTAACTCGTGATTCTGTCCATCAGCTCAATAAACTTCATCCTTTCAGCTGCCACAAGCGTAAAATCCCTTCAGCACTGACCCAGCCAAACTCTACCTCCCTTCCCTTATCTGCTCTGTCCAGTCTGGGCACACAGCCCTCTTTTATCCCATCCTTCACTCTCTGTCTGTCCTCATCATGACATCCACTTCTCCTCATTCCATCAACCTGACTGCTCTTTCTCTCACACTATCTGCCCCATCTTTATCTGTGTTCCATTTGTCCACTTCCTGTCTGAACCCAAAGGACACCCTCTCTATATCCACACTTGAATGGAAGCCATTTCAGCATGCATGCTGTCCGCGTTGGAGAAGCTCATTGGAAAATAACAATAGGTCCCATAATTACAGCCCATAGCCATTAACAGTGCCAAGCAGAGGATAACAAGCAATAACAAGCAAAAGTGCTATTTAAATATAATTAGAAAACACTGCCATTTCAATGACATAATATAATACTCCCTGCCAAACTCGGCTACCTCGAGTACTGTTAAATGGATTTACTGTCATGCATAAATAGTCTCATACCACTGCTCCTTTATGATAATGCTGTTTAAAACTCCACCATTCACTCTGAAATGTCTTTTTTGGACAAATGTGGCTGATCATTGGAACTCTAGCACATAGGCAATGAATTGTATTCACTTAGTAAGTAGCCTCACTTCATATAAAATAAATAAATACATAAATAAAGAAATAATAATTAAAAAATAATAAAAAGGGAGGGAGGAGGGTGCATGCAGAGTTCATCATTTGCTATAAATGTACACAATTTATGCATTAGTTACATTAATCACATGCATCCTCGCCTGTTGGCTGGTAACCAATGCCTCCAATAGTGATATGCGACACCACACATTTCCCTTTCCGATCGGACAAGTAAAACCCAGGCTGGTATTGCAGATGCAAATACTGATATTTTAACTAGTTTATATCTGATTCAGCAAGGCCAAATAAAATAATATATATAATAGTCATAAGTTTTATTTTTTAACAATAATATTTACTTATAACTATTAGGCATTCTATTTACCAGTTAATTAAAGGAAATACTTCTACACTGGCCCAAAAATGACTGGTATTAGCTGGTTTGACCACAGCAAAAAAGACTATTATAAATAATTCAAATTGTTAAAACAATGGTTACAATGACAATATTGTGTCCCTGAAACTGACTACTGAAATTATGATCAAAGCTAAATCTGCCACAGTATTGGCATGGGATGCAATTAAATTAGCTCTTAAGTATTGCAGGAAATGTACACACGAGTCTGAAAACATGTGAATCCTTCCCCCACAGTCAGTTATAATCGTTGCCCTATCAGTTATACACTACCTGGATATGTGTGTATTGTTGGTGATGGTTGGGTAGGTGTTAGTGGTTGAGGTTGTGGTGGCGGAGGTTTAGCAAAGGGAGAAGTAGTTCCTAAAATGTGCCACTATCTATGGTTGCATTTTATCATTAATAGATAGCAAGGATATACCTCCAGCCAAAATAAATGAATGAATTATATAGATATTTTGGATCCAGAATCAATTCTTAAAAGCAAATGCAAGGATTGGAAGTATCGATATTTAGGTATCGATCTGCTTTCCAGAATCATTTTGAGTAGTGATTTTGAACACAAGCGACAGTACAATGGCTGTTACTTACTGGAACTAATACCCATCTCTGAATTTCCGAATATTATTAACTGAAATTACATAAGAACAATCACTGAAACCTCATGAAGACCAATTTGACAGTTTCAAGCAAGTGTGTAAACTTGTCAGTCTATCTCTCTTCATAACTAAAACCTCGAACATTTAGACTGTCTGAACAGACTGTTGTCTTGTTAAAAGCAGCTGCATCATTTAAATTTGCCAACGTGGGACTTTTCCGTATCATGAGATCAATTTTTTCCACTGGGAAATCAGCAAAGAGCTTTATTTAATCAGTACTACAGAGAAAGCTCATTTTAACGTCGACTGTATGTTACAGTACACATTTTAACAAGTCTGTATTTCAGAGGGCCAACAACTGCAGGACATTAGTCACAGTGTCATGCTCAACACACAGAGAAAGCAAAATGCATTTATTTGTTTGGCTTCCCAGAAAATCCCCATTGCCTACATAAAGCATGCCAGTGTCTAAGCTGCTCTGTTTTGGAGGCTACAGATGAAACATGGTGCCCTTTTTCATCACTGGGCAAAAACTGAAGTGGGATTCATGGCCAAAAAGCTAATGTAATTTATGTATTTCTATTTCTCAGGGGAATTTTTATTCTGTTCCAGTGAGTTAGGGTACAGTACTCAGTTTTCCTGTAATAACACTGGATTCTCCTTCGTATAACAAACCTTGTACACTAGAATAAATTAAAATAAAATAAATAATTCTTTTTTTAATTAATTAACAAACATACTTTAATTTGGTTGCAGATAAATATATAATGATTCCAGTATCTTAGCCTGGGGCAACTTTACATGATTCACATAATTAGCAGGACACTAGACAAAGCAGTAAAACTATATAATACAGGAGTTAAATTATAATTAAATAAATATTCAGTATTCATCACTCCAATATAGGAAATCAAATCTCTTATCTCCACTTCATCTTCTACTAAATTTATATAAAGTCTAAATTATAATTTTAACTAATAATATTATTAATATGGCAGATTCAAACTTTTGAACAGCACTGTACCTCCACAGTGGTAAATAAATAAATAAATAAATAATGTGCATTGAACCATTTCTATTGCTCTATCTTGTATGATATGTTCACATGATGTAAAAGGACATCATCATTTCAAGGCCACTCTAGGGCAAATTTAATAAAAATGTAAAACCATGAATCAGACTCATGTTTGAATAGGTCCTAGATTCAGCTAGATTCACCTAAAACAACAACCTATTTTATCCAACTTAGGACATTCATTTTTAAAGTGAACAGGGACAGATACTACTTAAGTATTAATAGATCACATAAAGATGCAGTCTAACGTCTGTAAAAGGTAAACTCACAACTGAACAAGGTCTTGCTAATGTTATCAATTTATATAGAACATATTACACTGATTAATATCTCCATTTTAGCTCTCTCAAAGTACACGCAATCACAACTCACATATAAAGTGCAATGCATAAATGGCAATAAAACACAGACTGAAAAAGTGTCATGTCATCTTCAGTGTAAAGGGAATAATGCTGGTAAAGCCAGGGCTGCAAGATATATGGTAGTTCCACATGAGCTTCCCAGCCCAAGGACAAAGCTGGAGCCAAGCTCAGATTTCCAACAACCTTAAACCACCACCCGCCTCCTTATTCAGCACTTCCTCTGTCATTCACTTTATTGACAGTGGCCTGTACTGTACTGCTGGAAAATGAATAGTTGTATTTAATGAACTTTAGTGCAGAGATGTTATGCTTGCCGGATTGGTGAAACAATAAAGTAGGTGCACATTCATCAGTATGCAGCTTTTAAACATGAACTGGACCTGTTTTCTAATTATACTGCTGTATATTCAAGAAAGCCATAAAAAGCTGAAACAGCAAATGCATAGCTATCAACATAGTGAGCCAAGAGTAGCAGTGGTGTTGGCTCAAAATGTCCTCATATATAGGCTGTAAGTCCTTCCATAGTTCTAATGGACTTTACATTGGAACAGCTTCACATGCTTGATGCAATTCATGTCTCCTATTCTATTCAACGTTTTTGCAGGAAGGCAGAAGAGTAGTGTCAGGGTTAGGGTTAGGGCTCATGGTTCCTTTAGGAAAAGTATGAATGAGCTTGCACAGTATTAATATCTGCGTTGTGACAGCTGGTCAGTTTTTCCCATAACCAATTCATATTTACTTGTGCTTCTTTCACACAAAATGCTTTAAAACTACAGTTAAATGGTTAAAATCTGGTTAGCCAAAGCATTTCTGTATATTTAGGTCTTTAATAGATTTTAATCTTAAATTATAGAGACTTTAGACATTACAGAGAGACTTCAGCGTACAAATTATTCATGAGAGTAATGATAGGAAGAGTTAAATAGGTTTTATTGTAGACACGGACAACACTGGTTCAAATCACTACCAGTGTTAAGAAAGAAAGAATGTTGGTAGCTTACTGGACAGTGGAACCAAATCAGTGGTGTTTCTCAGCACCATTTCAGGTATGCAAATAATACCAAACTAACTTAACATGTTATAGCTTCCACTGCCTTATTATTTAAACCATAATAAGGTAACCATGAAACCATGAGTGAAAAGTATTATTTCCAGCTGAACATGGGGAATAAGAAATCTGAGATGACTCTGAGATCATTCTTTTCTGAATTTAATATGTTTGGCCCTTAATAACATACGTTCCATAGGAAGATCTATATATTAAATATTATGCTTTCATTCATCAAAATATCAGATTGTGGAATATGTCATTTGCAACATATTTCCCTTTCCTAAGTGAAATAATACTACTGTGCCCTGGTTTCTGAGTGTAATTTCCAGTCGTTCTGAGGAAGACACTACCTTTGTACTTGGAACCATGTGACCCAGCAAGCATAAAAACCTGGCTTTCAATAATTCAAATGGCATTCCTGCAACAATATTCCTCCATCAGTGGGCAATTTTAGGCAGGTATTCAGCCTGAGAGTCCTCCCCCATCCTTCTCAAAAAGCACTCATCACCATGCTCATAAAAAGAGGATATCCATACAGAATATGGTGGACCACATAGAAAGAAAAGATTTCACATCAGAATTACACCTTCGTCATTTGCCCAGTGCCATCATCATTTTTATATTAGGAGCTTTGAGACAGATTTGAGTCCATGTGGTTCAGACACATGAGAAAATTACATGTGGATGTAAGAATAATTATTTCCTAAATTAAGCAGTTAAATATATTTTCTATTAGAACAACACTTTGTGTCTCCTTTCTTGTCATCATCATATATTTTTACATAATAATAATAATAATAATAAAAAGGTGCCTGTTATATTAAGCTAAATATTGGGACTACACTATTGAAATACAGTATACATATTACATATGATAGAGCATATAGTTGTATGTTATATAGTACATTACATACTGCATTACACCTTGTGAAGGACTGGTGCCCCCTCCAGGGTGTGTTCCTGCCTTGTTCCCAATGATTCCAGGTAGGCTACGGACCCACCGCGACCCTGAACTGGATTAGCTGTTACAGATAATGAATGAATAATTGAACATACTGCACTACAGTTGTTTTATTCATTTCAGCAAGTTTTGATGTGCCTTTTTCTTGGTCCCAAAGCTATAAACATTGTTTAAAATTATACTAGAACATACTGAAAGTAAATATCGAGTTACAAAATCCTATGCAAGAAGAAATACATTTAATATGATAGATTTTTCACTAACAACTGTCCATTGAACCAGTCTTACTCACACTCACATGGTCTAGATTCATCTCTCTGTAAAGCATGAACCTAAGCTTGGCTCGTTTCTGACTGGTTTGCCTAGTATGTTTTTTTAACATCATTAAATAAGAAAGAGATTTTCCTGCAAAAGAACATGGAGTTAATCCTTATTACCATCAATAACAGAGCGGACAGAATCAACAAAGTAAACAACAGCTAGATTTAATGCATCATTGTCTGAACAGGTACATAACAGGAGTAAACTGATAGATAGATAGAGATTGAAATAGTGATGTGTATGAAATATTTACTTTTGTATGGAAAAGAGATAATAGCATCACAACTGAATGATCTGGTCACTATTTCTAATATCTTACACACCCTCCAGTGAAAATTAAGGTGTTGTTTTATTTATCTAGTGAAAATGCCCATGTGTTGCTATTCATATGCAAGAATTATGCACAAATAAACACTCAGCATCATGGGTGAGCATTTCCATTTTGAAACTGCAGTGCTCCAAAGACTCAGAGACACTCAGGGTTTCTTACATCACTAATATAAGGAGCCAATCCTGTTTATTTCTGGGGTGGGGTGGCTTTGAGAGTCACAACTATAGTTGTAGAGTTACATATAAACTACTTCTAGGCATGAGGAGAGGGTTTTTTTCCTGAACAGATACTAGATTTTACGGGTTTCATCAACGAATAAATGGGAAGTTAAAATCTGCTGAAAAAAATCTAGCCTAATAATTCTTATTTGAAAAATTGTAAGAATATAAGAATTTTTTACTACATGCTAATATTGTTTTTAAATGCCTTCAGAATTTCGATTTATAATTTAGATTTGATTTCATAATTTATAACTATATTTATAGAACTATACTCTAAACAAGCAAATGCATTTACAAGAGCGAATATCTCAATAATTAACATAAACTCACGGTGATTACCGGCTGGATTAAAGATAACTACTCTTGAAATGATGCAACTACATAAGCAACTTTACTTAGACCCACTGTAAAGATTCAATATTCATTGTAAGCCGGATATTTCCAGTAGCTGACTCCAGATTTTCCAGACAGGTCTGTGATTACTACATCGTGCTGTAACAGTGTACTGCTCTTAAGAGACTCCCTTTCGACCTCAAATCTTTAAGACTAGCGCACAAAACACATCACTACAATCCGTCTTCCTACCAAAACAGCTTTAAAACGTACCTTGTACTGTCTTTGTGTGAGGAGAGATGCAGCGGTTTGTGGGTGAAGAGTTGAGAGCCAAATGGACTAGAGCCTGCTACCAGCTCCAGTGCTCAGCTAAAGCACAACACTGTGGCTCCATAATCCACAACATCACCGAGCAACACAAACTCTCCACAGGGCGCGATGTATCAGTCCCGTTTTCTACAGCTTGTATTCTCCCCGACCTCCTTTCTTCAGATTGTGAGTGAGGAGAGTTAGCTCGCTGTCTCCGTGTGTGTGTGTATGGGGAGGGAAAGCTATGAGCTGCAGCTGCTTTGTGTGGATGCAGCAGCAGAGCCTCAACTGATGGATGGTTTATTGGATACAGGTCAGAGAGCAGCCCGCATCCACACACCGAGGAATAAGGAGGACTTCCTCTCAAACTTAAAGCCATTAACGAGCAATAAGCCACCAAAAGTAAAAGAAAAAAGTATATATATATATATATATATATATATATATATATATATATATATATATATATACTATTTGTTTTGCAAGTCACATGACACAAATGATCAGTCCCAGAATGAACCACTTTATGCTCCAGAAAGCGGGTCACCCACATGATGCAGCATGTTTCATACAGGTTTAGTTCAGAATATCTAATACATCGAAGCTAGTGTTTTTATGATTTGAAGAACAACCACTGAATGAAATGACAGAGTGCTAGTTTTGTTAAATGCTAGGTTCTCTAATAACATCCCTCCAAATATATCAGTTTTCCACAATACTTATGATTTTTTCCAAATTATATGTACAACTGGGATAATACACCATATCTGAAGAACTACACAAAGTCCACATTTTCCATACATTTTAGCCCTCATTCCGATTATTGTATGTGAAATGTTTTTTGTATGACACTATAAATAAAGAAACACTAGGTAGATTTTTACATTAAAATTACAGCTTCAAAATCATTGTGATGCTTGACTGACCTGTAATAAGGGGTTACCGTCATTGCTACTCCGGGCTCTGTTGTGCAGAAACAGCGTTATGTAAATTTTGGAGGAGGAACTACTTCCCTCCTCTCCTCGCATTGATTTCAGTACAGTGCTGTACAAATGAATGACACTAGAGGGAACCCTAGGAGCAGCCGCCCCAACCCAACCCCTCCTTTAACTTATGAGTCATGATGTTTACCACTACACACAATGTATTAAATATTCAAATCACTAGTGAATCTGCATGCGTTGTTTTTTAAATACAACATTGACCATGTTAATTAGTAAGGGTTAATAGCATCTAGTAACAATTTTGCCTTAAAATGTCCTGTTAAAAAAAGAATATTACAAAAGTGTTTAGGCCATTATCTCAGGCACCACGCAATATTCATAAGCATGTCATGTGATAACTTCCAGTGAGGTAGCTTGTGGAGTTATTACACACTTCCCATAAGTTCCCATAAGTTTACATTTCCCATAACCCTATTGTAAATAATTCTCACTTGGCGTGCTTGTTTCTAGAATGGAGCATTTCACATTAACTCAACATATTATTATTAAACTTATTAGTTGTATTATTATTACTATTATTATTGTTGTTATTATTATTGTTATAGCTATTAGTCTTAAAGTACCAGCCTGACCACCTACACCTAAAGATCAAAACTAATTCTGAAGCAGAATTCAGGTTGGTTAGTCCAAACAGATAATTTACATGACAATCTTTGAGACATAGTAACAAATACAGCTTGTTTAATTATATGGAAAACACAGGTTAGAAAATGGTCATAAAACGATGACATTTTGGTCCACAAAATAATTATTATAAATTAGGGTGACCAGACGTCCTCTTTTATCCGGACATGTCCTCTTTTTTAGACTTAAAAAAATGCCAGGGCGGAATTTCACAAACGTCTGGGATCTTGTTTTTCTAGAGCTTACATAGAATTTCGAGATGCGTTTCGTTCAAACTAGTCCCGCCCTCCCCTACTCCGATTGGTTCGCTTGAGTGAGAAGGGGGCGTGGTGAAGTAGCCTAAAATCGTCTGATTGGACGGTCTGACCGCAGAGCTATCGTTATTGGTCGATAACCTTTTCTGTAAACATTTAATTGGTCAGTCTGCACGTCAGTAGTCCTTGTTTACGTCAGGGAAAGCTCATGTACTCACTCTCATCTCGAGCAGCTATGCCGAAACGTAAATGTAAGTTCTCGGAGGACTTAAAAAAAGAAATTCCCGTTTTGTGTAGCAAATAAAGGTGTAAAGAACCTAAAAGCACACATAGGTTCAGCTAAACTCATCACCCCCACCCCCCCTTTTTCACCATCACAGGTCTGGTCACCCTATATGAATGCACTTAAAGCTAAAAAAAAGTCAAATGGTTAATGGATAATTATTTATTTCTCCTCTTCTACGGTCCTTTAAAGAGGAACTTCACGGATTGCATCTGCCTGGATTTACTTTGGCTTGCTTCTCCATCCAACTGCTTCAAGCTATGTGACCTTTGAAGGGTTGCTTGCATTTATAGCCCTTTTCATATCCCTATAAAATATTTTTCCCCAGAGTTGTACAAGGAATACTGTAGATACATTTATTGCCTAAAAACCAAAGAAATTAATATTTAATATTACATTTTACTCTCCCATCCAGACACGACACTGCCAAGATATTTACATTGGATACAATATGCAAAACCCATTCTGCCTTCAGTGCTGAGTTAAATTCTAGACTCGTCAAAGACTAGTCTCAAGTGAGTTTAGAGCAGGTATTGTCCTCTGGACTTTCCATCTTAGATGTTCCTAAAAGATCAGGCCTCTTCAGGGCTTGGTCAAAGCAAGCTCATCAAGGTTCCATTAAATAAATGTCTCAGTTAAGGAGTGCAAGAAGAGTCCAAGTTTGCTGAGCAGACTCTACAGCCGTTTGCCTGCCTCAAAAATGGAGTTATGGATGCAGCCAGACTAAAGATGTGCCATTTTGGTAATTTAACATTCTTCCTGGCGCTCAGCGGAGCAGTGGTCCTTCCAGTGAACATCGTGTCAAAGCGAATATTGCAGAAACTAGGGTATGAATAAGTAGACAAAGAATGTTGTAAGGCCATGAAAGCTCATAAAAACAGGTTAAATCAGGCCAAAGGCTCCATATGGGCTCATTGAACGCCTGCAACAATGCAGGGGGAGGGGCATTCATTACATTGTCTTCATTAGTAGTGTAATTCATGCACTTGCTGAATAATTTCCAGCTGTGTTGAGGCACATTGGTTATGATAGGACAAGTAGAGTAGCTTCAGAGCTGTTGGATTGAGGAGGTTGATGAACATATCTGCAGGGTAGGGTAGTGTGTTTGTAGAGCCAGGAAGGCTGTTATATGATGAACACACTCCGAGCTGACAGGGATCAGCACTTAGAGCTGCAGGGCAGCAAGGCCAGAGCCAGGTCATACTGAGTCACTGCCAGCTGGCTTTCCCAGCCTGGAGCTCCCAAACCAAATCTACATACAGCTCAGCAAGTAGAGGAACAAATCTACATTGAGTCTTCTCACCCTGATTGACTGAAAAAAAAAAAAAAAAAAAAACATTAAGTTGTAGTCTCTATTAGAGCTGAACAATATATTTTATAATGTTGCTGTTCATAATACTGATATTGCCAAATGTTTCATCAATATAAACCCTTTAACTTAAAAAAAAACATTGAAAGTATCTTCACCAAATAACAGTTCTTCAAATTTCTCAATATATTCATATAATCATACAAAAGTAATTATTCAAAAATAATGGAGGCTATTCATTAACCCTGTCACATAACTGATTGTTACGGGTGAGATTTCTTTAAGGCAAGTACTTTCGGCCAATTCTGAATCATTAGCTAGGTCTACCCCATCACATGATGACACTAAGCTGGGGTGTCAATGCTAAGCCATGTTTACCAAAAGTGAAGCCTTGTGAAGCCAGCCTTGCACCTTGATCCATCCTTAATGCAACACCATCAGACAGCACAACATGCTAGATTCACCCTACTCATCCACAGAGATTCAGGTCAATTATACTCCTTTAGACTTCCTACTCTAGATGACTGGGGTATCCAAGGGGATCAGGAACTTGAGATTTCCTTATGACATGGCCAGCCCTAAGATGATTGCACCACTGTTCCTTGCTAAAGCCCAAAATGTAGCAAAATGAATACAATATTATTATTTCGCCCATATTGTGCTGCCCTTACCTCAATAATGCACTAATTATGTCTAGTAGGTAACTACTCAATTCATAGAACAAAACTGACAATGCTGGATTTTCTCAGGATTCTAACAGTAGTTAATATGAACCAAAAAAGGAGAAATCAATTAAATATCGAGAGTAAGTGTAATTAAATGTGTTATGGCTTTAAATGTTATATAGACAAACATAATTTGGTATATATATTTTTTATTATGCTCCAGGGATGAGCGGATGGACAAAGCTACAAAACAATGAACAAGCAACCTTTCTGGTGACAGAAACATAAAACAGTACTGTTATTAAAGCTTATGGCAAACACAGGATCAGAAGACCATCAAACAAAAAATATTACCTGATAAAACTATTCTAATAACCTAGACGTACTAACATTTTGTGGGAAAAAGTAATTAAAAATAATTAATTATCCTAAAATTATTATTTTTTATATTTTTCCATAATATTCTGGCTTCATCACACTTGGGGCATTTTTGAATGTTGATAACAGAACACAATACAAAACACTGAAAACATAATTTCAACAATACAATCTGTATTGTTTTTTTTAAGCCATTGTGTGTGGAAATGATTTGAGAAAGAGAACTCCGTTCAGGCCTATTTGTATGGGTACCAATGTAGGAGGCTGGATCCAGCTGCCAAGCGAGCAGCTGGACCTAGGATGAGAGGCCTTGCATGGCGGAGGAACAGGGCATCAGGACTATATTCAGGGTTAAATACAGGGAAGATGAGGGTGGAGGGCAATACAAGGAATTTATCAGCAGACATGTCTGGAAAGAAAAGAGAATATGGTTGGTTATATACATTTATATATAACAAAACAAACAAAAAAACACCCAAGTGTATAGACCTATATTTTCAGTATAATTTACTGTAAATATATAAAAAATTAATATTTGATGAACATAACGATTATAAGGTAATATGTATGCATCTCCCACCATCTAACACAGATATTCATAAAAATGTTTCATCTAAGCAAACAACACAGTGATACAAATTAGCACAAAAAAAAACTGAAATATTGCACATCCTCATTTATAGTACACATTGGAACACTGTGTTTGGAGTGGGGCTGTGGTGTGTTCTACCCATGTGACTGCTGCAGCTGCGTATCAGGCCTGGAGTGTGAACGCTGAGGGTCCGCAGGGCACAAGCATTTGGCAGGGCTTGTTTAATATCCCCACCACAAGATGGCTGTGTTACTGAGGTCAGATTGACAGATGGAGCAGACGACGACACAGCCTACATGAGGAAACAAGAAGGTTTGGAGCATTAAGAACACAAGGACATATAATTCATGGTAAGGTAACTTCAATTTCAAAGTGAAACCATATACTATACCATTTCATTGCTTATTATTTAGTGTTTGACAATGTTGTGCAGCTGATGGGAATCATTTAAGCTTTCAGCTCACACCTGTGCTCACCTACTGAAATTGTCTTTCTTCAAAAAGATTTTTTTTTAAATGATTCAGTAGACAGGCCTTTGTGGAGAGGATAATTAGCATGCTCAGGTAATTAACAAATAATTATTTGACAATGTGTCTCCAGAGGACATGGATTAGAATGAGTGACAAAGAGCTGAGCACCAGGGGCAAAAATTATACTCAGATTGATCTTGCATTGGAGAAACCGCACTGTACACAAATTCTTAAGAGAATAAGGATTACATATATATAATAATGGGCATTCCTAAAAGTAAAACAAAATTAGTTTAATTGTTTATTATATTATACAGACTGATTACAATCAGGGAAAAAGCCTGGTCTAACCTTTGCTGTGTCTTGTTGACAGTGTTGGACAGGATTTACTTCATCATCTGCAGTGATTTTGTCAGTCCATCCCGGGTCCCAGTTACTTAAGCTACCTGCTTCTTTACTCAGCAGTGCCCCAAAAGGGTTTGCCTTTTCACACTAGATCAAAGGAAAGGTAAAATGAGATTGATATATCAACGGTTGTGTGGTATCTATTGAAATACTAATGTTTAAAACCCTACCTGAGCTACAGTAATAACCTCCAGCTCAGGAAGTTCCAGAAGTTCTTCTTTTTCTTTGCTGGGATGTTGCTGCTCTAAGCCATCTATGAAATTCTGAAAGAGACACATTCATATTAACTATGTAAAGGAAACAGTAAAAAACTCAAAAGCACTCTATTGATCAGCCACTGATATACTAACTAAATAACAACAAATACATTGTATAGGTCTTTTTGAGAACAGATTGACACAACACAGAGAATGCTCTAAGAAAGGCAGTGGGCATTCGGGTGACAGGTGATATATGGGCCCTAAAAATCCAGCCTGATGACTGCTGTCCAATACCGGCTCCCTGTAATTCGCCACTTTGCCATCTCTGCAGAAAGAGCTTGGCTGCATAGCACTGGTCCTGAAGACCAGAGTAATCTACAGAAAGCTGAGGAGAAAACCCGGCATGCTGCCCAGTATAAGCACCACTGCTTCCTGAGATGTTAAATGCTGTAGTTAAAATAAAATGCCAGATATTTTGGACTGCATACTGAGGAAAGATCTTGCACTGGCTGATCATTCAGGTTTTGTTCGTTAGGGGCAGTCATGTATTCTTTTATTTCTTCAAGCTCGCCCTCTCCAAGGTAATGGGTTAAAGGGTTGAACTGCTGTAAAATCTAAATTAAAAACACAGAAGAACAGAAATCATGTAACTGGATGATAACTTAATAGTAGAAGGCTAAGAGTTGGTAAAGGGAAGTGGATCTGACTGGTGTGCTAGCAGGAGAACAGGCTATGGCATGGCCTTTAGTCTGGAGTATACTGTGGATGTAGATGTCCTCTTCAGTGTGGGTGTCACAAAGGAAGAGCAGTAAGAAGTCTTCCTGGTAGCTATGGACTGCAGCCACTAGGGTGTGCTCGCAGCATAGCTTCAGGAAAGTACTGATGGCATCCTTGGTCCAAAAGCCCTGCAGTGTGATACACATACACACAAATCTTTCGGCATCCTTGCATAAAAAACATTATCCACTATTTTATCAGAAAAAGTAAATTGGCATCCATCACTGTTTATTTTATATAGTTAATCAAAATATGACTTTCATATTATTGTGGCATATTCCCCCAGCATTTCCCCAATAGTGACATCATCTCAACATGAATCTTGGCCTTAGTAGATTTTCAGCTGTTACTCGTTCAGATATTTTTAAATTTAATCAAACATTTTCTTTAAAATATTTTTCATCCTGTATGTGTATATATATATATATATATATATATATATATATATATATATATATATATATATATTTTTTTTTTAGATTTGTAACATATTCTACAGGTTGATTCAGGACACCCTTTTATTTCTTTGATATGCTACATGACCAACTGCCCATTGGACAAACCTGCCCTTGATCTAATATGGTGGCCATCCATTACTTGCTGGTCTATTCAGGTAAAAGGGTGTCCTACTGACCCTGTATGTTGCCAAAAGTATTCACTCACCTATCCACATCACTGAATTCAGGTTTACCAATCACTTCCACGGCCACAGGTGTATAAAAGTAAGCACCTAGGCATGCAGACTGCTTCTACGACCATTTGTGAAAAAATGGTTCGCTCTCAGGGTCAGTGAATGCCAACGTGGTGCAATGGTAGACTGCCACTTGTGCAACAAGTCCAGTCATGAAATTTCCTCGCTACTAAATATTCTACAGTCAACTGTTTGTGGTATTTTACGTGAAAGTGACTGGGAACGACAGCAACTCAGCCAAGAAGTGGTAGGCCATTTAAAATAAATGAGTGGGGTCAGCGGAGGCTGAGGTGCACAGCATGCAGAGGATGCAGAGTTTCTGCAGAATCAATTGCTACAGAAGTCCAAATCCATGCGGCCTTCAGATTAGCTCAATTACAGTGCGTAGAGAGCTTCATGGAAAGTTTTTCAATGGAATCTGAACTCTAGAACAGTGATGACCTGACTAATCATGCTTCTGCATCTGGCACGCCGAAGGTGGTGTGCTGGTCATAAAATTAGAATGTCATGAAAAAGTTGATTTATTTCAGCAATTCCATTCAAAAAGTGAAATTAATTAAACTCATTAAGTTAATTAGCTGATAAGAGGTATCTTCAGTATTGAGCCTTTTCACAATATTCTAATTTTCTGAGATCCTGAATTTGGGGTTTTCATTAATTGTCAGTTATAATCATCGAATTAAAAGTAATAAACACTTGAAATATATCAGGCTGTGCGTAATGAATGAGTATAACATACAAGCTTCACTTTTTGATGGAAGAACTTGACTGGTCTGCACAGAGTCCTGACCTCAACTCCACAGAACACCTTTGGGATGAATTAGAATGGAGACTTGCCCGGCCTTCTTATCCAAAAAATGTGTTGTACCTCACATATGTGCTTCTGGAAGAATTGTCAAAAATTCCCATTAACGCATTGTGGGAATCCTTCTCCTAATAGTTTAAGCTGTTATAGGTGAAATGGATGGGCCAACATCATATTAAACCCTATGGATTAAAAATGAGATAGCACTCAAGTTCATATGCGGGCGAACGCAGACGAGCGAATACTTTTGGCAATATAGGATATTTTCCTATTCAATTTATTTTCAGAGCATGGTTTAGAGTTGCCTGAGAGAGCTGCAGCTTAAAGTAAACCTAGTTAGTGAAGTGGAATTGATTCCCAAATAATTGTTTCTTCAAGCCTTTGGGAGATGCTCAGTTGCAACTCTTGGAGTTGTCTCAGTTTGCAAGCATCTTCTGCAGTGCACTTTGAACTTAAAATGTTAGGCTAATGCTAAATAAACATATGTATATGTATTTGAATAAAAAAAAAAAACAAAAAAAAAACATGATATTCCTTTTTAAATGTAGTAACTTTTAAGGTATTTTTATTAAATTTAGCTATAAACAATAACTCTACATAAGCAAAATAAATGTTTTAATATATTTATTTTTCATCAACTAAATCTAGACTAAACCTAACAATTTAATGACTAAAATAAAACTAAAACAAATGTACATTTGTGTGATTAGTATGTATGATTGTATGATTACAACTAAATCAAAATCAGCTGACAAAATTAATACAGAGGATGGTCAACTCTATTTTATCTTCAGCAAAAATCTATGGCTGTACTTCACTCCTATGAATGGTTCACAGTGACAAACTATGAAAATGCATTCACAGCTTCAAAATAAATAAGAACTGTGTGTTAGAAAAAAACAAATAAACAAACTTAGGTAGAGTATATAGGTCCAATTACCTTAACTGGCTTGACCCCAGCAAGTACAGATGGAACAGCTTGTGCTGGAAGGTCAGCATAGCATGATCTGCCAGAGGGGAAAAAAGGCATTCTGTGTTTGAAATAAACTGTTATGAGTCACAGTCAAGCTATGTACAAAATATAAATAAGTAAATGTAATCTCTTTTCAAAACATTTCCAATTTAACTTAATTGTCATTACAGTATATAAAAAACTGACTTAAGGAACCGGAGGCTGTTTCTATTGACAGCAGTTATGTCACCAAAGTCCACGTAGTATACCTCCACCTCTGTGACACTGAGAACCTTGTGAATGATCACACGGTAAAACCACATGTCTCTTGGAGCTACGCAGCACACCTGACCAGGCCGTACATATGCATCCGGTAGATGATACCGCTCAGTAACTTCTGGACAGGTGTAACAGCTCCTACAAAGCCATACACACACAAATTCAAATTGACATTCATTCAACAAAATTAAGATGTACTATTTTTGTACCCTAAGCGTTTTGAGATATTTTGTCTTAGATTCTAAGAAACATGACAATGTACACAGAGGAGCTACAAGTCTGTAAAATCTGCCTAACCCAAGCTAGACTTACAGCCCGCTATAACAGATATAGCTACCTATATATAGTCAAATGAAATCAACTAACCCTGTCACTGACTGGTGTGCACATTGCATTCTGGCTGCTGCAGCCACAGTACACGAAATATGATTCATGAAAAGTGATTCTCAATATTAATATTAACATTAAAAGTAGGACCCAGAAGTAGGATCCAAATAATAACAGAATCTAAAAAAATAACCTCATTTCAATCATCATGTTCTCCAGAGATCTAGCCTCCTGGTTTTCATCAAATCGGACATAGAATAGACTGGGCGACTCCACCCTCTCCACCAGAATGGGCACCAGCTCCCTGTCCTTCCTCCGGGTTGGAGGTTTCAGCTTCTGCCACTGCAGTCCATCCAGAGGAACCCCCGAGTTACGGCTCACCATTGTTATTGGAAAAATGTCCACCATCTAAGAATAGTGAGAAGCTAAGCAAGCAAGTTAAGCAAGCCTTTATGTTGCATGAACTATAACAAATATGAAAAAGAACCTGATGGACTGTCTTGATGGAGCTACTGAGTTCAGAATCTGAATCTGAACTTTCTGTACGTTTGCGACCCTTGTCGTCCTGCTCCCAGGCCGACTCACTGCTGCTAAAATAGTAAGCTTCAGTGGAGGGATTCATAGATGACTGACAGTTGTTCCCTTGTGGAAAGAGTGACAAACAAACAGTGCTCATTACTAAGTGATATAGAAATGTGCACTTGTGTAGTGTGTAATAGTGTATTTACACATTTATTGAACAGAATACACCAGAAAACATTACCTTCTGCCTTGTTTCTAACTGTGGTACACTCACAATTAAGTGAGCTGTGGCTCATTTTTCTTTAAAAGGAACACTTGCACTAACCAGTCTTTTTAAAAAGGGGCTTATCAGATAGGGTGTGAATGGTGCTGTGGCGTTTCATTGTTGTGGTATTTTGTGCCACAGACCTCTCATTAAGGTCACAGGGAAATGTGGTATATTGTGGAAAATGGGTATAATGTGCCCTCCACCCAGGCGGCACAAACATGTAGAAATAGCACATGGATTTGCCAGACAGTGTTTTGTGCACTGGGGCAGCTTAGAACACCTAATGTCACTGGTCAACTCATCAACTGCATGGGTGTTCAAACCTAGGCTAGCCTAAGATTCCCTCAATCCACCAAGAATTTTTAACTCTAGCGCTCTACTACTGCCAGGGTGATGCCACTGTAAATCATTCTGCAATTTGACCCACCCTCTCAGCTCAAGGAAATTATATTACTATATAAATATACTCACCAACCACTTTATTAGAGATACCACCTTGTATCTACACTTTCTCCATTTAATCAGGTCCACTGGTCATAAAGGTGCACTTTTCAGCTCTACAATCACTGACTGTTATAAAAGTGCATACTTTGTTAGCCCATTTTTACCATCTTCTTCACTGGTCAGGACCCCCAGTGTACCACCACAGAGCAGGTATTATTTGGGTGGTTTAAAGTAATAATGTGTCAGTGTCGCACTGGTACAACTGGATCAGACACAGCAGTGCTCTTTTTAAAACCCTCTTTGTCACTTCTTGACTGAAAAAAGTGCAACAATCAAAAATATCCACCCAACAGGATCCTGTGACCACTGGGAATGGAAGGTCACTGGCTTTATCCCCAAAATCAGCAGGAAAACTGATGAACAGCATTGCCCTCCTCCCTCAGTCCACAGCTGTACTGCCCCTGAGCAAGGCACCCAACCCCAAACCGCTCCCCGGGTAGAGAATGCAAATAAACAGACAGAATACAGCCTGTAATTATATAAGAAAATGGCTCCTATATGATTTGTGGAACTAATTAAATTGTATACTAAATATAACATGGGTCAATGTTTATTCCATGGTGCATATGCATGCACTTATCTATCTATCTACCTATCTACACATACACACACACATACATATATATATATATATATATATATATATATATATATATATATATATATATATATATATATTTATTAGGGGTGGGACTTTAACGTGTTAATTTCAATTAATTAATTACAGGGAAAATAATGAAATAAAAAATATAATTTTAATCTCACTTTGCACCATGAAACATTTCTCAGTGCACGAGTTCCAGGCATACAGATTATATTGACGCGCAATGTGATGAACATGATGGAGATGACGGAAGAGACTACGCTGGTGGATGGGTAATTTAAATGCAAGAAACTTCCAGATGGAAGTACAAACAAAAATGTTGTTATTTGCACTTTATGCAGGAAGGAGTTTGCTTATCAAAGGAGCACTTCCACCCTTCGTTACCACCTCAACGCAAAAAATATTGGGGCTAGCGCACAGGTCAGTAATGTTAACTTAGCTGCTAAATGTGATAGCGTTCCTAGTACGAGCAATCAGTGTCGCCAGTCAACACTTGACCACATGTCGGGGTTCACATTCAGAAACAAAATGTCAAAGTCCACGTCAGACAAATTGACCAATTCACCTGCGAGATGGATTGCTGTGGACTGTAGACCACTCTGTCTGTTGATCAGATTGCCATGCCCTATGATGTTGTTTTTGTTTAATGTTGGGAGATTTGCTCAGGATATTGGAAGAATAAGAACTGAAGTCAATCAGAGGATGTTTTTAAATACCATTTTAGATGGTAGACAACATTTTATCTTGAACTGTTGATTTTTGGCCAGGGATATTTGAGGGAGTTTTTGACTGAAACGGGATTGTTTGAAAAATGGGAGCAATTGAAGTCAATCAGTACTTTGACATTTTGGTCAGAATTTCCAGTGTTCTGAAAACTGTTTGCTCTGTGTTTTTGCACTCATCCATTGGTCTGTGTTGTAGACTGGTGGGAAAATAAACAAGATTTAAGTTTAAGCTTATGTTCATTGATTCATTCATCAACCAAACTTCTATATTTCTCATGTTAAATACTGAAATGTGATTAATTAGATTAATCTAGTTAATTAGATTACTTTTTTTAATCAAGTCCCACCCCTAATATAATATTTTTATTTATATATATATATACACACACATACATACACACACACACACACACACACACACTAAGTGTTGTAATTAATCAAGAATAATTATTTTAATTATTTTAAACCCTAATAAAATTATCCTATATGCTTACTTTTACATTTTATATCTGTACTTTTACATACAAGTTTGTTTGCAGAGAAAATGACAAGCTGCTAACTGAATTGTTAACATGCATAATACCTGTTTGCATATAATCATGTTTGTGCTCCATGATGAGTAAGTGCTTTGCTCCTTCTTCTGGGCTTGGCTGCAAGTTGAAAGTGTCACTGAGAGCCCCAACCATTTCAGTCACATTCAGAAAGCCACACTGGGCCACAGGCAGGTCCTCACCATACAGTTTCTTAAACCAGATATAAAATTTGTTTCTTGTTGTAAGACAAGAAGAATGCTTATATGTAGAGAGTGGTAAAAACTCTTACCTTGTATTCTAAAGGAAGCTTGTGAATGGGCATTCCCTGACTATGTCCAGCAACAACCTGAAAATACAGTTACAGTAGGTATTTTAATTCTTTGAGAAACAAACAATCAAACCCATTTCTTCATTGACATACTATGCTACTGACCTGTCGGAGCCTGTCTTTCATCTCCTGGCTGACTGTGCCTGCCTCTCCATTTTCAAGAATCCTCTGCCTGAACTGCTCCTCAAGCTACAACAAAAGGCAAAGAAACACGATTGGATGTCCACGTATGCGTTTAACATTTGTCAATAAGTTATCAGTAAATAATTATGACCCTAAATATCTTCAGCAACTGTAAAGATCTTCCATTCTGCTCAGAATATGAAGACTAGCCAAAATCATCATTGGGCCATATTCATGAAACTTTAGCATGAAACATGAGCAAACTGCACGTAATGTACGAAGAAATGGACATTCCTGAAACCTTTCCACCAGATTCATGAACTCTGCATAAAAACCATATTTTTAGTAGAACGTTTATGTTAGAGAATACCAAATTCTTGCAAATTGGGGGGACGTGCAAGTTTCTTTGCAATTAACATGCTATTACCATAATCCTCAGCCATGAATTTCAAATGACAGCCTTATAAGAAAGCGCTTGGACTGAGGAGCCACAGCAAAAACACTTAAAATCTCTGCCAAAAAAAAAAAAAAAAAAAAAAAAGTCCTGAGCCAAAATCAATTTTATTGAAGTGCATTCAAATCTGTACTTTTTAGATTCATACGTTGTATATTCTTTGCTCAGTTATGGGAAAGTATAACGAGGCATTAGAAGGATCACTCCGCATAAAATCTTAGTTACATAGCACTGTGCAAATGTTTTTAGGCACCTGAGAAAGTGAGATGTAAGAAGCTATTATCTGAGCAGTAAGAAATTATGTATAGTAATTTCAAGTAATTCTCAAGTAAAAATCTGCTTAAGGTGTGGGGACATGGAGACATGGGTTGAACACAGCAAACCCTTTGGGATATTTACCCAAGGCAGGGTTTGAACCCAGAATTCCACTACCTGTTGCCCCACCATGACGCCCACATGCTTTCTTTGAGAAATTTTATCCTCAATCAGACTTAACATTTAAATGGGATTAGGAGTTTAATCAGCTTGGACAGATTTAAAAAAGAGCCAACTTACTAACCTTTGCAACTGTCTTCTCAAATGACTGTGGATCCATCACAGATTCTGAAACAAGGGCTGAAGATTTAGCTTCCTGGGGTTTGACATCTGCAGCTTCCTTAATGTTTCCTTTAACTTCACTTTTAGCATCACTACAATCTGCCTTTTTTATCAGGGCTATGGAGGAAAAAACAGCATTAGCATGATGACCCAGTGAGACATTTCACACACAAAGTACAATTCCATATTGTGGATGTACAGCTGTTTTGTCTTTGTGTATGTTATATGCCCACATTGTTATAAAAATTCATGCAATATTTTACAATGATGTAAATATAAGGGATACACAATGCCTAAATCATATTCACATATGCAGATGCTTGGAGAACGAATGAATGAATGAATGAATGAATAAATATGAACAATGTTTCATATTTACTTTATTCTGGCCTGCATTGTTAAAATGTTTGCATTTTACTTACTTAACAATATTTTAAACCCTACAGAAATACATTTTATACACTGAGCAACATTATGACTAGCTCCTTGTTTCTACACTCATCTGTATACATTGTTTGCCCCATTTCACCCTGTTCTTCAACGGTCAGTTCCCCACAAGACTACCACAGAGCAGGTATGATTTGAGTTATGGATCATTCTCAGCACTGCAGTGACAATGACACGGTGTTGAAAGGGGGGAAATATATAGAGCAACAAATTAGCTATAGTCTGTAATTATAAAACTACTAAGTGCTCCTGTACAGTGAGTGTAGAAACAAGGTGGTCATGTTATGTTGACCTGTGTAATTCTCAAGTATGCATATCAGCCAAATATCAGTCATCAATTTCCATACAAGTGCACTGGTGCAAATGTGATAAATATTTTCTATGCCTGTTCTGAACCCTTCTATCAAATCTAATCAATAGGCAGAAAATAATTGTTGTAATCATTTATATTTAAAGAAACTAACATTTCAAAATCAATGATATATGTGCCTTTCAATGATATGTAGTTAATAAACAATAATTTACTGTAAAAAAATGATCAGCAAACCTCTTCTAGGAGGGGTGCTTGATACCCTCATAGGCTGCTTTGGGAAAGTGGTGGCAAGAGCAGGAGCCTGCTTGATGGGATTGAGAGCAGACTTCAGCAGCAGTTGGGAACCTGTACGAGTCTGCTTGACCACAATAAAATCCGAGGCAGCATCCAGCATCTCAGCAATGGAGAAGAAGCCATAATGCATGACCTGGAGAGGCCTGCCGAAACAAGCCACATAGCGTGTCTCTAGCTCAGAAAGTCCTATGGGGCCCTGGGACAGCAGCTGCCTGAAATGGGTGCGCAGATGAGCGGGAAGGGCAGGAGGAGTATGGCCCCGTCGTGGGAGGACAAACGGGTGCCGGTGCTGTGGGAAACGAGACCGGAAAATACCCACTGGTCCTCTTCTTACGGAAGATTTAGATTTGGCGTCACGCTGCTTGGAAACAAGCTCTTCAATGCCTTTTGTGGTGTCATTTCCTATGGCTAGAAATAAGAAAAGTACTGTCACTTAAAATAGTTAGATTGGGTGTCAAAAGATAACTTTTTTTTTTTTTTTTAATCTCGAAGATGATATTTTAGAATAATAATAATAATAATGAAAAAAGTCCTTCCTGTGACAGAAAGAACCTTTCCAGAGGAGTATGGAGATTAGTCGCAAAATGCTTTACAAATGCTTAAACGTTATTACACAAATATGTTTCATCATTCACAAATTAATGTATCCCAATTTGTGTCTCACGGACTTTTTGTTTTTCATAGAGGGCAGCACGGCGGCGCAGCAGGTAGTGTCACAGTCACACAGCTCCAGGGGCCTGAAGGTTGTGGGTTCGCTTCCCGCTCCGGGTGACTGTCTGTAAGGAGTTTGGTGTGTTCTCCGGGTGCTCCGGTTTCCTCCCACAGTCCAAAAAACATGTTGGTAGGCGAATTGGCGACTCAAAAGTGTCCGTAGGTGTGAGTGAATGTGTGTGTCTGTGTTGCCCTGTGAAGGACTGGCGCCCCCTCCAGGGTGAATTCCCACCTTGCGCCCAATGATTCCAGGTAGGCTCTGGACCCACCGCGACCCTGAACTGGATAAGCGCTTACAGATAATGAATGAATGTTTTTCATATATATCAATATAATTTTATGCAAAAATATATACATTTGTTTAAATTTACATTGCATGTATTTATAAAGTTGAAGTCTCGAATTGAAAATGTATTTGTAAATTGTTGAATCTGCATTTGTGGATCAAGTCACTCGCGTGTTTTCCGTGACGTATATTTGTTCATTTCCTTTCGCGGGGTTTTGGATTTTGAGACTTTCCTTTCGCATTTCACTCGATCTAAATACAAATACAAGCCACTTGGCGCTGTTGTTTTAGGACGTGTGGGGCCAAATTAAATGGAGACACATTTGCGCAACATTTAATGTGGAAGTTCGAACAAAAACTGCCCAAGCCACTGAATTCAGCTTTATATCAATTAGGAGTGATCACTGTGGGACGCTTTTGAAGGTGCCCTAAATGTAACGACGTTAAAGCCCAGTGGAACTTCCCTAATTTCACTGCAGACTAGGGTTGACAAAAAAAATTGACACTAAAAGCCATGTTGCATATTGGACTGATATAAATTCAGCAATAGCTAGGCATCTATTTTGTTAATTTTTTTTTTTTTTAAAACACACGTTGGTAGGTGGATTGGTGACTCAAAAAAGTGTCTGTAGGTGTGTGTGAGTGTGTGTTGCCCTGTGAAGGACTGGCGCCCCCTCCAGGGTGTATTCCCGCCTTGCGCCCAATGATTCCAGGTAGGCTCCGGACCCACCGCAACCCTGAACTGGATAAGCGCTTACAGATAATGAATGAATGAATAAAATATGTTCAGATTCAATTCTGCAAAATCCACCAGTTTGGAATTAGAAAATACAGCAATTTAAAATGTAAGTAGATTGTCTGGTTTGGTTTACAGTGGTGCAGCCAAAGAAATCTGACTGGTATTGGCTGTAAATTCAGAAAATATCTATTATTTGTTCATTTTCTTTTCAAGCTGTTGGATGTTGGTGATAAGTTTTCAGATGTGAATATAAGTAAATATATATATATAATATTCTCTATTCATGTTTTACTAGTCTAAATTAAACACACAGTCACACTAATAATTTGCAGTCTCCTCTTGATAGATTAAAGAATTGTTGATAGAAAGAGGTTTTGGCAGGGTTTATCTTAGAATTACACAACTATTATTATTATTATTATTTTGTTTGCATTTGATAAGGCTGTGAGATTAATAAAACCAAGCTTGTTCCTTCAAATCCAATGTCTCTTATTTCTTTATACTTCACACCAGTTGTACAGCAAACATTATTACATTGACATTGTTGAAATGTAATTCCTCAGAACGTTGTAACAAACTCCCAGAAAGTTCTGCACAAAAAGACAACGTTGTGGGCACCAAAAAAAAAAACGTTGTCACAATGTAACCATGTTTGTTGGGATAGGGGACGAGTTGTGTTCCGTACGTTTGACATTGGATTGTGAAGACGGGTGATTTGTTTCAGACAGACAAATACTCCTCAGGCGGAGTGAGGGGCAGATACCCCACGGCTCCTAAAGAGAAAATGCGCTTCTCATTGGTCATTACTTTAATTTAGCCTATCCGCAGCCAGAGGTAATTGTGGCAGCCAATGGAATCACAGTCCCGCATACAGGGAGTTTGAGCAACAGGTCAGTCCTGAAACACTGGGGAAAACAACAGTGCCACCTAGCGATGGCTTGTTCGCCTACTGGCCACGTTAGTGGATGAGGCTGCGTTTATGGCAAGTCGTTTTAAAATTTAATTGCTTTCGTCTGACTATCTTTAATTAAATACTAGGTATCTACAACAGAGTTTTGACTAGTAACTGTTATATCAGATATCTGTAATGTATTTGAAGATATCTCAAAAGGAATTCTGACTAGTCATTACTAAATTTTATATTCAGATATCTATAATTTAGTTTCAGGAATCTTAAAATAAGATATCCTTAATATAGAGGGAATTTAAGATATCTTTAATTGGAATTATGACTAGTCAAAACAAAAGGCAAGATATCTCTAATTTACTTTTTGACTAGTCATAATTTAATTTTAGATCTGAAATATAAGTTTAAGATAATAATCAAAAATTCATTTCAGATATCTTGAATTGGAGCTTCCATTGAACTCAATGGTGAATCTGACGTCATTTACACTAGTCAAAATGTAATTATATATATCTCAAATTGTTATTTCAAGATATTTAATTTAGAATTGCATCTAGTCATAAATGAATTGCAGATATCTGTAATGAAAATCCAGTTGAACAATTTAATATTAAAGTGGCCTGCCATACTGCATTTGTATTTGGATCGGGTTAAATGCGAAAGGAAAGCCTCAAAATCCAAAAACACGCATTTACACATTTATAAAGTAGATTGAGACTCTCCATAGAGGAGGGTCTAAATATGAACTTTAAAATGTGAGATAACATTTTTATAATTTATTTGAGAGCAGTTAACAAATCGATGAGGTGCTGGATTTAATTTTTCAAAGATTGCCCCTAATTAAATTCTTAAAATAAGATGTTATTTACACTGGCTTGACATGACATGAATGTTCTCTCCTCTAGAGATATAAAGAGACGTGTTTACAGTGGTGCCGATAGGAACCAATGTCTTAAGTGTTTAATGCTGCAAAATCTGCCCTCATAGAAATCATTAACTTCATTGTTTATAATTGTTACCTGATAAATGAATATTACTGATATAATTTTAGTCTAAAAGTAATATTTCCTGATTAGCTAGCATTTTCTGACTGGGAGGGCGCATAGATACTTGGATAGATGACAAAATGATTATAAATCCGTTTCTGTGAGGTTTAATGAAGCTTGACTGTTTGTCTAAGATTTGCTAAAGCTATTAATGGCACATACCTGCATCTAAACAAAAACTCCTACACTATGCAAATTCTGAAATATTCCAGAACAAATTTTAAATTCTAAGACCAGTATTTATTTTCAGAGAAAATATTTACCCTTTAACACTATGCTGCCATCGGAAGCATAGTCCAAGAGAACAGCATCAGGCATTTCTTTGGCCATGTCCAACACATTACGGAAACCCAGAACCCTAAGGGGCATTGGGTGTCCCAGCATATTCTGGTAGTCCCTCTTGAGCTGCTCGGGAGGAAGGCCATGCTTGGCTGAAATGAGCAGCGATCGAATATCCTTCTTCAGAGTGGATAGGAGTTGATCCTGGGTCATGCTAGAAAGAACTGCACATTATAGTGTCAATCCTGTAACGCTTAAGGCTGTAAAATATGACATATTCCGCGAATAAAATATCTGAAAATGTTCTGTCACCATATTAAGTAGAATGTTGCGTCATCATTGAAGAAAGACATACTACACTTATCACTACCTGAGCTAACTTTATATAGCTCCTGATCACCAAATGGCAGTTAAAGTCTTACAGTATTTTTTTGCATGCAAAATTATTTTAACGCACATAATTACAAATAAAATTTAATATCCGAAAAAAACATATGATTGATTTGATGTTAATTTAGCAAAGGTCACTTGATAATGTTGAGTAGACTGAAGCAGATGAGGACTCACCTGTTTATCTCCTTCCAGAACCTTTAGCCTGTTCAAAGCATTACCTTTCAATTCTTACTTCTACCGTTAAAACAAGAAATCATTAAATGCTATTAAAACAAACAAATAACTCGCCCCGTTTCTACTTTAACATGAGGCGGTTTTGCCCCTAGCTAGCATTAGCTAACTGCTCTTAACCCTCCTGCGTTAGCACGCAGCTCAGCATGAACCGGGAGATGATTTTCAGATATTTTTTTACCGTTTTAAACCTTTCTTGAATACACGCAGATGTCTACTTCCATTACTAACCAATTGGAAGGCTTTCATTTGCACTTTAATGATGCGAAATAAGAGAGTTCACAGAAAAAATGTTTACTACAGTTCCGTTGTCTACAAAAACGTCGGCGAGGACAGTAACCCAGTCTGGGTCCTCGAAACTCAGAGGATTAACTGTCCTCTGAACAAACCAGCGCTTTTACTATATCCGGTTGTCCCTTAACAGTACATTGAACCAAGCGTATTTGAGTAATGAAGCTGTGGTAAATTCTATTACTACATTTTAATTAAACTTCTGGGAGTTTGTTTGTTTTCTCTAGACCTAATAAGATTTGAGTCCTTCATCAGCCCTTTCAAAGGGAGACGTTAATGCTGAGAGCGCACACTCCCTACAGACGCCTACAAAGGCAGTCTTGTCACTTCAGGGTGTGTCCTAAACCCCGTACTAGGGCACCCAATAGGACGTAAAAACGGCGCTTCACTTTGGTATAGTGTACACTACGGTCCTGTGAATACAAACTACTTTTTTTTCGACAGGCTGCACTTGGGGTCACGGTGTGTTTTCTTCTCCATTTCTCTAATATCTTTTTTAAACCTTTGACATTTTTTCTCATAATGTAGACCTACTGTGTGGAAATAATAACACATTTTTAATAAATATGATTTGCTAGGTATAATGACTTACTGAAATACTAAAACTTAACCCTGTTAATGAAAATGAAATTTTGTTTCTAGGGGAAAAACACCTACAATTTTAAACATGATTTGAATGTAACTCTACACTACCCTACACCCAGATTCTTTCAGTAAGAAGCAGTGTTTTTGTATATCATCATATATGGGGGATTGGAATATGTTTATGTTGGGTCAAAACAAACGTCCCAGTGGATGAATCAGTTTCACAGTTTACACTAAATTATATTGCACAGTAGACAGTGAAATAAGCTCATATTGGTGAAACCCACTAGTATAAAACACAAATAGCGTTGTCCAGCCCACTTGACCTGTCATACTCCTTCGCTTGTTTGTGTGTGTGTGTGTGTGTGTGGTATGAAGGGAGTCTGGCTGGATGGAGTCTATTAGCAAAATCTAAGCAGTGAGGTAACTTCTAACTACATTCAGATCAAGGGGAAAGTAATAGCTGGTTCTTGAGAAAGAGAGTAGGATGGAGAAAAATGCAGAAACAGCCTTAAAATCCGAACATCCTCCAAGAACAGGCCGTGCCAAAAGAGAAACTCCGCCAATGGCTAGAGAGAGAAAGCAAAAGGCAAGTAAGTCAGTGAAGTACCAAGAAGCACACAGGATGAAAGAGAAGGCAAAAGGAGCAGAGGCAGGAGAGAAAAACATTAATGAGGACAAGGAGAATGGGGCAGTCATGTCCAGGAGCACTGTGGTCAATGTGGACAGTGTGAGAGAGAGGACAAAAGAAGAGAGCGAGGAGCTACTTGGTCTTCTTGAGAGTGAATGGCATGATGAAGGTATGTAAGGGTCTGGTTTACATTGTAGTCACACAGAGATAACAAAGGCGGGAGAGTTATTTTTAAAATCAGTATTCTGGTGCCCTACAGCCGTGAAGCCACGAAGCCTTGGGGTTTGTGAGCTGCTTCTTACAATTGCAGCTCTTGCCACTGTCATCTTCTTCTTCCCTATATCAGTTTGGTTTTGTATAAAGGTAAGTGTTATTTGCTTGTGATATTATAATATTTATTTTCAGTGACTGTTGAAAATTGACTGTATTTTCATTGACCATTATGTTTGGGACATAGCTGTCATAGGTCTATTAAAGCAGTCACATATAAAGCAATCCTCTTCAGCCCTTGATTGTTTCAGAGCCTTGTTACTTTAAGTTTTCTCTTTAGCAAATTGAACGCATGCGAATCTGAATTAAAATCGGTTGACTGGTTTGGTCATTCAAGAGCTTTCCACATTTTTTTGTGGCTAGTGGTTTGCATCTTGCAATGTAGACAATGCAATGCAAATCTTACATAGTGTTCCTTTAGGGAAATATTAAATTGTTCCTGTCTTGTAATTTTATGTCCAGCCTTTACATCTAGAGAGAAACACAAAAATCACAACAAAAGAATAAATTATATTTTTGTTTATGAAGAAACCTTCTTGTTTTTGGAGATGTCATGTTGTTCTTCTTGTGGCGCAGTGCAAAGTTAAAGTATTAAAAACATGGTAATCTACATTTAGGTGCCCATCATAAATTAAATAAAATATATATTTTTTAAAAAGTCAAACATTAATGTTAACTGATTATATAATGCTTTGTTTTAAATTGTTTGTGTCCCTGATATTGTTTATTACAGATAGTTAGGGAGCATGAGCGTGCAGTGGTCTTCAGGCTGGGCCACCTGTTGCAGAGGAAACCTAGAGGACCAGGTATATAAGTTGATACTCAATCTGTATATACACTGTTTTTGCAGTAATTAGTAATCAGTAATTTAAATTATTTGATTCATTCATGTATTATTTTTACTTAAATTGTGTTCATTGGTTATTAGAAAATGTTATTGTTTTATTTTGGCATAGGGCTGCTTTTTTACCTCCCGTTTCTGGATGTTTGTCAGAAAGTGGACATCCGGCTGAAAATGCTGAAGGTCCCTTCTCACAAGGTAACTTTGTTTTAGCTCAGCAGTGTGCCTTTATGAAGGTATGTTTGTATAGTTTTTAATTGCAAAGCTTTCAGATGAACTGCAGATAAATAAGCACCAACTTGAATTACATGTGTGTCTAAATAGATAGATAGATAGATAGATAGATACTTTATTGATCCCCAGGGGAAATTCAAGAATGTCCTGGAGAGAGTGTCTGGCCTTGAATTCTCTCACTCTTAAAGCTGCATCTGAAAAGATGTGGTGACTGTCTTACTATGTCTCAGAATATATGCAAGAGCCCACTCTCCCAGCTTGGTGGCATGACCTCATCAGCATAAAAACTACATATACCTGCAGGCTGGAGATCAGCAAGTGAGACGTACACAGTAAGTGGGCAGATACTAGCAAGTGGGAGGTTAAGGTTAGGCGTAGGGTTAGGGTTAGATTCTCTGTTATGGTCCACACACAACAGAAGTGCAGTCCATCTTGCAAGAGAAATCATGTATGTTTACAGTTGTGTGGTCTGCAGGTGGTGACAAATGACCTGGTGTGTACGGAGGTGAGTGCTGTGTGTTATTATCGCATTGAGAATGTGTGTGTGTGCTACTCCTCCCTGGCTGGAGTTCCAGCTGTGCTTCAGGCTCTGCTGCAGGTGTCAGACAGAGAAGTTCTGGCCCAACACACCTTCACTCACATACTTCAGAACAGGAGCAAAGTGGCTAAGGAAATCCAGGTACAGTCTTTTTTTTACTGTATCACCTTGTATTTTGTAACACCTTGTAAATATTTTTCTGGAGGTACTATGGAGAATACTGTGTAAAATGTTTCTCTTAAATTTCTTGATACTTTATAACATATGGTAATATTTTCTCTAATATATTGATGTAAACATAGCCACATTTTATCTAAAGGATAAATGGATAATACCGAACTTCAATCATAATACTTTAATTATTTACCATTATAACCATTATATTCAACATTCATACTGTGAAATCTCTGATACCACTTGGTTTAAGTTAAAAAAGTAAAAATGAATATTATACCTTTATTTTTTAATCTACTTTCATATTTGATCTTCTCTTTTAAAAAAAGAACATTATATTTTATTTAATGTATGATTCTTTGCAGCTTTTGCAGTCAATGAAGAATCTGTTCATCTTTCAGGACACTGAATATATATGTTATACTATTTTCATTCATTTTTAAAAATGTAATATAGTAAAATTCACAATTTAATTCAATCAATAGAGCAAAGTGACCCAACTGTGTCTTTTCTTTCAATGAAGGTTGCACTGGATTCCATTGCCTGCAGGTGGGGAATTAAAGTGGAGAGAGCTGAGATGTAAGTAATAAATATATGAGAAGATAGAGGATAATAATGTATTAACTCTAAAGCATGTGAGGCCCATTAACCAGTGCGGTTCTGCTGGGTGCACTACTAAATGAATGATGTGTTTTTGTGGGTTTAGAGAAGACGTGTGTCTGCCACCTGAAATTCAACAGAACTTTGCCATTGAGGCTGAAGCCAAGAGACAGGCTCAAATCAGGGTATGAACATTCTGCCATAAATACATTCATTGCAGGACAGGTTATAATTATTGTAATTGTAATCTTATGCAAGCATTGTCGGTTTCCAGGAGTAGGCTTAAACTTTGACTTCTGTCACTGCAATTTAGTCAAAAAATAGACTTATTTATGTGGATGAGAACACAAAGTGAATTAGTTGATTTAAGTGATATACGTATGACTCTGGACAACAAGGAAAGAATACAAGATTAAAGATTAAAATGTGTTAATAATTTTACACAATATGCACAATATGGTGTTGTTTGAGTCAATGGGACAGCAAGGCACAGCACTGTGAATGAAGCAATATGGGAGATTTCATTTTGTATTAATTAGTTTTTTTTTTGCATATATGTTACCTACCTCTTAGTTGTTCATGGGAAACCAGTGTTTCCCTAAGACCTCAAAAAGTCATCTATAAATCTTTATCTCAATTTAACAGAGAACACATGTTTCAAATGTTTATACAGGCAGAACCTGGGGAGGAAAAAAAAACAAATATTTAGACACAGTAGTATTAGATAACCAAGCTTAGACTTAAAATTGTGGCTCTGGTCATTAATAGAGCGTAGGGCATTAAAACCTTCCTAAAGTGTCCCAGCCTGTGTGTTGTTATTTCAGGTAATTGCAGCAGAAGGTGAGAAGGCAGCATGTGAGGCTCTGAAGGCTTCCATCGATTCTCTCTCAGACTCTCCTCTGGCTGTCCAACTGCGTCTACTCCAACTCCTCCATACGCTGCGCTCTGACCATCCTGCTGTGGTGCTTAACCTTCCATTGGACCTACTCAACCAAACCTTTCAGCAACCGGATACAACCAACACAACCAATCAAAACCATCCTACAGGAGACATCCCTGTCTCCAAGGAACTGGCCGAAGATTCCCCAATGATGTGAGAGATTTCCTTGACAAAAATTCCAGTATGAATATCAGTGTAGTGAATAGTCACAGTGAATAACATTTATTTTTTATTATTTAAATATTCACAACCTGTTATAGATGAAACCATACAGTACTGCATAAATGTCTGATTTCAGAGGCAGATATTATATCTCTAAGGAGAAAAATCAAAACATTTAAGCCAAAATTACACAGGAGCTTCAATGAAGAAAAGAGCTATATGACCAGGAGTTTACATTTTTTTAGAGCCTCACATATCACAGATCAGAGATGCCAGAATAAATCACCATTACTGGGCAGCAGCAATAATGAGTGGTTACAGCAGCAGATGATCACAAACTTGACACCAGCAACTGTGTGGAATAAAGGCCATGGTAAATCACGTCAGTCACTGTGAAAACCTTGTGGATAGGCACAACCGAAAGAGAGGTCTTTAAAGAAAAAGTTTTCAGGAATTATATGCTCCATTAAGCTTTTCTTTTATAAAACTAATTTATAAAATTAATTAAACACTTGTGTTTTATCATTAGTGAGTGATATTAGAGATTATTAATGAGTGAATGTAAGAGTGAATGTGAGAGTGTGTAGTGACGTGTGATGGAATGGTGCCCCATCCAAGGTCTGGGCCTGCCTGGTGCCCAGAGATTCCTGGTGGGCTCTAGTACCACTGTGAATCTGAACTGTATAAGCGGTTATAGAACATGAATGAATGAATGTACGTATGAATATTATATAATGCCCTGATGTTTGGCTCTGTTCTGTGTTCTATTGCTTAAATCCAAATCTATCTTTAATATAGAGTAAATAATGCAAACAAGAGAAAGGTTTCATTCTCTGTAGTTGTATTTTGCATTACAGCATTTTTATTTAATTTAACTGTAATACAGCAGTAACATTAACATTGTAAATAAACACATTTGTGATGTGTCTAACACTATATACACACACAAATAGTAATCTTTTTTTATGTACTAACACTTAATTTAAAATACTTTGAATTTATTTCTGTCTTCCAATGTGCATTAGTAGGGTATATGTGTTACTTTAGCGTTTCTTGCTGCCTTTAGTGGGTTTGGGGCTGGGAGCTGGTTTCTGGCTCATCTCTTTAGGTTCAGGAGTGGCTGTCGTCTTAGCAGCTGGTGTAACAGACTTCTTGCTCACTGGAAAAAAAAATATTTCACGCAGTATTAAGTATCTGACTACACTAATCATATTTCACATTGATACATTACAATATAGAACACACATATTGTAAAATAGAAACAATAAAAAAACCTTCTGCAAAATTGTAACTTCAAAGGAGATGGAACAAACTTAACATTTTGGACTATTTTTATTGTTCCACTCATCCTGAAATATTCACAGAATATTTTCAAAATATGCGATAACAAAACAAAAGTGTTTGTAATGGGTTTTGTTTGAACAGAGACAATAATGAACTTTGTAAAGTTATGAGAGTACTGCTGGAACATACAGAGATTATATGTTCTTTTAACTGCACTTATTTTAATATCCCTTGCTCACCCTTGTGCTCTGGAGTGGGCATTTGTGAAATTTGTCTTTCTAAGTCCTGGATCTTCTCCAGTGCTGTTTGGAGGGCTTCCTCTGCCTTTACAGCCCTCTCCTCAGCACTAATGGCTCGAGTTTCCACAGCTCTGACACCCCAACACATATAAGCACACACAAAACAAGCACACTTTTGGCCCCAATGCAGGATACAGAAATGAGCATAGACAATGGTCTGTTGAACAGTTATTCAAGAGGCCACGTTGTACATGCTTTTTTATCATCAGCATGGACACATAGCTCTTATGAAACATAAAGAGCTATTTGAGTGTTGAGTGGTACCCCTATGTAAAAAATTCTCCACCTTCTAAACTTAAATTATAGACCAATTCCATGAGATGATTTGCTGCTAAAAATATGTGTAATTGTGTTTTATGTTCATTGCCAAGTTGTTTTTTATTCTGGCTTTAAGCCCTTACTGAAACTGTTCATTCCTCAAACTGGTTGTGGGTGACATAATCAACTCGTGTGGAATTTGAGGTTTGGGTTTGTACATCTGAGACACACTCTCAGGCCCTAGATGTACCTGCTGAGATCCTATCATTCATAATGAAGCTCATAGTGAAATTAAATTAAAAACAACAGCCTTTTATTTTGTATCGGAATATCATCTTCTCAGCCATGTTGTCAAACATCGGAACCCTGACTCATTCAAAATGAAACTGAATGAACAAAATGAAAGCATGGAAATACTTTTTTTTCCATGATAATGGGCCTTTATCCTTGGCTAAATCAACATGGTTGTATATTCTGTTTAAAGCGAAATCTGTGTCTGCATTCTTTAAGTGTGCATACCAAGGTCACTCACTGGTAAAATACTCACAATAGCTCCTGCTGAAGAACCCCCACAGTAGACAGAGCAGTGAAAGCTTGCTGTGTGTTTTCAGTGCATGGACGCAGTACAAGATCATTGGTCTGGATAGCAGAAGCCAGGGTGCATTAGTATAGAAACACAATTGATTAGGTGTGAGAACACTGGGATGTGTGAATATGTGAAGAGATACTGACTCCCACCAGCTGCACAGTATCATTTCCCAAAGACTGCTCCATGATGTTGCCATCATGACCTATTATCTTCAGAACTTTTTCTTCCTCTGTGATCTCCTCTGTCCTCTCCACCTCCTCCTCCTCCTCCTCCTAGGAGGTAAATTTAGATAAATACATTCATTCCCATCAGCAAAATCAGAATGACTGACTGTATGAGAAGAACTCTGTTCTTTATGTGCCATGGATCAATAAAGGCCTATAACAGATTTCCCAGGTTTTACATTTAAGTGACAGTGATGGTGATGGCTAGATGGGGCTGAGATTTCTATGTGCTCTTTGAAGGCTATAAGCCACTGTCTGGAGACTAATATTTTCTGAGACTAGCTATAAATAAGGCACTGACCTTCTGGTTATTTATTTCAGTTAGGCAAGGTTTGTCATCTGCTTTCACAGCTGTCTGCTCCTCTTCCTGGTCTTTTTCATCGTCTTTGGTCAGTTCTGATTTGGTGTGGTCATCCACCTGACGACAAAATAGATTTTATTTTTTCTCCCACACAATTCTATGTCTATATTCTCTGCTTTGTTTGCTAAGTTTTCGTTCCTTTGTTGAATTCAAATTAGTTATTTTACTCATACTTTTCTGTGGTTAATGAAAAAAGCTTTTGCATTTTTATTCTCATCTGGCCTTTCCTGTCTACACTTTATTTTTCTCCTTATAAATAAATACTACTTACTTACTGATTGTACAGCCAGTCTGTACAGTGAAATAGACTGCACTCATTTCTCTTCTGAAGGTGAATATTTTTCTGAAGTGAAACATGCTCAAAAAGAGCCACAGGATTATTACAAAAACAAAATGAAAAGCTCCTCACTAGAGAGTTCACAGTGGCCGGTGTTGATGGGAAACCAGTGACAGCTTTCTTCACCGTTTTTAACTCAACAGGACGTCCAGTCATATCAGACAGCAGGACCTGACACACCTCCACCCACTCAGCACACTCCCTCTGAACACACACACATACACAGGCACAGAAGCTAACATTTCATAACCTTTCTAAATGTTCACCAGTAGATGTAGCAAGAAGACGTCCTCTAATAAAACTCTGCTGTTTACTAAAGAATCTTTGAAAATGGGAGAGTCTGCTACCTGAATCTTGGAGAGTTGGTACAGTTCATTGTCTTTTTCATCCTGAGTCATGTTCTTTTGAATGTCCTCCTCCACAATTGCCTGACAAGAGCTGAGGGTGGAGACATACTTAAAAATCTCAAGTGTCATTTATTTAAAACAGAGAGACATATTTTAGGCAAAGTTTTCTTTCAAAGGCAAAGTTTTTTTAGGCAAAGTTTTCACCGGTGCGGTGATTGTGTTTTTAATATTGGTTCAGTGCAGACTTTTGCAGGTGTAAATCCAAAATATTTTTTACTCTTCTGAGTCCGTGATCTCATCGATGAACTCAAAATTACTGATCAAAAGCACTGTGAGACTTTTGGTCTCTGGTCTTCTGATCTTTCTGGTTCCATGTTGTACACTATGGTCTATATTTTTCCCAGTGGCCTGTAGCCAAGTTTCTAAGAGAATCAAGAGAGGATCAGTGTCCTCACTTATTTATAGTTATAACGCTAACCGGAATAAATTCCTAAAACGTAAACTTTAGGTTAAACTCGTCATACCTTGTGACATATTTAGAGAAATAATCCAGTTTCTGAGAGAGATTTATAGCATCGTCCTCCAGCTTCTGGAGAGACAAATCCTTTAATGCACAGAATTCTCTGGATGTTGGATAAGGTAGCTTCTGGTCTGCAACATGATCAGGCACCATCTGCAGCAGCAAGTCTACCATCCAGCGGGTCAGCAGAGAGTGCATGGAACTGACCTGTTCATCACAAAAATGACAGTTTTGCTGAGACCATCCAAAAAAATTTTCCCATACTCAATAACATAACATTAAAGGGAACATGCCATATACCTTCTCACACATTGTCAGGTTTTCATATTCGAAGAAGTTGTTTTGAGAGGAGAGGAAATCCCTCAGTGTGTTGAGGACATCATCGATTTCAATCCTGCCACACAGACACATGGCTCAGAGACAAATCAATCGTATGGTGTGCACTGAATGGTCTTAAAAACTTCAACTCTAACCTTGTATGAGGCTTCTGCTTTATCTTGTCACTCTCTGACTGGGTGCTGTCTACATTCAGCAAAACCTCTTCAGATATTTTTACCCAGCTCTCCAGGACTGTCTCCAGCTTTAACCATTCAGAGTGAGGCAAAATTTCACTTCTACCAATATAGGTCTTCAGTTTGTTGGCCCAGACCTCCATTAATCCACACAGAGACATCAACTGTTTATGAATTCCTATATACCAACAGAAAATAAAACCTGTTAAAATTCTAAATATAATTAGGGAAATATTTTATTAATATTGATGAAGTATTATGGATGTGCAAGTGTCAAAGATTAAACTAGTTCATTAAACATTACACACCACATTTAGCTCATAAAAGATTTGAGAATGATATGCTCTGTTGAATATAGGAATAAATACCAAACTACACAGTGAAGTTTCACAAACTGTGTTGGAGATATCAAATTATCTGTCAAGTGCAGACAAACTAAAGTCAAACTTCTCACCGCTCTCTCCATTGATACGGGTATCTAGCTGCTTGTGGAGCTTAGTGACAGTCCTACTCAGCTCCCTCATGGCCACCTGACCCTGAGGTGGCTCTCCATCTGGGGCAGGGTGCCTCCTGAACAACTGCAAACACAACTCCACCCATGATTCCTGCAGCTTAGTTAGTGTGTTGAGAGTCTCCTGACCAGAGAAAAGGTCCTCTCCTCCATACCGTTCACACTGCATGGTCAACTCCTACAGGGAGAAATGGTATTATCGTAATATGTAAGTATCATAAACGATAAGAATTTATGAATCAATTTCTCAAAACTTTGAATTTCTAACCATGGACCATTGCTTCAAGTCCTCAAACAACTTCTCCTCTGAAACTTTCTCAAATTTCACACCAGGGCTCCTAGAGAAAAGTGAACTCAAATGTATTAGCTCAAATTCAATTACAACAAACAAAACAATGTAACACTCCTATCTTCTTTACCTGATGTTAGTCTCACAGAATTTGTGCCATTTGACAATGCCAGTTTGAATAGACCTGATGATCTCACACTGGTTTCTCTCAGTCTCTTTCAGCTTCTCCATGAAGCTTGTTAAATGCTCTTTCCACTGCTCTGTCAGCTGCATGACATGGTTAAGGTCTTCAGAGTCCTAAAAACAGACAAAAACAGTAGAATTGTAGAATCTACCTGATTTTAATTTGTAACAGAAAACAACAACCACTTTGGGCAATGGTCAGTGTAAAAAACATGTACCTTTGCCATCAGAAAAGCAGTGAAGTGCTCTGCTGTTTTGCTCCACGTTTGCTCACTAACATGAAGCCTGCTGACCAGCTGCAGGTTGTTTAACTTTATAACCTGGAAAGATAATTTACAATATATACTTTTAGACTAGATATAATAATGAATACAGTTCCATACAGGAGGTGGACAACAAAACTCCAAAAAGTGTGTTTGATTCCCTGTCTGGTAAAGCATGTCACACTATACCATACAATTCCAAGGGCAATATTAATAATGGTTTTTACCAACAACTGCATGTTTTAAAAATCCAGGCAATGTACAAACTGACCTTCAGAGCGAGGCTGTAGGCGACTTTGCTCCATAAGTTCCTCTCCTCAGTCAGTATGGCCACCTGGCCCTCCAGCCGTCTCCTCTGCATCTCATAGAGATTGTGGTACTCCCCAACAATACTGCAAGGGAAATCTCCCTGTTACACCATATGTACCAATGTCTGTAGACACCACTTAAAAATAGTGTATTTTGTTACCAGTTTCACTAGTCAAGTAGGTGAACTTAAAATAACACAGACAGCTTTCCAAACAGAATACACACGGTTTTCTCAGACAAAGACCACATACCCAGATTAGCCATAACTTTTTGACCAGCTCTTGTTTCTACACTCCATTGTCCACTTTATCAACTCCACTGATCATATAGGAGGCTCTGCATACTTTGTAAGCCCCCTTTCACTATAATCTTCAATAGTCAGTACCCCCAGAGGACCACCACAGAGCAGGTATTATTTGGGTTTTATTGCTCTATAATTATAGACAGGAGTCAATAAGTTATTAGCATATGTTGTTAGCCTCATTTCACCCAGTTTTTAATATTCGGGACACCTCAGTCCCCTCAAAGCAGGTAAGAGCAGGTACACTTCAAATTGAGTGTAATAAAATGTTATTATTTTTATTTTTTTTTATTTCTCACTCAGAATTGCGCTGTGCTTGCTCCAATGCTTTGGCCAGCTCATCTTGGGCCTTGACGGCTTGGTGAGACACATGCTCATCATGATCCCTCAGCTTGTTCAGTTCTCTGCAGCAAGAGCATACCCAAAAAAGACAAAAATATCATCAGCGTTATCATCATCATATCTTCTGCTCAATTATATTTGTATGAAAAAGCATCTAGTTCCTCAGTAATTTAATAATTATATTCACTCACAAATTCATTTTCTGGGTTTAATCTCATCATGCAAATGATAGCAATTTTATTACTTCACAGGCTTGCTGTTTTATTTTAAAACATAAAGACAACAACCCAGCAAGGAAGAATATATATATATATATATATTCCTATATCATATAAACATAATATATAAACATATATATGTTTATATGATAACTGCGTATTGAGTTCAGGGTCAAGATGGGGCCAATCACTGGGCACAAGGCACGAACACACACTCGATGAGGTGCCAGTCCAGGGCGACACACACTCACATATTCACTCACACACTTAATAATAATATTAATTATGGTAATAATAAAAATGGGTTTACTCATTAAGCTGTGTGATGGAGCTTTTAAAGCAGATGATTTCTTCCATCAGTCGTCGGTCCAGTGCTTTCTGTGCCAGTGTCTCAGTATGTAAACCTTTAAGTTGCTGGGGGATACGGTCAAGCAGAGCAACATAGCGCTGCCTAAAGACAATAAAACTTTATTCATAAAAGGCAAAATAATTCAAAAGATCTTTAACGTAAAGACAAGATTAGTATTAGACAATTATTAGATTTTATTCTAGGTAGATTTAGGTAGTTTAAGCAAGATTTAAAAAAGACAACATATTGTATATGGACATACAAAAACACACCTGAGTTTGGCTAGCAGCTGGCCCCTCTCTGCACACTCCACGCTCACCTGCCGGATTAGCTCATGGAAAACGATGTTGTAGATGTTCTGCTCCACACGCACCAGCTCCAGCAGAGCTTCCATCTGAAGCACAGAATGAATGACTAATACATTTTTTGGTCTAATAAATAAATTAACCACTTTAAGATTCCATGGATTTATCAGAATGGTTAAAACAATTATCAGCATATATATTGATAAATCAATATAAAGGGCACACACAATTTTTTAAATGTGCTCATTTTTGACATTGTAACATTGTAAGATTTGTAAGATTTTTATTTTTACTGTTGAAGAAACATAAATTGACCTTCATGTCAACTGACAGTTCTTAAGCAGTCAGCAAAGGATTTTTGTTCAAATTTAATCGAGGTAATTTCCCAATTGATCATGTAAAGTTACTAATCTAATTAAAGCTAGTGTTATCCTTTGAGAAGCACCTCTGCGTCTTTTAAATACAAACTCTTTTGACATCTTTTTATATCAGTTAACCAATGCATATATGTGCTAGCATTGCACTGAGTGCTGGGAGAGGGTGGGAAACATTGTACACAACCAGAGGCAGAGGGGACAATTATGTACAATTATATACATACAGTGATCAGCCATAACATTTTGACCACATCCTTGTTTCTACACATTATTCTCACAGCTCCACTGACCATACAGGTAGTTCTTTTAGTTCTACACTGCATAATTTGTTGTTGTTGTTTTTTTCCTACTTTTTACACTTATACCAGCACCATACACATTAGCATTGCTCATCACAGCACTTAATGATGTGTAGTCAGTACAAAAATGCATACTTGTGAGAGATTTGTGAGCTCCTCAAACTCCTGATGGACACCTGCTTTCTCCAGCATATCATCCATCACTCTCATCAGCTGCACTGCCTCTAGGCGTCCACTGGGCTTCCTAATGATCATCAGGGAACCATCTGGTTTTAAGAGGCTTTAGCTTCATTACAAGAGGATCATAAATGCTACATGGCATAGGCTTGATCATTGGAGGTAAACATTGTTGTACAATCTAACAAAAGCTTTATGCTGATAATGTCACTTACATTGATGGAAAGATTTTGAGTTTCTTTTCTTCATCCTCTAACAAAACTGTAAATTTGCTGGAAATAAGGGAAGGACTGTTTACATAAACGTTTACATAATTTCAGATTTTCACAATTAGGCAGAATTACTCTTTAAATTTGTTACTTTCAGCATTACTTACTCGTCATAACACTGCAGTCCTTTCAAACCCTTATGTTTTACTATGTGGTATTCTGCTGGAATTAAAGTCTCAATGGAACTGGTATCCTGTATTTAAAATCAGAATATAAATATTTTTTTTATTTTGAAAAATGTTATTATCAGAAGTAAAGATCTAATTTCTTTATACATGCCTTTTGAATATCACGTGTCTGAGAAGAGCGTCTGTCAGTCATGGGTGGGAGAAGCATTCGTTGCTTCTGAGTAGCCAAAGCATCGCAAAGAAAGGATATATCCCTGTTCACAAACAGAACCAAGCAAACAACAGTGAGGATGTGTTCATAATAATATTAATAACTAATTTGTTGCAGCAGCACATTAAACTGGATGACAAAAATATTTAAGCATATTGTCGCTGTCCAGCGAAAAACATGTCTCTCCATGAAATAACTAAAATGACAAAGAAAAACCTTGAATGAAAAAATCAAACTGTTACAATATTTTATTCCCAGTAATAGAGGAGCATTTCTATTGGTCAATTTATCATAAAATGCTCACACCATAGGTAAGGCTGCTGCTGTGTTCAAATGATGTAGTAAACTAAAAATCAACAAAAATTAAGATACATGTTTTCTTTGGACAGTGATGATACAAAAGTTACTCAGTATAATTTCTAAAACCTGCCAGCTCCAGTTACAGATGTGGGTTGGTCGAGAAAATATTGGTATTTTTTGCGGCCAACAGCATGATGCCACACTGCGTCTGGTGCACGAGTAACCTGCAAATAAAGAAAAAACACAACTCATGATTTGGTACCATCTGATATGTGTATGTAAGACTCGTGCTAAAATATGGTATGGATATGACAATAAACTGCAATAAAACATAGAGAAGTATCTTAATTTCTGCAAAAAACCTTTGAGTTTTTGAGGGTTTTACTAAGCCTCGGTGGTCCCAGTTGGCCTTGCGCAGAGACAGTTGAAGTAAGATTAGTGAGCAGTTCGTCTGGAATGAAATCATCTTGTTGCAGCAAAATCTGCGTCTGGGCTCTGCCATTTAGAGGCACTGTCTCCTTTACTTCTGGGAGCAGAGGGAGTTCAGCAACACCTGTAATGTATGAAGAGGTGAAAAAATGGGTAGAAGGATGATAAGGGGACCCCCTCTTCATGTAGAAAACTTCTAAGATATTGATATTCTTGGATCTTCGATTGTGGCCTTCCCTATTCAGTACACATCATACATTTTCATTTGGATTCAAAACACAGATTTTGATTTCTCACAACTATTTGTGTAGGTTTTGATGTAGCTTCGGGTTCATTGTCTTGCTGGAAGGTCCACCCACAGCAGTATCCTCTGGCAGAGACAGACAAGCTTTGGGCCATAGTCTTCTATTGTTTGAAACAGTTCATTATGCCCCAAACAGCCCCAAAGTGTTGATATATAAATGTATTTAACAGTGTTAACATTTAATTAATTAATAGTGGTAATTCCAGCTGGCTGCTTCTTTTAAACAATTATGTAATCTGTGGAGTTCTACATGAAAGGACATCTTTTTGGTTTAACCCATGTTGAATGACAAAGTGAATTTATGTGAGTGTAAACTCATTTATGAGGGACCCAGAAAATGACCAGAGAGAACAATGACAGCAGCAATAAAACTAAATATCCATGCCACAAATATATACATTTTTATTTTATTACTAATATGCTTTAGTGGTGTAAATTATGCTGTTCCCTTTGATTTTGGAAAAAATATATATTTTTATTTTAATAATATAAATAATTAAACAATTATATATATTAGAAAACATATAGACAATATTTTATATACAGTCCCTTAATTTAGAATAAGCAATATTCAATTCTTTGGCAGCAGAATGTCATGGAAAATTATTTTCTTTATTTTGACATGAAATATTTAGAAAACTATTCAAGTCTTCAATGCCTCAGTATTTCGGAATCATAAGACAAACAAACAGACCCCTGAATGTTTATCTCTGATGATGAAGTAGTTCAATGGAGAATATTTTCGAAATTTTAAATGAAAAAATGAGAACAGGACCATACAGGCAAAGTAGCAGACGTATTATCTTTTGAACATTTTATATAAACAAATGGGTCAAGGTTGTAGTTAACAGAATCCACGCGGTGAAAAATGAATAACTGTCCCTATCATATTCTGACAGTTCGCTATCCTTCGTCTGACGGAATGAGTAACTCACCGTGGCTTTCTTCCACAGAGGATTTCAACGAAGAGTTTACTCTCTTTCTACGACCCTCTGCTTTTTGTAAAGCCGGAGACGGACTAGATTTTACACACGCCGCCATTTTCCACTCTTAACTTTAACGAAGCACATATTAGTAAGGTAGTGAAACGTATGATAACAAAGACTTAAATAAATAAAGCCCGTTGTTAGCAAACACAGTCTATGATACAGAGCTGAGCAGAGAGCTCCGGCTGACGGTCATAAAGACTGTTGCTATGGACGCGTCACGCCTCCATGCAACTGTCCAAACTATAACTAAGATACATACCTAACTTTGATTTTTAAGAGGTTATGTGCTGAACTAACTAGAATTTTCATTTTCCCCCATGTAGATTACTTTGAGATGGTAACAAGGTTGGGATAGTTTTGATCATATGTGTTTGCTAAATGCAAAAAGATTAGAAAATATAATTTATATAATGTTATAATCTAACATTAGTACACCCCTAGAAGTAATCCTAATTACCCTGCATATGACCTTATTTTGAAGATTTACTTTTGGATTAAGTCCAAACAAAGTATTCATTTCATTCGTTATCTGTAACCCTTATCCAGTTCAGGGTCACGGTGGGTCCGGAGCCTACCTGGAATCACTGGGCACAAGGCAGGAATATACCCAGGAGGGGGCGCCAGTCATTCACAGAGCAACACACACTTTTTGAGTTGCCAATCCACCTGTCAACGTGTATTTTTGGAGGAAACTGGAGCACCCAGAGGAAACCCACACGGACACGGGGAGAACACCCAAAACTCCTTACAGTTACCCAGAGCAGGACTTGAACCCACAACTTCCAGGTCACTGGAGCTGTGTGACTGCAACACTACCTGTTGCCCTCCATACAAAGTAGCCTTTTCGAATGAAAAACATTAATTAAATCTTTAATTCAAATTAGTACTAATTTCATCTCAGAGATTCACTTTAACCTTTCTGCTTTAAAAAAGGTTGTATTTCCTACCTAATCTGTTAGACCTTTACATTATTAATGGAAATTCAGGTTTTAAATTATTGATGCAAGTTCAATAATTCAGGGTTAACTGATGCCTGGGCCAGTAGACCAGCTGTGTGTACGGCAAAGTTTGTTTAAACAAATTTTGACTTTTATGAATCTATTGCTCCTCCTTGGATCACCACCTTAACGTTGTGGAGGGGTTTGTGTGCCTGCGTGAGCCTAGGAGCTATGTTGTCGGGGGCAATAGCCCCTGGTAGGGTCTCCCAAGGCAAATTGGTCCTAGGTGATGGGCCAGACAAAGAGTGATCCATAAAGACATGGATGAAAAAGAGAAAAACTTGGACACAGCCTCCCTTGCCCGGAGCAGGGTTACCGGGGCCTCACCCTGGAGCCAGGCCTGGGGGAGGGGCTCCTTGGCGAGCGCCTGGTGGCCGGACTTTCACCTATGGGGTCCGGCCGGGCTTAGCCCGAAGGAGATACATGGGTCCACTCTCCCATGGGCCCACCACCTGTGGGAGAGGTAGTAATCCGGGTCTGGTGCATTGTGGATCGGGTGGCGGTCGGGGTCGGGGGCCCTGGCGTTCTGATCCTCGGTTACTGAAACTGGCTTTTGGAACATGGAACGTAACCTCTCTGGTGGGAAAAGAGCCTGAGCTGGTGTGCGAGGTTGAGAGGTACCGGCTAGATATAGTTGAGCTCACCTCGACACACAGTATGGGCTCTGGAACCAATCTCCTTGAGAGGGGCTGGATGCTCTTTTACTCTGGAGTTGCCCAGGGTGTGAGGCGTAAGGCGGGTGTGGGCTTACTCATAGCCCCCCGGCTTAGCGCCTGTACGTTGGGGTTTACCCCAGTGGACGAGAGGGTAATTTCCCTGCACCTTCGGGTTGGGGAAAAGGGCTCTGACTGTTGTTTGTGCTTATGCACCGAACAGCAGTTCAGAGTACCATGCCTTCTTGGGGACCCTAGAGGGAGTGCTGGAGAACACTCATTCTGGGGACTCCATTGTTCTGCTGGGGGACTTCAACGCTCACGTGGGTAATGACAGTGAGACCTGGAGGGGCGTGATTGGGAGGAACGGCCCCGCTGATCTGAACCCGAGTGGTGTTCAGTTATTGGATTTCTGTGCTCGTCACAGTTTGTCCATTACGAACACCATGTTCGAACATAAGGGTGTCCACAAGTACACCTGGCATCAGGACACCCTAGACCGCATTTCAATGATCGACTTTATAGTCGTATCATCTGACCTGCGGCCATATGTTCTGGACACTCGGGTGAAGAGAGGCGCTGAGCTGTCAATTGATCACCACCTTGTGGTGAGTTGGATCAGATGGCGGGGGAGGATGCCGGACAGACCTGGCAGGCCCAAACGTGTGCTGAGGGTTTGCTGGGAACGTTTGGCAGAGGAACCTGTCAGAAAGATCTTCAACTCCCACATCCGGCAGAGCTTCGACTGCATCCCAGGGGAGGCTGGTGACATTGAGTTCGAGTGGGCCATGTTCCGGACCTCCATTGTTGAGGCGGCTGAACGGAGCTGTGGCCGCAAGGTTGTCTGTGCCTGTCGGGGTGGCAATCCCCGCACTCGGTGGTGGACACCCTGGGTGAGGGGGGCTGTCAAGCTGAAGAAAGAGTCCTATCGAGCCTGGTTGGCACAGGGGACTCCGGAGGCAGCCGATAGGTATCGAGGAGCCAAGCGCCTTGCGACCTCGGCAGTCGCTGAGGCAAAAACTCGGGTGTGGGAGGAGCTCGGTGAGAACATGGAAAACGACTTTCAGTCGGCTCCGAGAAGTTTCTGGCAAACCGTCAGGCGACTCAGGAGGGGAAAGCAGTTTTCCACCAACACTGTATATGGTGGGGGTGGGGAACTGTTGACCTCGACTGGGGACGTCACCAGACGGTGGAAGGAATACTTCGAGGATCTTCTCAATCCCACCAGCACGTCTTCCGCAGAGGAAGCAGAGCTTGGGGACCCCGGGGGGGCTCGTCTATCAATGGGGCTGAAGTGGCCAAGGTGGTAGGGAAACTCCTTGGCGGTAGGGCCCCGGGGGTGGATGAGGTTCACCCCGGGTTCCCCAAGGCTCTGGATCCTGGAGGGTGCATGGGAGTTTGCTCAACCAGTCTACATGTGTTTTGTGGATCTGGAGAAGGCATTCGACCGTGTCCCTCGGGGTATTCTGTGGGGGGTGCTCAGGGAGTATGGGGTACTGGGCTCTTTGTTACGAGCTATCCAGTCCCTGTACAAACAGAGCAGGAGTCTGGTTCGTATGGCTGGCAGTAAGGCCAGTTGGACTCCGTCAGGGCTGCCCGTTGTCACCGGCGGAGGGTGTCCGGTTTGGTGGTCTCAGGATTCCATGTCTGCTTTTTGCAGATGATGTGGTCTTGTTGGCTTCATCGAGCCGGGACCTCCAGCTCTTGCTGGACCAGTTTGCAGCCGAGTGTGAAGCGGTATGGATGAGGATCAGCACCTCCAAGTCCGAGTCCATGGTACTCAGCCGGAAAAGGGTGGAGTGCTCTCTCCAGGTTGGAAGTGAGATCCTGCCTCAAGTGGAGGAGTTTAAATACCTCGGGGTCTTGTTCACGAGTGAGGGAAAGATGGAGCGTGAGACTGACAGGCGGATCGGTGCAGCGTCAGCAGTAATGCGGGCTCTGTACCGGTCCGTTGTGGTGAACAGAGAGCTGAGCAAAAAAGCAAAGCTCTCGATTTACCGTTCAATCTACGTCCCAACCCTCACCTATGGTCACGAGCTTTGGGTAGTGACCGAAAGAATGAGATCGCAGGTACAAGTGGCTGAAATGAGTTTTCTTCGCAGGATGTCTGGACTCTCCCTTAGAGACAGGGTTAGGAGCTCGGACATCCGGGAGAGACTCGGAGTGGAGCCGCTGCTCCTCCACGTCGAGAGGAGCCAGTTGAGGTGGTTCGGGCATCTGGTTCGGATGCCTCCTGGACGCCTTCCTGGAGAGGTGTTCCGGGCATGTCCAACGGGGAGGAGGCCCCGGGGCAGACCAAGAACACGCTGGAGAGACTATATGTCTCGACTGGCCTGGGAACGCCTCGGTATACCCCCGGAGGAGCTAGAGTCGGTGGCTGGGGAGAGGGAGGTCTGGGTTTCTTTGCTCCAACTGCTTCCCCCGCGACCCGGACCCGGATAAGCGGTGGATAATGGATGGATGGATGGATGGATGAATCTATTGATAAAAACATGCATTTTCTTTTCTAGTGTTCAAAAGTGTAGCAAAAATAAATTTTAACTACAATAACACACCACCAATGTCACATACTATTCTCAGTCACACATTTATTTAATATGTACATGTAATATGCAGATGATTAAAACATGCTAGATGCCACCACAGCAGTTCGAGGTAAGGCTTGCACTGCTGACCTGTGCCTGCATGAGAACAAGAGCCATATGTTTGTTTGAGCATAAGTGACCTACAGAAATGATGTGAACACTTAATTCCTCTACAAAACAAAGGTTAAAAGATACTACATAAGCAACAATCATTCATAGAATTGGTATTGACCTCCATACATTCAGTTATTTTTGACATAATATGAAATGTAATAACCTGATGCATTAATGTTTCCCCATTCAGTTATACACCTGCATTTTCCTTTGCTTAACTAGAGAAACCAAAGACCAAAGACCTATCTAAACTAAATTTAGATAATAATTTAGCCACATTTCTCAAACTACTTTATGATATGTTGATACTATAATCTTTCTAACAGAAATTCATCATTTTTATTATATTTATCCTTTATAGGACTACAGACAAAAGAGAGTCCTTGCACAGCACTTTGAACGTGAGGTAGCTCTTCAACTAAGAATGTCAGAGCATTTATTCCTGAGTTCTTTTCCAACTGCGTGTTTTTATCATGCTAAATAAAGACCTAATCTAGCTGAGGATTTTGTGGAAAGGGTGGAGTGTGAGGGAGGAAGTGAAAGCACGGATGTCCGTGATCATGGTGGCTCCAGTGAGGGATGCCGAGAGTGGTAGGAAGGTGAGCTTAGAGACTTCTCCATATGAAGAAGGCTTTGCTGTGTTATTGTCGGTTATCTCTGCTGGATCGAGACAGGCTGGGTCATGTCCATGCTGCTCTTTCTCCTCTTTACCAAAGCCAACAACCTGGTCAGAGTCAGAGAGCATGACAGAATTAGAGGCAGAAACATTAGCATACAAATTTTAACAGCTCCTAAGATATGTACATGTACTTTGGAGTCTGGATAAGACTCCAAAGTACAGACATTGTTTAAAAAATGCCCAGTGTAATGATCGGAGCTATAGTTAAATTCAAAGTAAAAAAAAATCTAAATTTCCCCTTCCTCTTAAAACTATCAATCATCCAAAATAAATTTGATATCAGAAGTTTGATACTTTAATTTTGCACAAGTACGTTAGTCCATCTTATACAATACATTACATCACGTGTCTGTGTCTCTGCTGAGCTTAATTCTAAACACAAAATCTGCTCCACCTGCTCTAGCTTACACAGTTCTGGTTGTCCCTGGTTGAATGAGATACATTACAGTTAGGTAAAGGGGCAGCATATTATAGTAGTTGGAATTGAAGGATATAATAATGTAGGACTACATTCAATACCACTATTTTTTATACTATAAATTTGACAATATGTGGTCTAGAACGCATAAGGTATCAAAAAAGTTGTAACTAGTAGCTAACAGCTTCCATATATGTTTAGATACATTAGCTTCTCAGCTCCATTGAAAAACTAAAGTGAACTTAAAACAGCAAATGTCTTGAATGACTGACTAAATTTCAAATGAAGGAGAAAATAAATGTATATTAGATTTTTTGTTAGAAACACAATTATGAAAGAAAACAAGTTCCAAAAAATGTCTTAAAAATGTCGGCACTGGCAGTTGGAACAAACTCCTGGGGGAGGAAGGATTTTTATTTATATTTCGTTTAGACATGTGCTACTACTGTACATACATGTACACTGAGTTTCCTGCTCTCTGGACCTCTGTGCTCCATGAACCAGGACACCAGCTCTGCTTTGGTCATCTGCTTCAGGGCTTCAATCTGTCAGGAAGAACATGCAGTGTAAAATCATGCCTTCACTCACATGGAGAATGTTTACTTTGATTTTGTCTTAATGAATGCAGCATTTGTGTGTGTGTCTAAATATGTACAAAATAACTGTTTGGAGAATTCAAAAGTGTTATATAAGTGGCTATAAACAATTTACTCAATTCGCAGTGAACCTGTTTCCTCACCTCTTTACTGAGTCTGTCAAACACATACTGCTGAGTTACGACCTCAAACCAGTTTCTGTCAACCTCCTCGCCTAGATGCGTGTCCTCACACTCCTTCAGCTTGATCAGAGCAGTAACTTGTGTTTGAAAAGCCTCATCTGTCAGATTGGTTAACTTCTCTCCAAAATTGACCAAGAACTCTTCTATTTTATTCTCCACAAAATCAGTGCTGTGAAAAATGGGACAATATGAATTACTTATTTAAACAGTTTAGATATGGTACAGATATGGCATAGATACAGCAGTTTTGTGTTTGCATTATATGATCTGTATATGATAATATTAGAAAAAGACATTCCACTGTCAGGTATTGTTAGGCAATACTATTTTTGTCTGATGATTAATTGGCAAAATATTAATTGATAAACAAATTATATTTATTCAATATGGCCAAAATGACAGAAAAACTAAACTATATTGCCAAGATTTAGAGGATACCAGTTCATCCACACATCTTTGCTGGAGTAGCATTTCCAGTGCTGGGGGCCTTTATAGCCTTTGAGTTTGGCATTGGTCATTGTGACACTGGCATTCGACAAGGTGAATTTAATGCAAAACGTGAAAATTAAAATATTGAATCTCATGCAAACTGTGATCAGATAAATATGCAATATTTTGACATTTTCTAAAACCCTAATATTCTAGTACAAAAATCACTGGCCTGAACTCGTACTTCTATACATCTGCTACTGTTTTATGAATGTGTGCATTACATTAAGTAGCAGAGGCAAGACTGAAGGCAAAACATCTTCTATAAAGGGGAATTAAGAACTTGCCTGAACTTGGTTGCCTGAGTCTCCACAGTAACTGAGAAGCCAAGGACACCGGAGGTGTTTCTGCAGGTGGGGTACACCTGATACCTGTAGGATGGAAAAGAAAGAACATCCATCCACTTTCATCAGCAGTAACCACTCAAGGACATGTACAGTTAGAGAAGTCATTGTAATGAATAAATTAATCTCAGCTGACCCTAGAGTTTCTTTGGTCCTTAGAAAATCAAAGCAGGGTTCTTCCATGTGCATCTGGCAGACAAAGAACAAGAACAGCATGAAAGCATTAATAATATAAACATATCCAGTGCACATATGAATGAACTGTGTTTCTCAAGCTCTTACCACTAGCAGTTCCATCAGTGTGTGCTCACTGAGGTTTTTGAGCCCTGACTGAAGAGAAATAAAAAACATTTTCAAATCCATTTATTAAAAAAAAGTTCTGGAAGTGTAGAGGTCATATTGTGTTGCATTGGACAGATGTTTACAAGCATAATGTTTAAGTGATCCTTGACTAGTGTTATTTTATGTACTATATTTATTACCATTTACAAATAAATGTAACATTTTTGGGCAAAGCAAATTAACATGAATCTTGTTCCCCTTATTCCTTTTTAATAATTGTCTACGCTTTGGCACTGGTAGACTGTTACATAAAACAAAGAAACTTCATTCTTGTGATGTGCCAAAAGCTAAATTGTGTTATAAAATTGCCAAAGTGGTTTCCAGACAATTTTTACAAGGCCCACAATCAGATATTTACAGTGAGTGTTTGAGTCTATGAGTTACAATGCAGTTCAATGCAGTGTTCATTTAGCCCACTTTTTTAAATTGATAGTAACTGACAAATACCTGATAATACACGGTGACCTCGGAGTTGGCATCACTTTTGTTAAGGGATTGGACCTTACACAGGTGATGTTTCTGAGGGAGTTCCACCACTCGGAACAGAACAGTAGGCTCAGATTGGAGAGGCTGGAACTTGAGCTTCCTACCATTTGAAGAAACAAGCTGGTAAGCAGAAAAAAACTTCCAAAAACAGCCCTATGTATGCATTGTGTTGTATGGTCTATATTTGTTCTCAATGTATCTGTGTTTGCTTTGCAATAACATTGAACTGCATCATAGAAGGAGAAACTCTAAACTGTACAGAGCATCCAGAATCAATATTAAAATGCACACATTTTTACCTAGACAAAAAAGAAAGAGCAGGCTTAAAAGACTTACTGAACAAAACACTGCAGGAACTCCTTGGATTCCTATTGGAACAGAAGTACCAGAGGAAAAAAAAGTCAGCTTTTTAATAAAAAATAACTGCTGAACTGATATGCATGAAACGTAATTGGGAGTAAGATCAACAAAGACAACAGAGAAAACCCATTTTAAACATATTATAGCTACTAAAAACTTACAGTACTGGTGAAGTTCCCTTGTACTAGCCCTTCCACATACATCTTAGCCTTGAATTTGGCAACAAATTGCATGAGATCAGTGACAGTGAGGTTTTTCATGATGGCCTGGTACTTCTGGATGATTGACCAGCGGCAATGCTCCAAAATCTGCAGACGAACATCTCTGTGACAAAAGAAGCAATGATCAATCAGAACTCTACATAACCTAAACAGGAGTCCCTACCCTACATCAAGAGATCAGATATAGCTGCTTAAACAAATCCTGGCTATTTAAATGTGTAATCTATATATAAAAAAGTAAAGGTTGTTTTACTGTGCTCTAAATTAAACAGACAAATAAACATCAGTGGTTATACTGGTCCCTAAAGCACACATACTTTCCCAGTCTCTCTGGCTTAATAAGGATATTGAAATAAGTTTTCTTCAGCTGCTCAGCAAACATGCTGAACACATCAGGCGCCGCAGTGAAGTCTGCCAGGTAGTTCACAATCAAGTCAAGCAGTAACTGAGGAAATAAAGTAAAAAAAAAAAAAAACATTTAATAACAGGGTATAGAAAAACATGCTATGTAAATGTCCAACGTTCATTTGAAGAGCCAAATTGGAATTTAATAGATTGACAGCCAAATTTAATTTTCTGGTAATTAAGACTTAATACATAAATGTACATATGTACGTTTATGTAATTGTTACTTAAAAGCTATCACTTAAACCAAATAAAGCTATTAGAAACAACAGAACTGTGGAAAGATATTTTTGGTAGTCATGAATGTATGATAGATGTAAATGGCTCTGATCTATTTATTTTTGTTTGTTCCAACATCCCTTTTCCAACAGGGAAATATCTCACTACGATACTGAAATTAGATACTGTAACTGTGATTAACTTGCAATTTTTTCCCCCTACAAATTTAAGGTCCAATCCTATTATTTTGTTTTCCGTTATTTATGATGTCACAGCATATCAGTGTTGGGTTGCATCTGATTGGTCTAACCACTACAGATCGTTCACAAGCTCTTTGATAGTGAACTTCTCAACTTAAAACTTTTAAAAACAACATGTTTTATGATAAAAATAATTGATCATTTAGGCCTACTTATGCATTTTGTGTATTAAGAAAATGTCCTAAATATTTTTTTTTGCCATATTGCTCAATCTTCAATAAGCAACCATGTCAGCAACATAACTACAAAAAGAGCAAAAAAGCTTTTATACCCACAGGCAGTTTGTGGTTGAAGCCTTTTAGCCGTATGACTAGGCCATGATCTCCAGGGACCAGCTTGTACTCCAACTGGGCCACATCTGCATCGTAAGCTGGCTCCGCCAGGTTATGGGCCAGGATGTTCACAAAGATGTCAAACAGTACTAGGCTTTTTGAAGCAACACAGCACCAGAAATAAAAAAAACAACAACAAATGGTTAAAAATGTGTACTGATTAGAGCAACAGGGTTTCATAGATTGAGGTATGTATTATCACTAAATAGAAGTAATCTATCTCTCACTTTTCAGGAGATTCCTGTATAAGAGGTGTCAGCAAGTTGAAACGGATATATGCTGTAAGAAGTAATAAAGAGATGATTAAAAACATAACATTAACTGAAAAATTATATTTAGAGGTTTCTGAACATGTTTCTTTTATCTCTTTTCCATGGCCATTTATGTTTATTGCAGGTACAAGCAGTCGCTTAGTGACCCACAAGTGTATTTAGTATATTTGTGTGTGGGAATAATGACATTGTCAAAAAGAGAAAAGTTTTTGAAGGTTTTTAAACATTTTTCTTAAAATAAATGAGTCATTAACTACTGGCTGGGCAGGGTGTGGACTGTCAACCTGAATGTAATTCAGACTCCCTAAAGGTTCAGAAACAATCTTTTGCTATTTGGCTCACTCTCACTCTCTCTCTCACACACACACACCTTTTGGTATTTTGAACTTGGTGTCCTTTTTGAACCACAGTCGACCATTGCTTTCATCAAAAATTTTGACAGGAAACTCTGTTTCAGGGCAGTCTGACATTTTCAGGGTGAAATCTGTGGCTACAGAGGCACACAAAAGATGGAAAGAATTTGAGCAACACAAAAGTGACAGTCAATAACCAATAAATAAAGCAGCAGAGCAAACCTATGAACTTGTTCTCTGTTGGGAGATGAAGATCAGTATTAAGAGGGAAATCTCCAGCCCACACATTACTCCACTCCTGAGGAATATCTGTAATGACAAAGATCAGTGTAATTGATATTTCACAATTCACTTCTTAATTGCTGTCTTCCATTCCTGGTATTCAAAGCTATTTGGGAAGTACTATGTCAGTGTAGAGGATTGGGCATGGAAAGGGGCTAAGGTACTAAAAACTAGAAGTAGATTTCCTTCTCCAAATTCAGACTTTACCTCACAGTTAAGTTGCAGTTAACAAATCTACTACCTAAACCAGTGTTTTTCTTATTATGTATATTAACAACAATTATTATGAGAGTCATTCAAATGGAGTTGAATGTTGTCACTGCATTAGCAGAAAATATTATTTATGTAATTATTTAAATTAGTAATTTATTGAGCAAACTGCCAGTTTCATTCAAATTCTAAGCATTAATCACCAATGAAATACTATGGCTTTAATGTTTATACTGTAAAATATTGTTACTAGCAACAAAATGACTCTCACCTTCCATGCTGTACTGTGTGCCAAACCATTTTTCCTTCAGGCAGCAGTGGCCTTCATGCTCTGGGGACAGCAGCAGCAGATTAGCTCTCTGAGGCGTCAGCAGTGATAAAGCTTGGGAAATCACCTTTACACACATACATAAATACATACATACTTTAACATACACACACACCCCAAAATGTCTTGATGGTTTAATGAGTATAGCTCCCAATTGTGTTTTTAAATTCATCTGAATAACATTTCCAAATAGTGATGAACAATATTAAAGCTATGAGCATACCTCTTGATTGTATTCAAACATAAGCTGATCTCCACACAAGAAGTGCTCTTTGGGGAAAAGCTGCATGTTCTCACAGATATTCTCCACAAACTCAATCGGATCTGTCTATTGTGGAAAACATCACAAAAAATCACAAAAAATCTCTAATTATTTATGTTCATTATCATTTTAAAGTGAAAGAAGTAAAATTACCTGTTCTTGGTAGTGAAACTCATTGGCCTCAATCTTCTGAATTTCTTCATAAATCCTAATAAATACACAGTGTCAGGATCTTGTTGTATGACATGTATGGTAATAAAGATATCATCATAATAAATCATGCTTGAACAATGTTATACGAATGGGCCAAACCTCTGCTGGGGTCCCAGTTTCTGAAGCATCTTCAGGTACTGAAATACCAAGTGAACTACCTAGATAATAAAAACACCCAAAATTATTGTCCCCACTGTCAAGGTGGCTAAAGCTAGAGATGCTGATGGAAACTGAGATGACTTCTTTTCACTACTCTCTAATTTTCAATGAGAAGTAATTCTGACCTGTAAAAAGTTCTGGTAACCCTCATCTGTTAGGGTGATGGAAATGCTGAATATGGAGTAAGTGGTATTTTGGTCAAAACCTGTCTCACTGTTCCCTCCAAACAGAGCCAGTGCCCAACACCTGCACACAGATTAACATCAAAGACCTAAATACAGCTGTTGTGCTTATGGAATAAACTTAAAATACAGCATTGTGTCTAAACTTACTTCTTCCTAAGCATGGAGAGTATACTGCCAGCACCCTCATGACCAATCAGCCAGGATATGTAGTGCAAAGGCTTCACTCTGTATCAACAAAAAGAAACACAGACAAGTCATTATTTTAGAAGGTGAAGATTTGTATTAGAAGTGGTTGTCTGCAGAAGAAACACAAACGGACCAATTTTATAATTCAAAGACCAGGCATAAACAAAAATAACCCACTTGGACTGTTAGCAAACAGGTTAACTCAAACTTTTTTTTTACAGCTAAAGTGATAACATTTTATTCAATGAGTAAAATAAACGATTATTCATGAAGATTGCAACATTATAAGGTCATCTCTGTAGGGCATTTTAAGACGTTTTATATATTTCAAGAACTACGATTTAGCTTCTTATGTTTTACATTTTCATAGTAAGTATGGAATCATCTGCAGCTCTGTTCATAATTCTGGGTACACTGTTCATTCATTCATTCATTGTCTGTAACAGCTTATTCAGTTCAGGGTCGCAGTGGGTCATGAGTTTACCCGGAATCACTGGGCGCAAGGCAGGAACACACCCTGGAGGGGGCACCAGTCCTTCACCGGGCGACACACACTCACACATTCACTCACACACTCACTCCAACGGACACTTTTGAGTCACCAATCCATCTACCAAAGTGTGTTTTTGGATAGTGGGAGCACTGGAGCACCCAGAGGACACCCAGGCAGACATGGGGAGAACACACCAAACTCCTCACGCAGTCACCTGGAGCCAGGCTTGAATCCACAACCCCAGAATCCTGGAGCTGTGTGACTGGGACACTACCTGCTGCACTACCATGTGGCCCTTGGCACATCGTTATACTAATTAAAACTTAGAATGGTTTTACATCTAGAACAATTTTATTTTATATTATTGAAAAGAGTAACTCCAAACATTGAGCATCACATTCGAAATATTTAAATGCTGGGTTCAAATCAATGTAAACACATTAAAACAATAGTTTTATATAACTGCAAATAACTGTCATTTATTTAAGATGTATAAATAATAATGCATATGAACACACTTTCCAGTCTGGTTTCTAAACCTGTACATCCCTAGAGCACACAAACACAGTTCATCCACTCACTAACCTGTAATTCTTGCCCTGAGGAGGTAAAGCCCAGCTGATGGTGAGAGCATGGATTTTTCTCACAGGAACCACTGGAAAAGCAATCACAGCATCAGTGCACTGGTCCCAAAACAGCACACAAGAAATGTGCTCAGAAGGAATAGTTCAAGGGATAAAGGTATTAAAGACTTAAATGAAACAATCAAGGTCTTTGAAAGAACAAAATGGCAACGTTGGCAGTGAATTGATTGGAAACAGAAGGAATAAAAGACAGGACTTGGGAAGAACAAAGCAGAAACCTTGGCATTGGAATTACTGCAGACGGAAGGCATTCAATATTGAAACGTTCAAGAAACAATTAGGGACTTTGGAAGAACAAATAGACAAGCCTAACTGTGATTTTTATAAAACCTGGAGGAATTGTTCCATTCTAAACTTCATAAATTACACAAATTAATAGATTTAACGGGTCCAGTTGGAATGAATGAAATCAAAGGACTTACTAATATTCAGTGAAATAATGAACAACCTATTACAAACGTTTGTAGACACAGCTTGTTAAATCTCATTAAAAGAACATGAAAGAAACTGAGGTGATTGGGAACAGCTTCACATGTCCTTTAATTAACTATGCTCACTGCCCAGCATGTAATAAATGGGTACAAAGGCCAATGGCATAGGGGTGTATAACAACAGAAGTATCTTCTATGCAGTGACACATCACCTTTCGATACAGATGAAACAAAACGGTTGTGGAATCTGTCATATTGGAAGCTGACCTCACAAATATTCCTGTGGGTGAATGTCAAAAAATCCTCACAGAAATATAGTCTAAAACCTTATCAAAGGAGTAGAAGCTGTTTCTGTAACGTACTGATACTTGTTACTTCAGAGGAAATGTAGTATGAAGAAGTATTAACAAAACTTTTGGGCATCAGTGTGTAAAAGTACAGCATTAATAAAAAATATCCACTGATTTTACAGAATTTCTGCATAACTACATAATTAAGATGTAAGCCTAATTGGTCTAAACTGAAATGCACAAATTTTGATATGGTCACCCAATTCTTCATTGCAGTGGTAATAGAAAAACAATTATTTAAGCGTTGCTTTACAACCAAATGCCAAAGACTAGTTATAAAACCAGAAACTGCCCTAAAAATCTGTTTGTCGCAGAGATATGTAAGCAGGCTTTATAAGATGATACAACATCCAAGGTAAATGCAAAATCGTTGCAGAAGAATTGGCCATACCTCTGTAAAGCTTGTTGAAATTCGGAGTATCAAATGGGTACTGAAGATTGGAGAAATCGGGACGAGGCTGACCACTGAGGAAGGAAAATGGGCACATAGTCTTAACTGAGCATCAAACTAGCAGAAGCTAATATAAGTCAGGAACACAGGAAACTCACTTGTTGGGAACTTTGATGAATATCTCTTTCACCCATTCTTCTAATGTGTCCAGTGTCTCTGAAGACAGAATGGACACAAGACACAGCATTATTCCAGAGCATGTATCCTTAATTTAACATTTCTGATCATAACACATTAATTTCATTTATCTTAATACAAAAAAAAAAGCACACAAAGTATGAGCACATGAAAAAAAAATATATTTTTAGTTTGTTTCTCTGTGGAATACGTTACCTCTGGACTGAACAGTGAGGGTCATGTAATGTGCAGAGTAGTATCTCTTCCAGAATTCCCGTAGACGCTCATAAGTGTTTATCTTCTTCTCCTTTGGTTCATGCTTCAGAGTTTGGGCATTACCTAATGAATTTCAAAGAATGATTTCTGTTATTTCTATCTCCTGAACTACATATTAAATGATTGTTCAAAATGTCTCAGTTTAGACTCATTAACCAATTTTAATATGATAGAATGAATCATCTTAAATCATCCACCTGCAGCCTTGAGACTCTGACAATTTTTTTAAAGGATGTAATTCATTCCACAGCATCAAACATACTCAAGATATTTAACAACTTACTTAATTTAGGTGTTTTTCCAGCACTTTAAAATCTGCAGTTGAAAATTTGAATAAAACTCTTTCAAGCTTAAGCTATCTAAACAGCCATTTTTAATCAGTACACATATTTGTCTTTGCTTGTTGGGTGTGTTGTACTCCATTAAACCTTGTCTTTGTACTCTCACATAAGCATGGGTCCAGAGATGTGATTGGAGAGTCTTAGAGAAGGAGGGTTTATCCTGTGTTTCTTGACAGATCACATAAAACTGACTAGTTGGTTTGTGGGTTGGTAAGAGCTTCAGATCCTGCAAATTAATGTGCTAATTCACCTAAAACGTACTTATAAGTTCTTGCCAAAAACCAAATGTAATAAGATTAAATAATATCATATGACAGCTACATAAAAATACTCTAATTTAAGTTTACCTATAACAAAAACTATGATCCTATTGACAACATTTTTAAATAAGTTTGATCTTACCCCAGCAGAATTTGCTCATTGGGTGGTTGGGTTTTGCCAGGCTTCCAAAAAGCATTTCTTTGCGATGGGAGTCTGATGGCCTGGCCAACTGATATTCTGTACAACAAAGGAAACATTCATTCACATATATATATATACACAATATGCATTATGGCATTTTTAGAAGTTGGTGATATACTAACCACTATCAACTGCCTCCACCTCCCTTTCAATAGCATCCTCTATCATCAGAGGACAGATAAAGAACTGCGCCCACCTGTGGACCGATAAAGCAAGTTCCGCTCCATAAATGTTTTTTGTTCATATAAGTCATTGTTAACAACAAAAAGTAGCAAAGAATATTCATAAAAAAAAATTAGACTTAAGAATAACAAGGTATGATCACTCTTTATGGAATATCGATAGCTCCAATGCAGAGATCATCAAGAGTGCCAAATTCCTTGGTGTTCACTTTTTCGAGAAGATCACCAGGACCCTAAACACCATAATTCTCACCAGGTCTCTCAGCACCATAATCAAGATTGCCCAGCGTCAACTCTATTTTCTGTAACGGCTGATGAATGCACATGTCCCACCTCTGATCCTCACCAAATCCCACTGGTTTGAGAATTGCACCTCTTTGGGAGAAAACTAGAGCACCTGGATGAAATCCACACAGACACAAGTCACCTGGACCTTGGAGCTGTGTGCAGCGTCACTACCTGTTGTGGCAAAATATTACCGGAACATGACAAGACGACTATATGTCTTACCTATCCAGTGCCTCTCTGAAATACTTCCTTTGGACATCAAACTGGAAAATGGTCCTCTCACAGTCTGTGGAAGCATTGTCACTGCCCCCGTGATTCTTCAGAAAAGCATCAAATCCATTCTCAGCTGGGTACTTCTCACTCCCCATAAACACCACTGAGAGAGAGGAACAGTGAGTGAATGAGTGAGAGAGAGAGAGAGAGAGAGAGAGAGAGAGATTGCCAAAACCTCTATTTTAATTATTTTTATTCACTGTTGTCACCTATTTGGTAATTATTTGCTGCTTTTATTTTTACTTTGTACTTTGTTGTTATTTTATGTTCTTTATTTTTTTTGGCAACGCTTTGTTTGAATCTGAATCTGAGAGATAGAGCATACCAGCATAAAAGACAACTTTTACCCGAATAGAGAACCAAAATACTAAAATACTATATATTGAAAAACTTAACTGTGAACAAGCTATGTGTAGAGCTATGTTTATAGCACAATCTATTGATTGTCAAGGCTGACATAGCAAACTATCATTATAAATTTTAATAAACTAACAAATTGACTAAACAAATTTCAAAAAGTAAGATTAACAGAAGCATCTTCAAAATATGTTTGAATGTAGACTTCTGCTTCTGACTGGAACATACTTTGAAGATGTGGTGTGGCTTCATTTTAAAAATGCAGCTAAGAACTAATGCAGAAATTTACAGCTTCTAATGGGAGACCTGATGCCTGACGTATTTCTAAAGCACCCCACTGTCACATGTAATACACACAGACAACATCTGAGTGAGATATGCCGCAGTGCTGAAGAGATCCTGATTTCATACTGAAGTCAGATATCATTTTATAAGGCAATAAGGAGTGGAAAAACAGAATTAAATATAAAATCATTTATGAGGAAGCCCACACAGTGAAATAAACCATAGATGTTTAGCTAAGCAAGTTTCTTTATAAATACAGCTTCAGCCAATAGGAGGACAGTTAAAAATGTTAAACTTTGAGCTTAAGAAATCTGTTTAACTAAGAAATTCTGCTTTGTGAAATACTCTCCAACCTGAATTTTCCAGTCAATAAGATTGTATACTTAGCATGGCAAGGAAAAACAATGCCAACTAAGCTGGCTTACAGGAGCTTTTGAATAAAGGTTTCCCACTGTTTACAGTGGAAAAACAAAGATCAAATGAGCAAATTTTCAATTCCTATACAGATTTTTATATTTTGGTCATTTTTCTGAAATCTGCCATTACATATGGCAGTGTAGAAGCATGAATTAAGAATAGCAAGAGAAGAAGTGAAAATAATAGGTAACTTTGAAGATAAGGCAGTGCTTATATTCTGCTAAAGAAATAATGCCTACTTACTGTGCTCAAGAAAGTGAGCCAGACCAGGCAGATCCTCAGGATCACTGAAGCTTCCCACGCAGATACAAAGAGCAGCAGCTGACTAAGGATGAGAAAGCCCATAGTATAATTAACACTGATTTATCAATTAATTTCCAAGTTTACACTATGTGTACCAAAGGTGATTTTGTCCTTCAGAGTTTACACCAGAGTTGGAAACGAGCCTAAATTTATGAAATAACCAATGTACGGACAAATATTTACTATATTTCTTCAACAATATAATATATGGACTATAACTTCAACAATTTTTACATTTTAATGATGTTCTTTATTCAGGTGACTTCACAAAAATGTCTTTTTTTCAGGGAAAAACTGTTTTACTGAATTTTTTTTTTGCTCAAAATATAAAAGTGAAAATCAGAATATACAGGAACAGAAAATAAACAGACTGCTTGCTTAAGACTCAGTTACACACAGGTGTGGGTGCATAAATGAGTCTCAAACAAGCACTTTCAGTTTGCCTATTTTCTTTTCTTCTGTTTTTTTCTATTTGATATCCTGCAAAAATATTTATATATTTTTCTCATATATTTGCACATACACGGAATGTGTCTTTGGTCACACATCAGCTCACAGTGTTGTTACTTTTATTTTTTAATCATATACACTATATACGATTTAATCACAAGAAAACAGAATTTAACTTTTATAAGTGATTGAATATTTCATCCAGAACAATGTGTACAAGAAAACAAAAAAGCCTATGTTTGTGAGGACAGCCATGTTAGTGGTACAGTCAAGCACCCCATAAATCAGGTTAACAAGACATAAAAATTCTCATTTCTCATTTTCTCATGATGAATTATCAGATCAAAAAATTTAGGAAATTGGTATTTTGGATCTGCATAGTAATAGTGAAGACAATAATCTTGGAATGATTTTATTTAAAATAACTGTCACATTGACTGATCATTGCAGTGAAAGTCTTGAAAAGATTTGATTCTGCTCTCCACAGAATCTACTGGGCCAGGGCAGGTAATCCCAGTATAATACAAAACAAATAAAGTTATATCCAGTATTATCACCTGCTTCTCTGATCTTCCTTTCTTTTTCTTCTTCATTTCACAGCTCCCATCTGAGTCCTGACTATCTGCATCCTGCTCACTGTTGTTTACATCTTCCTCTGTGTCAGTTTCTCCTTCCTCAGAGTCGTTATCACCGTCTTCATCATCACCATCATCTTTCTCAGAGTTATCTGCACAATGAGTCTGGGTCAGGTCTGAGATGAGCAGTGCCCTCAAGCCATTGTTCAGCTCAATGTACCTAAAAGAAAGTTAAATGAATGTGGGTAAATCAAGCAGAAAATGTATATGCCAGGTAACCCAAATGCCTTTTTTACACAGAAAACTGCCTGATGAAAAGCATCTTACCTATATTTTTTTGGGTCACTTGGTGATTTGATTATGTGTAAATCTTCAAGCTTCGTCTCTATTCCCTCAACTCTCTGGTCTTCAGAGGCCTGTGAAACCTTTGGTTCAGTCACAGGTAGGGGCTCACCACTGTCAGGTCCAGCTGCTTGTACAGTTCCACTGGAAGATTTAGACTTATTTTTCTGAGGCATGTCTGGAGTTTCACAAATGTCAACACTGAAATTGCAGAATTAAAAACAACCATTAAAGAGGACAAAAAGATAACAGTTTGCATTAGTATCGCATAATTCTCAATATTTAAATATCTGTACATTAAAAGAAACAAGATAAGCCATCTGTAATTACTCTGGAACCACAAATAAGAATTATATATGTATTTGTAAATATGTGCTGAAAAAAATTAAATATAGGACAATGTTACATATTTGTTAGACATTTTAAAAGGTTAATTCATGAATTATTCATTGTACAGCTCACAGTTTGCCTTGGGTTTCCACAGATTCTGCAATATTTGAGGTTTGTCAATTATAAATAATGAGCATAGGTAGGTTTTAATCTTTATAAATATATACTTCATTTTTTTAGTAACAATAACTTCACAATTTCAATTTTTTGCGTGCATTTTATTTATTTATTTATTTATTTTATTGAACTTTCTACAAATAGCCTACTTGTTTACACATTAGGCAATCAAACTCTCTCTACAGCAGGTGACACAAATTATTTAGTTATATTTATGTTCAAACATATGATAGTGACTCAGCCGTTATGGATTCTATAAAATTGATAGCAGAAAAGTTTTATGTAGAATCCAGACAACAGAAGGATGCGGCAAACCTTGTATACATGGTTAATTAATCTTGTCTGTTTTATAATGGCTATATTATTACTCTGTAATGATGGAATATTTTAGAGCTCTAAAATCTTCGTCTAGGGTAAAAATTTTTTTTTCAACACAAATGTTTCGAACACTCAAAATGTTTACTAAGCTGACTTTGGCTTTAAAAATCACCAGCCAGTTATAGGACTTATCCATCCCACCTTAAGCAGGGCAGCATTCACACAAGAGGCGCTATAATGTCTGCAACATTTAAGGTGGAACGAACAATTCGTCCTCTTGAAGCCAAATTAAATCAGTACAAATTATCAAGACTGTAATATCACTGAATGTAAATTTAAATACGCACGAGTCAATGTTGGTAAACAAAGAGATTTATCAAAGTTTACGGTCAAAAACATGTACTCTTGATTAAAGTACATACCGTGATGCGCTTACGCCGGTAGATGAGGGGGTCTAGTACAGGACGACGTGATTGGTGGAGAGATACGCAAACAACAGCAAGCGAGCATCTGATTGGTTTAGCGCACGTGAACGTTTCCTGTTTTCAGCCTTGACAAGTGATATTTTAATATGGCTTTAAGATTTTGAAATGTCTTATAGACTCTTTAATTACAATATGTGTATAGGCGGAAGATATAGGTGAAAAAAATACATTAAAATCAATTAAATATTAAATTAGAAAGCCAAGAAAGAAGAGCATTCTCCTAACGCTAAGCGTTCCCTGCTCGATTTGGACTGCGCATGCGCTAAACCTCAATCATTTTTCTTTCTAACCAAACCAGTCGCCGTGTCTCTATCGTTAAGTAACTGAGTTCAGGTAAACACATATGATACTGCCTGTGTTGACGGAGGCTAAGGCAGAAAATATAGAATTCTGTTTATTCATAAGAAGCGGAGAAATATATATTTTCAATGTTTCAACTACAACACTCTGCTGGATTATGGTGATGGAATGTGTCAGTAATCGTGCACTAGGGTTTTAAATGTAATGCAGTAGCGTATTCGTATTAATTTTCCCACAATTTAAGGATTTTTAATGTAATACCATAACTACCTAATTTTTTCCAGGTTAAATTACAGTATAATTTTATCTGCATTATACAACAGTAAAATCAGCAGCATTACATCCAATAGTAAAATCCAAAATTTGGGCATCAGTGATATTTAGGTGCACCTGTGATTACAGGTAGGCTCCGAACCCAATGGGACCCTGATATGGAGTGGTGAATGAATGCTATCCCACTATGAATATTATGCAGCTGAAATACTATTGAAATTCTGAATAAAAAAAAGGTTGTTTTATTAAGTTTATTCAAAATAAAGTTGTGTCCTCATTCACTCTTAGGTGCAATTGAATAAACATTTACTGACTGGTCCTCACAAATGTTATTAGCACAGAAAAGATGAATATCAAAATAAACTTAAAATAAATTTAGTGCAGTCTTAACACTTTCACAGTAGTACCAAGGGGGAAATCCAATTAAGCATTCAGAGTAGGTTTCAGAGGCACACCCCAAACAGTGTTATGAGACAATTCCCAGAATGCCTTGTGAATCACAGGCAAGATAGCTACACAAGTGACTGATGAAACCCACAAATGTTTTCTCCTTTAACAACTATGATCCATTATATATCTTAAGTTAATGTAGTTTCAATGTATTATGACCCTTCAAAACAAGCATAAAACAGGGCAACACATACACTCACACCTACGGACACTTTTGAGTCACCAATCCACTGACTAACGTATGTTTTTGGACTGTGGGAGGAAACAGGAGCACCCGGAGGAAACCCACGCAGACACGGGGAGAACACACCAAACTCCTCACAGACAGTCACCTGGAGCAGGACTTGAACCCACAACCTCCAAGTCCCTGGAGCTGTGTGACTGCGACATTATCTTGGTTGTTAGATATAGAGTTTCACATAAAAGCAATGTTTACAATTGCAGGGAACCGCAGTTTTCTCTGGTTTATTTACTTTAAGAAGCTTTGCATCTTTTAAGGTAGAACTGTATATTTGAAGAGAAAAAAGACTGGCTGAAGTTTATCTTTTCTAATTTTTATTCACTGTTTGAATTACCACAGAAACTTATCTGTAGCTCGAGTTGATTGTTTTTATAGCACTAGCACCTTTACTGTGTTAACTTTCATGCAGTTAGCAGTCTCCTGAATTAAGAGCAGGTTCCTAGGTAAATCATCTGGAACAGCAAAAATAAGTAAATTTTACCCACTTACTGAGTAGGAATAAACCAATATCCTCCTCTCTTTTCATGATTTTCAAAGGTTGGGGTCTCTCTGCTGTTTGTGTGCTGTGAACAGAGAGAGCCTGGCATATCTGACTGAGTAACTCGTTTACTGACATTAGGGTCTCAAACACATTACACTGATTTCCAGCATGCAAACAGACTGAAGTGCTGGCAAATGGTGAGAATACACCTGAATTTTATGAGAAGTGTTTTTTGATTGCAATAGTGAAGCAATTACATTCTGGCACCTAAGTTCAAATAAAAAAGTGACAAATAAGATGCTGAATTCAGCTTCATTTCAGAGAAGAGGGAGAGGGTGGGTGATAGTATAGAATGCACAGAAATGGGTATATAGACACTGCCAGTAAGCAACCTTTATTTCTACCCTAACAAGGATGTAGAGAAAAAGGTTTCAAGTGATGTGCAAGTGTTTGGGCTTTGTATGTGCCAAGTTCAGCAGAGACCCAATGCCAGCACCTACAAAGCAGGCTGATGGTGAACTCTTGACAACCAACCAACACATCATCACATATCAACCCAAATCATGCATAAAAACACACATGAACACAAATAAATAACACAAAACCACTAAAGGATCATACACCCACACACACAATATACAGCGACATGAGTCCTCTTAAATAAACCCAATGATTAAGAGGGAGGTCATGGGGCACGTTGGGGCTTCCCCTGTCACTACCCCAGCACTACCCAGATGCTGGCAACACTAAAATATTATTGTTGAATGCCTCTAAAGGCATAACATGCCCTAAATTTAAATAAGATCCAACAGAGGCTATGCTGAACTGTACTGCTCCCCTGATATCACTGCAGAACGGCAGAGCTGTTGATGATGTGTCAGGCTCCTGAAGGGATGTCACAATTTATAGCGGAACAATTAATTGCGAAACCTTGTAACTCAGTTCCAAGCGAGTTGATATTCAAACACAATAAGTAAGTGTAAAAATAAGAAATGTGATTCATGCCAAAGAATCAGGAACTTCAAATTTATTTTCACCTTTTTAGATACATCAATAGAAGGGTTTTTTCCATTTTTTAAAAAGGAAATTCAACTCCAGAAGCTTCTGCTGCACCGCTGTAACATGTACAACATATGTAGTGATTATTCTATTTTTTAAATTTACCAGAGTATCACTTTAATTGTACTTAACAGAACAACAGAAGCATCTCACATTTACACGATATGCACAGAAAGTTGTATGACTTGTTACAAATTGCATCTAAAACTGACTTTTACATTGATCTGTACAATCACTTTATGCCCCTGTGCAAATTTTCTACCAGTCAAAAATCACTGACAGCTAAGTTACAGTACATCTATATGTTCCCAGCATAGGTTGTGTCAGCATAAAAATAAATATCTACTCAGCAAAGACCAGTCAGATAGCTTATAACATCTGAATTATAAATATCTCATTTAAAATAAATTTCAAAGTAGTTACATAAAACATCATAAATATCAATCATCACTGGATTAAAAACTCATTGGATGTGATACATGTATAACTCCACAAGGATTTGCTACGTTTCTGAAATATACATATGTGGCACGACATGTTTTACAATATACATATACCATTGTCTCTAAAGATTAATTTTTAATCTGTTGATGGTGTAAGCATTGAGTGAGGCAAAAATATATGCAGTAACAACATGAATATCACCTGACAGCTGAATGCACAATTCATTATGCACACAGAACGTTCAAATATGTTTACACAGGTATATATTCCACAAGAGAATACTCATATTTATGCAACAAATTTGATTCAGATTTTCTCATCTTCTAAGATATAAGCTATTTATCTTGACTCACGCCAAGTACTAAACTACATTTACATCACAATATATAGAACAGTGTTCATTTGCAAAGTGCTCCATATGTCCAAAAACAAACATTTGTTCCCATTTTAGATTATATTAGAAGGAACACAACAGACAGTGGTTCTGCCCAAGTTATAAACCAGAACATCAAAACCACCCTGAAAACAGAACTGACCATTATTGTGCATAATGTACATTTGTTATGGCCGCTCTGCAATTGTCTGAGTTTAGGTTACACTTGTGCCTAGCAACAACTAAATAAAAGGAGCAAAGAGATTGTATACACGTTAGGAGAAGCTTCACAGATTCTTAAAGCACCGATTATGCTATAGTAATACACTTGTGGATGTCTGATTTAGTCACGTGAGACATTATGTATCTGTTTCTGGCAGTGAATATGTGCCTAAGATTAATTTTTGTGCTTTGCTTTAGTCCCTGCTTTGACTTACTTCAAACGTATCCAAAGTCAGACATGTGCTTAATGGTAATAGCAGTAATCTACTAACACTAATGCTTGTAAATAGAAGTCCATGTTGATTGAAATGAAATGGGAGTGAAAAGCAGACAAGAGAGTGTGATAGGCTAACATGACAGCACGAGTAACAATCTAAATCAGCAGCAATTCTGAGGTAGTTGCGCAGGTTTGTCAGTGAGCCGGGTGGCCTTGGCTCCGGACACGATGGATGGGTCAGTGTCTACTCGTTCTGACATCTTTACACAGATGATGTCCACCAGGCGCTCAAACACTTGCCTGACATTGATGTTCTCTTTGGCACTCGCCTCATAGTACTCAAACCCTGGAAAGAAAAATCACATTTTATAACCTGATTCTATTCAACTTTCTGTGTAAAATAAAGTTAAAACTCTTTATTATTTCTTACCCAGTTCATTAATCTGCAGCAACTATTATAAATTATTCACAAACTACTATGGCATCCTGTAGGTATTAGAGAGAGGGAGTGAAATGTGGGCCCAAATACAGACCCTTTTAGTGGTGTTTAAGTGCACTAATTTCTGCTTCATATTAAAAAATATCAGAATTGTTGTCATGTGGTTAGGAACCAGATTTCCAGAGTAATTAATACATTTCATAATTGACATTCCGTGGCAGATCAATGTTAAATAAATGTTTATAATTATGTTATCTGATGTCTGAGACATTGCTTTATAATTGTTAACAACTGTACTGAGTATAAGCTGAACGGCAGTAAACATGCAATGTTTTCTATTCGTGTGTTAATTATTAACAGAAAGAATCAAGTGCTTTCAGCATTTGAGGTATACTATTTTAATGATTTATGTGTGTCATGAAAACTTCAGACTGCCCCAGGAGGTTAGAGATCTAATATCAGATCTCTAACCAGCATTCATTCATTCATTCATTCATTCATTATCTGTAAGCGCTTATCCAGTTTAGGGTCACGGTGGGTCCAGAGCCTACCTAGAATCATTGGGCGCAAGGTGGGAATACACCCTGGAGGGGGCGCCAATCCTTCACAGGGCAACACACACTCACACCTGCTGACACTATTGAGTCGCCAGTCCACCTACCAACGTGTGTTTTTTGGACTGTGGGAGGCAACCGGAGCACCCCGAGGAAACCCACGCGGACAGGGTAGAACACCTCTAACCAACAAATATTTTTTAATTCATCCCTACAACAGATTTTCTCTTTATTACTGAGATGTGGTCAACAGAAGGCAGCAGTGCAACAGTTCTTAACTACACCAGTAAACATAAGTTATATAAATGTTAGTTGAACTGGTAAGGAAGGAGAAGCAGTAGTTGCTTTATTTAAAGATGCATTCCAGAGCCTCCACTTTGTAATTGGTTTTTATTTTAAAAATTATGCTTCACAAATATAGGTACTCAGAAATTCTTATTTATAAACATTTAGAGACCTCCAACTCTGCAAAGTTTATAGTGGACCTGGCAGAATTACTGTCAGTTATCTTAATTGATTACATAGATATTTCTCCATTCAACTCCTGGATAATTTTAACTTGAACATTTTGAATGTCATTGATGCTAGATATTCTACGATCAACTGTGAGTAGCACTATGGAAAAGTGGAAGCATTTATGAACCACAGCAACCTCAGCCACAAATTTTCAGGCCATGTAAAGTTAAAGAGTGGAGTCATTGAGTGCTGTAGAGCATAGTGTGTAAAATTCACCAATGGCCTGCTGACTCAATAACTGCAGATTTAACAAAAAACCTCCTATGGCATTAACATCTGCACAATAACTGTGCACTGAGAGCTTCATATTATGGGTTTCCATGGCCAAGCAGCTGCATGCAAGCCTTACATCACCAAGCACAATCCAAAGTTTTGGATGGTGTGGTGTAAAAAATGCATGCTGTACATTCTGGTCATAAAGGTTTCCCAAAAAAATCTTAATTGTTTTGTTTCAAAATGCATTCTAGACCACTTTAAATACATTTCTGTATTCTTATTTATTCTCACTCCTTTATCACCGCTACTGTCAGAAGTACAATAAACAAAGTTCACCCCAAATCACCGTTTACTGAACTTATTTAACTTTTTGCTCTCAACAGCGCAGAAATAATACAGTACCTTTAAAGTTTCCAGCTACTGTTAAACTCACCTAATTGATCAGCCAAATGTTTGCCTTTCTCCATTGGTACGACTCTCTCATCATCCATGTCACATTTATTTCCCACTAAAATAACTTGAGCATTATCCCACGAGTAGGTCTTAATCTGGGTTGCCCTGCAAAAAGAAACATTTATTGATCTCAAGAATTAATTTACAACAGCATTCACTGAGGAGGAAAGTGTGATATGCTTAAAACTCAAACTGGAATGAACTGAAGTGTGATCTGTCTCATGCAGGAAGGCTGCAGGTTAGCAATGTTTTCTTTCTCAAATTTGGTACACCTCACTACTCATTCAGCTTATGAGGGGCGTCATCATTAGATGATGATATAAATGTTGTTTACTTGTTTAAAAAAAAACGAAACTAAATTTGTGCAGCACTAGGAGTAAACAATAGGTTTCGAAGTGGGGTGATAAGGGTTGATCGGTACAATTTGGATTCTGTGTTTTAGATATAGCAGATACAGCATGTGATATCCCAGCAAACAGCAAGCAAAAGCTAAAAACCCTCTTAGAGTCATTTATGCCTGAATATACTCAATTTAGATTATTCTTTATTAACTACACGGGTCATGCTGTGCACTAGTTCCCACCTGACACAGCTTTAATTATACATTTCTTTTCAATTCTTTTTTTTTTTTAATTAAAAAATCACTACAATACCACTCGCAGGTGACAAATTACAGAAATAACTGAAGGCAGACAATTGGCAGAAAGTAAGCAATAAATGTTATACTATAATGCTCTATAGTCATGTATAAAACTGCTAAGTAGGACCAATTCCCTTCAATGCTGAATTAAAATTCCAGGAGGAAAGGATGTGGTTTTGAAAGGGGGTTCATTATAGGGGCAAGACAAGCAAGAACTTCATTCATAAATAGTGCTCAGTGTTTTGATAGGAGCAGTGACCACAGTGATATTTATAAATGTATATTTGTGGGAGAATTATTGTCAGTGTCTTTGCTTTCAACTGTAGATAAGAAGGTGCACATCCATTTACTGTATGCCTATGCTTTAGTGCCAGATATAAAAAAAATCTGGGGGGCAAAAAGAATATGACAACATCAATGCAGGATGTGATCAGTCAGCAAGAACAATTTGTTCACAAATACACAGAAGGATAAATTATACAAACCGGATTCCAAAAAAGTTGGGACACTAAACAAATTGTGAATAAAAACTGAATGCAATGATGTGGAGATGGCAAATGTCAATATTTTATTCGTAATAGAACATAGATGACAGGTCAAAAGTTTAATCTGAGTAAATGTAACATTTTAAAGGAAAATATGTTGATTCAAAATTTCACAGTATCAACAAATCCCAAAAAAGTTGGGACAAGTAGCAATAAGTGGCTGGAAAATTGAAATTGAGCATATAACGAACAGCTGGAAGACCAATTAACACTAATTAGGTCAATTGACAACATGATTGGGTATAAAAAGAGCTTCTCAGAGTTTCAGTGTCTCTCTGAAGCCAAGATGGTAAGAGGATCACCAATTCCACCATTGTTGCACAGAAAGATAGTGCAGCAATACCAGAATGGTGTTACCCAGCGTAAAATAGCAAAGACTTTTAAGTTGTCATCATCAACCTTGCATAACATCATTAAAAGATTCAGAGAATCTGGAACAATTGCTGTGCGTAAGGGTCAAGGCCGTAAAACTCTACTGGATGCTCGTGATCTCCGGGCCCTTAAACATCACTGCACCTCAAACAGGAATGCCACTGTCAAGGAAATAACAAAATGGGCTCAGGAATACTTCCAGAAAGCATTGTCAGTGAACACAATCCACCGTGCCATCCGCCGCTGCCAGCTGAAACTCTACAGTGCAAAGAGGAAGCCATTTCTAAGCAAGCTCCACAAGCTCAGACGTTTGCACTGGGCCAGGGGTCTTTTAAAATGGAGTGTGGCAAAATGGAAGACTGTTCTGTGGTCAGATGAGTCACGATTTGAAGTTCTTTATGGAACACTGGGACGCCATGTCATCCGGACCAGAGAGTACAAGGATAACCCAAGTTGTTATCAACGCTCCGTTCAGAAGCCTGCATCACTGATGGTATGGGGTTGCATGAGTGCTTGTGGCATGGGCAGCTTGCATGTCTGGAAAGGCACCATTAATGCAGAACTATGTTCAGGTTCTAGAACAACATATGCTCCCATCTAGACGTCATCTCTTGCAGGAAAAACCCTGCATTTTTCAACAAGATAATGCCAGACCACATTTTGCATTCAGCAATCACAACATCATGGCTACGTAGGAGAAGGATCCGGGTACTGAAATGGCCAGCCTGCAGTCCAGATCTTTCACCTATAGAGAACATTTGGCGCATCATAAAGAGGAAGGTGCGACAAAGAAGGCCCAAGACGATTGAACAGTTAGAGGCCTGTATTAGACATAAATGGGAGAGCATTCCTATTTCTAATCTTGAGAAACTGGTCTCCTCTGTCCCCAGACGTCTGTTGAGTGTTGTACGAAGAAGGGGGGATGCCACACAGTGGTAAAAAATGGCCTTGTACCAACTTTTTTGGGATTTGTTGATGCCTTAACATTTTTAAACAACATATTTTTCCCTTAAAATGATACATTCTCTCAGTTTAAACGTTTGATCTGTGATTTGTGTTCTATTCTGAACATAATATTAGATGTTGGCACCTCCACATCATTGCATTCAGATTTTATTCACAGTTTGTTTATTGTCCCAACTTTTTTGGAATCTGGTTTGTAGTAGAGTTGCAGTCCATTAAAACCTCATTACAAACATCAGTGCACACCTGAGAGTTCAGTGATATAAAAAGGTCTACATATCCATAACCATATAACAGAGATGTGGAAAACATCATATGTTCTAGGAGTCATTTCTGAACTTGAATTATACAATTACAATTGCTCTGTTATGCTGTGAAGGGCATTTTACTGTCACTTATTTTTCATGATTTGGGTCCAGTTTTCCTCTTAGAGGGATGGGTTCCCACAGCTTGCTACAAAGTTCTGATTTTTCAGCTTTGTCCTCTTAAACACTTCTATCTTGAGTGGACTATGTCATTGGGCAGGAGGGTTTGATGATTCATGAAAATGATTTAAAACCTTTGATATTTGTATTCAAAGTGTTAAACTGTTTTTTACATTATCATAATCAGAATATTATGAAAGAAGCTCCATCCCTCCAAAATACTTCCAGATATATAGTATATCTGAATTGTATATATTTTAATATGTTATTCCTAGATTAATTCTTTAATAAATTCATATAAATAAATATTTAATAGGTTTCTTTTGATAGAAGAAAATGTTTTCATTTAACTAGATCTGTAAGTTGTACTGACAAAATAAATCTACAAGCATCTACAGAGCTAGAAATGATCCATGTCCTAACCAGTTCCACATTGAGTAGCCTATGTGGTATACAGTACAGATCTCCATATTGGCTCTGATTTTTGACTTACCAGTCCTGCACAGCATTAAATGACTCCTCATTGGTGATGTCATACATGAGAATGAATCCCATTGCTCCTCTGTAGTAGGCCGTGGTGATGGTCCTGTATCGCTCCTGACCTGCTGTATCCTATAAAATACCAAAACAGCACAAACAAAACCCTTAAACCAATAATGGACATTCATATTGATATTTAGCATTTATCATGTTCATCTTTAAAAATCGGTTACTAAGATCAAATATTTATTGTAAAGGAAACATCATGCATTGACTGTCACTAATGAGCGTTAATCATCTGACCTTGAGGTCTTTAATGGTCACAATGCTGGTTAAGAGGAAAGGGAAACTAATTTAATCTGTGACGGCTACATCGCTTAGTGGCTAAAGATGTGCAGTGTTTGTAAATTAAGCAGTGTTACCTAAACAATATTATTTCTGACCATAAATCAGAAGGTTTTGAATCAGGAATCAATATTTATCAGTAAGCTGATGTGCACTGTGATGTCCAAAATTCACAAACTACCCTTCGTATTTTTAATTTTCATCTGATATTTGAGCAGATAAGAAATACATTATTATTTTGCATACATTGTTGCCCCCTTTCATCATGTTCTTCAATGGTCAGGACCCCTACAGGAACACCAACATAGTCATAACCATCATCATCATCATCATCTTTTCTGCTTGATCCATTTCATTGTTGAGGTGACAGCACGGCAAATATAGAAGCCCAGGCAGGCATTTTCATCACCTTCAAATTACAACATGTTGTCCCAGGGATACCCTGGCTTTCCCAGGCCACTTGGGAGATATAATCCTTCAGTGGGTCTCATAGGGCCTCCTCCCAGATGGCAGTGCCTGGTATACATCAGGTAGGGGTTGTACAGGGTGAATCCTTATCAGATGCATGAGGGTAGGAGCAGCAGTTCTAACCCACTTGAGAAATTTCTTTTTGGTGGCTTATATCCACAATCTCATTTGTTCTATGATTATCCAAAGCTCATGTCTATATGTGAGGAGGACATCACTTCACCAGTAAATTGAAAACTTTGCTTTATGGCTTAGGTCCCTCTTTACCTATGTGGTCTGGCACAGTGACTGCATTTCTGTAGATGCTTGAACAAATCCCTGAGATACTGGAAGGTTTCACCCTGTAACACCTGAAGGGAGCATGTCATCTTTATCTTGGAGATAACCATGGCCTCAGACTTGGAGGTGCTATATCCGGAAACCAGGAGAACAACATCATTTGCAGATTGCAGTGATGACAACTCCTGAGACCTCTGACAGAAACCTTCCTGTCCCACATCACACTTTACTACCCTGACCGTGAATATTAGAAACAAGATTAGAGACAAAGCACAACCTTACAGAGACCAAGACCCAGGTTGAGCAAGCTTGACTTACTGTGGAGAATGGGAACAAAACTCTCACACTGACAGAACAAAGACCTCACCTCACCTCAGCAACCCTGGCACCCAAAACTCCCTGAGCTCTCCCCACAGAATATCTCGGGGTGGGGCACAGTCATATGCTTTCTCCCAATCTACAAAAGATGTGTAGAGCGGAGTAGCAAACTTCATTTATTTGAGAGATTGTGAAGAGTAGCCGTCACAATAGTTACATTATCGATTTCAACATCAATATATGGACATCACCTCAGTCATTTTGCTAACTTCAATGTTGCTTATAATACTAAATGACCTGTAAGTTCACATAAGAATGAACAATGCCAATATAGTAATCTCTTCTGGAGCTGCTATGTGGATTTGTTTAAAAAGATTGTTTTAATTTTGTTAATGTTTCATTTATTTTGCCATTATTTTATAGTCAAATTCCACTCTTAATACATTTTTGCTAAGGGTTCAATACTCTTTAAAAGGCTGTAATTGCATTGTTAAGTCATTATATTATCATTACATCAGTGACAATAAATGGTTTTAAAATTACTATAATATCATATATCTCAATAAATAAATAAATAAATAAATAAATTAATTAATTTAATTAAAAAAAGCTATTGTGACAGGCCTAGTGAAGAGTTGGTCTGATATTCCATGGCCAGGACCACTACAGAGCAGGTATGATTTCATTAGTGGGACTGTCTCAGTGCTGCAGTGACACTGATGTGTTGTTGTTGAGTTAATGTGTGTTATGCAAGTACCAGTGTACACAGACATAGCAGTAGTGCTGGAGATTTAAACCCCTCAACATTACTGTGTGACTGAGAGTTGTCCACCAACAAAAAACATATTTTGTGACCAGTGATTAAGACCTCCAAGATGACCAACATGGACTGTGCAGCAACAGATAAGGTACTGTCTCTGATTTTACATTTACAAGGTGAAGCAACAAGACAGGTGTGACTAATAGTGTAGACAGTGAGTGAAGAGTGTTTAAAAATTCCAGAAACTCTGCTGTGTCTGATCTATTCATACCAGCAAAACACACACCAACACACCATCACTATCACTGCAGTGCTGAGAAATACTCACAACTCAAATATGTAGGACAATATAAATGAATGAATTTCTTAAACTAAAATAATAAAACAAAAATACTAAACTGTATTAACCATAGAATAAACATTTCTTAAATTTAATATCTTTGGAGCACATACAGACAAAAAAGAAGAAAGTGTGGAATTCAAATCAAACAAACAAAAACGCTGTTAATAGTTTTACATTAGCCTCTGCCCCATGAGCTTCGATAACTAGAAGCAGAAAATGTTTAAAACTTTAGAGATATGTAGGATATATTAAAAATAATGATATTCCTGCAGGGCAGCATGGTGGTGCTGCAGGTAGAGCCTCAGTCACACAGCTCCAGGGACCTCCAGGTGATTGTCTGTGAGGAATTTGGTGTGTTCTCCCTGTTTCTGTGTGGGTTTCCTCCGGGTGCTCCGGTTTCCTCCCACGGTCCAAAAACATACGGTGGAGTGTTTGTTGCCCCGTGAAGGACTGGCGCCTTCTCCAGGGTGTGTTCCTGCCTTGTGCCCAGTGATTCCAGGTAGGCTCAGGACCCACCATGACCCTGAACTAGTCAAGCGGTGATTGAATGAATGAATAACCCTGTATATTTCTTTAAAACCAAATGGCTGTTTTCCAGAAAAAAAGCTTTAATAAAGCCAAAGTGCAGACACACTAACACATTTGAAATATGATATCATATTTTGCATAGGATCTAGGATTTAATTAAAGTTATCTTTGTATTAAAAAGAAAGTTCTGATTGTGGAAGCACTTTAGGCACTTTATATAGCTCAGAAAATAAAGAGGGTCCAGCTCTGACTAATGTATGCATAACTGAGAATATCATTAAAAGATTATTACTGATTGATTCTTAAAGGAGCCATAATCAGTTCTGGAATATTAGTTTTGCATCCCCGTGCCCACTTATTTTAATATGAATGGGAACTTTAACCCTGGTTTACACAATAATATATTTCATCAGATGGACGTTGTTGGTACCCAGTCCTTGTCTGATCTACTAAGTGAATTCTAAGTGAATACTTTTGGCAATACAGTGTATATCAGTGAATTGTATTTGTATCATTTCAAGAGTTACAGATTGCCAACTGAACATTTTTATGGATACCTCCAGATAAGAGATTTTTTAAACAGAATACATTAAGGTTTATGTATATAAACCTTTCCTCTTTTTGGAAACAGGTCAAAGTTGTCAAAAAATAAGATGATCTCAACATACTCCATACAAATTTCTAATCTATCAAATAATTTGCAGTCATTGCTATCAGGCTGGGAAAGAGATTTTGGTAAACCCTGTAAATCTTTAGAAATATGGGGACAACCTCAGTATGCAACAAAACTCTAGAATTCCAATTTAAAAGATTGCATCAACTACGCTACACACATTGTATACTTAATAAAATATTCTCAGTAGAACCACCCCTCTGAAATAAACAAAAATAAAAATTGAGTGATTTTTTTTTTTGAAAAAACTTTTTCCAAAGAAACTGTGAAAGAAACTTTTTCCACAGCCTAGCTATAAACCCACACATCTGACCGTTGAGCCTTCCATATATATATATGGAACATGGTCATTGTGTATGTGAATTATCTGTCTTGTGCCTAAAATATGGATTTTTTTGTCATGTTATGACGTGTTAGTGATTAAATATAAAATAAAAAAAATTAAAAAGATTGTTAGAGAATAAAAGCTTTTAATTTACCCACAAACTAGCTCTAACAAAACAAATCTTTTTTGCACCTACATCAGTATCCAGACATCAAACACATTAATAAGAATGAAAAATTAATAACAACACGATAATCTCTTGTGTGTTCATTGTAAGATCTAAGTTGTTTTAAATTGATTTACACACATAAATCCAAAGCTCAAGCATGCTATAACTGTGAAATGTAATAGACCAGGTAACTACAGTTCAGCATGATGTCTAGGACATCATTTGAAATCCACTGTAGAAAATGAACCATCGTTCATTTCATTTCTTCCTGCCATCAGCATCTTTGCAGCTGTTTTGAGAGGCTATTTTTTGCCACCTCCAGCTCCCATTTAATCGCAGCTCAATGCACGCTGATTACGGACCTCTGCTTATCGCAAATTGCAATTTACTCCAGTGTCTGTTTCTCGCTCTTCTGCCTTAGGCTTATGTTTACTCTCTGGTCTCTCTAAACCCCCCCACCCACCCACCCCAAAGCCCTGAGGAGCTGCTTTAATTGGCTCGAAGCTTGGGCTCTGCCAGGGTGCAGTGTGCTGCTGTACTGCTGCCATGACAACCAGAACTGATGATGCAAGTGAAAAAAGGAGGGGACATTGCTTTCCTCTTTTACAAAAAAACAAAAACAAAAAAAAAACACAAAAACCCAAATATGCATTTCATTCACAATTTGGTAGAAGGAAGCAGCCTGAATTACTGTGTCTTGTCATGTGTGTCATAACCATGGCACAATATCAAGTTAAGCACTGGGGATGTTTATATTGATTCTTTGCTCAGAATAGATTCGTCAGTTGATCATCATTGTACCCCAGCTGACAAGCCGTCATGTACTATACCATCTGTCTAACAGTGTGAATTCACATGCCTTTATCATTTATCTTGTTCAGAAGGAGCCATCTTTCAGTTCAAATCAGTGAGAGGATACTGTGAACCCAGAAGGCAGCAAATGGCATAATCTACTGATGGACTCACCCAAATTTGGAGTTTGACCCTTTTGTCATTCCGGTACACTGTCTTTACTTTGAAGTCGATGCCAACAGTGCTGACAAAGGAGTTGCTGAAGGAATCATCTGCATATCTGAACAAAAAGCTGGTTTTGCCCACACTGCTGTTGCCAATAATCAGCAGCTTGAACATGTAGTCAAAATTCTGGTCTGAGCCATCTCTTTGGCCAAAACGGTGGTCAGCTTTAGCCATCTGGAAAAAGAGCAAAAACATATTTTCTCGTCATTTTTACCATGAAATATTGGAAAGCCACATTTCAATCAGAAAAAAACCCAAACTATTCATTTTCTATCGGTTCCCTGACAGGTTTGTTATAGTGTTTATTGTTTTGTAGTTTCATGTTGTTTTCTTGGTGAGCTGAGTCTAAAGGAGCCTTGTGGCGTAGCATACTGATTTTTGGATTGATAGTTTACATATTCTTGGTTTGTAATAACTGTCATTAAGCAAATATTCATCAGGAAGCAAACCATCAAGTTTCAGTGGAGTGTAATAGTACAAGAATATATAAGAAAGCATCATCTCCTTTTACCATATTGCATATTTGATGATATATATAATGGTTTGTTATTGGTGACTGATCAAATTTATTAGGAATGCTTGATGATAAAATAACTATCAGCAGATATTTGCTTATATTTTAACAATGACATTTTTAACTAGTATATGATGTATTTATTGTACTCTAATTACAGAATGCTTTGATGTAAGAGATTATGAATATCTGCATATAATTCTTTTTCTGCACAGAAATGAATGTGATATTGCTGATAAATAGGTTTCATGTGGACTGTCTTTAAATTCTACATTTTACAAATATTTACGTATCGTCATTAGTATCGGCATCAGCAGATACATTATATCAGCATCGGCTCAGTTCATACCGGTGCGTCCAAAGTGTTTACTGTTAGACTATTTTTAGATATATCTTACGATTATTATATGATATTATAATGACAGTAAAGGTTTTCCATTGTATGAGTACACCTCATTAACAGGCTATTTTCATCTCTAAAAATAGCTACTATTGGTTGAAAAAGGCTCAACATATTTACCTCAGAGCTTTGTGTGAACGAGCGAAGGTGATTTATAACGGTGCGATGTCTGAGGTGAACATGAAAATCATGGCGACATAGGTGTAAGCCACCAGGTACATACAGAGCGCTCAGAAAACATCGTGGGTTTAAGCACACCTTCTGAATGTATATTTGGTCAAAAAAATTAGACGAATACGTTTCAATATCCGGCAAAAACACGTATTGCTTCAATACCATTTATTTTTTACGGAGCTGCAAACCTACCTCGACAGTTGGGATGTTGTTCCACGGTCGTCTCCTCTATATTGTTCGAGCTGTGTGAGCACAGGCTGAGAACACAGCTGGGGAAGCTATGCCGTTTTCTTCAGCCTCACTACACCGGCATTTAGCCTCATACACGTCCAGCACCTTAACTATGGTGAAAAAATTCTGTGAATGGCGAAGAATGAAGTGGAAGAAGTGAATGCAGTCAGACTGCTGGGGTGGGGCATGCCATTCAAGTCCTGCTAATTTAGGTCCACTACTAAATGAATTAACACTGCAGTTTAAGTCTTTGTTTCTATAAATAGAGCATCATCAAATAAAAGAACACGCATGAAGACTTTTACATTTAAAACATTTAAGCTGTTTATTATGATACAGTCGCTATGACTCATTAAAACCCCACCAGTTCATAAATAGAGCTCGTATTTGAGCAGCAATGAAGAATATCTCTGTGCATCGTGGAGCATTTTTCTGTCCCTGAGCGTCTCAGTACAGAAAGGTCAAAGCTTTGAACAGCTTGAACTGTTCTCTCCCAAAATTACATCAGCTTCAAACTATCAGTTAATAAATCTGGTACCCTGTTTTACAGGGGCCTGTCAGAACTGGTATCTGATCATTATTTTTGCAAAATCTGGCATGGGCACCATACTAACAATTCAACCTAATGTCATTTTCTTCATAATCAGTTTGCCCACATAATTATGGCTTATATTCAAGGAATTTTGCTATGATTTTTGCCACATTTCCACATTTCAGTGTGGGAAGTTTTATTTGATAATACACTTACTGTGGTTGGCATTTCTGTTATTTTCTGTTAAAATGATCCTGAATCTTTCTGAGAACTGTGATATATATACATAACAGCAATTTTAACTGGAAGTTAAATAAATGGAAAGGGTCATTAACATTTGCACTGCATTCTACATTCTCCTGAAGATGAAGGAAAAGTGCTTTTTGTGAGGTGCAACCAAAAATCCTAAAGTCACTAATTTTCTTACATGTCCTTAACAGCATCTTCTAAATAAAATAGACAATTAATGATTGATATAGACAAGATTTTCTGGCACACATAGAATGATGACCTTAATGTAACATGTATTTGTTTTGTATGTCTCAGTTCTCCCATCATGTTCCTCGAAACGCTGTAAGATATCCACTGAATACTGTACAAGTCAAATCAAATTATTTCAGAACTATTCAGATTTCTAAGCTATAATAGAAACACAAACACTTCCAATGGGAGAGAGAACATTTAAGGCATCAAATGAAACATTATTAACCTCTATACATTGGTAGCAAATTTGATGACATAAGTTAGCTCCAATCCAGTCAAATGTATCATCTCTTCAATACATGAATGGGGCTGAAGTGCAAACGGAGCCCATTAGACAGAGGGGCTTTCTTCTGGGACCCCAAATAACTGATCTATTGGCCTGCTTTTAGACAAAGTCTCTGTCCACAACAAACTGGCCATTACTTTGTGGTGATTCCTTGTCCAACACCACTCTGTTCTAGTTCAGCTATTACCGACATGTGCTTGAACTCCGCTGGCCTATGGTTGAAAGCCTCCACCAACTCAAAGGTCTCATGTCTCTGTGCAGCATAGAATAGCTGCACCTGATTAGCAAGGCACTGAGCCTCATGCACTGCCTGTAAATAAGAGCATAAAATAATCAGCTTATTCAAGAGAACTGGTTAGGTCATTCTAAGTAATAAAGAACAAAAATGAGAATATTTCTTCCCAAAAATATTTAAGTTACTTGAATATCCTAAAAGCTCTGAGCAACTCACAATAAATTTTCCATCCATTTCAGCAGTCATGAGTACAATGTCCTTGTCCTTTAGCAGGTCTGAATAATGGTACAGAACCAGCTGGCTGGGAGCGTTCTCACCTAAATTCTAAAGATTAATACAAACCATGTCTATAAACTGAAGCAGCAGGCAACACAGCGGTGAACTAATTTAGTTTATTAATAGAGATGTATACCTGGACGTTGATGAGAGAAGTGAAGTGAAGCTCCTGACCAGCCCACTGACCCAGAAAAAATTCATAGCCCTCCTTCCTTGGCAGAGCATACAAGAACTGTTGGAGGAACAACAGGGTTTAATAAGACAAATCTCTTAAAATACCAGGAATTATTATATATCAGAGATTAAATATATTTAAAAAAAAGTTATACACTACGAAATGATAAAACATACAAACGTATTCCCTATCCAAAGAAATACATGTATCTCCAAAATAGTAACTTTGTTGGAGAAGGGTAAAACCTTAACTTTGAACAGATTCTGTATTTAAATGTAATAAACTAAACATTGACAGAAATGGATATAGAGGTATGTCTTTGGACGGCAACAATATGTTTGTGCCTTTAACAGTTTAACTACTTCATATCAGTATTTGTGCTTTAACACTGTGAATGTAGGAATGACAAAAAGACACTAACTGATTTTAAATGAGCAAATTAGCCCAGAACGCAATGGGAATTTATGTCACCTTAGCACTGCTCAGCTAATTACCAGGCAATTACACATGAATTAAAGGTAGGTGTCTGGTCAATATCCCTAAATGAATATCAATAACTGTAGATAGCCTGCTGCATATGTTCAAAGCATTGAGGAGTTTAACAGAAAGGTTTATTCCTTTAAAGGACAGTTTTTATATGAAGACCTATTCATGTTCATATTTATCTACAAGCAAAACACTGTAAGCAGTAACTGTAAAATGCACAGTCATTCATTCATGTTCTGCATGTTATATCCCGTTCAGGGCGGTGGTGATTCTGGGCCTATGTGGAATCAGAGTGTGCAAGGCAGGAACAAATCCTGGATGAGGTGCTAGTCCATCACTAATAATAAATAAAATTTTTGAAATTAAAATAATCAAAGCCTTATGATTTGTCTAATCAAAATAACAAACAGCTATTTGATATTGCTGACCAGACTCCACCATGCTCTCAGTTGAATGCAATATAATTGATTGTTTATTAAAACAATGCTGCCACCCTGTGGTGAAGTATCATGCTGGCAAAGTGTGTGAGCTAATGATCTTAAAAATATTTAATATATAAAATGATCTTAATAGTCCTATATAGCTGCTACTGATTTCAAAAAAGACTTCAATGGGAGGGTGAAAAAAAAAACTAGCGCTCTACACATTTGCAGACACCACACAACTTAAAAATATTAGTACCTTTAGAATAAGTTTTAGATGTTATAGGACATGCATGCCATACAATTAACAGAGAAAAGGGAAAGTCATGAGTCCCTGCTAGAAATAAGTATTTAAACTACAAATGTCATCTTTTTCGTGACAAAATATTGCTTGTAAAATAAACAAATTCCATTCTTGTTTCCAACATACAATACAGTAAATGACAAAATGTCATGAATGTTACAAAGTTTTCACAAGGCTTGTTTTTCTTCTTTAAATCTCTCATATGGTTTTCCCCACACTTCTCTGCCAAACAGAACCTACCAGGGCAAGTGCCTGAGACTACACAGAACAGGTAAAGAGCTTGGAAAGAGTTTGTGTGTTTTATTCTGTTTATAAATATCATATTAACTCCCATCAAAAGATTCCATGTGAGAAAGCTATAGTTTTAGCCAGTTGTTTAGGACATATATTTTGTACATGACACTAGCAATTTTTCCAACCTAAGTTTGCAAACATAAATTCACTATATCACAGTCCCAGTGGGTCAGAAATGTACATAGTTGTACATAAATCAAGTTGATTGTCTCTATAAAGAGCTTGGAGATCTCCAGGAAACTGTTCCATGGCTATAGAATCTTCCAATAGGCTAACTGACATCATTTGATTTAACCTGGAGGGGTACCCATGGCAGTATTTTAGGTCCTGACTTCAAGGACTATTCGCATCTTTGTTTGATGTCATGGAAAATCAAAAGAAATAATTCAAGACATCAGAAACAAAAAATGGTGGATTTCCACAAGTCTGGTAGATGTTCAAACCTTTATATGCAAGTTTAAACACCCTAGAAACACACAATTATCACAGCATTCATGAAAGAGATACAAAATAAAAATCAATCCATGTACAACAGTCCTTATGAAAATGCTGAAGAAAACGTACAGAAACATTTATATCAAAAGTCAAATATGAGATATCGGCATAAACTGACAGGCCGTTCAGCAAGAAAGAAGTCAGTGCTCCAAAACAACCATAAATAAGCCTGGTTCAAATACAAATTTGGGCTGATATTAGGGCTGTCATGGTGAAAGAATTTCCCATGCAGTGATTTAATGGGGCTCAACACTGCGATATGCAGTCTCTCCGCCCCAAATTACTTATCCTGATACTAGTGTTATACTCCTAACTGTCAGCTGGAACTAACCTGAGCTATTCCTTATTAGGCTGCTTAAACCTGGTGGAGGCAGTTATGTTTCTATAGCTGGATGATAGAATTTGACTTTGTCATCTGCTAGTGTTAATGCTAAGCCGTGCCTGTATATACACACAACATACACAGCACCTGGAACATAAACAATGATTTACTGTTGACATATGTTGTTGGGACTACTAAAAATCACAATACTGGTGCATCAATGGGTATATCAAGCATTTTAAATGATTTATGTTTCATTACAACATAAAAATAACACTTATTGTATATTTACGTTTACATTTATGCCATTTTGGCAGATGCTCTTATCCAGAGCGGCTTACGGGGTTACTGGTATTACAGGTAGGCATATGCTGTGTTAGGAGTCTTGCCCAAGGAGTCTTATTGGGTTGCCCAGATATGGAATTGAACACAGGTCTCTCTCACACAGGAGCCAAAAGGTGTTACCACTGTACCACATCAACCATATATAAGCCATATTGTGTAGCCCTACCTGTATAGTTAAATTACACAAATATCTAATTAAATTAATATTTAATTCTTGAGTCTTACCATTGGGCAAAGCTTAGCTCGATGAATCGTTGTCTCAAAAGTTGACCCCTGAAACATAAAATTATTCTGTTAGTAAGGAGAAAAAATCTTCAAATATTTGTCCATAAAATTAAACATCAAATCATTCGCCATATTATTGTTACCCATAGAAAATCTCTCTAAAACAATTGATTAAACAACTCTAGATTATACAGAAGCCATGTGTGTTGTATCTGCAAACGGAAAAGAAAATGAACATACCGGTATAACAGCACTGATTGTATCTTTTGTTGAGAAATATTGCATCCAAATCTACCAAAAAATGTAATACATGTAATTAAACAGTAAAAATAAGTATATTGCTACATATATTATTTGTTAATACATTTTATTAGGTAAACATTTAAAGAATTTGTGTTACTAATAGGTTTAAAAAATAGATTTAAAACAAGCACAGGCACCTCTCCAATTTCAGTGCCAGACTTGTCCTGAATCATGTCAAGGTTGAGGATTGATCCTAAAGTCTGAAAAAAAAGGAAAAGGGGTAGGAGGGCCCTTTAAGTTTTCATGTGAATAATTTGTCCATAGTATAAGAACATTGGCTGGTTCTTTACCTTGTTTTTGGTAAAACCTCCAAGCTCTTCTTTGCCTCGCTTATCTGTCTGGGAAGATTAAAACAAACAGATTCCATATATTGTGACATATAACAGAACATGTATATTCTGTGATGATTACAACAGTGAATATATTAGATCTGGTGTATATACACATATGTCATAATGTCATCTCCTTGTTTCTGTATTCATTGCTCTTTTTACCGCTTTTAAATCTCCACTTACCACAGGTGCACTTTGTAGGCAAGCAAGGCTGTAATCCACCTGTTGTTCTACCTATATTACATATCCCTTTCAACCCATTCTTCAATGGTCAGGACACATGATATCAACACAGAGCAGGTATTATATGGCTAATTAGCAAGAGATGGGCTACAGTCTGTAAGTGTACAGATACAAAGTGCACTTATAATGGTAAGTGGAACTGTTTACCTGCACAAGGATTGCAGAAACAAGGAAGTGAGTTTAATGTTATGGATGATCTGTGTTAACTGTAGAGGCTAAAACATTTACACTTTCTACTAACCATTTCTTTGCGTTAACTGAAATTTTTCATAACTCATTCATAATTCATTGGCTGTAAATACATTGTCTTTAAAATCAGTGAGGGACATTTACCTCCTGATCCACGAGTTTCATAAACTCAACTTGTTTCGAGTGTCCAAGTGGCTCCTTCTTCACTTCATTGCGTTTCTCAAGGCGAACTTTGTATTCCTGAGGTTTTGCACTTAAATTAGGTAATAAAATAAAATAAAATTAAAGGAAGAAAACAATCTTAAAAACATGAATGCGCTGATGATTTATATAACAAATGAGCATAGAGAACCAATAACATTAGCATTATTTCAGTGGTCTTAAATAGGGGGGTGGGGGGGGTGACAGTACATTCATTTAACTAACAGGAAGAATTAAATTAAAAGCCAGAAGTCAATTAGGAATTTAATAATAAACAGAACTGAATTGAGGTACACTATCTGGTGTTGTCACTGTTTAGGCTACCTCTAGCAGTGAATGTTTGCTCAGGATGCCCCACTTTTGTCTCTTTTGGATACATTCAGGGCAGTTTGCGGTCTCTTGTTAGCTTGAGTCAAGGAGAGGACCTCAGCATACCTCTGTGATTAGGCCCAAAGAATTTAGGCTCCTTTTTTGGTCACATCTTTGTAACGTTTTGTAACTCTTTTCCATAATGTAGGGAACATGCATCTCAAATCAGTATGTTGTTTGTCATTCTGGTACAAAGTAATTGTTTTTTTTTAATAAATGGTGTGTGTACACACATTAGATGCACATTAGAGTGTGTGTGATTTGATAATGATGTGTCACTCAAGACACCCAAAATTGGCCTCTTGTGATATTTCTAAAAGTGTATACAGTATACACTTGGATGGTGCATCTCTGTGATTGGTCTGAAGAATTGTCTGACAATCATTTCCTTTTATTAAATGTATTGCTTTTTGTGTTGCCAAATCAGTAAATATCTGGTTCCCTGTTGCTTCCTAGCATTAAGGGGTTGTAAAATAAAGGGTCACTGCATAACATTTACATGCTTTTCCGGGTCCGTTTGTTATTTAATTTAATATGGACACATCATATTTCATGAGTAATCCTTTGCAGTTTATGAAAAACAGACATTTTACGTTAAAGGCAATAGGTAATTTGTATTTAATTTTAGCTAGTACAAATTATCTGTAAAATATGTAGAATATCATTAGTTACTTTAGCAATAGCCTCAATTAAATTGCTTTCTGTACCTAGAAACATTGAAAAACAACATTAAAAACCACAACAATCTTTGTTATTGCCTTGACTAATAATAGTGCGCTGATCTGAATTCAGAATGAGGGATTTCTGGAGGCTAGGAAAATGAAGCAGCGCAAAAAGTATCTTAAACTCAGGCAACTGTTTATGGGGGGGCGGGTTCTAGTGCGTTCTATTTCATGTCTTAATAGAGCCATTTTACCCAACAAACCCCCCCAAAAAATCTAATTTTGACTAAAAAAATCTTTTTAAGCTACTGTCAGCACTAACACTTCTTACTGTCATCTATTACAAACCCATTTTTCGAAAAGTTAAGCACATTTTAAAAATATAGCTATGCTGGAATTAAAACTATAGTTTCAGTGTTAATGTCCCTGAGATGTGTTGACTCGTTTTGTAAAAGGTTAAGGTACAGTTTCTAAATTATGTGCTGAGAAATAAACGTTTGATTTTAATGCCACCTACTGGTGGGAATATCCAAACATCAAATACATTCATTGTTGTTAACGTAGCGACGTTGTGAAATATCCCTGGAACATAAACCTACTTCAGTACATTAAATGCGCAAACAATCAGCATTATCATTACCCTCCAATAAAGTTTATAGTCTTGAGTGTTAACAAAATCACTGCACTGGTGTTTAACCTACCTTCGCAGCTTCTTAATCTTTTCTTCATATTTTCTGTAATACGGATTTTCCTCTAACGCCGGTTCTTTAGTAACGGAAAACGCCCTGAAGTGAGAGGAAACTACGCCGGGGAAGAGCGCTCTGAAGCCTGTGTTTCTCACCGCTAACACACCACGGTAAGAGCAGGCTATCTGCACCATGGCCGCCGCCATCTTCTCTCCGTTCATCAGTGACCACAGTACCGCGAGACCGGTTCACCTCGCACGTACACTGTTCCAATCGGCTCACATCTCCACTAGCTCCCTACACCCTAAACACGCTCCCTACATTCTATACACTGATCTAAACAACTCACTTCATTATTCAAACCCTATGCACACTACTTCAAATTGCTCAGATTTGTACTCACTGCTTACTTAATAACTGAAATCTTAATTGGCTCCCTACATATTATAAATTATAATAAAATATTTATTAAAAAAGAAAAAAATCACTGTCAACGACATGTTCACATGCCCCTAAACTTTTGGACGTTTCAAAACTACTAATTTTTTCTGTGCTTCCTACATCTTATACAATTCTCCAAATGGCTCACGTCCTAATTTGCTCACATCTTAATACCACACTCAAAAAAAGTACAGTAGAGGTACATTATTGGTCACTAAAGATACAAAGACTGTAAATGTTCCTTTAAACGGTACAACAGAGTTTTTAAAATCCAGTCTTGTTCCTTAAAGATACATTTTCTTCTCCAGAAAGAGAGGTGAACCTTTTAAGACTTCATTATAGAACTATGTAAAATAAAAGAACATAAGTTGAAATGCGGTGTATGAAATCATTCATTCATTCATTATCTGTAACTGCTTGTCCAGTTCAGGGTCGCTGTGGATCCGGAACCTACTCAGAATCATTGGGCTCAAGGCAGGAGCAGACCTGGGAGGGGGTGCCATTCCTTCACAGGGCAACACACAAACACACACACACTCACACACACCTATGGGCACTTTTGAGTTGCCAGTCCACCTACCAACGTGTGTTTTTTAGATCATGTGCGGAAACAGGAGGACCTGGAGTAAACCCATGTGGACACAGGGAGAACACACCAAACTCCTCACAGACCTGGAGCGGGACTTGAACCCACAACCTCCAAGTCCCTGGAGCAGTGTGACTGCGACACTACCTGCTGCGCCACCATGTCGCCCCTGTATGAAATCAATACAATTTTAAATAAAATACTTCACTCATTCCCTATATACCCTACACCCTCTAAACTGTCAACGACCTGCCTGTTCACATGACTCTACAGCGTGGCGCAGCAGATAGTGTTGCTGTTACACAGATACAGGGATCTGGGGTGGTGGGTTTGAGCCCCGCTCTGGGTAATAGTCTGTGAGGAGTTTTGTGTGTTCTCCTCATGTCCATGTGGGTATCGTACAAAGATACAAAACACATGTTAGTAGGTGGATTGGCAACTCAAAAGTGTCCCTAGGTGTGTGTGTGGGTGAATGTGTGAGTCCCCCTGCAAAGGACTGGCTACTCAAAGGTGTCCATAGGTGTATGTTTGTGTGTGTGTGTGTCTCTATGAAGGATAGGCGCCCCCTCCAGGGTGTGTTCCCAACTTTCGCCCAGTGATTCAGAGTAGGTTCCAGACCCAGCACGACTCTGAAATGGATAAGCGGTCACAGGCAATGAATTAAAAAATTTTCATGCTTCCTACACTACCCTATAAAGTGTTCAGAACAGATCACACATTCTTTCACACCCATATATTTCAAACAGTTGTTGCCAGTTATAAATGCTTTGGGACAATAATTGATAAGCTGACCTTCACTGAGAATACAGCTAGAACAGGGAAAAGTGTGCAACAGAGATTGTAACTCTTAAGAAAGTTAAACATGTTGAATGTGGACAGGAAAATCACAAGTCATTTCAATATGTCATTTATTGAATCTGTATTAACTTCTTCTATGATTGCTTGGTTTGGAAACCCAAATGTTTAGAATAATATTGTTCAGGTAGCAAGTAAAAATAATTGGCAATGTGCCAAATCCTTTATGGCATAGATGTGATGTTATTCAGAAATTGAGATTAATACTAATGTTTCCAGATCATCCACTAAGAAGGTGGATTCCCAGACAGGGATTAAGCCTAGTTTGGACTACACAAAATTTTGAATGATCATTTTCCATTTAAAGGAGAATACAGTCCAGGAATAGGCATAATCCCTGTCTGGGAAATCACCCCAATATTGTGAATCTCAGTTTCTTCCTTCTGGATGCAGATTTCCCAGTGTTCTGAAGTTCCTAATGGTTAAAAATTAAAAGATGGATAAATTATTTTATATGTAAAGCTATAGGTTTATTACATTTTTCAGATACATATTTTCATATTTTATCTGAAGGCAAAACAAATTTCCCCCTTGGGGACAATAAAGGAATTGAACTTTGTTTTATTTGTTAACTTGCGCAGGGGCTGAACATATGTATTTGTGTTCTGATTGTCCATTGCAGTTTTTTGGAGTCCATCTTTTTTGGTCTTGGGCCAAAACACATCTTTGAGAGGAGTCAACAAGTTTCAGTGGGTCTGAGGCCTTGACCTTCTTGAGTCTGGAAAACTTCAGTGGTGCGCCATCCGCCCAAGACCACTGCCCATGGGTGCCGGAAAGCCCTGCAGATTTGAATATATATATTTGGTGTGGAATCTAACTTACACTGTTACAAGGTTAAAATTATGTTTCTGTAAAAAAGTCACTTCAGTTCCTAATTAATGTCTAATGATGGATTTACAGTAAAATTAAAAAGAAATGCTGTTTTTGAGGCATAGGTTTACTCATAGCAAGACCATACCTACCATACTACCATAAATTAGGGAACTGTGTTTCAATTATTTATCAAGTCACCCACATTTACTTGACACTTACTTAATCTATGGCAGTATTTAATAAACAAAAAACTGCATCCTCACCAATCCAGAATGGTTGCTTTCCAGCAAACTTCCACAGCCACTTCATATTTTTCTTTGAATGAACCGTTGTCAATTGTCCATCAAGCCTGAATTTGAATAAAGAGGGTTACGGGTTATGTTTATAACCACGTAAAATGTCAATGTATGAAAGCTAAATATATTAGATTTGTTATGATTACATACATTGTGCATGCATTCTGAGCGCTGCTCCATGTGGCTATGCCAGGGGCAAGTATGTAACAGCTCCTTTTGTAATGGGTCCATCCACTGAGGCAGCCAATATTAACAGACTTCACAGACTAAAACAGCACGAAGATGTAGTTATATATGGCTATGCCAAGGCCTTAGGCCACATGAGTATATTTGTCTATTTAAACAGCACAAAAGGCAATCAATAACTTGATCTGAATAAAAGTCCTGTTTCTTTTAGCTGTATTTATTTTAAATATATACTTGCATGTTATATACTGTTTTTTACAAGCAAAAACACATTTAATATGTTGAATTAACGACAGTAACAAGGTTAGATTCTCTCTAACCTTGTGCTGTAGTAAGGCTGAACTGAAGCCACTAGGAATGGCATCACGCTGAGGAATGTCCACTGAGCTGATATCCGCAGAATGACCAGTCCAGGTCCAGATTGGGGTCACCTCCACCTCTGAATGGACACGGGGCACTGAGCTCTCCTCTACAGGCCCCAGGGGAATTAACCTATGGAACTGTTAGGAACATGATATATAAATCACATTAGAAATCACCATATTAACTACACATTAACATGATAACATTGTACTAATATGTTAATTTTCTGAACCATCTATGTTATTCTAGCAGTACAGGGTAAAGCCAAAATGCACAGTAAGCTACATGTTACCCATGTCGTATGTGAAGCATCCTGGCTCACTCTGTGCTTATTTTTGCGCACTGATTTAGACTGTCTCATGACTTGGCTGAAGGGCGCTTGATCCTGAGGCTCTGCACCACTGAAGCGAATGAACTGTGTACGATATGGGACATCCCCTCTTGGTGGATGGCTGTCCCAAATGATCCCAAAATTTGGGTCTGGGGTGTACTCTTCCTCTGGCGGGGGTGGTGGCGATGTTGGTGGGGGCTTGCGAATGCGTGGAGGATGGAGTACATTTGGGTGTTTTTTATTGTCTTCGATGACCAGATCATCTGGGTCACACATACCTGGTGGAATAAACTTATATAAACTTCTTATGTCCAAATATTTTGTACATTTTATTAATTATTTATCATTGGTTATATTTGTTATATACAGTAGTGTTAAAAATTTAGGCAAATGTGAAAAAATGCTTCAAAGGAAGAATGCTAAACAGGACAACGGCCCCAAACACAGCCAATGCCATTAAGAAACATCTTCAGCATAAAGAAGAACAAGGCGCACTGAAAGTTATGATATGGCCCCACATAGCTCTTTTCCCCCAACTTACAACTGATTCTGTTCCAATTTGCAAACCTAATTTGGAACCATTCAGTGCTTTTCCACTAACATAAATTAATTTCCTGAATCAGGAAAGACTGAAGACTAGGTGCTCCAACATGAACAGTGACAAACGCACAGAGCCTCAAATAAAGTGTTACGGCACAGTGGAGGAGGACATTTCATATGCAGCATTAAAAGACCAGAGAACCATACGTATCTGTGTAATGATTAATTTAGAAATATAGGGGAAAATTCCCATTATCTAAAGAGCTAAAAGACACATGACCCCAGCATCATCGTCCCTGTCTGTGATTACATGAAGAGCAGAAGTATTTGAGCAATCCTTCAACCACAGAAGATCTATAGTTACTTGTCAAAAGCAACAAAAAAGGTGTGCAAGCTTAACCTAGAACACTTGATGCCGCTTTGAAGTAAAGGGTGGCCACACAAAATATTGAACTGATTTAGCTTTCTGTTCATTCACTTTGCAGCTTTTTAAATGAACAAATATTAACTACTAACACATCTATTTTAGAAAGCATTCTTACTTTGCAGCATCTAAAAATACCTGCCTAAAATTTTGCACAGTACTGTATTTCAGATTTAATATAGAATCTATATAACGGTTACATCAAGTCACTCTGGAAAAGTGAATCAGCTAAATGCCATATATAAAATCTAGCATGAATATTACAAAAGTAACCACTTACACTTGTTTAATCTTTTCTGAGTAGGAAACTTGATTATATAGCTTGTATATACATAGGTGTTGGAAACAGTGTGAGCTTTACCATTGCGGGGATCCACAATCTCCACTGTAACTCTGCTTCTTGGACCCAAAACAACATTCCTTTGGGCTTTTAAAACAACTTCAAATTTTTCATGATTCTCCTCTAGACCATCATCTTTGAGGTAGATGTTCCAAAATTTGACATTTACTCCTATGATAAATGTGACAGAAGGCATGTTAAAAACGCTCCCAGTATAACCACCTCTAAAATGGAAATCTGAATATAAAAGCATGGAGATAAGACATTTTGTTAAGATTACAGTATCATGCATAGAGTACACCTGAAGTACCATTTTAACAAATCAGATTTGTGTAAAACTGAATCTCAGACACCTGGATCAAACTGTATCAGACTAGCAGAGCTGTAAGTGAAATCTTTTCCAACTTTAGCTGTGCCCTCTTCAACCTGAAGCAGAAAAGAGTAGAGCGTGTAACTATATTAAACTCAACATTCATTCAACAATATAATTCAACAATGTCACCTCTTTCACAGAGCCTGTGCCAAGAGATTTATAAGTTTACTGCTGAAGAATTTTACCTGTATGCCAATGTAGGCGGGGTCTATGCTATTCCCACTGCGCATCACCTGCACAGCTAGAGTTCCTGCGTTCTCACAAATGCGGTAACAGGAAGCTGTCAGCTCCACACGAGACCACCTCAGTTCCATTCTGCTTTGGCACATGAGAGAGAGCTTGTTCACACTAGGACTTGGCTGGAGCTATGGTGAATAACTAGCTATTTGAAATGCATCTCCATGAGAACCCATCATGAGAAGAATTAATGAACTAAACAAGTCTGTCCAAGTGAAACACTTTGAGAAAACTGTTGTTATATTGTATTTGCCAGTGCTGTATAAATGATATGATATATTTGATTTGAGATACAGCTGTACTAACAAACCTTCTCTTAGAAAAAAAATCTACAGTTTAATCACCATTTTATTGACTTTCTTTTATGTTCTGAAACAGAATAGTGCTCTTAAAATAAAATTTTAAATTAATTAAAATATAAGTTCAAATTTAAGGAATTTTCCTTATTGTAATAGTCTAGTTACTCTTTGGCCTACAATTGGCTTTGAGGCCTCAAACTGTAACTGTTAAGTAAAGAAGCATTCAATCATCATTTACAAAGCAATCCCTTTCATTATATGATTTATAATATTCTCTCTATATGACATAGCTTAGGGGCTACATACAAAAATAATAATTGAGTGGTTTGAGGAGTTTGAAGTAAGCTTATCTCAGCTAAAAGAAGTGATCCAAATAGGCTTGAATTCATACAGACAATTAGTTATGATGGACCTGGTAATATCTTTAAGACAGTAATAATATGGGATTCAAACGATAAACTAGTACCTAAAACTTATGAAAATAGCTTTAGATGGTACAGAAAACTCATTAAAGTCAAAGATAAATTCTGCAGCCTTGATGTGAGTACACTTATTGGTAAAAGGGTTTGAAGATTAACAGAATCTCAGGGATGTTTAAAGAATACTATTCTAAACCACTTTAAAAATCATAGAAATGTACAGAACCATATTAAGTAACATAGCTCTCACTTTAAAACTGTGGAATGGAATATGCTGAATTGCAATGAACCATACCAGAAAAAAAAGAGGTCAGAGAAATTAAAGCATTCTTTCTAGTCTTCTGTAATCTAGATTTCTGAGTGGGGTAACATTTGTTAACCCACTTAGTCTGGCCTTAACAGACAAAAAGAAAGTTAACTTACACTTCTGGCAGCATGGAGTTTCCTGCAGGGTCCTTGACCTGAAACTCAAAGCTGTCCGCAGTCACCTCCATGTCTGAGGGAATGACATACCGCACCGCTCGCTGGTCCAGATCTTTCTGAGCAAAGCGCCCTTTGATATAGCCGCCTAAAAATACCAGAGATGCTTGATGACATATGAAGGTTACCACCAATGAAAACAAAGTCAACATCTCTGAAACAAGAAAAACTCTAAATTAAGCAAAAAGTGGTTGCCAAAATTGAAAGCATGTGTAGTGCATAAATGTAATTTTTATATACTGACTGAAATAATGTACATATTTAATTGAATAAACTGATTAATTTCAGATCTTTACTGTGGTCAGTATAGTCACTAATTACACCTGCCTGTAATGGCATTCTCGAGGAATCCGAAATGCGGAGGTCGTGTGATGATAAACTCCAGTTCTTGGTCAGAGCTGTCTGAGTCTGTAGCCTGTAGGTCTTTGGTGGTGATATAGATGACATGTTGATCACCTGGAAGAATCTGTATTGTACTTGGAGTCCCTTTATTCACAAGATGTGGAGGGTTCTTGTCAATGACCTCTATCTGTGAACACAGATGGTAAATTTATTTCTGCAGATGATATAACTGGCCAGAAGAGGGCGGCATCATTATGTGTGCTGGTAAAAACGTTTAAAATTCCTTAACTAGCCTTTGTCCAAAGTGCATTTAAGTGCCGCTTAGTAAATGTATAGGAAAGATATCATTTTTTGCACAAATTCACAGACTAAAATATTCCAGAGAATATAAGGTCACGGAAAGTTTTATTGTTCAAAAGTCATTTCTGAGGGCTCAGGAATGTTAGTGGTTTTGATAAAATAGAAATAGAGTAGAAATAGCATTACATTAATAATAATAATAATAATAATAATAAGCAAACGTGGAATTTTTTTTTTCCAATTAAAGTTTATAAGTGTTATTCACAACCCTAAATTTGAGAATCCTCTTATATGAGCCTCTCTATTATTAATCCTCTCAGGAGAAATAACCCAGCAGCAGAAGAGATTAAAAAGAGAGCAAAAGTCACTTCTAATCTCATTGCTGGGGAAACATATGATATATAAAGGATTATTTTCCTTCCTGTGTGGTACTATGTGTGGCAGCTCTTTCTGTGAATGCAGCTCTATTGTCTGCTCCTTGTTAGAGAAGATTGTAGCAGCAAGTTTGAAGGTATGAATTAGGAACATTTATATAAAATGTATTAAATGTTTTTAACTGTCAACATTACAAGGGGAGAGTAGAAACCCGCACAGCTGACTATCAACAGGCAATTAGCCTCTTACTTTAGAATAAATGAATAACTACCCCTTATTTTATGGTGTAAATCCAACCAAGGATAGTTTTAGAAATTTATGACAATTTCAAATGCACAGCTGCTCCCTTCTCAAAGGGTGTGTCTCTTTTGCAGTTTTATGCTTATATTAGCATAAAATGGGGCCACAGGAGAAGCTTCTAGAATACCAGAGTGAAGCAGAGCCACAACACATGGCTATAGGTGGTTTTGTAGCATCTGGTCAGTATGAATTTGACATGCAATGCAACAGGGACAACCTAATTAACCCTCCACTGGTCATATGAGTAATCATAGTGCACCTAAATTGAGAAGACCCAGAACCAATAGGCATTTCTTAACAACAGTGGTGCATTCCTTTGTGACTGCAATCAGGAAAAGACATAACTACTAAATAGTGGATATTTTCACAAAACTTAACTTTTCTTTAAGTGAAATATTCAAATCTGTTACTATGACATTTACATATTATACCAATACTATATTACAAAGTTTCATTCATGAAAACAAAAATGATTAGCAAATACCCTAGCAGAAACGTATGCAAACTTAAAAGATAAATAGAAATTCAGAGAAAAATAAAAAGTTTATGAGAAAAGTCTGATTTGACAAATTAATTAAATAAAAATAACGGGATATAGAGAAAATTGAGAAACTGTATTAACATATTTTACTGTATGAATAATTATTTTCAATTAAATATACATTAACCAGTACAAACACACTTTTTTAAAATAAAGACATTTTAAATAACATTCCTTAGTCTTTTCCTCAGTACAGTACACCTCATTCTTACCTGTATTGTGAAAACAGCAGGCTGCTCCCTCAGCTGTCCATATTCCAGGTACCCTTTATTGGTCCCATCAGATGGATGAAAGGTGAACCTGTCAATTTTGGCAAAGCTATTTATGTGCTGGTATTTTAACTGCATTTTATTGATGTCTAACTGTGTGAAATGGGCCTGAGACAATGGGAAGCCTTTAAGCAGCAGCTTTCCATACTGTGGAGGCTGGACAATTGTGTACGTAAGGTTCTCGAGAGCTGTATCAGGATCAGTAAGTTGAAGATGTTCAGTTGAGATGGTCCTGGTGGAGCCTTCAGTCAGTTGGAGGCCCATGTTGATGCTCAGAGTGGGTGGGATGCGGTCACTGTGCTCAATAATGAAACTAATGGAACCGCTTCTAGATGTCACACCGTTGCTAATGTCAAACCTGGGAAGAGAAACAAGGCTCATATAAGACAAACAAAATAAAGTAATATCCATCCATCCATTATCTGTAACCGCTTATCCAATTTAGGGTCGCGGGGGGTCCAGAGCCTACCTGGAATCATCGGGCGCAAGGCGGGAATACACCCTGGAGGGGACGCCAGTCTTTCACAGGGCATAAAGTAATATATAAAAATCAATCTTTCTCAAAAAGAAAAAATTTCTTTTCACCTGTCTTTTCAGTGTGTGATCTTTTCAATATGAATGGACCTACAGAAATGATCACAAATTACTAAATATATTTATGCTAAACTATATTAAGTCATATATATATATATATATATATATATATATATATTTTGCTTCTTCTAAAACTAACATTTAAAATATTATAAAATGCTTATTTACCAACATATTAGCATATGATTAATTTGAATATCCCTAAATTTGAACATCAAAGAAATTTCAGAATATCACTACTGTCATTTTCAAGATATTTAAGACATTTTCAAGTTTCAAGGCAATGCATTAATGCAAATCCTTAAACTCTAGGATAGATATTATTCAGAGGAAAAACAGGAAATACTAAGAAACAGATATGCATGTCACAGCAATATTATAATGTGAAACTCTGCAATGTTTTAACTCAAGAAATAGTTACCACATGTTTTAAAATCTGGTCAACTGTGTATCTCTGGTAACCGTGTGTCCTTTGCAAGAATTAGAGCATACTCCAAATCCGATGTGCTTTACCAACACGTAGCAATGTGGTACAGCAAAGGAGCAGAAGGTAGAGTGATGGGGTGAACAAGTAGATCACGAGAGAAGTGAGTCCTCTGTGAACCCACTGCCAAACTTGTCTGCCTCGCAACACACACCGCCCTGCAGCTTATAATCGGTGGCCATAGTAAACAGTGCTCCTGTCACCTTGTGCTTGCCTCTTCTTGCTCTCTCTCACAGCCAAACTGGTCAAACATCTGGCATCACCATTGTCCCACATTTTGCTCGGTAATTGTGCCCAGAGTCCCATTCTGCATGGCCGCCACAGAGGCAATGCCAGGCAGAATTATCACTCTCCTAATAATGCCCATTCATCATCCGCCTGTCAGGAAAGAGCAGAAGGAGGACAGGGCTCCCCAAAAAACACCTTCTGCCTCTCTCTCTCTCCCTCCCTCCCTCCTGGCCTCGGCCAGTGCCGCTGTCAGCCTGCCGTTTTTGACACACAGGTGTTCGCTCAGGTGTTTCCCGATCACAGGGTCTGCTGTCACAAGCTGCCTGCCACAAGCGCAAATACAAGCTGTTATAAATAAGATAAATAAATAAATAGCAAACCTCTTGTCCAGATCAGTCCCTTCCCCCCAATATTCATATAATGCATACATGCCATTACATTAAAATGACCACCTTGTTTCTACATGTGTCTTGCTGTGTCCAAAATACCGGCATCCCTGCATTGCACTTCTACTAGAAAACTGTTGCACTGCAAATGCTTTGGTATTTACATATTTGTTCGATTTGGAACAACAATCTGTTGTAATTACATACAGAACTCCAGAAATGGCCTGGACTAAATAAACAAATAAATAAAATAATGGCACCTTAGAATTTGGAGCAACTCTGTGGGAGCAACAACTGAATTCAGTCACTTCTTGTAAACATGTTTCTTACATTTCTCATCTGGAAGTCTCTCCGATTTAAGGGGTGCCTCCTCTCAATAACCTCTTAATCTGTTTTACGGAGTCACTTCAGAATATTCCAGCAATTGGCTTAAAACTATTTCTGGGTGCTTTTTGAAATGTATTTTGTGTTATTGTCCTGCTGGAAGACCCATGACATCTGATGAAGAACCAGCTTTCTGAAACTTGGCACTGTATTGCGTCTTCAGATGCCATGCACAGTCAAGGCCTTGAGTGCAAGAAGCAGCAAAGAAACACCAAAATATCTGTGAAGCTCCACCATGTTTGACTACATAGCCAAAACATGTTTGTTTCTTTGAAGGCCTCATTTCATTTTCTGTAAACAATACAATGATGTACTAACACTCTTTTGGTCTCTCCACAGAATGTTCACCCAGAAATATTGTGGCTTCCTCAGGTACGTTAGGGCAATCTCCATATTGGCTTATTTATTTCTTTGTTTCCAGCTGTGGGGTCCTCCTAGGTCTCTTGACACAGCAACTCATTTAATACAGATGTCAATGCTTGAATTTATTTGGATGTTTATGGAAGTCAGCTACAGTGCCATGTGCTGGAACCTTTTAATGGAGAGAGGAATATCAAGATGTCTGGAATAGAACTTGTATCCTTGAGATTGTCCATGCTTTTCTACAATTTACTTTCATCCACATCCTTCCATGTTAATTTTTACAAGCTCACACTGATGTGGTGTGGGTGGCACTGGTAGAAGTGGATCAGACACAGCAGTGCTGTTGGAGTTTTTAAACCCCTCTGTGTCAAAGCTAAACCGAGAAGTTCAGAAAAGAGCCACTGTTGCTCATCGGCTTTTTAAAGGTTTCAATTCATCTCAAAAGAGTTTGGATTGCCCCAATCCACTGTCAGACAGATTGTATAAAAATTCAGGAAATTCAAGACATTTATTACAGAAACCAAATAAACAAAACCAAAGCAATAAAAAAAATCAATATACACATAAAGCAGACAAGGTATATACATTGTTAAATTCTAAAAAAGTCTTAAAAGAATGCAAAATTAATGTAAACTGAAAACATAACTAAAACAAAATCGTCCAAGAAAAATATTTAAAGGTGCTTTATTCATTCAATTATTCATTGTCTGCAACCGCTTATCCAGTTCAGGGTTGTGGTATGTCCGGATCCTCCCTGGAATTAATGGTGCTTTATATTGCAAACTTAATATGTTTGTAGTTTTGAAACCTTTGGAATGTAAACATTTAAAGAAGACTAAACAGTCCTGAACAATATCTCCTTCTTCATGCTGATCTCTGCATTGCCCTGTGCTAATCTGACCACAGATGTTGGCAGAAAGCACTGCTGCTGTTGCATGCTGTCCTTTAAGTGGCACCCACATCAGACTTGGCTGAGGCAAGCTTATTTGCTCCCAGCTGACCCTGAGGTGAAACTCAGCCAAGGTTTTGGGTGACAAACCAGGCCATAAGCACACGAGAGACAGGACAGGTCAGCCATACGCTGCCTTCTTTGAAGTCTGCCTCCTGCCAAATTGGCTGGAAAAGTACATAAACATGGTGAAACACTCCCCTGTAAGTGTTCTAATGTGGCTGACAGAAAGAACACCCTCTTTTCTTGTTTTCACTCTGAAATATTTGACCTGCCTTTTATATAATATACTATGTTAAAGTTTGGACACAACTCGCAAATGATATGCTTGATTGATTTCTAAATGCAAGTTATATATATATATATATATATATATATATATATATATATATATATATATATATATATAATGTTAAAAAACACAATAAATATAATATTTTCAATTTTCCATATATATATTTACTTCAAAAGATAAAGGGTACTGATATAGTGGTGTCTGTACAGTTTAAACTTACTTACTAAGCTTATGTTTAGGGGCACCCTGATTTTATAGCAAAATAATTGCTTTTGCAAATTACGAGAAATAAACACACCAAACCTTTTCTTTGGTTCAGTTTGTAGAAAAAAGTTGACACAGTTTAAGGGGAGTGGACATTAAAAAAAAGACAATAGAAACTGAGTTTCTCTTTAATACCAGCAACAGGAAGACTTGAAAGTGATATTTAAATAATGAAATGATGAGGTACAACTTTTAAAATGACTGTACTTTTCATAATTGTGGGCGAATCAAAATTTTAAAATGCTACTTCATTTTAATTAGTTTTCATTGGAAAGCAGTTATACTGACCTGAAAGAGTCATTGTCAGTGAAGTGACTGTTGTCATGAGTGTAGCACACCCGGTGTGCTGCCACATCCATCTGGGTGAAGGTAAACATGGTAAGCCAAGGTTGCTGGGCCATGTGCAGGTGTCCATGACTAGGTGGAGTGGTCACTGTGTATATGAGCTCATCTGACTGGCTTCCACTGTCTGAGGCCATCAGAAAATCTGTGGTCAGCACCACTCTCTCTCCCTCCATTACGGTCACAGGGTTAACAATTAGAGCAATATCACCTGTGTGGGGCATCCAGAATAGGGAAGAAAAAGAAAATATTACTTTAATCTCTATGAAAATCCAGGACATTTTAATATGCTACATTTGCCCAAAAATGAAAAAAATGGAACAGAATTGCTGGAGTTGAGCTTACATTTACAGTACAATACTGTGTAACAAAATGTCTACTTCAAAACAAGCCAAATTATCTTACAATATAATTTCAAGGATTACCAGTATTTAGGGAAAAAAATGTATACAAAAATTTGTATAATGATGTATACAAAAAGATATATTTTGAAAATTCAATATTTGATCGATTTTCTAGCAATTTTGGCCAGATATTGTTATAAGCTTCCATTTTAAGCAAAAAGAAAAGAAGCTATCTTTAAACACCAAACACGTCTTAGCTCACTGGTTATATGTGAATTAAAAAATAAACTCTGTAATTATATTTCTGCTAGAACTTACAAATGACAAGTCAAGTAACTGATTTTCAAACAATGGGTTTTTAGAATCAGTATTATCAAGTTACTTCTGTTAAATAAGCACAACTGATATCTTATGCTGACATCAACAACCAGCTCAATCGGAAGTTGTAGTGAAAGAGAGTTTCTGGGTGTTGTGCCACTGCATCTGAGAGGACAGGGAGTGGGGACAGGATACAGCTGTTGACTCTCTGGTCTGTTAATAATTCACTCTTGCTGAGCATTTGGAGGTGGGCCTTCCTGAGAGTCTGAACCTTCTCAGCTCATCTCCGCTAGGAGCCACTAGCACCAGGGCCAGTAGAGTCTTGCCTGCCACGCTCCCCTGCTCACTCAACCAGCAAAACTATTGTGACCATGGGGAGGGCCCTGCATTAAATTATACATACACACTGATTAAGCCTGTCAACTAAGTTGTTTTTCCTACCCTATGATTGACAAACAAAAACATAGCCAGACTGGACAATGAGTGTGGCTTTGATTAGCATCTTAAATCAGATTTTTACATACATATTGTGCGTAACAAGTGCCAAATCCAGTCTGTTTGGTCAAGTTTTAAATTGCTTTTTGTGCATTGGTGTCACAGTAACAACACAGATGCGAGTACACCAAAGACTATTCTATGTAGAAAATATAAAATGTCCTCCTCAAATCAGACAAATAACATCATACTTCAGCTAACTATCTGAACATCGCCATGCAAAATTAAATCATGTCAGTGTAAACAAAATATAAGTAATCTCCAGCAGACACTGTTATTAGATCAATAGAGTAATTTGTACATTACATATAATACAGATTGCTACATTGTCTGGTTGCTATTAGTGTTTTACTCTTTCAATCTATGCTGATTATTATGTTATTAATCTTAAATTGCATTGCCCAGCATATACAATGAATCAATCATGAACTTAAACGACTTAATCTGTGATATATGCAGTAATAAGAGAAATGTCCTTAGAAAAGAAGGATCCTTGGTGTCTAAGAAGTCAACTAAACTTGTGATAAATATTTATGCAGAAAAAAACTTTTATTACCCTTTGTAACAGTGTGGACAGAGATGAAGAAACTCAGTTGGGGAGTCTGGTTATCCATATCACTGAGGAAAAAGTGGAAGCGGTCATGGCCTTTCAATCCACTGAAGGTGGTGTGTTTGTACCACAGGCGGTTCATCTCCACATCCTCCTGTGTAAAGTTCTGACCTGCATTCAGATCAAGCCATCCATCTTCTGTCTATGCACAAATACAAGACACATCGACAAACATACTAATAAATGATTTACATATTAAAATGACTGTATTATATATATATATATATATAATATATATATATTGTGTATGTATATATAATAATGCACTTAAACTGATGTTCAAAGATTTTGTCATATTGTCGTTTTTTGTTATATTTAGTTAATTTTTGTAATTATTTGAAAAGCAGGAAATTGAACAAGACCAGATGATTTTTGTAACCAATTATTTTATTTTAGAGAAAGTCAAAATTTCTAAAATTTGAACAGTAGTTTATTTGTTCATTCATATTTTATGGTGTGATATTAAGTACTTTTATATGAAATTGTATATATAAATACATTAAATAGTAATACAAACAAACAAACAAAAAATAGGCCCAAGAAGCATGTGATATTGCACAGATTCAGATTATGTTAGTTTGTCCAGACATTAATTTCAAACCTTTGAATTGTTTTCCAAAATTTTCAGTGGTAGTGTTTATCACTTGTTCTTTTAGATGGGGAGGCTAACCTTAAGTTGCAGAAGGCCGAATCTGGGGCTTGCATTGAGAACATAGTAGAGCTGGTTAGCGGGGGTGTCAGTGTCCTCTGCTTCCAGCACTACACTTGAGATAACCCTCTGCTCCAGAGCCTCCAACTCCACCCCTGCATTCCTGCATACACAGAACAGAGCCTGAGACGCTGAGGGAACATTGGGCACTGATGCCAAGCCTGCATGCTCAAATGCTAAATATGCTCAATGCTAAATATGCTCAAATGCTAAATAAATAAGTACACAAATACATCAGAGCCGGCTGCTGTTGGAGAAAACAAAGGCAAGTGAGACCAGCCTGTCACTGCAATCTGAGAGAACATGAGCAACAAGGAAGCGGACGACTGCCAAAAAGCCACATTATTTCTGCTGCTTTGGAGCTTGAATTTGCACCCTCTGCCAACTCAATAAGTCTAAAAAACATAAAACAAACCTCTTGATCTTAAGGGAAATTGATGGGACAATGCGTTGCATTTTATAGAAGGATGTAACTTCATTCCTAGTCACACAGTCAGGGAGATGTAGATTCCCCAGCCACATGTGTCTAAAATTCTCCCCCTCCCTTCTGCCACTGTCCAGTCTCCTCTGTGGAAAAACCCTGTCCCTCCTCCCACGCCTACTTCCATCCGCCTTTCTGGCTCAAATTCTGTCCCAGGGCGTCCTTACTTTAGCAGTCGTGGCTTTTCATCATTGACTGGTAGGATGCGGACCCATGCCGTCCCCTGGACAGTGTGCCTGCCATCTGTCAGCTGTACAGTGAAACTGTCCTTAAGGGTTTCTGTGTCATCGTGCATATATATGATCTTCATTCCTGTGGACAATAGAAAAAGGTAGAGAGTCAAGGATTGCTCAAGAAACATTTGTAGTTGCACAATGAACATAAACACATAGCTTTTGAAAGCATAAACTGAATTTACACAATTTACCCCAAATGTAGTCAATCAAACCTGTGACATATTTAGATGTTTATGACTGCTACATTAGCTTTGGAATAGTAATAGAAGGGTACAGTGAACTATATTGAATAGTTTGGTGATTATTCAACTTTCTACACAGCAGCTAAACCTGGCAAATAACCACTGAATTGAAATATTGAACATGTACTTTTGATGGTACCAGAACCACGATAGTTCTTCTGAGAGTGTACAAAGGGAGGTATAAAGGGAGACATAGAGAACAAAATTGCTTCTAATAATAAAAATAATGTTCCTAAAAAATTTTTTGATTCCCAAGTCACCTACGTTTCTGTGGCTCTACATCACTATCTTACTTGGAGGGCGGCAGCACAAATCACCGGGTGCAAAGTGGCTGTGAGGTAATTGCGCAGGAAAGGACTTTGCATATGAGGCAGAAGCACCATGGGCGCTCTATGACATCTGTATCCTGGAACATCTGTTCAGCAAGCCTGGGCCCCCAAGATAACAAACTTGTGCCCTCTGGAAGGCACAGGGGTGACTAGCCTCATGGTGGGACACTACATTCACCAACCCCCTTCACAAAAGATCCTAAAACTCCAACAAACATGCATACACATTTAAAAAAAAAAAGGTGCAAAATAGGGCTGTTTAAGATGATGCCACAGACACAATTTCTTTTTTTATATAATGAACAGGTGGCACTTTAAAAAAACAATTCTCTGGAACCACTCAAATGTAAGGTATCCTAAGGGACCATCAAGTTCTGTTGCAAAAAATTAGCTTTGGTTCAGAGATCCAAATAGAAGCTGACCTTGTCGGAGTGCTCGCATGGTGAAGGAATGTACCGGTAGACTCTTCTGAAGAAGCTCTGGACCCATCCCTTTGTATCGACTCACGTCCAGCCCATAGATCCCATTTAGCAGTGTCCCATGAGCAGGTGGCATCAGAACAGTTATGGTTAAAATGTCTTGATGAGCATCCATATCGACTGCATTTAGAATGGCTGGGTTCAGTTCTTTCATTCCTCCTTCCATAACCTTTGATGAGAGAAGAAATATGCAAAGAATAGGTCACTGAAAATACAGGAATACTGTACAGAAATATATATATATATATATATATATATATAAAAACACATACACAACTGTTACTGTTACAGTATGCCAATTAATGCTTCAGCTAGATTTCAGCAGCGATTTAAAGGATGAGTCATTCTGAAACCTAATAATAAATAATTTCTTGATAGATTACTGTGTACTCAGCAATTTTAGAATAATCTACACATGTTTTACATGTTTCTCTTTATGGCTATATTAAACATTTCTTAATCTTATTATTTTTGTTTTATACATCTACCTGCAAGCCAAATTCTTTTATATTATTGAAAATGTTTATTCCAATATTTCGAACAACGATTACAAGCTTATCACTGACTGTGAAGTTGTGCAGCTGCAGGGATGGAGTCTCATCATTGGTGGGGTTGATAATGATGTAGAAGGGCATCGGCCCTGACTTATGGTCCCCATCGCTGATGCTAATAGTGAACTGGTCTACTGTGGGCTCTGATCTCTTGTGCTCTGACTGGACATAGTTGATGAATCCGGAGGCAAGGTGGAGCTGGCTGAAAGAAACTTCATTCAGACAATATCACTTAGTGAAAATTATTAAAACAGTGTGTTGTTTGTCATTAGTTTCAGATAGAGCCCATGGATAAAAACTGACCCACTCTAATTCCAGCATTGCTCTTCTCAAAACCAGGTGAGGGCAGGGTGTTCTCCAGAAAGCCGTGCTGAGGTGGACTCTCCAGCTGAAAGATTAACTGCTCTGGCTTTGTGTCAGTGTCTGTAGCTGTCAAGACACCTCCACACAGACACACACTAGAACCCTCATCCACAACAACCATGTTTCCTAAGAGTGAAAAAGACAAAATTTCACTTTTGCAACTTTCATCAACACAAAGCGGATTTTGTTGTGGCTAAATGCGTACAATTGAGAACAGTGCATATTTTAAATACTTCCAATGCAATTTCCAATGCGTCCATAATAATGGACAGAGCTCACCTCAAAATAACTAAGAGACATGTATAATACTGAGAATGAAGATATTAAAAAATATATATATATATCTAGAATGGAGGGTGGTATAGTGGCACAGCAGGCAGTGTTTTTTGCAGTCACACAGTTCCAGGTGACTGTCTGTGAGGAGTTTGGTGTGTTCTCCCCGTGTCCACATGGGTTTACGCCGGTTGCTTTGGTTTCCTCCCACACCTGTGTTGGTAGGTGAACTGGTATTTCAAAAAAGTGTCTGTAGGTGTGAGTGAATGTGTATGTGTCGTGCTGTGAAGGACTGGCACCCCGTCCAGGGTGTATTCCCACATCACGCCCAATGATTCCCAGTAGGCTCCAGACCCACCATGACCCTGAACTGGAGAAGCATTTACAGATGATGAATGAATGAATATCTAGAATGGCTCATATTTGAAATGTGCTTCAGTCACATTATACTCTACTTAATAAAACCGCAATAAATTAAGGATAATACTTTATTTGTAGTACCTTTATTTTCTTTCCAAATATAATACTGGAAAAACAATTAACATTGCAACATATACACTATGAGATCTTAATGATTAACATAACATGGCAAATAATTCCAAATGGCTAAATGGCTGGTTTTCTTAATCAAAAGCACATCATGACAAATAAATCACAAACCACAATTCCCTGAGATGTTACTATACCCTTTATCAATTTATCCCAACTTTCAAGTATCCCATTTTTTTTCCTTTGCCCTTTTTCCTCCAAGGCTCATGTTTTTATTACCCACACTCCTTGTAGTCCCTCTTTTTTCCTCTTAGTCTCATTATTTTATTTACTCTCTCTCATTATGTTATTTACTCTCTCCCTCACTTTCTCTCTATGCTACTCCCCTCTTGCTCCACACTCTTTCGGCTCTTGGCCAGCCTGCTGCCACCTGGGTGCTGATAAAGCCATCATGCCCATGCTCACTGGCATCTGCTCCCATTTACTGCACTGATAAATAATGAATGGGGAATGGGCACAGAGGGGGCTGTGTTTTGGATCAGGCTCTGCAACAAGGAGAGAAATTAATGACCAACAGTCTGGGATAAAGGTGATAAAACCACCATCCCCGTGTGAGGAAAGAGGGAAAGCCAGATTCCCTCTCATTCCACTAGCTTAATGCTCTTATTCCAGCCATTCCTTATTCAGTGCAAATTAATTAAACAACATCATTTCGTCATAAACCTGCCCGGGTCTGGTGTGGGGTTGCAATCTTGGTGAGTCCTTCCCCATTTTCTAGCCAAGGATTTGGAGAATTAGGAGATTGCCATTGGGATGGTACACGAGAGGTAAATCTTGGCAGGTGGAAAAGCGAAGGGGTAAGCTCAGGCTGTGTGCCGTCTTTTCTCAACGAGGGAAGCTCTATTGTGTGTTTCCTCTTCCTTATTGTCCACTCTATCCCTGGGAAGCGTGTTTATGTGCTGTCTGCTGTAGCATTTTCTTGCTGTGTGCTACCCGCATAATCCCAGTCAGCTGTATATTACTCTAATGCCCGGAAATACCTCAACAGCAAGCATGCTGGGATTTCATGTAGGCGTCTAACTGACACCCAGTCACTTTTCCCCTACGTCTCATTGTCCCCCAGTGGTCACTGTTCTCCATTGATAACTGCAGAGGTTCTTGTCAGTCTGCATGGTTTAGAGCAAATCCCTGCCTTGGCTTAAGCTCTTGTGAATAAATAAATGTAATGTAAATGCTGTGAGATTTATGTATGAGCGTAAGGCGTCCGGATAGTCTCCATCGGCAACATGGGACACAATGATTACCTGAAGCTTTTAGTAGGCTCTAGCACATCAACAAAACAAAATTGAAAACACATTGAATTTTGGTTAATTGCTTAACCATGAAAAATTGTAGACCTTATACATTTTCTGTACTATTTATATGTAATAAGGTGGTAGTTTCAGAATTAATTACACAAAATTAATTAAATTACATTACAAATCATTTTCAAAATACGAAAAATTTAAATTACACCATGATTTTGTTACATGTGATGGTAACATTTGTCTACTTACGATTGAATTATAAATGTCTGTTTGTACAAAAATAAGTTAAACCTGTTTGATAAAATGTAGTTGACTGAGGACCTTATGAATTCTCCATGGCTCTATAGCCACCAAGCAATTAAAATAGTCTACATACAATTTTGAGTTTCAGCAAAGAAATTGATCGAAATGGATGTTTACCTATAGTTATTGATGGTGGCTGGTTGTTAATAGGAAGCACAGTGATGTTAAGGTCGTACACAGGAAGTGTTCCATGTAGAGGGACGGGTGGTGGGACAACATCTTCCTGGCAGCAGCTGTCTATCGTTCCACTCTCACCATCTGATACTATGAGAGTGACAATGTCTGACACAGGATCTGGTCCAATCTCACCACCTACATATACACAAACAGCCAAATAAGACAATAATCCCTACATAGTTGATTATAAATAAAAAAATAATTCCTATCTTACATAATTTTCAAATATGCACACTGTGTTCATTAGTTTGTTTGGAACCCAGTTTTGTGCCAAAGTGTGTAAATATGCCTAAGGCAATACATTCATATTTAATATAAATTTCCTCCCCAAATATGACCCCCAAAATGGTTTTACATAAATTCATACATGTGTTTTAAATTTTGTAACCATCACTGCCCACATACTTCAATGAGTCTTTTACATGTGTGTGGATGGAAAGCATCTACCAGAAGCCAGATCAGAGTCAAAAGTTTGATTGCGTCTGATGACAACCAACATGGAGATGGAGAAGGAAGTGCAGATAATGTTACTTACTATAAAAATGACAAATGACAAATTATGCAGTGCTGTAAAACGCAGGCCATTAAACACTTTTTGACTTGGATATTGAGAATTCATTCACTTATTTTACCAGTGGTTATGTTTCGACTGCACTGCCCCCACAGTTTCCTCTGATACTGCTCTGTTTTGATCAACACATAGGACAGCTTTTTACATCTTTGCAACATCACCCAGAAAAGAAATTCCTTATCCCTGCAGGATGCAGAAACATTAGTACATGCCTTTATTACTTCAAGGCTTGACTACTGTAACGCACTACTGTCAGGATGCACCAGCAGGAATTTCATTAATCTTTAATTAGTTTAAAATGCTGCAGCCAGGGTCCTCACTAAAACTAGAAAATTTGAAAATATCAGCCCAGTTCTATCATCGCTTCATTGGATTAAACTCCATATCGATTACAAAATTATGTTATCAACGTATAAAGGCCTACATGGGCTCGCTCCTGAATACCTTCAAGATGTTATTTCCTATTATGAGCCTCCACAATTACTCAGATCACAGAGTAGTGGATGTTTAATAGTTCCCAGAATTCAGAAGGCCTCAGCTGGGATAAGAGCTTTTAAAGCCACCAACTCTGGAATGATCTTCCAGAAAATGTCCAGAATCAGGACTGAGACACAATCTCAATCTTCAAATCTAAGTTAAAAATTAATTTGTTTAGTTAATGCTCTCCCATAGATAAAGGCGGCAGATCCAGGGGTCCACGGACACAGGGAATTATAGTGAAGCATCCCACCGCTTCATGTGATCACTCAGGTTTGTTGACTGTGGAGCGGAGGGATGCCAGTGTTTCAGGATGCTCCCGTGTCTGTGTGTCCTACTGGTTCTCTCCTTTTAGTTAAAGCTGTCATAGTCAGCTCTGCCAGAGTCATTAACCACACTCTGGAAAAGTTTACATTCTCAGCTTTACATACACCCAAAAATATCTAAACTAATTCCATCCCTCTACTTTATTCAGAGTAAACAACCACCCACCTGTCCGGCTGGACACTGATGGATGACTGTTGAGCTCCTGCTCCACGCTTCAGACCAGCTGCCCATGCTCCAGCCACCACCACTTGCCTTGGAGCTGCCCACCCTACACTGAAGTTTTCATGGACTCCTAACTATTATTACCAGTAGATTGACCAGATAAAGATAGGTCCCCCCTTTGTGAGCCTTGGTTCCTCCAAAGGTTTCTTAATCAGCTTTGAGGGAGGTTTTCCTTGCAACTGTTTTTTACATTCTTTTCATTTTTAAATTTCATGTCAAAACTGAAAACATCAGTTGTGAAAAGCGCTATACAAATAAATGTGATTTGATTTGTTCCTTCTATATACATAAGTTTTCCAAAACGTGTGCAAATACAGGAGAAATTAATGCAGTGTACAGACGGAAAGCTTAGAGCATATATGTATTTGATGATGAGCATAAATGAGCTGCTATTCTTATCTATGTAAAAGAAAAAGTATATGTACCATAGCTAAAATGGTAGGAACCCCTGTCTTTAAACTAGATTTCAGTCATTCACTCAGAAACCACAAAATCATGTCTGTTTGAAATCACATGAGTATGATGCTTTAATCATAAATGTCTTGTTAGCTACATTAGATCTTGTACAGTTTCAATAATGTGCCTTGTCAATTAACTTTGTCCATATATCAAAAAAGGGCAGTAAGAGAATATACATGTCCTGCTTAATTTAAAGTATATGTGGGTTGCTCAGGGTGCAGTATCATAAAACATTTACTTCTGCTGGCTAGGCCTACTCTCACCTGTGTGGAGGTAGAAGATGAGGCCGTTGAGCACATCCAGCTGTGAGAACTTGTCCACTGTGACTCTGTCTCGTTGCAGCATGCCTCGGCTCGGAGTGCGAGCCAGCATGTAGGTGAGTCGAGTATCGTCACTATCCGCATCTGTGGCAAATAAATAATCACTTGTGATCTGTACACGACTGCCTTCCTCACAGGACAGTCCAGACCTCAGGCCTAATCCTAGCTGAGGGGGCTCATCATTTACAGGGAGGATCTAAACATGGAGACAGTAAAACATTACGAAGAAAATGTTAGGGTCACAACTGGCATTAAATAATGCATTACATGATGAAGATGTTTAAGGTTACTCCTTATAGCTATTTAGGTCTTGTTTATATGCAGACATCACTAACCTGCACCAAGAGTTCACCATGTGCCGAGTTGATTCCATCTGTGATTGTGAGGCCTACAGTGTCCTTCAAAGTCTCAGAGTCATCGTGGATATATCTGCCATAAGATACAATGTACTTATTTTCACTTAGAAAATCATCAATACTAATAAACACAAGTGTTTAAAATTTGCATGCATTTTTTTGTACAGACTTAGTTCAAATCACCATAGTAACTCTGTAATGAACCCTTATCACCAAATTGGACACCCCTGTTAAGAAGATCAAAAGAGCTGAAAGTGAGTGTTTGTTCCACACACAGTTTCTTTTTGGTTCCATCCTTGTTTATTCTTACCTGACTTTCAGTGCTTTTAGATCCTGAAGTAGGAAGCTGTCTCCCTCTGATAGCACTGCGCCCTGTAATTCCAGTGTTCCATGCTGTGGTTGAGTTCGCAGTTGCACCCTAATTTTCTCCTCCGTACTGTCTGCATCCCGCACCAGGAGGTGCTCGCCCATCAGGAAACTACCACCCCCCTCCTCCACTCTCAACAGGTTAGTGAAAATCTACAGAGATGATAATAAATATATTATTCAACATTTACATTAATTTCACATGTTAAGGTGGGAACAATATATTTAGGAACAAGTTTTCATAACCTTAGCTTAGCTTCCTGCTCAAATAAGCTAAATTTGTGACTAAAGTGTAAGCAATTCTTTGCTTAGGAATTTTTCATACTGTCATACCGTCTCAAAATATTCACACAGTACATGGTATTAACGTGTGGGTGGTGGGGTGCCCGGCTGGGCTGTGTGAGCCTCATGAGTAAAGGGTTTTCAGTTCATCACAGCCAGATAATACACACCGACACACACGTTGACAATAAAAAACCCGTTTCTGAAAGACTGGTGATTTATGAACAGAAAGTTTACAAAATAAGTGAAATATGACAGGCTCTACATCATTTGGAAACATAGCTTTCTTACTAACAGACACTTGTTTTTAAGCACAGCAGATGATTTTCCAGTGAACTGAGGCAAAAAACACACATATTTATATTTTAATATATATTCATACCTGTGAGCATAAAGTCAAGTGGAGTGTCTAATGATTATTTTTTATCTCTTTTCAGCTTCCGTCCTCTCTCTTTTAACCCAAACTCAGCACTAAACTCACAACTGCGGTGGGCTACTGGGCTTGTGTTTCCAACCTGTTTTCAGTGTGACATCAACAGTCAGTGAGCTCCCACAGCACCCTCTCCCTGTGGCTATTTTAAATGCACTTAAATTAACACGTTAGCCTTGTACTTAAAGACACAGAACAGAAATTTGAAACACCATACACATAATGAATACCGCCCTCATTTTCAATTGAGTATTATACCACCCAACCCTATTATTGCTTTAAAAAGAAACTTATCTCAAAACAGTTTTAATATTAACATCCCTTCATGAATGCTAAAAATTTTATTTATTCTACTGGATCGTAAATCAAGAAATGATTCACAGTGTGAGCACACAAGCATGTGTTTTCATATAGAAAAATGAATGGACAATAAGGACATTAATCAAGATAGCTTCATTACCTCTGGGGTCTGATTATCCACAGGTGTGACTGTAATGTTGAACACAAGTCCAGTAAGAGTGCCCCCCTTCTGGTCACTTACAGAGAAGATAAACTGCACAAAGAGTGGCTCAGGACCAATATCCTCTAAAGGTGGCATGTAGGCCACTTTGTGATGGTTCACAGCATGCTGAGAAATGTAACAAAAAAAGAAATTTAAAAAATGTAATATTATTGCAAGATTAATCAGCACAAAACTAAGAAGTCTTCTCAGCTGGAATAAATTGTACCTCACACCTGAGTAAATGACTTGAGCACTGGAACCATGAAATCTTTTCTCATGGTCTTAGTGCTTTCTGTGTAGAAAAGTCTTCCTGCTTCTGGTAGCCTGGATATTCAAAATCAGAAACTATATATTTCAGTCTGTCAGTAATTCAGCGGATTTTAAATATATGCTTTTCAAGATTTAATTCTTTCAAGTATTAAAAAAAGATTAAGTGTTATACATACTTATACATTTTAAAAGTTGAAAAATAAATCTTACATTTCTTTAAGATATGCTGAAATTACTTTTTAAAGCACATCATTTCAAAATTTATTCTTTTCTTTACGTGAAGAGAGGTAATAGCACCTACCCAGGCTTGGCAGGGCTGAAACAGGGCTGTATGATATGGTACATGAGGTCACTGTCTGGGTGCTCAGGGGCTCGGAAGTGAAGGTGGCTCTGTGTGATGTAAATAACTTCAGTCTCTTTTAAGGTAATGGAACGAACTGTGCCAGAGACCTCTTCTGGTAGCTGGTCTTTCACCGGGAACACATGAATCACTACTGTCTGTGAATACATCAGAGGAGAGGATCAATATACATTATAAAATAAAGGTTCAAAAATATATACTGGCAACAGAAATGGTATAACAGCTATGTTACCTTCCAAAATAATAAAGTTAACGGCATTAGAATGAGGTAATGTTTATGCATTCAGTATGTGAACTGAACCGATTTACTGTTAGCACATGTTATTTTTAGTATAATGTTTTAAAATTTCTCACATGTCTGTCAGATAGATTTGGAGGCTCATGGATGTCAGAGAGGATGAAATCAAATGAGTCTTCAAACATCTCCTCCCCTGAGTGTCTGTAGTAGATTAGGCCATGAAATAAGTCCTTCTGTAAGAAAGTCTTCACAGAAGTACCTGCCCAACAACATAATATAACTCATAAATCTGCATTGACCCTAGTCCTGACATCATCTTATGCACGACGATCACATTTATAAGATTTCAAAATCTTAGTTCAATTGTAAACATTGTGGAAATACCAGTAATGCTGTTATAAAGCATAGTTTTTCTGAAATCAAATCTTTTTGCTCTTTCAGTCTTTTTTTTTTTTTTTATAAAATGAGGACTTGAATTAACGAAAACTGTACCAACCTGGGTCATGTGGAGAGTTTTTTTTGACCAGCTCTCCAGCATGCGGTGATGTAATGATCTGGTATTGTATATAGTCGTCACTAGAGTCTAAATCTGATGCCAAAAGCATGTACTCCTCCACCAGCACTGAGCCCCCCTCCTGCACCTCCATGGCCACATTGTTGATAAGGAAAGGAGGAGTGTCATCTTTTGGGAGGATGTAGATGGGGAATTTGTGACGAATGCTGTGGCGGCCGTCCATGATTCTGAAGACAATGTAGTCCCTAGTGGTGTCACTGTCAGAGTGATGATAAACCACCACACCCTCACGTATGTCCTTCACTTTGAACATGAAGCCCTTCCCACCTGAGTAGCAAATGAAAGATGCAGTTCATCCATTCAGTAAAAGAATATGAAGGGCACTAAAGCAGACCAAATTCTGTGCTCTCAGCTTCTGATAATTATTATTTCAGTTCTCACTTGGAAATTTAAAAAATAATTTCAGGTCAAAGGCAGAATTAATATTGAGCATAACTTTCATATCATCCCATCACATTGTCCTCATCTCATTTTCTCATTCATCCATATTTTGCACTCATGAATATGTTTTTGGACAATAATATGAAAAATAACAAGTTTTGTTTCTGCCTAAAGGCACGTGCCCTGGCTCCGTTTCCCAGCCCGTTGCTGAAAAACAAAAAGAAAAATGGCGCCTTTCCCAGGCAATGGCTGCTGCCCATAGTGAGCATGGGCATCTTCTGCTTGCCAGGGAGACAGAAGGGCAAGGTCACCAGACAGATTGAGTGATGACTGGTTGCACAGCAAACCTAATTAGCAACTTTATCAAGGGGGAACCAGTTACAAGTCCAATGGAGAAACAACTTAGTAATTGGGCCCAAAGGTGGCTGTGGGCATCAGGCCCAAAAAAGCCCGGAAAAAAATATGTTCTGTGCAGACACCTGACTCAAGAGGACAGAACGTGGAGGCAGAGGCACTGTTCCATTTGGCCGAAGGCATTGGACCAGCCGAATGGTGACTTTCCCCAGGGTTAGAGTCCCTGAGTTAGAGGTGTGAGTGATCAATTCCCAGTGCCCCACCAAGTCCTCCAGAGAGAGAGCTCTGTTGGACCAGCACTTGTACTGAAAGGCAACACATCTATAATGAGCAAACAGGTGCTCTCGTATAGAGTAGATGAGCCTGGGGAGCAAAACTTTAGGAGCAGTTTTGCTTCCTTCACAATGATGTTGTAACTTATAAATATATAAAACCAAGGGAAAAAATGTAAACAGTAATTAACGGAGAGTGCTGGATGCGAGTGAGAGAAGTTGTTTGAGTAGGACAGGGAATGGTACTGACCAGGTGGTTTTCCATCAAGGGATGACTCAAGGCACTGGGCCATGAGCCTGGAGATACTCCAAACCAAAAATCAAAACAGTCCACCACAGCTTTCATGGGAGATCACAGGCACAACTCTGCTTTATTTGATTTTTTAATAGAAAGCCATATTTAAATATTTCTAACTGCAGACTACATATTTATTTATGCATGATGGTCAAACCCTGATTATTTGCTTTCTCTGAATTAAAAACAAAAACAGATAATTTAACATATGTTCTATATTCAGACGCCTGGTTTTTAGTCTAGTACTGCATATCTGGACATTTGACTGTCACCTCTCCACAAAGCTTTCTAAACTAACAGGCCTGACAGCTAAATGACCTTGTGTTGTACATCTGGCCCATGTGCAGAGTGGCATGAAATGACATAAGTCTTTACAATCTGCTGCATTCAGGCCTTGTGCAAAACAAGTCCCGTCTCGCCACCCGCTGGAGTGGAAGGACAGACGCCGAGACACTGAAGACATCTTTGTGCAGGGGGCCCTAGGCACAGAGTCACCGGTGTATTTTACACCTGATTAACAAACACATGCAGGCCACCTCACTTATGCTTCCTGAGCTGTGCATGCATAATAGACGCAAAGCACATGGAAGGGAAACAGCATCACCATTGATTTATCCTGACCGAACAACAGTCATGGAGAAAAAATGGAGTAGACTGTGCGAAGGGAAATAAAAGATTTTTCTAAAACAAGAATTTTGCAACTAAATATTACCACATTAATATTGTAATATGAACAGAGTACATTTACTACACCTCGAACACTCAGCCGTCCATGCAGAGGACCGTCCACAGCTACCAGAGTGACAGCGTCTATGTTATCATTATCAACAATCTGCAGATTCTCCCATGTGATTGGTCTGGACTGACCCTCCAGCAGATCCAGTCCTATATTAAAAGATTCACTGTGAGCACTTTTAACTCTAGTAATATAAAAATCTGGAAACTTGAAAGATTTAAGTTTAAATGAACTTCATTTAGCAGTTTATTAATAATCAAAAAAACCCACTCTGTGCCCATTCTGTATATCTGAGGACATACCCAGATTCCAGGAGACTCGTGGAGCATTGGTTTCTGCTTTACGGATAGAGATATGGACCATTATAGGAGGGCTAGTTGAGAAGAAGCCATCGACAGCCTGGAATTCAACCTGTAAATCAAACAAAATCATGACTAAGAGAACATAAAAAAAGAACACAAATGAATGTGTATTCATGCATATTTAATTTTGAAAGATTTTTTAATAAAATATGTTTTAGGGGTTGTTGTTTCACCAGGGAGAAAAAAACCCAAAAACCTTAAAGGTATAAATGAAACAGAAGATGACAATCATGTATTTATATTTCTGCTATGTTCTTTCTATTTGTTGTTGGTGTTGTTGTTATTTAATTTTCTAAACGCAATGAATTTTGAAACACCGAACATGAAAACAATCCTTGTATTCACCTCATAGTTCCGTCTACTAGCATGACTGCCGTTTGGAGGCTGGTAAGCAATTTTCATCTCGTTCAGGTCTTGCCAGGAGAAGGAAGAGACAGCCTTGGTGTGGTCATCTAGATGTGTAATGTAGCCCTCTGCAGGTGGCTTGGTCACATTAAAGATCAGCTGGGCCTGAGGTGTCTCATCGTCTTTGGCATCCAGGGCTGCAGTTGTCATGGGTGTCAGGATGAACTGATCAACCTCCAGAATGAACATGGACATGAAGGCAGCATGAGGAGGCTGGTTCTGCATGGCACCTTGGATCAGGACTGGGATCCAAACACTCTCAGCCTGACAGTGCAAGGGAGAGGGAGAAGTAATTATTAGCGAGAACAGACATTAATATGTTAACATACATACATGTAAAATATTTAACAAAACCATACACTTGTACATGTATAGGTATATATGTTACAAACAAGTCAATTAACTATATAAATTATTCAATAGGTAATTAATTTGTAAGTTACAAGTAAGGAAATAATTTGTGAGTGATGAGTGAAAATATCTTATGGGCCATTGCAACTAATGAGGTTCAATTCATTCTGTAAATGATTTATTCTGTAATAAAAAAATACTACAACTTCAATCAGGAATATTCCAACTCCATTACACATAAAAATAATGTTGTAATGTGTACAAAATAGAATAGAAATATACAAAAAAGTCTCATTAAAAAAGCCTGAGTACACAATTTATAAATTGTGTTTAAAAGAAAAACTAGTTCTCCTGACAAAATGTCCATGTTCATTTTTAAATCACAGACAGCTGGAGCATTCTTTTGCCTTCATAACCTCTAATAAGCCATTTCAGCAAGTGCTGACAATGTTTGGACACCTCTTTGCATGAATCTCTGCCTATATTTCTAAGGCAAATTCTTCCAACTCATTGAAATTTCATGCATTCCATGCTACAACTGCTTTTTTTTAAATACCACCAAAGATTTTCTATGGAATTTAAATCTGGAGACAGAAGGCCAATGCAAGACATTCTTTAACCAAGCTTGAGTTGACTTCAAAGAGCCTTTTGAATCATTGTCTCTGCTTGAGAGTCCAATTATCACTAAAGACATGAGGCCCCCCTGTAAGTCGTTTGCATGAACAAGAGGAATTTTCTTCATTTTAATGATGAGACTCTTGACAATATGACATTTTCCTCCATAGTCAGCCAGGTTTGCAGCTGTGTTATATGTTTTTGTGCTATAAGTGCTTTCAATGCTGTCTCTAATAATGGTCATGGTTTTGGAAATGTTCCTATACCAATTGTTCTATCTCCCATCCAAGTTTTAACACTTCAAACACATTTTGGATAGTGTTTGCACATGACAACTGAAGCAAGTTAAAGTTCCAAATGTGTTAGTCCCAGCGTTTAAACCCAACTTAGAGATTATAAGTAATTAGTAACATCAGCATCATTATATAGGGTTTGAATAACTGTAATAAGCCAGTATTATCAAAAGCACTTGCTACATTAAAAACTACATCATTCTTTTTTTGTTTTATTTATTTATTTATTTATTTGGATCATCCAACTGAAAAAAAGCCCAGGTTGTTTTTTTGTTTTTTTAAGGATGTTGAATATTTCGGATTACAGCTGTAAGTATTGTCATATGAAATTGCTGATCATTATGTGTTAAGCGCTAATGTGATATCTTACCTCAAAGAGGGCTCGGCTGTTTTGGTCTCTGAGCTCCACTCTAACTGGAATGTAGTCAATCTCTGGGGAAGGAGGGCTGAGGTGTTGATATTTTAGCCCTGAAGTGAGGAACTGACTGCAGCTAGTTTTCAGGAACTGTACCTCTCTAGTGTTAGGGACACAGGCCTTGTTTCCAGGGCAAAAGACAGACGTTTGCTGACCTTGATAATGATTAAAAAATATGTATTTTTAAATGACAACAACTCAACAAAAAAAACTTTGATTTTGTTACAGTTCAATCAATGCATTTAATTTGTTTGTGTTAATGTTTTGTAATAAAACAGTTGTGCCGCAAAATAAGTAGAAAATGTACTATTGATGTCTGCAACAGATGTTTCTTAACCTGTCTAGACCTTTTAGAATAAAGTGGATTATGAGATATCTAGGTATGCGAGTGCAATCAGTAATAATGCACTGGCTGAATTAGAACTAATATGATAAATCAAACTGTGTATTTCAGTGATGTATTGATTTTTGTGATATCATTATTATACATTAATAGTTCATATGAAATGTATGTTTTTTGTAGCAGTACATTAACTTGAACATCTCAAAGTAGACAGACATGTTATTAAGTACACTGCTTAAAAAATCTCTTAACAAACATAATAAAATACACAGTAAGCAACATTGTACATATGTGGTGTTTCATGACAAATTGGTTACAGGACTGGAACAGATTCATTATTTTTACTTATTATAATATAATGCTTATATTGTTGCATTATGAAAAATTTTGTTGGGTTAGTGCTGTAAATACCTCATTCAAATGTGTACATCATTTCACATAAACTAAAAATATATTACATTTTTAAGGTAAATATATGATGATGTAGGATTTTGATGACCACAATAAAAAAAACAGCTTTATTTTAGTAAGTATGTTGTAACCATTGATAAGACACTGATTAAATGAGTAAAGAAACTATGTTAAAGCTGACCAACCTCTTCTTGGGCCAGTGCTAGGTTCAGGGGCTTGGTCTCTCTTAGCAGGATCCTCTGTAACAACCTGACCCAGCATAGGGACTCTAATCTCAGAGCTGAGGAGACGAACGGTGCAGCTTACATTGGGCTGAGTTCTAAAAGTCAGCACACTGCTGTCAATGGCATTGGAAAGACCATACAATGCTGGAACCAGTACAGGAACACTCCCATACTCTATCAGACTGTTCTCTGTCACCAACACCTGAACATTCAGTAGGAATGTCTCAGTAAATGTCTCAGAATCTGTGAACCTGAAAAAAAAAGCATGCAGGCAGTGAATATGCATTTTTCTTGGTTTAAGAAAGAATACATCAGTTCAGTTCACATATGTCCATATTTTTTTGACACCTTAAACAATAACAGAATTCAGCTGATATAAGGTCCATCTATTGTGAAAATATTTTCAGTTGCATACAAAGCTTATAAAATCTTCATGGAGAAAAAAAGAGAAATAAAATGAGGCACTCTGAAGCAGCTGCACATAAATCTATACTTACCATTTTCAAAGCTAAGTTAGAGGAGTATAAATCTCCCCACCATTGAGCTATAGAGCCCTGACACTGCATTCTCTGGAGAATATTTTGTGGAGAAGTGTTTGCAATCCAAGGCAAGTCATTCCTCATAGAGAGCACTCTTTATCAGCGCTGAGAATGACCCACCACTCAAATCATACTACAAAAGTTCTCCTGTATGGTCATGGAGTTGATAAAAGACAGTGAGTGCAGATAAAAGGTAGGTTTTCCTAATCCAGCGATCGTTCAGTGTAGCGTAAATCCTTTCTAGAAGAATACAATTAGTAAATGCTTCAAAGTAGACCCAAACTACAGATCAAATTCACAAGAAATAAAAAGGCCAATTGTACGTACACTTATCTAAAACTGCTGTACGTACAGTTATTCAAAATATAAAAGTACCTGTATACTCTCAGCATGACTGTATCTTTCTCCAGTAATGGGCTGCCATTATGGACATACTTCACCTCATCAGGTAGGAAGCTGCAGTCAAACACCTAAGAAAAAGATTGATGGCATAAGACATCACAGATATAAGGACTTACACAAAATATTTTGGACACTGATGCAATTTAACTGATAAAAAAAACTATTGTAAAAAACATATCAACAGGCAATCCTATGTTCACTCTATTCAGGCCAATACATTAACATCTATTTCTACTTTGTACTTTACTTGCTCTAAATGCTCCAGTCACATCTACCCATTTTACTCTAATATACGAATGCTCCCAAGTTTTTAAATTGTGTGGACTAGATTAAATAGATTAGTCCTGGACCTAAACTCGAATTTATGGATCTCCACTGCACTTTCGAGAAGGTTTGCTTTACATATTCTTTCATGAGTGCTGCGTGTTGATGAGGGGTAATCAGTGTAATATGGTCATTACCTGTGGAGTAAGCTTCCCCACCACTTGAGTCATAGGCTCATTGAGCACTACCTCGACTTTGCAAGCCTCTGAACTCTCATCAGTATTGAACTGAAGATCTTCTGTGGTCACAATCACACTCTGGCCTCTGATCACGTGGAGTCCAGAATTCACTCTCAACACACTCTCTGTCTGGCTCAGAGGTACAATATGGCTTAAGGCAAGCAGCATCCATAAGAAATCAACCTTCCCCATTTGTTCAGTTTATTTAGCTGCTTTTGTTAGCACAAGAAGGTGTGCTAGACTTTAGTGCAGCAGATATCCAAGAATGTTCTTAGCTGGAATTCATCAAGGACTCATATGTTTCCATGTGTTTCTAGAAAAAAAAATTAGGTTAAAAAATAAATTCCAACATTTTTCAGTTTAGTCTGCCACATCTGTATTATCCGTTAACAAAGACATTTATGTTCCCCTAAAAATTGTCTGTTTAGACAAAACATATTTACAGCACAAATATTTTCTTAAATTATCATCATTAAACATAGAAACTCAACTAAATAATTGTCTCTTCTCTGTAAATCATTTTGTGGTCCAAAGCACTATGGAAGTGGAAGGGTTAACTAAGCCTGTGCAAATTGTAAAGGAATGAAATCACTAGGCAGATCAAAATAACACATGAACTGCAGACCTACTGCAGTTTCCTTTTTTTTTGGCCAGACACTAGAATTGCAAGACACAGGTGCTATGTACACAGAACAGTGGTGCATTTCAGAAACATTAACTTTTCTTTAGAGATGAAGGACACTTCTGTGGTGGCTTTTTTGATCCAAATAAAAACATGCTTTGGTATTTTTTGCATCAAAAGCATTTAAGAAATGTTTAGATGCTTGGCTGGAGACTGAGAGCACTCTCAAAAGCCAAAGTAAAGTTGAAAGAAATTCAGAGTTTAAATCCTTTTTCAAAATAATGATTACATTAGTAAGAGAGATTCTTTGTTAGAAGAAGGCCCAAAATCCATTGTAACTGCACATGTGCACTCCTGAAGTGTAAACAGACGTTTAAAATGTGTTAACATGTACAGACAAACGAGGCTACGTTAGACACACACAGGAGAAGCCCTGCAGTTTCCTGAGGACACAATAAAATGACTCACACAAACTATTTGTTTCATTACGCAAAAAGGTTGTAAAGAGAGGGGCTGTAGAGGGAGGATTTGCACTGGAACCTTTAGTCTCAATGCATTATCTGTCAAACACCTACAGTGAAGCGAGGCTCCGAAACCACTGACTTTTTGTTACATACCTGCTTCAGCTGAGTCTCTTCTGCTGGCCTTTCATGCAGCATGTTTGTTGAGAGCCTGTGGTAGAAGAATCTTGCCAGCTCAGCCTTTCTACAGCCAGTCTTCAAGACCACCATGACACAACACAAACAAAAACACACAGAGAGAAAGAAAGAAGGTTAACAAAAACAAAAGAAAGAAAGGTGGTACGGCTGTTAAAGACTGCTCTTCTGCCAGACCTTATAGTGAAGCAGCACCACCACACAGCAGAGAGAGAGTGAGAGAGAAAGAGAGAGAGAGAGAGAGAATGAAAAGTCAGACCTCCAAACACAGGAAATGTGCAGAGAAGTTCCAAGAGTTTTTACTCTTCTGTTGCTGTACTTACAAACCCAGATGTTCTTATTCCCTAAAGGAGACATGCCTCAGACCCCACTGCTTTGAGAAAAAGAGAGAGAGGGTAGCATGAGGGGAGGGGATGGGGATGGGGGGGTTGGGGGTGGAATAGAGACGCACACACGTGCGGGAAAAGAGTAAGAGTGAGAGTGAGAGTGAGAGAGAGAGAGAGAGAGAGAGAGAGAGAGAGAAGGGGAAAGGGAAAATAGTTTGATAGTCTGTGGTTTATGATTAAGATCAGCTCTAAGTGAGTTTTCCATTGTTGAACAGTTGGAAAGGCAGGCCTTTTAGTTGAGTGTGAGCGCATGTGAGACACTTTGATGTTTTATGGCATTCAAACCTTCCTCGTAGGAAAGAGGTGTTACATCTGGGGGAAATGGAGAGAAAGTTTTGTAACACCTACACACAGTAACAAAAAAAATGACAGTGTCAAATGAATGGACAAATACATATATAAATATATATGTAATAAAATAAAAATATAGCCATATATTTAATTAATTAATTAATTTTTGTTTATTGTTTGACAAATGATGTGATTGACAAAAATGTATAACAAATATTTTCACAAACACAGTACACACATATTCCAAACCAACTGTTACACAACAAATCTGCATATATTCTCTGTCTACATGCATGCAACCATCTCTCAACCCCCAACACACACACACACACACACACACACACACACACACTCACAGTCTGTCTCTCACCCTCAGCTGACCTGTGAGACAAAGGCATGTTTCCCCCTGCTGTGCTGCCTAATACATTTCCTGCAATGTCTGCCCCTTCTCTTTCAGCTGGAGGCCAAGAGACGCTCTTCCATACTCTGCCACACTCACTAAAGAGAATAAACAATTAAGCAATTTCAATAAAACTTATTTTATGTTGTCATTTACAATCATAAACCTAAAAGTGCCATGTGGAATCAAAAATAATCCTTTGGAACAGTTTCAAGGGTCACTTTTGGGATTACATTTTCCAATAAAACTTAAAAGGTGCAGCAGTAGCAAACATTCATTCATTCATTATCTGTAACCGCTTATCCAATTCAGGGTCGCAGTGGATCCAGAGCCTATCTGGAATCATTGGGCACAAGGCAGGAATACACACTGGAGGGGGCGCCAGTCCTTCACAAGGCAACACAGACACATTCACTCACACCTACGGACACTTTTGAGTCGCCAATCGTGTGTTTTTGGACTGTGGTAGGAAACCGGAGCACCCGGAGGAAACCCAAACACACCAAACTCCTCACAGACAGTCACCAGGAACGAGAATCAAACTCACAACCTCCAGGCCCCTGGAGCTGTGTGACTGTGACACTACCTGCTGCGCCACCATGCCGCCCCAGTAGCAAACATTTTTTCTCAAAGCTAAATTATGAATATTTAAAATCTGAAAATATATTTACTTAAACTCAAAAGGGACTATAAAACTGATGTTATCTTATAGACTAACCTTTTATTATAATGTTCCATTCCAATTTAAATGTTGCAGCAGTTACATCTTTAAAGCTGTTGGTGATTTCACTGAAATTTCAAAGAATAAAACTGCAAATAAAAAGATTACTTTTAGTGTCTAAGATTTAGAGGGTAATATGTCACAATTCGGTGTGTTCTTTTTTCTGTGCTTTTCATCCACTGTACAGAAACACCTGTTGGAAAGTCAATTGTAACGAACTAAAAAATATTAAGGGCTTATTGTCAAAGCGTTGGCTCTATCATAATTCTCCAGTCTCAGAAGAAGCATGTGCTGGACTTCAGCCTCTGAGGATGAAGGCATTGTTTGTGATTGGGGAATTCCAGTCTTTCAGGATTAAACAGGCAATGACTAATGATTGGGAAGATTTCGTTTGGAATAAAATTTAAAATAACACAAAGCATACTAGCATCCCCTTGTCGAACAATACCTGATTGTGAGAAATAGTGTCTTTTGATGTGCAATTCCTAATGTGAGTCATGTAACATACACATTTGAATGAGTATGTGTCTGAGAGAGTTAAAAAAAAAGCACTAGCCCTGTGTCCGAAATGTCTCCTTTATTCACTATTTCCTATATTTTTAACTATATAAGTTAGTGAATGATTTTGGACACTAGCTCGTGTGGATTTTTACCAAACAATGCACTGGATTATGGGTAATCTGATATCTGCTAGTGTATTTAGGTCATACACTACTTTTTGCAGTGCATTGTGGGATTGTTTGAGTGCACTGAAAATTGTCCACTACATTTTCGGACACTAGTACAAAATTGGAGAACGCCAAATAGTGCACTATATAGTAAATAGGGCACAAAGTCGGACACCGCTCCATGTGTCTGTCTGTAAGGAGGTTGGTGAGTCCACCAGTTTCCTCCCACTTTCCAAAAACGCACAGTAGTGTACTTTTCAACCAAGTTTTAAAGTCTTATGTAACTTGGTTGAAAAGTTATTGAAAATTAAATTTCAATAAAAAAAACAAGAATTTTCCATCCATCATCATTTTATTGATAAAATAAATCCGTTGTATGCTTAGCTGAACCTATGTGTGCTTTTAGGTCCTTTAAACCTTTATTTGCTACACAAAACATAGGAATTTCTTTTTTAATTAATTCGAGAACTTACATTTACGTTTCGGCATAGAATACATGAAATTTGCCTGACGTAAACAAGGAATACTGACGTGCAGACTGACTAATTAAATTACAAAGCCAATAACGGCCAATAACGGCCAATAACGGTAGCTCTACAGTCAGACGTCCAATCAGAAGATTTTAGGCTACTTCACCACGCCCCCTTCTCACTCAAGCGAACCCAACGGAGTAGGGGAGGGCGGGACTAGTTTGTGAACGAAACGCTTCTCAAAGTTCTATGTAAGCTCTAGAAAAAACAAAATGCCGGACGTTTGTGAAATTCCGCCCGGACATTTTTTTAAGTCTAAAAAAGAGGACATGTCCGGGTAAAAGAGGACGTCTGGTCACCGTAATGTTCTGCTATTCTCAGTTCAGCAGTGACACTGAGTATTTAAACACACACACACTCACAAGGGAGAAATACACATCAGAATTAGCCTATACATTTATTAGCCTTACGCTAAATATAGACTACTGCAGCAAACCGAGGTATCCTCCCGTCTGAGGAGCTGCTCTGAGAAAGTCGGGTGCAGCGTAGGCCCCACATGCGGTTCCTCCTCAGTCAGTTGTACCAACAGAAAGCGCAGTAAAGTTGGCTTGCGATTAGTGGTTAAAATTTCTATCGGTTGTAACTCCTTAATGCAGTCACCGCAAACATTGATGCAGTTGGCTGCTCCTGATTTGTGAATTCTCATGAAGTCGAATTAATGCTCAATATTTGCCCTAAATGTTCAAGCACTGTATTGTGACGCATGTAAGCAAGAGTATAAGTGTAAAACACATTAAAATACACCGAATTGTGTGTGTGGAAGTTTTCACAAATTGAGCACTGCTTAATCAAAGTTTCGAAGATGTCATTTGTATTGTACATCACGTGCCAAAATAAAAAATCGCGTTTATTTTACACTTTGTTTCACTGTCCTTGCTAGCGGGACACAAGCCATCGACGACGGACAAACTGAAGGTTTTCACAATTCAGCCTGGTTAATTTGAGCCTGGTTTTTATCCATCTGAATTAGTGATGTGTCGGTCGCGAACGAACCGGTTCAAAGAGCCGGCTCTTGTTACTGAACGATGAGAGCCGGTTCCCGTCTAAGACCGAGCCATTTTTTTAAGGTTTGTCATTCAACCAATCAGAGAACAACAAGCAAGCTCCAATCCTCCAACCCTCCAAGCTGAGACACTTGGTTTTCCCGAATGCCTATCTGCCTTCCAAAAAATAGTTGAAGAAAATGTTAAATCAGTTAAATGTTTGTTGACAGTTGTGGTTGTTTTAATCACTACCGTTGAATGCTGCTGTTTTGCACTTTGCAGAGTATTTGTTTATTTTATTATCCAGAAATGGATGATCATTTAATTTAATAATCTATTTTGTAATACCTACCTTTTGGGTTCCATTGGCTATATTTCAGAGTTTACCAGTGATTTTTTATTAAGGTGTTTTATTTTGTCCATATAGTCATGTAAAATGTAGGTAATATTGTTCTGTACCAGTGGAAATAAGTGGTAAAACAAAGAGCCCTTTAGGAGCCAAAAGAGCCGGCTCCCCAAAAAGAGCCGAAATTCCCATCACTAATCTGAATGCTTTACTTTTGTAGTTATACGCTTTATATCAGTTATACGCGTATTACCGCGTGAAAAGCGACGTCATGAGAATTCACAAATCAGGAACAGAAAAATGCACCAGTTTTTGCGGATGTACGTAACTGCATTAGTTACAGCTGACAACCGCAAACCAACTTTACTGCGGTCCAACACCGTACATTGAATATACTTAAAACTCAAATAATAATAATGATTTGTGAATGAATGAATTTTTTTTTGGATGATTCTTTACTATCATCATTGTGTCTGGGCCTGATGTTGGATCCAGCTTGGCCAGAGTTTTTGAGCTGCTGTACATACATCCATTGCCCTGGGGGAGCACAAGTGATATAGCACATGCTGCAAGGGAAACAAACATTGTTGACATGCCCTAGTTCAATATTTTCTGCGAACGACAACTCCATTCACAGGCTCTTGTTCCTTTTTTTAGTATATATTAACTGGGGTTTCCAGCACCATTTTCTCCGGATCTCTCTTATTTTTTTTAATCCCTGGCCCTAAAACACTGTCATATATAATAATGTACATCTGATATAAAATGATTATGCTGAAAATGTTGACACTGCTGGATTAAAACTATTTACTAATCTAATTTATAAAGTATAATAAATGAACCTAATGGATGAAAAAAAAAAACTAAATCGGACTGAGAATGGAAAAGTTCTAAAATGTAGCATTTTGTCTAAAATTTTGTTTAATCACTGGTGGTTCACCCATAAAACGCTGTGCAAAACGCTAGTGGACATCCAACATGCCCTCAGTTGACCAACCGTGGTCTGCCATCTCCTTGCTATTAGGGTGTGATCAAAAGGAAAATTCAAATTCATTAATTCCTTTTACGTTTTCAATTTGGTAGATTTCTATTGATATTTTATGAGATTAGGATGCTTTGTGTATATATTTATTCATATGAAAATTTATTTCCCAATTTTAATGAACATTTTCGATATTATGATGCAAAAGCTGTGTCAAAATGATAACATTTTCATTTTAGATTTGATGCTGATTTGCTTCCATAAAAAGACCTAATTATTTCCAGTTTGAAAATCAATACATGTATTTTGAATTTACAGCAAGAATATTGCTGTTGCCCTTCAATTACCATGCACTGATGAAAAGAATTTCATATAATTTTCTATGTACAATCTTCTAATGGTTACTACTGCAACAGAAAACCAAAGTTTGTGAAAGCACACACACACACACACACAGAAAGAAAGAGAGTGAGCAGTAAGTGCTGTGATTAACAGATTTGGGTGCAAGCAGGCAGGACTGGTGGCGCTGTCATGTTAACTCTAATTAATCCAGTGTTGCAGCCAATCAGGATTGTGTTGAGGAATGTTTAACAAGACACTGATATTTGTGTCCTGCACTGGCTGAGCTACTGCATGAAATTAGTTTCCCTTGCATACTTTTCTCAAGGTATGCATGAGTAAATTTAGCTGCCGTTAAAGTTAGCTTTTTCATCACCATTTTTAAATGTGACATACTTCATGGAACTAACTTGTATCTCACTAACACATTTACTCCCTTACACGTTCACTATATTCACTTACTCTTTTACTCACTGATTTTCTCATTCAGTCATTCATTCGGTCACGCATTTTCTCACTCACTCAGTCACTGACTAAAGGTTAAAATGATGCTTTACAGGACGTGGTAGCCGGTTGCTCAATTGGGGGCCGCATTGTGGTGCAGCAGGTAGTGTTGCAGTCACACAGCTCCGGGAACCTGGAGGTTGTGGGTTCAAGTCCCGCTCTGGGTGACTGTCTGTGAGGAGTTTGATGTGTTCTCCCTGTGTCCGCATGGGTTTCCTCTGGGTATGCTGGTTTCCTCCCACAGTCTAAAAACACACGTTGGTAGGTGGATTGGCGACTCAAAAGTGTCTGTAGGTGTGAGTGTGTTAGTGTTTGTGTCGCCCTGTGAAGGACTAGCTCCAGGGTGTGTTCCTGCCTTGTGCCCAATAATTCTGGGTAGGCTCTGGACTGCAACCCTGAACTGGATGAGCAGTTACAGGCAATGAATGAATGAACATAAATAATTGACAATATGTCAGTGACATTTAAAAAGAGTGTCTCAGCGAGTCTTTAAGAAGTAAAGATGAGGAGGTGTTCACCACTCTGTGAAAGACTGCATGGGCAAACTGAAATGATCCTAGAATAACATTTCTCAACTTAAAATAGTAAAGAACAGGGAGATGATTATCCACAACAATATGACTTGTGACAATATGAAAATGTGTTTTTCTGCTTTCTCCTTTAATTTAGATCTGAACCATTAAATCGTCCATTAAGCATTTAACATTTCAGCATTATTTCTGAAAATAAAGGTCTCACATGAACTTGAGAAAGTTTTACTAAGTCGCCTAGTTCGGACTTTTCATTAGTGTGACTTCATTTGACACTGTCAGTGAATTGAGAGGATGCCAGGAACTACAGCAGGCTTTAGCTTTAATCCCATTTGAAGTGCCCACTCACTGCTGATGCATTCTGACTGCTACCCTTTCACATTCAGACTTTAGAAACAGGAGACCGTGGCATGGCACTGGCCAAGTGCCCACCTAGGCCTGGGGCACCTGTCATAATCTGGCCTTTAACTTTTTTCTGTCTCAGATTTTATCTATCCCCTCAATCCAGAGTTGGTTGACGCAGTCATAATTTTGTTGGACCAGAGCAGAGACTCCTGTAACAACAGGTTGAATCAGACATTTTCAAAAGATTACTGCGATGAAGAAAGCTCTGCACTGATTTACGTGCACATGTAAATATACACAGATGTAATGTGTCTCCTTTTGAGTGCACTCTGAAATAATATATTCTTCAGGGCATATTACTATTATTATTATTATTTTTTACTTGCCATGTTTAGTAATTGGTCTCACATAAAAGCAAAAACACATTTCAGCACAAGGATGTCTTCAGCATGTTAATGAAAAAAAAAAAGATTGTTAACAATTACAAAACCCCACCCATTCACTAAGTCATCACAACTAATCAATATATATCTTAATTAAACAATCAGAAATGTTTTACTGACAAAATAAAAGATGAATAAAAATGAAAAACAAACAAATAAATTATTATCTTCACTGATGTCATAATGTCTTCAAATAAAAACATAGAAGAAAATAATATGCAAAAACATGTAGTACAAATATACTTTGCACATGGCGCATAACTACAATGATCCAAAATCAGCTTAGATCTGCAGGTCCTTCCCAGTAATGAGTATCACAGAAGGCAGCAGTTAATGGAAAAAAAAATCATGAAAGCTTGAGGAAGAAACACTGAGAGGAAGCATCACTCAAAAAATCTCCTTATAAAAACCCAAGGAAGAAACCAAATGGACACAAACTCATGAGATTCAAAGCACAAATATAATATAAGCCAAACAGCTTTTGCTTCAATATCAGCACACGGATTTCTATTAAATACTGTCTGAATAAACAACATTTTGTACAAACAGCAAAATGAATCAGACAATTTGTGATGATCAGTTGTCTGCTCCTGATGTATGTAATGCTGCTTTCACAGCTAACAACTGTTTTCTGGCCTTGCCTTACAAGGATTGAGATTTCTTCAAATTCCTGGAATATTTCCTCAGTATTATGTATAGTAGGTGGTAAAAGACCTACATTTTTTGCAATCTTGAATTAAAAAATTTTGGGACAAGTTTGGGACAAAGTGCTGAGACAACAATGCCACTTTACTGGCAGAGACTGAAAACTGAGTGGGTGTGTTCTTTTAAAAACAAGAGCAAAGAGAAACTATGCAAACTTAGTTTTGCCGGACCGCCGTTAGATATATAGCCATGGTCACAGAGGTGTTTCTGGTATTTCAAAAACAGGAAAGATGAAAATACATACCCTTGTCATTGGAAGGTCTGGAGAAGTTCGGTGCTTCATATCAATGTCTACAATAATAACAAAAAATAATAAACAATAAAAATAGTTTATCTTATGAGCCTACTGTAGCATGCCCTCTGTTATTGCTATGTCTGAATTTTTCTTTTAATTGGTTTATTATTTATTTATTTTATTCCTTGTCTTAGAATTATTGTTATGTGAATGTGTAATCTGAAAATTATATAACCAGTGCCAAAAAAAGCCCATTATTTTGTCAGTTGCTGACTGTGTATGATCATGGAAAGCCTATTATTTTCTGTTCATACAAAGTTTCAAAACTGAAGCACCATGTTGAGATGATATTAAAGCAACTCGTTTACCAGAAAGCAACAAGATAACATTTTGACATTTAAGTTTTTGAACATTTCTAAATCCAAGCATCTAACAACCAAGTATCTACACTTCATTAAGGAACAGGCCATCAATGGGAACTAGATATTTGAGTACTGACTTACATTTCTATAAGGGTCAGACTGATGGTGTGGTATTCATTTTAAATCATTGAGTTTTCTTCTCTACATTCATGGAAATGAGTCTATCAAGCAATGCAGGAGATAGTGATTGGGTTGAACATAGCTCATGTATTCCCTTAAGGGTTCCGTAGATTACTCATAGAAACTCTGGAAGAATGAGGAGATTAATGAACAAGTGGAAAGTTTCCCTGATCACACCAGTGACAACTGGCACAGAGCTCTCCTTTAATTAACAGGTACTGTCTTATGTTACTGTAGCACCAGACACTAGGAGGATGAGGATGTGACTTTAACACCTCACTATCGCAGGCTCAAATAAAGTGATATCCTTTATTAACGCATCCAATCAACAGTGGCAGAATTGGTGATGTTGGCAAGCTATCTGACCCTGAAGCCCAGCGGCAGCCATCGCCAGCCAACTGCACTTTGTGATCAAAGTTTTGTTTTGTTCAATCGGTACGCAGCCTGTTCACTAAGAGCAAGCAGGAGAACAAATTGCAACTAACTCCAGAAAAGGGAAGTTTGAGAGTTGTGCTGTGGCAGTAACAATCAGTGGCCTTTCATTTGGGCACTCAAGCCCTGTCAGATGTAATGAACACTGATGAGGCACTGAGGAGAACAGGAGAAAGAACAGAGGCATAATTTGGTACAAGACCATAGAGCTGCTAAGGGCCTTCCCTCAGGTATAAGGTTAGAGATGCGAGGGGTGTGTACATGTATGTTTATGTGTGTGGGTAAGGAATCTGGAGAAAGAGACGGGAAGGGGTAGCATGATCTCCAAAGGAATCATGGGAAATGACCTTCACTGCAGGCGTGGAGGGGAGCAATCCTATGATTATGCAAATGAAGCAGACTTTGATGCAAAGTGCCCAAGACTAGTCACTAATGTTCATGACTCGTGAAAGGGCAGTACTCCCTGGGAGAAATAACGCACATTAGCTTGGTGAAGAGAGAGAGAGAGAGAGAGAGAGAGAGAGAGAGAGAGAGAGAGGAAGAGAGATGGGTGCTGCAAGGGGTGAGGGGGGGCAAATGTTGTGCAAGGAAACAAGTGAGGTTGCACAAGTACCCTAATGAGAAGAGCCGGCGACTCCCCCAGCACAATACATTATCATATTTCCACGTAATTAGTTTGTTTTTCCACTTGAAATGAGAAAGCGGGTCGACGGTGCATTCAGTGCTGGAGGCAGGGATAGGGGTAGCTACCCTACACCCTCTTCTTCCATCTCTCATGAACTCTAACCCCACACCACACATACTCACATACATATCTGGGGCTAAATCCCGTTATTCTGTTGGGAGAATAAATTCCCCGTTATGGATCTCATGAATAGTGCATATAGGCCCAGTATGGGTGAGAGGTATTTTTAGAGGTGAGAGGACATGTGGAGTAAACACATGAGCAGATGAATGCTAGCACTGTGGCTCAGTGTCAGAGCCCTGGGGTGCTTCAGGGGTTCATACTGACACCAGTTCATTTGGGGGAAATTTGCACTTTCCAAATTTGGGATCATTTTATGCTCAGAAAATGAACAATATGCAATGTTTGACAATTACTGTGTATTGTGTACTGTATATTGCTTATGCTTATGATTTTTATATGTTTATTCAAAATAATACAAACAGTATATTACCAGTAATTGATATCTGTGGAATATGTGGCACAGTGTGGCTAAAAGTCCGGGGTTCAATTTACACTTCGGGTCTTTCCTCTTTGTGCTCTGGTTTAGTCCCACAGTCCAAAAATAAATATTTCTAGGTGGATTGACTGTGTGACATTGTCCATAACTATGAATTTGTGAGTGACTGGGTGAGTGTTTGATGCCTTGCTACAGGGTGTGTTATTTCCTCATGCCCAAATGATTCTGGGGAGGCTCCAGACCCACCACAACCCTGATCAGGATGAGGCAGTCACAAAAGATTAATGAATGGATGAATGAATGAATGAATAATAAATAAGTAACATAAACATAAAGAGCAAAAAACATAAATGCATGTAAAATCATATGTTTAAAATCTCCAACCTGTAACATTTATGCTATTATTCATTAGAGTCAACAAAAATAGCTTTCAGATATAAAACATGGCACTATTCATTTTTCTGGCATGTTACATCCTTAATTTTTTTCATTCATTTATTCATTGTCTGTAAGCGCTTATCCAGTTCAGGGTTGCGGTGGGTCGGGAGCCTACCCGGAATCACTGGGCGCAAGCCAGGAACACACCCTGGTGGGTGTTCCAGTCCTTTACCAGGTGACACACACTCACACAGTCACACTTAAGGACACTTTTGAGTCTCCAATCCACCTACCAACGTGTGTTTTTGGACACTCCCTGCTGCACCAGCATGCCACAATCCTTAATTTTATTAGATTTTATTTGATCAAATTTTAAGTTATAGGAATAAGGAATAAAAATATCCTTTTAAGATACCCGTTTAGGTTGTATGATTGAGGAATAAAATTGTCATTATACAATTAAATATGCAGTAGACAACTTTGTTCTTATATCTAGCTAAATGAGAAATGAATTCCAGGCAGCATAATGGAACTGCTCCAGATCATAAAGACAACACATGTTGGGGAGAAATTAATTGGATTACACAAATATGCAAGCCAATTTTCCTTGTGATGTTATTCTCATTTTATGGCACCTTCCGTTCCTGTTCCTTGCTGATGAAGGCAGAAAAGATAAATCTATTAAGTGTGGGATAGACTGGTGCCCCATTCAAACACATTAACGTAAACATATTTCTTATATATATCAACCATATCATATATGTCACCCAACATCAGTCCCTAACCTCACCAATCGTTTCGACAAAAATAAAATTATTAAATAAAGGTTCCAAAATCTAAGGTGAAGATTTCCCAAATTAGTAGATGCTGTTAGAACAGTAAAAATGGGCCAAACTCCTTATTAATAACATCGATTAGTGAGGAAGTGCTGGCTGAGCAGGTGTGTGCAAATTGTGTGTGTGTGTGTGTGTGTGTATACATATGCTATGTGTGAAAAAGTAGAAGTTATTGCCAAAAATGGAGTGTCATTTTCTTGCTGAAACTGTGAAGTCTAGTGTTCTGTTTTTTAAAAATCAATTCTAAATTAGGCATACGCATTAAATCATTCAAATGTGGCTCATTCACTTTTGCTTTACCTGTAGCTTACTTTCAAAACAGACCTCTAGCTAGCTCTTTCTCCTACTCCAGGGTGTCTTGTGTGTGTGTGTTTGTGTGTGTGTTTGTGTGTGTGTGTGTGTGTCTTTGTGTGTGTCTTTGTGTGTTTGTGTGTGTATGTGTGTGTGTGTGTGTGTGTGTTTGAGAGAGAGAGAGAACCAGACAGACAGAGAGACAGAGACATAAGGAGTGTCCTCCTTGTGAATGTACATCACGTTTTTTATGTAAGCCAAAATTTATTTAAACTTACCAATGTAAACTTTCTTTATAGTAATAGTGACAGCATCCAGGTTACATTTATCTTATGTATAATTCAAAAGACCAGACAAGTTTATATATAGCACATTTAAACAAAAAGTAGCGTCAACCAAAGTGCTGCACAATAAAATAACCAAATTTAGAATTAATTATAAGTTGAGACATGGTTAAAGGACAGGAATGTGAACCTATATGTGGTTTTATATGTAATATTAATACAGATAAAATAGTAATAAATTAGAAAATAAAATATATAATACATATAAAACTACCTGCATATACCACCAATTGTTGCTTACATAAAATCATAAAACATCCAGCATCTGGAAAAACACTTCAGTTAATAATGTTCTGCGAGGGACGTCTTAAGAGTTAAGACTCTTAAGAGTTTGGGTCCTTATCAACATCACTGTGAACAATTCTGACTCTAAGTTTCTCAAGAGCAGAGACAGTATTTCAGATGAAATCAGTCACAATAACTTTGGGTAGTTATTAATTATTATATTGTGTAGAAATTGTGAAAAAAAATGAAGTGCTTTAAAAATTGATAATCTTTAACCTTTACTTAGTCCTCTATAAGATCAAATCATAACTGACCATCTCAGTCATGGAAGAGCAAGGTCTGAATTCAACACTTAAATGGGACATATATGATGGTGGGGAAATATTGTTCTCTCTGGTTTGTTTACAATAAGAAGCTTGTCTTTTAAGGTGGAATGGTAAGTTTGAAGGGAAAAAACGATTATTGTTTGTTCATGGCTGAATTTTAAAAATATCTGAAATGTTTTATTCACTTTTGAATTACCACAGAAACTTATTTGTACCTCAAGATAGTTTTTAGCACTGCTAAAATGCAGTTATGGTAATGCAGTTAGCCTTCTCATGAATGTGGAGACATTCCACTTTAAGTAATCATTCATTCATTCATTCATTCATTCATTCATTCATTTATTCGTTCATTGTCTGAAGCTGCTTATCAAGCTCAGGGTCGCGTTGGGTCTGGAGCCTACCCGGAATCACTGGGTGCAAGGCAGGAACACACCCTGGAAAGGGCGTCAGTCCTTCGCAGGGCGACACAAACTCACACATTCACTCACAGTTATGGACACTTTTGAGTCACCAATCCACCTACCAATGTTTGTTTTTGGACCGTGGGAGGAAACCGGAGCACCCAGGGGAAACCCACGTGGACACGGGGAGAACACTTTAAGTAATCAAAATCAGCAAAAATAAGTAAATAAGTTTACAATGTTTTGAGCTCTCTGTTGTATAAATAAACTCCAGATGCCTTTGCTCTGCCACAAGCAGATGGTGAGAAAGCCTAGCATACCGGACTGAGACAGTTTGGTTTTTACCCATTTACAGATACTAGGGACTCATAAACACATTAGAATGGTTTTGAGTGTGCAAACAGACCGGAGAGCAAGCAAATGGTGAGGCTATTTGTAGCAAATCTTCAGAATTTTATATAAAGTATTTTTTTTACTAAACTCTTGAATGTTACCTTTAAGAGTGTGCACTGACCAACACTCAGCCAGTGCCACAAAGTGCACCACAAGTATCCACATATATAGACTGAAATCTCCCTTTATGTGTTTTGTGCTGTAGTGTGTGTGAGGCCATGCTGTGAGAGGCCAACCGGTTGGCCAGCGGCAGCGTCCAATGTGTGTCTTCTCTCATGTGCACTGAGGCTGCAGCAGTAACTCTGCATTAGAGAGAGCGAATGGAGTGGACTTGGCCACCGTCCGAGCTTCATGCATCATCAGATTCCGCCTTAAGAGCAGAGCGGCCTGTTTCTTTGTTTTTCTCCACTTTGTTTGTAGGAATCTTTAGGGGAAGATGCATGAAACTGGGTGTCCAATGATACTGTTGGACCACTCAGGCCCTACGGTCTAAAAGAGTAACAGTCAGTTCAAAATGATAAATAATGCTGAGAAATGACCATGAAGGGGTGCTGAACTTATAGGATCTGGGATTTTATGAGAGCATGAGAAGCACTGAACTACACCATGACAGGTGTCTATTTGGTGGTTTAAAAACTGTAACAAATATATAGTGAGTAAAATATAATTACAGATTATAAAAAGTAAAGTATTGGAAGTAAATGCAATGTACAATTATAGTGATAAATTATAACTGTGGTTTCCACAATGTAGCTGAAGTAAATTATGAAGATTACACTGTGTAGTTATAGACTTTATTCTATAGAGTAATATATTTGAAGATGCCTACAATTTCAGACAGTATAAGGCAACAATGCATTTAAGTAGCATTTAAATAGTAGGTAGAATAATGACACTCTTGGATAGTCTGTTATGTTGCCTGTGTCTGTCTCACGATGGCAATGATGGAAAACACATAAGCATACTAACACACACACATAGCACACACCCGCACGCACACACACAGATAAACACATGTATACATATGTAAACAGTACACACAATATGCACAAAAATTATGTGTAAATGAATGCAAATTTTTATCCCTTTCTTTTTGAGAGAAATATATATAATTGCAATTTTAGTTGAAAACAACATGAGAATGCTAGCTGATTTTTCACAGCAGTGTATCTAAAATATAATGTAAAAAGGCAGTCTCAGGTATGATAAATACTGTACATGACAGTACCAACAAAGTAATGTTTATTAATGTATGTCACCTCACTTATCCTCCTGTTTAATTGCAATCTATGAAAGAGGAGATATTTTTTCTTTATGATTTTTTAATTCGGACCCTGAGACCAATCACAAGGAAAGCCTCCCCATTAGCTGAGACAGTGCTTTACCCTGCTGCCTTGATTGTGTTTGCTGTGGGTCTGATAGTGCAGCAGCAGGCCTGGCCTCTGCAGCATGGCGAGTGAATCTTGGCTGCGTGGTGCTCACAGACAAGGGCAGTGTGGCTTGTGTCCAGTGCACTGGCTGCATCCCAGTTGCTGCTTAATCACAGTCTCCGGTCATCTGGGCCTCGCCTTTCACAGCCAGCTGACATCAGAGAGAGAGAGTCCGGCGAGGGCAGCCGAGCTGGCTGCCATGAGTCCAGCTCGGCCTTGCTGCCTGGCTCGCTGCTGCCAGACAGGTGTGTAAATCTGGAGCTGTGGACGGACAGGGGACTGGTGGATGGGGTGATGATGACAGGGGTGGGGTGAGAGGCTGCCAAGGCCATGAGATCACTGTGTGGGACAGAGCCAACTCTGGGTATGCCAAAGCTGGGTGACCACTGCTGGCCTTCCCCCTCCCCCACCTTCCACAAGAAATGCGGTGTCACTGTCATCAAGGTGCCAATAAAACTTGTGTTTGTACGTTTGTGTATATCTGGCCATGAGTTTTTATACTGGGAATAAAACCCATTCCGTAGCATCCTCTATAAAACATCACAGTCGCATGAGATATTTAGGCTCCCCTGGTTTCAACGTGCCTATGAATTAATTAACTACACACTGCACACTTTAATGCACAAATACTTCTAAATAATTATTATAACATACGGTGAACTCTGAAACGTGTCATTATTTTTACAGAATAGGACAAAGTCCTTAGGACATTAATACTGTTATTATACCAGATTCTTTTATGTAGTCATTGTCCAATTAAAACATATATCTCCAATTTTGTCGATTTCTACATCATTTGAACACAGCAGCAGTCCTTGAAAATTCCATGATGAATGGACCAATAGAAATTCTCCAAAATTGATATTTTAATTGCACTGCGACAATATTAGGATTACATGCCCAATACATACGATATTCCAAATCTATTATATTAAAAACCCTTATTTAATTTACAGAAATTATTTTTTACATGTTGTATTATATATATATATATATATATATATATATATATTTACATACCATACCATAATATTACAACTACCTCCTTGTTTCTACACGTACAAGTGGATCAGACACAGCAGTGCTGCTTGAGTTTTTAAAGCCTTAAATGTCACTGCTGGACACTGAGAATAGCCCACCAACCAAAAATATCCAGCCAACAGCGTCCTGTGTCCATTGATGAAACACTAGAGGACGACCAACACAAACTGTGCAGCAACAGATGAGATACTCTCTCTTACTTTACAACAATAAATTTGACCTAGTGGTAGGTGTGTCTAACAGAGAGGACAGTGAGTGTACACAGTGTTTAAAAATTCTGATCTACCCATGCATGACACACATTAACACATCACCATAATGTCAGTGTCACTATATCACTGAGAATGATCTCCCACCCAAATCATACCTTCTCTGTGGTGGTTCTTTGGGTGTCCTGACCATTAAAAGGTGTTTTGCATTCCTGCCCTAGCAGGGAACTGAATCCTAATCTATAGAGTTACCCGCAACACTGTACTAACTGTTTCATCATCAACCAAAAAAATCATAATATCACTGTCATGCCACCACAGATCCCAATCACAGCAAATGTCATCTGTTTAAAACATCAGAGGGAACTGTGTAGGAGTGAAGTAGTGCTCAGGGGAATGTATAGCCCTCCAGCCCAGAGAATGAGACCCCTGTCATTATGCAATGGCTACTCTGCAGGACAGACACCTGTCACTGTCCTCTGAAGCCTAAAGAACAAATTAAACTAAACAGACCAATGAGCTCCTCTGATATTGAAAAAAAAAACATTATTTGATGTGTGTGTATGCAAATGTAAGAGGAAATGTCAAATTTGCATACATTCTCAGTGACCCCCGTCGGCGCCTGACAGCTCGGCCATTGGCCAGGCCAGACGACCTGCTTTGCATATCGGCATGGTTACTACCCCTCCCCCCCAACCATCCTTCTATCCACCCCAACCCCCAGCCGGTCAGCTGTCACCCACAAGAGTGAGTTTGATTGGACGTGACAGCAGAGACTGACTGACAGGCAACTCTCTAGGCCTTGCTCAACTCAAGAAAAAAAAATCCCCCAAAATACTGAATTATGCAAATGAGCCTGTTAATTTAATCAATTAGCTGTTGACTGTGCATCTAAACATATATTAAGTGACCGGAAGGTCTTCAAGCTTTTTTTGAAGTGAAATAAAAGACTGAATGCGGTAAAGAAGCCCGCTCATGTGTAAAAGAAAATGCCATCAAGAGCTCATCTCTGGGCCGGAGCTGGAATACATGTGATATTTGATTCACAGGTGACATGAAAGCAAAATTTCATTTTAAGTTTTAAGACTTTTATACTGCCAGTGTCTATAGCAGGCTTGATCTTACAGAGGAGTGTGATACAGTAGAGTGGATTACACAAGGCCTCCCCCTGCTGGACACACCTTAACACAAACAAACAAACACACACACACACACACACACATACACACACACACACACACACACACACAGAGAGAGAGAGAGAGAGAGAGAGAGAGACACACACACACACACACAGAGAGAGAGAGAGAGAGAGAGAGAGAGAGGAAAGAACAGAAAATGAGAAAAAAGACAGGGAGAAAATTCAAAGATTCAAAGAAAGGCATTGATAAAAATGAAAGGAGAAATATACACTCGCAAAGACAAAAAGTTACTGCAGAGGTACCTTACTGTCATTGAAGGTACAAATACTGTAAATGTACCTTTAAAAGTACAACAGCAGTTTTAAAGTCCAGTTTTGTTTCCTAAAGGTATACTACATTCTCTTCTTAATTTTTCATTATAGAACTGTGTAAAATAAAACAACTGGAGATGAAATTGGGCTTTTGAAATCAACACAGTGTTAAAAAATCTACAATTATGATACAATAAGTTACAATTATATTCCCTAAATAAACGTACAGAAATGTACCCTTGAGGGTACCACCACAGTGACAGGAAAAGATACCACCACAAAAACAGAATTGACTGAAGGCAATCGTAATTTAAATAAAATTTAATAAAAGAAAAGATAAAAAATACTAAAAGAAAAAATAACAAATAACATGCTGTGTCAGAGTTTGTGGGACAGGACAGTAGGCTACATATTAAAGAAGAGGATCTCTCACATCACAGGCCCGCTCTGACTCTGATTAAACAAGAAAGCGCTGTTGTCCACAAGTAACTTCTTTAAAATGCATGAGGACTTGATTTCACAGCATTTGTAATTCAGATTTGATTAAAGAAGTCCAATATTTCTGAGATGCAAATATGGGGATGTTATTTTACCATAATGATTAATACATTTGTTTGATTTGTGGCTTAGATCTCCACCTCACATTGCTTTCCTTTAATCTGGGTCAGATCTTAGCCAGAAGCGGCGAATTTTATTAGTCAAAGTGCAGCTAAAATAATGTTAAATGTCTGCTGGGTCAATTGCCAATGAATGCAGAGAAAACAAAAGCCTTGTGCCAAGGTATCATTCATTCAAACACAGAGACATAAAATTGCCTTGTATTTCCTCCATAGAAAATTATTTAAATCTAGATATTATTACAGAGGGGACTCTAGGACCTACAGACAATGGAGGGAAGAGAGGTTAGGGCCCATGGATGCTGGACACTGAACATATATATATATATATTACAAAAAAAATAAGTATTTAAGTATGTATTTCACAAAGTTACACAAGCCCAATAGAAATAGAAATTTGTATGTGCATATCAATGTTACATTAGGAACAACAGTAGGTACTGCACGAGTAAAAAGACATGAGGTATATTCAAACCAGGTTATATTGTCTATTTTGGGACCTTTATACACATCACTATTGCTCACCCCTGGCCTATGCTGATGGTCTCCATGCTCTCAGTCGCAAGGGTCCATGCCTGAAGTGTACAGAGCGAAGCTAATTCCATTTGACTGCTGCGCTGCTCACCTGAGGCTTGAACTGCTGCCTAACATATTGAGCATTTAGGGAACTAACACATCTATTATACATAGCTGAAATCTAACTTGGGGATGGCGAGCCGAGCAGATGTTGCCAAAGACACAAGTTTTGCTGTCAGTTGAGCGTGCAGAATCGTGTAATTAGGGCACACCTTGCGTACTTATGAAGCAGAAACAGTTTTGGGCCCCTGTTGAGAAATGCCCATGGATATTACTGCACGAAAAATAAAGCATCACAGGTGAACATGTATTGGTGCATCATGAAGGCATTAAATCAACACTGATTTCAAAATATTAGTGCTGACTGTAGAACGTTTTTCACAAAGAAGTACACATTTATTTATTTAGAATTCCTGTTTTTTTTAGCAGTAAAAACTCACCAAATACTTTTTCATTTTGTAGCTTAATCAAAATATGTCACATTCATTTTTCCTGAACCCATATTCCATGTATATTTTAAATTAATACGTAATTATATTTAACATAACAAAATTTTGTCATGTCATTTTGGACCACTTTTGTTGAGCCATTCAAAATATAACTTTAATACCTTGTGCCATTTTCATACTATATCTATGTGATCTAAATCTAACCCTAATCTTAACCTCAGTGACCACTAGGTTTTTTAAAATGGCATTTTGTGTGAAGTCTCTTTAAACCTATTTATTTATTTACTTATTTATTTTTCAGATCTGATCTAATAAAATTACTGATGCAAACACAGGGTAAGTTACACCCAGCGGTTTTAACACAAGGGCCCAGTAGAGCTCTCAGCAGTGTGTTTGTGTGTGTGTGTGTGTGTGTTTTCAACCGAGCCATAAGCAGCAGTGCAGAGGGGCCTGTGCAGGCGGAGGGGCTGCAGAGTGATGGGGTGGCTGCCGAGTGTGTTGGCTACAGTTGAAGACCTGGCTGTGAAGAGGGGGTGAAAGAGAGCAGCTTTCTCTCCTCAAACACACACTCTCTCTCAGCCAGGCCCAGCCTCTGAGCTTGCTGCCAGCCTCGCATCACAGCCAGCCTGGCCACCAGCACTGTGAAAAGCCATTTTGTTTGTTGTGTCACTTTGCTGTTCAGAAAAAAAAAAAAGATGGTGTGTGTGTGTGTCAGTGTGTGTGTGTGAGAGAGAGTGAGAGAGAGAGAGAGAGAGAGAGAGAGAGAGAGAGAGAGAGAGAGAGAAAGGCGGGGTGGGTGTTGGAGGGGTCTGCACATGTGCCCACACGGGAAAGGGAGCCGTCCATCTCAAGCTGGGCAGGTTCCCCATCATATGGCAAATCTCACACACAACACATGGTTCTCACTGGATACGACAGCCATAACAACGACAAAGCCAAAGCCTAAGCAAATGCCAAACCTAGTATTCAGCTACCAGTGCCATTTTGGAATGCTCTGGATGGCTCACGACTCGTCAAACACATATAATATCCAGAGTCTCAGGAGTGGCAGAAAGAAATCTGACACTGATTCTTAGGTTTAGCCAAAATCCACATCAACGAGCAAAATCTCTGTGCTGCATTTTACCCTGTGGAATCAGAGAATTAGCTAAATATTCTAAAGCCCCAACGCAAACACACACCTGGTCCACTGCAGCTTACAGCCAGAGGTGAGCAGTAACTCGTTACATTTACTCAAGTATATAAATTTGTACTTCAAATTCAAACACCTTTACTTCTCCTCAGGTTGAATGAGTCAGGGTACAACTTTAAAGCTTTAAAGGTCATAATTTCTTTTGGTGACAGCATCTGTTCAACTCTGAGACTGAGTACTTTATAGTTCTATTGCATAGCGGCTCACTAGACCAACTCAAAGCATCATCATCAGATTGCAATGATCTGTCGCCAAGGAGGATTTTAAAAGAAGATTTCCACAGAGTCATAATATGATGTGGAGATTATTACATTTATCTTCCTTATTATTCATAAAAATGAATCCTTACCTTTTTAAATGATGAAGCACTTCATAAGTACTGAATATTATTCCTTAACTCATCAGTATAATAAAATACCTTGTCCCCTTAGAATATTGACATTCTATCTGTGTTCTGAAATTAATTTGAAAGAACCAAGTTAATTGAGTTTGGTAAAATAATCCTTGTGTGTTTTTTAGTTATTTTTTTAGATAGAGTTAACAATGTTAGTAAACTATCACAAAATATGTGAATAACATACTTTTTGACAAAAAAAAATAATAATAATAATACAATCTTATAATACCAAGAGGACAGATTCCACAAATTAATAGATTAAAGAAACAATATTTAGGAAAGTCATTCACATATATGACATTACTGCAAAGGATATTATTTAGTCATTTATTTAAGACAGTATAAAACAGTAGCGCTGCTGCTTTATTATCAACCCTCTAGTGGTGTTTAATCATTCCCTTCAATAATCTCTGTAATATGAGAAAGTAGACCCTTTAATTACTCTTTATGAGAAAATCAATAATTCAGAAGGTCTTCTTTAGAAATGAGCAAATGAGGATGTATGTGTTGCCAGAAGTGTTTAGCCAAATATGGGCCTTTTGTTTTCTACACAACTGCAGAATAAGTTTCTGTATCAATGTATTGTCTCCCACTATTTAGCCTCTACAATCACTGTGATTCACTGAATCTGCAAACACACACACACACACACACACACACGCGCGTATATAGATTCAAGATTTCAGAATCAGTAATAGCAGGACACCGTGAGAGCAGACACACGCTTTTTTTTAGAAACCACATCACAGATCAAGGTTTACGTCTGAACTGAACTATGATGAGAAGTGGCCACTGGGGCAGCTGCATGGGGGTGAATCTGCTCAAGCCTGATAGCACAACAACCCAGACCAACTGCCAGACAAAAATCCAATGACTCTGAAGCAAGTTGGTAGGTTAAGCATAGAATAGGGTAATGCTTACTTTTGCAACAACATCACAGAAAATGGACAAACACAAATTTGACACGCTGCATGTTGGGATGTGTGTTTGCCTGCATCCGGCCTTCTCTCTGTCTATCTGCCTATCCAGACGCTCCAGCATTGCGCACCAGATTGCTTGGCCCCCTCTCTCTACCACACATCAGTACCCAGCCTGCTGCCTGCTCCCTGAAGGATGGGCCAACACCTGCTGTTGGCAGGCACTACCTCGCTGTCCCAGCCTCCCCTACACCCACCCACCCCGTACTGTTTCACTGCGCCCTAGTGCTGCGGGGTGAGACACCACTGGGTTGGGATTGTGGTGGAGGGGTACAGTAGACCCCCCCCACAACCACGCCCAACTTACTACTTCAGGACCCCTTCATGTTGTATTCTGATGAACTGGCTCAAGGTTCTTCCTCACCATTGCCTAAAGCCCCCAGTGCTCCATCCATATGGTTGCTGTACACCCCCACTTTTTATTTCTTTTATTTATTTTCCCTCTTTGGTCATGGAGGAATTACTGGCTGGCCGACCTGACCTGCATTCACTTGGGAGGAAGAGGTGAAACCAACTGGAAAAAAAAAAGAAAGAATCAATATGGCATGTGATGAATACTCAGTCGTGCGCAGGAGTCAATGAGCCCTCACCCTCATTGACTAATGGCTCATATCATGGTGTAATAAGGCACCCTCATGATCAGAGGTTACTGCACTATGTTGCTACGTCAAACACTAATTAGGCCTTTTTTTAATCATACACATCTTTTTCTACACCCTGAAACTACAAAGAGACAGAGAGCATCAAACCTTTATTAATCAATGCCAGTGTCTGCGAGCCACCTCTGTAGAAGTATCCTCGCATTTATGGTGGTCATTACTACTTCTTTAATAATGTATGTTCATATCACATTCTCAGATTTAAATTAAATACAAGACCCAGTGTCAATGCTGTAAAAATATTTATGGTAAGACATAGTGTATTAATCACATAGCAGCATGTTGTATTGTAGCTTGACTTGTATTGTAATTCTCTTTAAACCTGAAAATAGAACCATTTACATAGTAAAGTAAGCCATATTTACATCCACTTCTTATATTTGCCTTATTACACTTAAGGTAGGCACCACAAGATCATAAATGTATTAATTAAACATGTGCGTTCTTACACCAGTAAAATTGTGATATTATTTGAATTATATATAGCAGGGCTGCAAAACAATTTGTTATCACAATACTGGCTTTTCCTATTACACATGACTTTAATATGAAACTAAGACCTTAATATACATTGATTTTACTATGTGCCATAAGCATAATGACCAACTACAGTTTCAGATAATTATTGAAACTCAAGATCAATCCAATAAAAATATTATTGGTATCTAAAATATATTCTCCACATCTATCACAAAGAAAGAAGTGATTTTTGTCCAGGGCTGGTCTGGTATAGAAACTTAATTTTAATATCAGCTGCAGACAAATTCAAGTTTAACAGAGGTAGAAGTAAAACGGAGGTAAAAAGATCTATTTTAATTAAAATCAATTAAAACATCAATGGAGATTTCTTTGAAATCTAAAGTGCATTACAAATAAAATGTATTATTATTATTTTAAATAGGCTCAGTACAAATGTTATGAAAAAGCCCATCATGCACAGCATGCTGCAGTCCAAAATAGGGTTGATGTAAGCATATTTTTCCATGTCCCACATAATAGCTGGGAAATCATTTGCATTTTGCTCATGTCCATTCCTGAGGCTATACCTTAGAAAGGCCACTGAGCTCTTGCTAAGAGCACCTACTGGCTTATGCTAATTTGGGGTCTGAAATTTTTATGCACATTAGGAGAAAGTCCTTTGGCTAAATGGCTATATTTTGTGCACACATCTAGGTTAAAGAGCAAGAGGAAGAAACAGAGTGTGACCAAATAAGGCTACAAGGATATTTAAGCTCTGGATAGTGTAAACTAGAGCACTGGATGGGGCTAAAGGATACTGACCTCAAGAGTTAAGAGTTATAGAAGACCATATATAGCAGTACAGTGAGTATATAGTGTTAAAACAGGAACATGTGATAGATCTAATCATTGGTGGAAAACTACATTTATTGGTATGCACAACTTTTCTGTTAAAACTGACGTTAACTAGTTTTTATTCATTTTTTCACCTTCAGGAAAATGGCTGAAAAATAAATTAAATGACAAAATCACACCTAAATCTGATTACATAGTTGTATATACATGTATATTTAATGTATACACCATGCTTGTATTTTCTATTTGATTAGGATGGCTTGTTTACATGTTTTAAGGAAATCTGCAGAGAAAATTAGACATCTTTAAGTAACAAGTTTCTCACTTAGTGACCATTAACAAATTCCAAACACATTCAAAGATGTTGATGTCTGGGCTCTGGGGCGTTTTGTTGTTCAATTTGTTAGTTTTCTCTTGTTTTTTGGTCTATTTCTTCCATCTATTCTACAGTCACAGCTACATGACCAATGCTCATTCATTTAATCTGTAACTGTAGATTGTATTCTCACTGTGGAAGGATGGACAGAGACATCTGGGGGATTTCTCAGGCCTGAAGCAAGAATGGACCTTTGTTTTATGAATAAAAGAAATCTTAAAAAGAACGGTTAAAAGTGTTTCTTTTATGTAGTTAATAGAGTTAACCCCACTCACTTGACAGGTCTCTTTAACCATCTCATTTAACCACTTATTACCCAGCATCTGTCTGTGCACGCTAAGGAACAGCAGGAAAAGTAGTGCCAGTGCATATCACTATTGCTCATTCAGATCAGCTGCAGACACGTGAGCTCATAGAGGTCTCATTCTCTGGTTATTCCATGCAGGAGACATCTTTGCAAAATAATTCATACTATGCAGAAAAAGAAGTATAATGAGGTGGCATAATGGAGTGTTTAAAAAGGACAAGCTTGGGGTAATTACACTCATTAAGAGAAGTAACTAATGAGGGCGTTCCTCATGTGCCACTGCCACAGTCCCCTGCTTCAGCAATCATCATTAATCTCTCGTAATCACCCACATCTCCGCTATGGGGACAGCCACATGCATTCTAGCAGAGCCACACACTAGTAATCATCCTTTACAGTGATCAGTAGGTCTGGAAAAAAGAGACAATTAATTATAACTTGGGCGACAATGACGAAATGAATGGGATAACCCTAAAATGGCATAACCACCTAAAGGTATTATTCACTGAATATACAATGTCTTGTGCAAACAATCTGTTATTCATATATTTTATGTTTAGCTCTTTTACTGCAGGGCACTTAAGGGCGTTGGCCAGAGCTCCAAATGCCCCTCAGTGGCTATGTTCCAACTCCCACTCAGCACCTCTGTTTTAACACTGTGTACTGCATATAAATGACACCCTAGAGTCACCGCTGCCTTACGTAATAATACCAAGCATTCTACAATGAACTGGGTGAAAAGTGAAATTCTTACTGACTCAGTTTATGTTGCCACACTTTTGATTTGACTACTGAAATAATCACCTGAATATGAGGGTTTTTATTTATAACTACAATATTTTAAAGTGGCTTTTAGAGATTTGGCCTTCATTTCGTGCAGTAAATATGGGTAAAAAAAACCAATATGGGTCCAACAAAAAACAGTCTCTACAATAATGCACACTAATATGGGGATTTAGTTGTACTTTTTTGTATGAAAAGTAGAAAGAGATTGAAGTTACCTTTAAATTTAAATACGACTTACATTTTCTCATTTTTTATATGTCTTCATTGCTTTCGGTGAGGGATGTCACAGTATTACAGTGGAACGTGTGTAATTGCACCATAGAAGGCACTCATAAAGACACATTTTGAGGAAATTTAAAGGAAATGTACACTCAGCAACGCACTTAAGCAGGCACATGCAAAGAAGGGGTGCAAAGGTGCAAGTGCTGTAATGAGACACAACCTTGGTGTATGTTGTGTATAAAATTTAGAAAATGTAAATTGCAAATATTTGAGCCTAAATTACTAGAATTGTATGTATAAATTAACATGAAAATAGCAATAACCCCCCCCCCCATATAAATTACTACTTTAAATCAGACCATGGGTCCTCATTTAGCTCTGGCCTCTGTACCCTCTTTCTGCTCCAGCAACCACCACTGTCTGAGGACCTGGGGGGCCTTCAGGGAGCCAAGCCAGGCTCTGGGGCAGCTCCAGTCCACCAGCAGCCAGCCAAGAGTCTTTCAGACCATTGACCCTACACTCCTCCTTTTCTGTGTCCATTTTCCTCAGTTCCATTGTTTGGTCCTGATACTGAGTGTACAGAAACATAGCTGATGGAGCAGAGAGCTAGAGGAAACATGCAAATGATGAATTAATGCAGGGGAGATTAAATGACACGTTGGGGGAGCTGCTGGTCACAATGTATGTGTCTTAGTGTGGATCACAGTTGGGATTTGAGAAGCAATTTAGGGCAAATACGTGCTCTTTTGGGTTTAGAGGCATGCAAGGTGTCTTTTCAGAACAGTGGCAATATCACAACATGCAGACAGATCTTTAATGCTGTCTCATGGGGGGAGCAGGATACACCAGGCCAGTGTGACTGCCAGACTGCTCTGCTTGTCTGTTAATCTGCACTTACTGGGACAGGGAGCGTGTGGACAGCGCTGCCAAACAGGGCACACTGCAGATGGCAACGCTTGCATATTCTTTCTCTTCTGGCTTTCACTCTTGCTCTCACCCACAGTTATTCATATGCATGATCATCACTATGCCCCCCCCCATTCTTTCTCCTTCCTTCTTTGTATTCCTTAGTATTAATATTCATAAAATGACCGTTATTTATTTATTTATGTTTTTTTAGTATTCAAGATACAAGGGCAAATCTGGAGTAATGTAACTCTTTATTTGCTGAATGTACATAATTTAGCACAGTGGACAGGAGGTAAGACCATGTTTTACCACTAAATTTGACTTAATCTAACTACTGATGAACGCTGTAAGTAATTTCAAATGTCTGTTCACTTACTGAATTGTGCACAAATGCCCAATGCCTGAAGGAGGATAGAGACGTTAGAACCAGAAGCGAGCACGCCTGTGGCGGGCTAACACAAAGAGCCTGCTGATGCTCACATGCTCGCACTGGGCTTATGCTACAGCCCTAAGATGGACATCTGCTAGGTTTTGTCGAACATATGTTTCCACTGTGCTCTGTTTCCAAAATGAAAAATGTAATGTCTGTCCAATTAAATGCATAAAAAAGACCCAAACACTTTTCAGCTTGCACATAAGAAGGGGCTATTTAGAAGCTCTCAGAATCACCCTGTCATTAGGGGATTGGCGAAAGAATGGACCTATATACAAGTATCTAAACAATCAAAGTGATGTAATTGCTGTTTATTTTCACTGACAAAAATTAAGTTTTGAGCATTTATTAAAAATGAAATATTTATTGCTTTTTACAAAAAGTATTGCTGACATTTCTGTCGAGAGATATCAGTTTCTGGTTATATTCTGCAACTATATACCACTGCAGTGTCAGTGATAACAGTGGCACTTCATGCTTAAGCTGAAGCATTATTCTTTATGATCAGAACTTGAATCAGAGCTATGACTATAACTTAAATCCATAAATACTACTCACAACCATGGAAGCCTTTTTGGCTCTTTTGTTGATTTAAGAATCCTTATTAGTAATAGTGGGCAGAACGGTGGCGCAAGGAGTTTGTGTGTTTTCTCCCCGTGTCCTCATGGGTTTCCTCCGGGTGCTCCGGTTTCCTCCCAGGGTCTATAAACACATGCTGAAAGTAGATTGGCTACTCAAAACTGTCCATAAGTGTGAGTGTGGGAATGGATGTGAGAGTGTGTGTCGCCCTGCAAAGGACTGGTGCCTCCTCCAGTGTGTGTTCTCGCATTGCACCCAGTGATTCAGGGTAGGCTCCGGACCCTCTGCGACCCTGGACTGGAAAAGTGGTTACAGAAAATGAACGGATGAATTAATTATTACAAGTTTGTATACAATTGAGATGTTAGTGCTGTCTTCAAGTCGAGTGAGAAATACAATGCAAGCACAACTAAATACCTTAACAAATTTGTAATTACTTGTGAGAATCCTGGGCGGCACGGTGGCGCAGCAGGTAGTGTTGCAGTCACACAGCTCCAGGGGCCTGGAGGTTGTGGGTTTGATTCCCGCTCCTGGTGACTGTCTGTGAGGAGTTTGGTGTGTTCTCCCCGTGTCCACGTGGGTTTCCTCCGGGTGCTCCGGTTTCCTCCCACAGTCCAAAACACACGTTGGTAGGTGGATTGGCGACTCAAAAGTGTCCGTAGGTGTGAATGTGTGTGTGTGTCTGTGGACCCGGATAATGGATGGATGGATGGATTGTGAGAAACTAGTTAGAAATTTAGATGTGAAGCAACTTCTGAAACTGCTTCGTAACATACATATACACAATCAGGAATTGCAGCTGTTTATTACAAACTCACTCACATAGAGACTGTTCAACAAGAGAGTGGTATTGTGCTTTTTTAACAGATCCTTGTTCAATAAGCCCTGGAGTGCATCATTAAAAACCTATGGCAGATGCTAATCTTTGTTTTGTAATATGTGTGTGTTTCAGATATTAAGTGTCCAAACATGAGAAAAGCAAGTATTTTTGTAATAACTTACTCAAAATAATATGTTATGCTATAAAATATAAAATCCCTCATATAATGCACATCCTCTGCTTCTAGTTATGTTGTAGTTTCACAAACAATTAGTGTTTCCCTTTTTTATTTTTGGGCCAAAGCCAATTAAAATGCATGTATTACGGAACTTCAAGGAACTGAAAGGTATAAGATTTTAATACTATGTTGTCTTGGATGGTTCCATTAAGTAATTCAATTTGGATGACCAGCACTAACTACTACTACTATAAATAGGTGACTAAAGAAACCAGAAGATGTTTACAGTAGGAGAGCTTCTTGTAGGGACTAAGTATTCTTACAATGTGACAACCAAATGAGTCCCTTAAAGATCTTCTAGAAATTGTTTCTTGGGGAGTACATGACGAGCAACACTCAGCAGATTTAGCTTCTTTTTATATATACAAACTATCCAGACAGCTACTTTGTTAACAGAAAAAAATATACTGCAAATAAAATAACGTCATGCAAACTCATATATACAGTTCTATTTATTGACAAATTGTGATTCTGGCATTGTTCCATAATAGATCATATATATGCTGTGTACATCCTTTGTTCCTGTACTACTCCTCATTTATCCTCAATGGTTCACATAATTTTACCCTGAGCCAAAATCTCATCACCATGATCACTAATATTTCAGTTTCAATATTCAGTTCAACTGTTGTCATTAACTGATCTAACTGCAGTCTATTTGTGGACTAAGTCATTTAGAGGCAGAAAGAAGTAAGGGTATTTACAGTGCCCTTGATGTATGATCTTATTAAATCCAGGCTGGCATTCTTAATCATATCAGTACTAAACCTTCATTCTCTTTTTCTTATTGTTCAGTGTGCATGCATTTTCTATATGTTCAAGTGACACGCTATTAAGTTTAGTCTTGTTTTTGTCGGAATTTAATTTTATTTGTCTTTGAACCTTTAGAGCCTTGTGTCAGATTTGACCTAGAATTAATTTATTCATATTCAAAATTAATGCAGGCAAAAGTGTTCATTCTTAAACACCTGTAGAGAGACACTTTTTTAATGCAAAATTCCAAAGATGACCAGGCTGATAACTGTTAGATTAGTAGACATATTGACCATTTATTTTACAAACCCCATTTGCAAAAAAGATGGGACACTGTGTAAAATGTAAAGAAAAGAAAAGAAAAAGAAAACATAACATAATGATTGACAAATGAACAAAGACAATACTTCAATATGTTGAAAGTGAGAAATTTTATTCTTTTAAAAATTTGTTTTATTTGTTGCCAGTATCACATTCCTAATATCATGTTTAAAAAAATGGCAACAGCTCAATGACATGATTGGGTTTTATAAGAAGAGGCTGAGGCCCAAGCACACGTAAGATGGACTGAGGTGAAATGTAAAGATGTCCTGTGGTCTGACAAATTAACATTTGAATCCGAAGGAGACCCACGCGGACATGGGGAGAACACACCAAACTCCAGAGCAGGACTTGAACCCACAACCTCCAGGTCTGTGGAGCTGTGTAACTGCAACAGTACCTGCTGCCCCACCCTGCTGCCCCATTTTCAACATGTAAAATGTTATATTTTTACTAAGTCTAAATGTATATTCAATAACATATATGGCCAAAGGTCTGTGGACACATTCTCTTCTAAAATTTAGGGAATTAATAGGAAGTTTTGCTGTTTTATCTTCTACTCTTTGGAGAAGGTCTCAGGGTAGTTGATGGAACATTGGCTGCACATCAATGACAATGAGGGGTATTTATTTTAAGAGTGACAGAAAAACATTTCTCTTACTGTGTGGCCAAATTAAAGACAAAACCTGAACAGAAATCCAAAGAGTTGCTCTTTGGAGTCCAGATTATTGGCTCAACTTCCAAATTCCGCAAAAATACCATGGACTCTTTTTAGAATAGACTCCCAATAGTACTGATTACTTGGCTTGGCTGGTAACTTCTTCAGATCATCAGGAAAACCTTAAAAAATGTTTTGTAAAACACACCATACTTTCTTTTAAATAATAATAATAAAAACTAACAAAAGAAAAAAAAACAACAGTAAAAAAATGCTAGTGTACAGTATTGAGGTAACAATAGAAACATGTCACCTATCCTATCTCCTCCAAAGGCCATGTCTGCAATGAGCCAGCCATCAGGTGGAGCTAACCCTAAACTTGCGCAGCTCCATGCTGCATGACTGCGGATGCCGAGCAAGGAACCGGGTTTTAGCATGTTGTCAGCAAATGGCCAGGACCTTGTCTGCCGGCTTTGCAAGAATCACAGAAACAATACAGGTCAGTGCTGCAGGCCAGAGCCAGTGGTGAGGAGGCTGGGCAGTAAATGAATGCTGTGGCTCACCTTTGACATTAGCAACACCCAACTCCCTATTTTTAGCGTTATTGAAGTATGGGAATGCTTTAAGAGAACGTACCCAAAGCAAGAACCTATTTCTTTTAGATGTTTAACCTTAAAGTGACCAAACCATGAAATTAGTGTTTTTAATCTGCACGGCTAGCTCATAACGTTACGTTAACGCAACGTCAGTGTCTCTAAACTATTTGTCAAACTTGAGAACTTAATGCTAAATTCGTATTGTTATTAGCTGTCTTTCTATTCTCAACCACAAGAACAAGAAAGAAAATTGCCTAGGTTTGAATGGTTTGGTTGCTTTAATGTTGACAGCTGAATGTCGAGTGTCAGACTGCGTGTGTTTGAAAGTACCCTTTTTCACTATGAATCACTATTTTGGGTTTCCGCCATTTTGTAGTGCCAAAAACGCATATTAATGAAAATATTATTAATTAAAAAATTAAAATATTTAATGCACTCACTGTCCCACAAAGCACCATAATACTCAGAATTGTATTTATTTATTTATTTATTGAAGATTTGTACATCCTGTTACAAGGTTAGTAGTAGATTAATTTAATATGTATATATGTAAAGCCCTTACTATAAGCATATGTACTGAATTTGGAATTAATGTTTCTAGTATGAAGTAAATTACTTTCGCTTGACGGCAGAGGTTTTATTGCTCGGTCTTCGTGTATATAATTAACCTGATGTCAGTTGACCAGAGTGCAAACAGCAGTTAACATCAAGATATATCTACAGTTCTATTTGTTGTGATTTATCACAGTAGACCCCAGTAGACATTGCTGATTTTTGTGTAAAGTCATGTTCATTTGTTTCACAAATGTCACAAAGACAGTTTACGATATTTTATAGGGCGTGTCCATATTCAGTGGACAGGAATGAACTGAACAGAGACTTATTACAATGCACTGTATGTTAAATGGGATGAAGTATACCAACCCTTTCAAAATGTGTGAATGGGCAAAATAATCACTGCGAATATTAATGAAGCACTGGCAAACCTCCAAAACCCTGGAGAAAATATAATGTAAATGTATGTAATCTATAATTATTGGATATGTTTCCTGGTTTCAAATAGAAAAACATGAATTTAAGTTGGGTGGCTCTGTGTTGCAACAGATAGACGCATGCTGGTAGGTCTATTGGCTACTCAAGTGTCCATTGGTATGAGTGTGTGTTTCCATGTGAAGGCCTGGAGTCCCCTCTAGGGTGTGTTCCCACCTTGTGCCCAGTGATTCCGGGTAAGCTCCGGACCCACCGCAACCCTGAACTGGATAAGTTACAGACAATGAAAGAATGAATGAATTAATGAATTAAAGTTGGTATCTATTAATTCTGAAGCGAATGCATAAACATAATAAGAGTATACAGCTTCATGTTATGAATTAACAACACATCTTAACCTCTTATATCCTCAAAAAAAAAACAAAAAAAAAAACAAGCTGTTTAAACATCTGTGCCTATTGCAATGATTGCAAGTTTTGCTGGGCATTGCCTGAAGGTCAAAAATCAGTTGTGGCATGTTGGTATGTTCACATAAATGCCCACTCTAGTAGTCTCTTTACATGGATGTCTAGTTAATTAATTAACAGTAATTGTTGTAAAATGTAACTAACATCTTTGAATCAAGAAAATGTAATGCATTACTGGTAATAGTCTGTAAGCCATTTAGAAAGTTTATGGCTGAAGTCTTGCATAAACAGATAGAGGAGAGAGTAGTGAAAAACATACTTCTGCTCTTGATGTTCTTGAAACATACCTGCAAAAGGCATATCAGGATCAATTTCAACTTTAAACATTATAGGTGTGCATATAGCAGAAAATCAGCTGAATTAATAAGATGGAAGATTTGGAATAGAATTATACACTGTTCTTATGGTACAGAAATAAATATGATGCATTTTGATTATTTATATGTAAAAACATTTTTAGTATTTATAGTGTACATATTTTTTATTACTATGGTTGACTGCCAGTGCAGTGAGTTGGCCTTGATAAACTGAGCTGAACTAGTGGCGTTTTTGAATTTTTAAAAAAATATTTATTTAAAGTTTAATTATACTTTAAATTCCTGATTGAATATCAGACATGGTTGTTAAATATTAAAAGTGTGAAGAGTGACTTTTTATGGGGCAGATGGGTGGGAACAAGATGGAGAGTGTGGTGGGTGTTTAGATGGGTGAAGGTCAAGAGAACAGTGTGTGGGAGGCTGCTGGCTGACACAGGACATCACTGTGACAGATTTGGCCGCCACTCATTGCCATTATCTCTGATTCACTCTGATGTGCCAAGATGGACATCAGTGGAGCGGGTGCGTCTCAGGGTAACAGCCCTTACGCACTACAAACAGCCTAGCTCCGTAAATGGCAGAATGGCATCACATTTTATTTTGGGGGAGATGTAACGCTATGGCATTTGGCGTACCTCAGCGGCATTTGGCTGCCATTCCAAGTATCTACAGGGCTTTTCTGAGGAAACAAGTGCCCTAATTTTATTTGCTCACACATACACACACACACAAAAATCTCTCAAAGTTGTCTTCTTTCCTGACTTAATCATCAACTTTGCAACTAAGAAAACTAATGAATGCATTCTAACAATTGATTAATATTCATTTAAATGTCCTTGAGTATAAATAGCAATGAAGGACAGTAAGGAGTGTCCTGAAACTCTCCCAGAGAAAGGTTATATGCTAACTAGTAATTAATCTCTTGTGCCAGGCTAATAGTTTCAAAGTTTTATTTACATGTCAACATATTTAGGAAGCTGGGAGCATTTTCAATCACAAAACTTGGACAAAATATAATTCTGTATATATATGTCTACGTTATACAGCTTTAACTCTTTTAAAATGTTTGTGAACATCTGGATTTACTAGAGGAGCTGGTGGGAGTTTCAGTAATGAATTCAGTGTGATTTTTATCTTAATATCTGTGCTGGTAAAATAAAAAATTAAAAAAAGAATTTTGGTGAAGTGTATGCAGTAGGAGCAGATGGTGCTTGTGGCCAGGGCTCAAGACTCTTCTCTTTGCTCTTCTTCCTCTCTACCTTATCTCTGCCAGCCTCTTGGTGTAAGGCTGTAGCCTGCTGGTACTTCCAGACAGGCTCCCAGTTTAGTGGCACATATAGCGCATGCATAGTTATCGCCTGCAAAAAAACAGATCATTTGTTGCCCCCTCCACGGTGTGTTCCCGCCTTGTGCTCAGTGATTCCGGGTAGGCTCCGGACCCACCGCGACCCTGAACTGGAAAAGCGGTTTCAGACAATGATTGAATGAACCTGAATAACCCATTTGTGAAAGATGTATATTTAAAACTATGTTAACACATGAGCTTTTACTGTATTTGAACTGGTTTTCAATTGTCCAATTTGCCTAGTTAATTTTAAGGAATGCATTTGAAATTTATATCTTAATTTATCTGATGGACATTTAATTCATTTTAATTCTCAGTTTAACGTTATTGTGTATTTATTTTGATTTCAGACAATTGTACAAACTCTTAGTTCATGTTGAATAACAAGGGGCTAGCTGCTGAACATGATTTTCATGGTTTCCTCAGGCAAATTGAAAGAATTTGGAACACATTAAAGCAGGATTGTGTGGTGTGTTTTTAGTCGCAGGAGTATTTTTTCAGCAAATCTCTTACTTTTTTTTAATCTGTTTTCTGTTTTCTCCAGCAAAACATTTTAGCCAAATTGTATGCCTATATATATATATATATGAACCATATATATATATATATCATATATATATATATATGAACCAATTTTGTTGGAGAATGGTGATGCCACTCTTCTCTTCCTTCTTATGGTATTGTAGCATTTGTATCAGTATAATTGTTCTACATGTCTAATTACTCTTTAGAATCTTAATGAGCAGTTGAAAGACATTGTTTAAGTATATTTCATACCTGATGTGTAATATACACAATGAGACCAAATTTATTTTACTACCCTTGATTCCATTTTCAGTTTAATAATGTGTAACAAATGGCATCTGTTCACAGTTGGAAAGGAGAAATGGCATGGAAGTAAACACTCTTATTAGCTGAAGACTATGTTGGGAATGTGCTTTTCAGAAAGGTATTTTTGGTAGTCAATGTATACTTTACCTATTGCTAAGTTAATGCTTCATTTTTTAATTATAATTATTTTAAGACCTATTTTTTTCATTGGTACATTGAGCTTCCTGTTTTTGTTTTGTTAACATGGATTTTCCATCTCATGAACTCACAGCTGCATTACAGTGAAATCCATAATATCCATAATATAATAAAGTCTGGACAGTTTTTTTTATGTTCTTACCTGGTATAAGAATCTGAAATGAACGGAAGACTATATTGAAGACCTGTGGTTTGTAAGGTTAACTTCACTCACTATAGATGCACGTGTCAGAGTTTTTCACTTTAACTTCAGGCTACAGAACCAAAATATCAAAAACTGCATCCCGACAGACTACATGCTCAGTGGGAGGTGGGCTGAAAGATGTTTGGGCATTTCTGGGTGGCTTTCCTGCTGAGAAGGTAGTGCCAAATAAGAGAAAAGAAAACAGATGTTGCCAATTGTTTTTAAGGCATTTTGAATTAGATCATGGTCAGCAAGGGGAAGTAACGTAACATACATATTTGGGTTTGTTATGGCATTTCCAAATAAATTGGAAAAATCTGTAAAGCTTGCCTGGCAGATTTCATATTGCTGTCTTGTATTAGGACTCCACAAAGGAGGTTAGGATTAAGCCCCATCTATTCATTTTATGTTCATTTGTAGTTTTTTAAAGTTCCAACAATGTAGACACGTTGTTAAACTTGACTGATCTCATCATTACTGTTTGAATTTTTATATAATGTTTCCTGAGCTTTACCAAAGATATCATTAATATGTGTTCTTGTTTCCGTCCCTGTGTTTGAACCTGCCAGTGTCTCTCTGCATTCCCTATGCTGGAAAAGAAAAGCTTTGGAAGACACTACAAGGCAATACAAGTAATTATTAAGAAACAGTAAGGAAAATGAAGGTGAGGATTCTGGAGAGATGTGCTTGTACCTGCGACTCAAATATAAAGCAAATCAAATTAGTACAAGAGTGCCTTCTACTGGGCATTATGGGAACGTTTGACTGGCACATGAAGAGATAGCTCTTTGTGTTCCATGAAATTAGTCTGTTATGACAATTTGTAATAAGATGATACTCTTATGTAAAATAATTTTTTTGGTGATTTCATTTTCATTGAAGTATTTTAGTGTAAAAACACATAAATATGTTTTGTTTAGACTTCTATGACATTATTTATACAACTTATTTATTTTAAATCAGCTTAGAAAAAAAGCTATATATTCTCAGCAGCTTCTGAAATTTGATTTTTTCCTAAAGCATAATTTTTTGAACTAGTATATGCAATGTTTTTAACCATTATTTAAAATCACTACATTATATCTAAGAGATCATCCAAGAGATGGTTAATGGTCAGTTCTCTGTTGAGAGCAGGCTGTAATTGCATTCCTGTGAACTGTGAGAGGCCAGCACAGGGTGAATGTGAGGGCTTTTTGGCCCCGGCTGACCTGTGAGATCTATACAGTAAACAGTTCTCACTCTCCTCATGGCATGGCTCCCACTCTTTCTTGGTCAGGGCCAGTGTCCAGCCTCCTGCTGCTTGCTTGTGTATCTGAACATGAATCTTCCCCGTCACGTCTCACGGAACTCAGTGTTTGAGTGCCTGACTCTGGCAGCCAAAGAGTTTTAATTTGTTTATATTTTCCATCTGTATCAAAATATTTTAAAGGGTATTAGTGGTAGATAATGGCAGCATAGAGAGGTTGGAAATAGTACTATTGAAACCAACTTGAAAATTCTAAAGGTGAGCCATTGTGTCTTGTTAATTCTTTGTATAATTTAGTTTGCACTTGTATTTTTATATAAGAATATTTAGAGTACACATACTGCAATTCTTGTTGTAAATATTATTTTTACATTCACAGTTTTTAATAACATTAATCAACTAATAATGTTAATGATAATATTAGCAGTTTTCACACTGTATTTATATAATATGACCTTTCAGAATTTTAGAGATATTTCTGAAAATTGATGTAAGTTCTATTTCTTTTTCTTTTTCCCTTTGACCTCAACCGCTAATTCCTTATTATAACTATTGGATATAGTTTACCTGTGTTCTACCTGTACCCTCCTAACAGCGTTCTCAGGGACAAGTCTTTCTGTATCTTATCCCAAACTGCATTCCTCGAGCTCAGTCACAATGGGACAACTGTTTGATGCTTGGGCTCTCTCTCCTGCCCCTGGCTCAGGTATTCCCCTTGCTCGGCAACCTGAGCCACACAGAGCTTGACCGGAGTGCTCATAATTTCCAGGTCAATGTCTAGGCAGTACACTATAACCCAAAGTATGTAGATGTTGAAATGTAGCTGTTTAGTTACAAGTTGTATGTAGTCGTAGAGATTTATATAATTCAATAATTCTGATGTTACCCATAATTAGTTTATAAAACCTCTTAAACTGAAAACTAGACCCTTGTGATAGTTATTGTTTTAAGAAAATCAGGAAATAAATGTGTCAAATAATAAAAAGTGAAACATAAATTATAAGTGGGATTATAGACATGTATAGGGCAGTTGATGAAGTTGCACTCAAAATAAAGCAAGTAAAAATAAAATGACCTTAAATTTTCCAGTGTGCCTAACTTACAGATAAATACGAACTTAAAGAAATGCATATTCATTGAAAGTTTTACATTTGTTTGTTTTCAAATTTGTAGGCAAATTTATGGAATAAAACAATCATTTGCTAGAAGAGGGAACGTGCCGAGGAAAAAAGTCCAAAAGCAAAACATTGCATGATAGTCTTTAAGCAGTTCCATCTGTCCAGCAGAAATTTCAGGCTAATAGCCTGTGGCGCTTTAGTCCGCTGCCCTCACTCCCTCTACCTGACTCTGTCCTATTAAATCTCTCCACTCCTTCAAAAAAAAGGAGCTGTTAGAAGGAGAAAAAGAAGAACTTGTGCAGTCATAAGTTACCCGGACTGTGGTGGTGGTGATGATGATGATGATGATAATGAAGAACAAGCCCTAATTAAGGAGGAAAAAGGACCAAGACCTCAGGCACTCACTGATGTGGAAAAAAAGGGCTCATCATTCTGGTGTGCGTGTGTGTTTTTTTAAGGACAGCTTGCTCTGTGAGCAGATGACTGCCGCTCACCTTGCCACGGGGTCTGCGTGAGATTGGTTCATTGTCAGGGATTTTTTTTTTTTTTTTTTTACCCATGATTCCATATGGTATGGAGCGGGCTACATGTTGCCCAACATGCCAGTGCAAATGTTTTCTCAATTAGGTGTCTTATCTCCGGTGAGTGCGCTAGCATCAGATGAAGCTTGCTGACAGCGTAATGGCAGCTAAAACCTCGGAAGGCTCCATCAAATGGCAGCTCTGCTACGACATCTCGGCCAGGACCTGGTGGATGGTAAGTTGGCAGCGGCCGAAGCTGTTTTTTTTTTTTCTTTTCCCCTTCTTCTTTCTCCTTCTTTTTTGAGGAAAAAAAACTTCCCTCCCTCTTTTTATGCAAAGAAAAGAGACAAAAACATTTTTTTAGCTTCTTTCTTCAGCTTCATATTCACATGCTCTTAATGAGTGTTTTTGCTGTGTTTGCTTGCCTTATGTTCACATAATAGCGCCTCTGTCGGTCCTGTCACTTTAATCCGCTTTTGTAATCTCTAATATTCTCCATTGTCCTTTGAGTTGAAGATGTCAGATGAAACTTGATGAGAAGTCTGTTGTCCATGCCCATTTGCACCCACTGAAGTTTTTTTTCCTCCTTTCTTTCCAAAAGAACTTTTATTTTACTTTACGTTTGGAAAGTGAGGTCCTCATTGCTGCAAACCCTTTTGTCACTTTTGCACAAGTGACAGCTTATTTCTCCGCTTTCATCTTGTTTATTCATATTCCTGTAGTGTCATCCAGTTTGATGGAGCCTTGCACTTTTTCTTCTTCACATTTCACAAAACAGAGGAAAACTTCAGCATTTTAGCCAGAGTTAAAGGATCCTCACGAAGAAAAGGAGGTCAGCAAAGGTTTTGTCACTTTTGCACAAGTGACAGTTTGTTCCTCCACTTTTATCTCATTTATTCATCACCCTTGCATCGTGACTCAATCTGGATATAAACAAGACGTCCTGCCCTTTTTTCTTCTCCTTTCTCATTCCCGCTTTATAAGAGTCCTACCGAGGAAAAAAAAAAAGACAGGATCCTGTACCGATTCTCTGTAATCTCTTGTTTACATTGAGTTAATGTGGATCCTGGGCTTCTTGCGCGATCGGTGAGTGTGGTGCGCATGCAGTGAGGCGCTGCTCCTTAGCAGTGACACTCCGCTGCTGCAATTAAAGCATGAAAGAGAAGGAAAAAAAGCCTCCAAAGTGCACTGGGACGAGCCGGACTCAGCGCCGGGGCAGATTAACTTGCTTGTTGTGGGCAGTGGGGCCAGACAACCTTTGACATCCCTGTCGATCCAGCAGAGATGAAGAGAGGTGAAAGTGGGAGAGGGGGCAGAGAGAGAGAGAGAAAAAAAGAAGTGTTTAGTAGATTTTGCGGTGAGATGAGGAGGGGTAGGGATTCACAATTGTCTATTGTGGCTGGCGGATACAAATGAACCCAGTTGGGATGGATGAATAGGCTTTGAAAAGCCAGCCGTCCCGAGTTCATTAGGGGTTGATTCGTTAGTTCAGCTTGAACAGGGTTTTTATTTATTTATTTAATTTAATTTAATTTATTTTTGTTTTTTTAGTGCCTTCACTAATATAATTATTTTTATTTGTTTCATTATTTATTGGAGAGTCAGTAGAGTGAATAGAACTTGTGTCTTATTATTATTTTTAGATTCACATTCTTTGCCATCATCTACAAAGATGTGTGCCCAGGAAACAATAGCTATATTATTCTTCTCTATGAGGGGTATGAACTTCATTACTTTGCTTGGGACTCCCGCCTTCATTACTCTACTCTACGCACTCTCTTGCCCCCCTGCTAGCGTGATCCAGGCCATCAGCTTTGCACCGGCTACAGTGCCTGAGTGTGTGTGGGACGCTGGCAAGGAAACATGGAGGAGAAACTGCACTCCAGTTTTTACAACCTCTGAAGGAAACGTCTAGAGTGTCCTGATTAGAGATTGGGAAATGTTATATTGTGGAGTCTGAGTAGAGAAGCTTAATGGTCCTGGTGGAGGTTTTTATGGAGCAAGGGGCAGTGATGTACAGGAATGCGTGTGGCACGCACTGGGGCAAGATCTGGACACTGCTAGGGCAGGCATGTAAGCGTGGATTCTTTTTGGTTTTAAGCGGCCTTATTAATAGTTTGATCTCAATGTAATTTTTGCTTTTTTCTAGAGAGAGGTCCACATATTTACTCCCAGTATAATTTTACTGAATTTACTTGTGGAATGTCATTCTAATAGTCATTTTGAAAAAGTTGATAAACAGCTCTGTTTTCATGTAATATTCTCTTTAACAAAATTTGTGTTATGTTCTGAAACTTCACCAATTCTGTGATTTAAAGCATAGACACTGGGTCAGTCATTTAAAAAAATGTATTTCTGTACTTAAGATTTATAACTGTAGCATGCTTAAGTAATTATTTTTTGATATAACCTTCTGATGACAGAGATCTATAATTAATTTTGATTATTTCTTTGTTTATGAGTGCAGACATCTGAATAAATGTGTTATTTTTGTATAGTTTCTGTCTTAAGAAAAACTGTTTTTCATAGTAAAATATTTAAGACAAATCTCAATTTATAATGTGTAATTTATGTTTCATTATATGCAAAAAAGTCGAGTATTTTCTTGAACATTTTTCTTCACAATGTATTTGTTAAGACGATCTCTATCGCTGCTAATGGCCATCAGACAATAACTGTAGGGAAAGCTGATAATACACTCAATTTTCATGTGGAATATTGCATTTGACTTGAGATGCACACAAACCTTAACCACGAGTCTTTATAATGTTTAACTAATTTTAAGTTTTAGAAGTTTTGTTTGAACCATAAGTAACCTTAGTTGTGTTCCACTGTTAAATTTAAATAACTAATAAAATACAATATTTAATTTTTTAGTTTAATTTAACCAATTATATTTTATAACATTTAAATTTTGGTAATGTAAAAATTTCTTTTACAATGGATGGTATTTGCTTTATTCTCACAGATTTAGTGATATGTGTTCATATTTGATATTACCATACTTGGATGTCACGATTGAGTCTTGTCATTTGTTTTATTTTTTTATAGGTAATAATGAATACATTTTTCAATTTCAATCATTTTATTTCTCTTGATGATTAGACAGTGTTCATTGCAGTTGCCGTTCATTCAAGGGGTTGAATGACATGACCCACCTGCCCCCTGTGCCTGACTCTCACATATTCTTTGTGCTAATTTAGTTTAACACTAATCACTGTAACTGAGAGCAGCTACCTGTTTGCCATGAAGCTGAACTTCAAACTTTAAAACTTTAAACACTAACATAAAAGGCTGTTGCTTCAGTCCTACCAGCTTTGTGTTTGTGTTTTTATCCTGTAAAATTTTATCCTGTAAAATTATATTAGATGTTTAATGGATCACAATATTTATTTCACTTATCACAATATTTCACCTTTTCTTTAAATGTTACTTAGCTCTATATATGAACTTGCTTAATAATTATCCAAGTTAAACTGGATGTAGGCTTGTTTGTCTATAACCACAATTACCACACACCGTCTTCTTTAAGTGCTTGTTCTTGTTGTTTTTTTTTTTTTTTAATTTTTTTATGCCGTAGTACTGGGGGCAGGTTGCTACTGCTGCCCATTCAACAATGCACTAATTCACAGCTATGAAGGGATCCTCCAGCACCCACAGGGCTAATGAGATTTTATCCTTTATACAAGTGATGCTTCTATAATCTGCTTGTCACCGCATGTGTGTGTGTGTGTGTGTGTGTGTGTGTGTTAGAGAAGCAGAGTATGAATTGATTTGTGAATGTGATATACTCAGAGGGAATGGAGGGAATATTTTAAGGGCATATAATGAGTTAAGCACTCTCAAAATCACCAGGGCATGTCACTTCCAGCTCTAACATCACATATCAAGTTAAGTTAAACCAAAAGCAGTCAGTCTGCATAGGTTTCTCTTCTTACCCAGTGTAGAAAGTGGTCAAAGACATTAGCGCAGTGCACTCATGATGAAATGAGTGGCAGTCACATAAGGAAAGCTTCCTAATTTTCACTAAGTGTACTTAAAGGTGTAACTGAAGTGCAGTTCAAGTATGCCACATTATTATCCTTCTACATATGTCATCAAATAATGCTTATTTAGTGGATGCATTTGTATTTAAGTGAACATAAACCTGGGTGACTTATTCAGTTTAAAGTAAATGTACCTTCTGTTGCTTTTGATTGGTAATTCTTTGTTAGGACTTTTAGTTACATGTTTATTTACACACGTTCAATGAATATTAATATAAATAATACAAATTCACCCTGAGCATGTTGTTTTATTAGTGTTTTATGACTTTGCTGACACATTAGCAAATGTTTTGTACAGAATTTCTGTTCCTTATATGCTACTGTAAACTGATTTTTACACATAGTGTAGAAGTATTATAAAAATTGTAAATATCAGGAAAATAGTATTTTGCCTGGCTTTAACTTAGTAATAAACCTGTGTGGTCACTAAAACTCAGCAGAACACTGTAAAACACTGCAAAACATAACATATTTGGTGGGTGACTCTCATCTTCAACATTAAAAATAATTTAGTTCAAAAATCCATGATATTTGGGATGGAAGTCATATGGCAGAAGTTTATTTTATTTATTTATTTTTTTTTTACTGTAAATCCTCCTCCTTTACCATGTGCTTCCTGTATGTGGCGTTTTACTTTATGTTACTGTCCTGCTGAGTGGAAGATGTTTCTAATTTAGCCTTTGCCATGGACTAAGGGAGAAATGATTAGAGAGGAGGAAATTGGAGGATTAAAATTGTCTGCTTGAACTTCCTGAGCACTGCATGCTGCCTCTTGGTGTCTGTGCTCAGGGACCTCCAGCCCGAGGGCCCTGCAGCGAGAGAGCAGCATCTCCAGCCCGTCTCGCACGGACCTCCAGAGCAGGGCTTCAGCTCAGTGTGAGAGCGCTGAGTGCGTACTGGGCTCACAGCGAGACTCAATCTGTTAATGTGCACCGCATTACCAGCCCCGAGTGACTCACCACTTGTCTGGTGGCATCAGAATTAATTTGTCAATGAGTGATGGAGCAAGACCTATAAAAGTGCATTTCAGGCCTATTAAATGGTTTCTGTCCAACTGTGGGGTACTAATTAGAGTTGGTCATTTCTGGGTAGGAAACATTTTAATATAATACCAATTTTGCAACTTCATTTTATAATTAAGAACACTGCCAAGTTTAGGTTATTTTCTGCATGTACGTGTAAGTTTAATGTCACTATTTATTTAATTAAATTCTGATGGTTAACATTAAAAAGTCCAGTTTAAGGCATGCGAATTGTGCCAACTTCAAGTTGATTTGTATAGCCCATTTTATAACAAACACTTTCAGGATAAACTTTCCAGCCTTTGTTTCCCCCTTTTTTTGGAGGAGTATGTAGTTTTTCAGTCCATATGTTTTTCCCAGTTCTTGTGAGACATTCGGGGAGACTTAAGCAAAGGCTCTAATATCCGTTCATATGTTTAATATCTTAGAGAGAAATTGGTGCCTGAGGCTGTTCTTGCCTCTTTTGTGTTGTGATGTATATCTGGGCAGAGAGGGAGAGAAGCTTTGGGGGTCCAGCAGCTGTTCTAGTGTTCCCAAAACTTACTATTAGGATGCTGGATACATTTCTCAAACTTTTATGTGTTTAGTAGAATAAATGAATATAATGATTTATGATACTTTATGAGAATATTGATGAGTTGGAATTTAACTGTCCTGTGTTGTGAAGCTCTCACTTGGCACAAGATTCTGTTGTTGGCTCATGAACAAGAAAATGTGAAGGAACAGAAATCAGATTTGGAATACAGTTTGCGATAAAAACAGAGGAAGTGAGCAAGACAAAAATTGGAGTCAATTCAAGATATTAACAAGAATTTTTTATGCTTTATTTTTAAATGTACTTTGAATCTTCTAATGCCTTTCAGTGTGCACCTTAAAAATGTACAAAGTGAAATATTTTTTTTCTAGGAGTTAATGGGGTTCATATGATTTGTTCACGTTTTATTTTATTTTAATTTATTTTTTGGGTATGCTTAAAAATAAATGTCTGAATATACCCCTGGCTTACCAATAAGAAGACATTGCACATCATTAGTTTTTTATGATAATGATTTAGCCAGAGGTCCATTGTTCTCTTTCTATTGGTGAACAGAACAGTGAAAATTATAATTTTTTTTGTTATGGTAAAGAAATATTATCCTGACAAATTAAAAAAAAATAAATAAATCGGTTCCTCCTTAGAATATGTGCAGAGTGGATAGGTCAGTCCAGTCCTAGGCTTTTATGTTTGGAAAGAAATAGAAAGAGGTGTATAGTTTGCTACGTATGGTGTGATTCAGTAGGTTAAACTTTTGAGAAACTCATGCATTGAAACCTACTGTGTCCCTTTGTTTACACTCAAACTGCTTTCACACATATATATAGAATTTTTTTTCTGTGTGAAACAAATTTGTTCCATGCAACGTCTTTTAGTGTGTACTGTGCTGTGCAGGTGTAATGTAAATAAAGGTTTGTGTTACAGCAGAGTCACCCTCAAAGCTAAAGGCAAAATAAATGATAAAAATTGGGTCTGTTGAAAGTTTATTTTTAAAGATATAATCATCTCCTGATGAGATAGTGTTTAACTGTTTAACTGATCTCCAATTTTCTTCTCTCTCTCTCTCTCTCTCTCTCTCTCTCTCTCTCTCTCTCTCTCTCTCCCCTCTTGCCACTTTTACCTTCTGTAGCCCTTTCCAGCTATCTAAGTTGTGCTCTGTCTGTGCTGTGGAATGAAGGGATCAATTGTGTGGAAGAGATGCATGTGAAATCCCTGCTGTCTGGAGCGGGTCAGGGGTCGCTGTGTGAGAAAAAAGGCCCTCTTTCTATTCCTGGCATGGCTCTGTAAGGAACGCCACTCTCGGCAGGAGACACCCCCCTTCACTCATTCTCTAGTCTTGTCCCTCTGTCCCGTTTTCTCCCTCTCCATCTTGCCATCTCTCTACCAAGAGAAGCATGGCTACCAGCCAAGACAGCTGGTTCTTTGGGCAGGTCCTGGTGCTGTTCATTGAGACTTGTCCTGCTTTGGACAATGAGTGTGAAGTTGCTCTTTCTAATACCTGCCTTAAAATGTTCACAATATTGAGGGATGTTTCTGAACTGCCCTGTGGAACCTTCAATATTAAGATGTCAAAAACAGAACACTGAGGTAATGTGTCCGTTATTAAAGAGATATAACCCAAAGATATCTGAAGACACAGTCACAATGCATATTGCAGTATTTCAGTTTTCTCTGTTTTGAAAATGGACACAGCATTAGTTTCTTTTTATTTTATTTTTTATTTTTTATTTTTTTGGGACATTAAGCCTAAAGATTAAGCCTAAAAAAACAATTCACTAGTGTTTATTTTTATTTGTAAATGATATAAAAGTTGTAAATCAAACTATTGATAAGAATTAATTAATTGAAATGATGGCATAATTGAGTCAGCTGCTTGATTCCATGCAGCTTTTGCGTTCACTATACCCTGATCGTATTTTTTATAAGGTAAGCCGTGAGTCAGTGTTCCAAGACACAGATACTACCCACTACTCAGAAAAGCATATGATGTAATTTGTCATGATAACATACCGTATTTCCATATTCATCAGCCCAATTTAAACTTATGTTTTGCACTTATTCCCTTATTACACCAGTGAATCCAAATGAAAACAGCAGTTCTTTGTAAACTGGTATTCAGTATCCAACTTAAAGACATCCATTCTGTTTCACACGATGAATATAAACCTGAGAGGAACTGCTCTAAACAAAGTAGGGATTGTTGTTGGCTCCACCGTGGCATCATGCCATCTATGGCAGCTTCCGCAGACAGTTATGGACACAGCACCACAGGCTGTCGCACTAACAGTTTGGTTACACTTCTATCCCTTCGCTTATTTGTTTATTTATTTATTTACTATGTTGTCAGTTTCCTCTTATGTTAAACCACATTCATTGTTTATTTATAAAGTTTTTCCTGTCACATCCTGGTCTTCCAGTGGACGTATATTCATTGTTTTAAATGAGGTTTATGGATTTGTATTCAAGTATGCATTATGCGTGTTCCTTGGGAGTTGTCTTTTTTTTTTTTTTTTTTTTTTTTTTTTTTAAGCCATCGAAAAAAATGGAAACAGATTCCAAAAACACCATCTGGTATTTGGAGGAGTGTACTTGTGTGTGTGTGTGTGTGTGTGTGTGTGTGTCTGCTGGGGTGGTGGTGGTGGTGAGAAGTGATCCTTTTTTTTTTTTTTTTTTTTTTTTTTTATTCCCTCCATAGCTTTCCTCTTGGTCTTGAGCCACCCGCCACTCTGCTGCCAAAAAAAGGTGTCAGTCGCCAATGGAGGGGAGGTAGGGGGTATGTGGTGTGTGTTTGTGGGTGTGGAGCTTTGCTGCTATCACTGGATCTTGGCCAGTGCTATTAACTCTTCCAATCCTCCTCAGCTCTGCCACACTCACCTGTTCCAAAATATCTGACAAAATGATCTGCAAACTTTCAGCTTTTTGATTTATGGCTGTGGTTTTAAGCTGTTGAACCAGGCCCACACAGTTGCTTAGGACAGCTGTAATATGGTGCAGTAATTTGACAGTCCCATACTCTGGGTGCACCACAGTGTAATTTTGAGGTAACACATTACTGTGCTAAAGCCTCTCCGACCATTTGGCAACCTAAAGTACCATTACTGAAACTGCATATCCCTATTTTTGATTTTAGGACAACCCTGTATACCATGCGCATTCGCGGCCGTGCGTCTGTGTGTCTGGATATTACTTGTGACTGTGCTGGCAGACTGGTGTCATTCATCCAGAATTAGTAATTTCATCTGATTGTGTGGAACCCCTCAGTGTGTTCTCCCTCTTTAAGCTGCTGAAATAACTGACATGTGAAGGGGGTAATCCTCCCTCTTTGGCCTCAGACCCGATTCAGGCATGAAATATGAACTGCATCTATGGGGTGCACAGCTGGTTAAGCTGGTCATAATATATGTGTGTGGTTATATATATATATATATATATATATATATGAGAGCAAGAAAGAAATCAAGGTTAGTAGGCAAATGGAAATCTGGAAAAAACTATGACGCTGACCATATTTGGCCTAACAATCCTTAATGTTTTCCCATTTATTGAAAAAAGCGCTTGATGCTCTTACAATAAATAGGGTTATGCAGAATGGCTTTTTAATTATTGCCACTGCATTTCTAGGTGGTACATTTTGATACATGGGATTTGAAAACCAATCTCGCTGATTTGACAATCTAACAAATGAGTGGATGATTACAGTAAATAAAATCAAGATTGCCACTTAATTTGTTAAAAGAGGTGAACAGGATTAGGTGAGATTACAGTTTAGTGGATAATTAGGGCTGAGTGTATTTAATGCTACTGAAGGCAAGACGAGCAGAGGGCATGGCGTGTGTGTTAGTGTGGGTGTATGTGTCTGTGTGTGTGAGAGAGAGAGAGTATAGACAGATGCCACAAAAATCTGACTGAATCTGCAAAGAGCAACACTGAAATTACAACTGCAACTCCTGCCAGATAATGAAAGGGTTTGGCCCATTTTTAGTAGAGAGACCACACTCGGAGAACATTAAACTGTGTATACAACATACCGTTTGATTTGAACAGTTTTAGCATATGAGCAGATAAAGACAATGGTCTAGTAGATTATTCAAGGTCATGTCTTTTTAAATAAAGTTGAAAGTGCTCATGCACATTAGTTTCAGTGCTCACTCAGCTCAGCCTAAACGGGGGAAGGAATACTTATGCTGCACAATATTCCAACCCAGATTTGCACCTGCCATGTTAAATTAGAAGCCACATTCTTTAAACTCATGTAGAAGGTACATGTAGTAGCACTAAACCCTAGCTTGTCCTTTCCCTCTCCCCCCTCTGTACCCAGTTCTAATTAAGTTGATTCAGAGAGGTGCCTGTTTAGCAGGGAGACCCCATTACTTATTTCTGTCCGGTGCAGGGTGAACCATGACCCTCCGAATCCTGTCACCATGTTATGCATGCCTGCAACAGGGGAGCTACTGACCCCCTGACTCTGGGGGAGCTTAGCAGCTGGCGGGGGCATCTCCAGAGGCCAGGATTTCCAGTGCTATCACACACAAAGGCGGCAGTGAGAGTTCTCACGCATCCACCTTCTCGGTTTTAGATTTTGGGGATTAGAGTTCTCTATCCAGACCTCTGCATTTCAGCACTCATAGGCTGAGTGACAAATACCCTGCTAATAAAAGTCCCTGCTTGCTTCCTGTATGAAACTTTCCCTGTATAAGGCATCCTTTTGTTCTCTGAAGAGTTTTTAAATAGTTTTTGATGTTGTGTGCGAGATGTGAATGTGTCAAAACTTTTGTGAAGGTATGCAAAGCATTGATACAATTTAAAGGGGTTTTTAGGACCCTACGTGAAAGCCAAAAAGCTTTGAACTTTTATATTTGAGTGTACAGTGACCTCGCTCACTCGTTTGCTATCTTTCTCTCCCCTCTGTGGGCAGATTAAAGGGAGAGCCAGCTGTAGCCAGGGGACAGGCTGCCATAGGCCTCTCCAAGGTGACCCCTGGCAAAGCTGGCAGCACATCTGTAGCCCTGACACATCCAGGAGCCCACTGGCTGCCTCGGTGGCTCAGGCTGCTGGCAGGAAGGCCCTAGCAGGGGGGCCCCGGCTGCTGTCCTCCTGCAGTCTGGCATGGGTAGCACTAGAAGGCAAAGGGGATAGAGCTGGAATATGTCACAGCTATGGCACACACAAGTGCGGTGTTTGGAATGGGCCTGGTTGGCATTAGAAAGGTTTCAGTTCATGCCCTTAGACAACGAATGTGAACAACCAAGATGGCAAATGATAGTAAGATATGACTACATCTGTAGATCTCACATTATTCTCTCTCTTAGCTGTATGTTTATATAATTTGCATGATGAGTTTTTATGATGGGGAAAACTTGTATTTAATGTCCCTTAGTATATACATGTGTTTACTTTTGAAGGATGTTTACAGTTCTACAAAAATAAATGGAATGAGATTTATGTATTTTTATTTCATACTGTAGTGTAGTGGAAGCTGGTAGAGACAGCCATCTGTCCAGAGCACCAAGGTGACCCAGTAGGCTGGCAGATTTGGAGGGCAGGTGTCCACACAGCATCCACATGGGTATTTGTGGAGTTCTTTATATTGTAGTTTATAACTACCTTTAAGAGCCTACTCTTATTTATTTTTTTTTTTTTCTTTCTTCCCTCCCCTTACTTTTGCTGGCGCACTCACACTTAGTTTGTCTTTTTTGTATCCTGGACAAGTCTGAAAAAAAGTTAACATTTTTGTTTTATCCACTGAATCCAGCTAAAGATCATTTGAAGTTGAGTGGTTGATTTGAAGGCACAGAGTGGTCACAGATCTTTCTCTTTGGGTGGCAGCCAGACTCTATCTCCCAGAGATTGAAAGCCCCAGCATGACCGGTAGAAGGTGAGGGGCATTGCCTCTATAAGTGGAGACATCCTCTTGCAATCAGCGCATCCAGCCGGGATCCTCTTCAGTGCAGATCTAAGCCATCCTCTAGCCAACACAGGGCCTGTTTAAGTCCTAATTGTTTCCATCTTTCAGTGCCTGAGTGGGCTTCTCCTTGTGCACAAAGCCTCTACACTTACATGTATGATACTTTATAGTCAATCCAGCATGTCTGATGCTTCTGGTTGCAACATGTCAAACTGCTAAAGTGTTTTTTTTTTTTTTTTTTTGCGCAGTTTACCTGGCACAATTCAGTGGAGTCTTTTCAAATTCGGTTGCACAGTGGAGGCTTATGATGGAATCTTAATCAAATGGTCCTGTAGCTTGTTACAATGACAACTTAGAAAGAGTGTTTAATATTATGTTGATGAGGGTGTAACACCGGAGTTGTTTGTCCGCTTTCTATTTCACAAGGACAGCACAGCGCTGGGTGCATGATGCAGGTATTGGCACAGGTGCAGCACTGAGAGGAAAGGCCGAAACGTGAGCCGGCTGCAGGAGACCGGCCCTGATGGTCGACTGGGAGCATTAATGAACCAGATTAGATGTCCCATCATAGAGGAGAGAGAGAAGGGAAGGGGGGGAAAGCAAGCAAGCCCAAGCCTCCCCCTTCCAGACATTACCAGTGAAGTCTGAGTGGAGAAAGAATGGAGGGACATAAATCTTACAACAATAGAAAATGAAAAATGGTGATATTAACAGGACTAATGCAGGCATTCCAGTCGGAAGACCCTGGGTGACCTGTTTTCCTAAATATGGCAAACAGCAATTCCTGTATGAGGATGGTATATGCTCACTGTCCTTTTGCATGCATTTGGCTGTCAATCAGCCTGAGATGGGGGAAAAAGATCTGACACTGGCATTTGGTACCACCTACTGGTCTTTTAGTGAAAATGTGGCATGAATTAACAGCCCATTTATGAATATGATTGTTGTACTCATGATTAATGTATATCTAAATAGATTATTAAGGCAAGCTTACTTTCAGGGCTGTGACTACATGCTTATTTAATTATATTTTATTATTAGTAATAGTTAGCTCTGACTCGCGTGTTTTCCCTCTCTCTCTTCACAGAGTGAATCTCATGCATATGGGAGTGTGACATCATTATTAGCTAGCCTCACTTTGGCCCTGCCTCTCTCCAAAGTTTACAGAGTTTGCTGCCATCGAAACCTTTGCCAGATGGCGTCTTTGCTCGTGTCTCTATCGCCTGCTTTCTTATGCTGCTAGGGCTCCCCCTGCCTGCCCCCACCTCCTAAGATTGGTGTCAGGTAGACACTGTAAAAGAGGTGCAGGGGGGATAGCTTTTCACCTGCTCCTTCTGTAGGACCCCTGCTGAGAGCAAGCTGTTCCATCAATGTCCTCCTTCGAAAGGCACCGGCACTCTGACACACCTGTCCTCTTTCCTTGCCCCTCCCACTTTCTTCACGTTCCCAACCCCACACATTAGTAAACAAGCTTTTAGAGTAAACATTATTAGTCCTCTTGACAATCTGCATAAATCCACTGAGACAAAATAGAGGGTTTGAACTGGTCCACTTAGCATTTGAATGCCACCTGGGGGAAAATGTGACTGGAGAATCTCTCCAGCAAGAGGATGTTTATAGCCTTTGCTAGCCAGTGTGGAGCAGAGGGGTGCTGGTTTGACGCACGTGCGGGTGGTTGGGATGGGAGGAGGGGAACCACTCATTGTTTAGTATCTTTACAGGACTGTAGCTAATAAAACTAAACTGGACCTGAGGGGAAGCAGCTGAACTTCCTGTAGCGGTTATATTTATTTATTCGGAGGGTCCATTTCAGGTCTCTCGAGCAGCCCGTAAACAAAAGAGCTTTCCTTTGCTCCAGATTGCCTCTTTTACTCTTATTTATTTATAATTCCCTGAAACCACTTTGTGTTGCAACTTGATAGCTCCTTGCTTGTGAAAATGCCGGTTTCATCAGGATTCCAGAAGAGAATGACTCCCCTGTACCGCTTTTTTTTTTTCTTCCTTTTTTTTTGTTCTCTAATTCCGGCCTCTGGCCACTCACGCAAATAAATACCTTTCTACTTAAACATACATTGACTAATTAATCTATCCCATCTGCTTCTCTCTCTGCATCACTTCCATGACACAGAAGTTTCCGAAACAGATTTGGCTCATATTGTGTTGATAACTGGGACATCATGAAAAGAAAAGCTGGAAAATAAAATAAAATTGCAAGTGAACAAGCTTATTGGATAAAAAGAAGTTGGTCCTTTCTGATTTCACAGTCAGAGAGATGTAAGCTGGGGGTTTAGTTAAGAGTTTGTTCCAAGTTTCAGAAGTAATCTAACTAAGAGAAACATTGGTAATCTTTGAAAATTAGATTTTAAGCTGTAAATCTAAAACAAATTAAAACTAAAAATATCATTTTATATCAAATCACAATTTAAAAATATTACACATACAGATACACCAATCAGCCTTAACATTATGACCACCTCTATGTTTCTACACACACTGTACATTCTTGCAGCTTCACTGACCATACAGGAGCACTTGGTAGTTCTACAATTACAGTCTGTAGTCAACTTGTTGCTCTGCATACTTTGTTTACCCCAATTTCACCTTGTCTTCAAGGTACCACAAGAAGGCAGGTATAATATGGGTGGTGGATCACTTCAACGCTGCAGTGATACTGACATGATGGTGATGTCTCGCTCACAGGACTGGATCAGAAACAGCAGGGCTCCTGGAGTTTTTAAAGCCTACCGTATCACAGCTGGACTGAGAATAGTCCAGCAAACAAAACCATTTAGCCAACAGCCTCCTGTGTCCACTGATGAAGGACGAGAGGATGACCAACACAAACTGTGCAGCAACCAATAAGCTAACGTCTCTGATTTTATATCAACAAGTGGAGATACAAAATAGGTGGGTCTAATGGAGTGGACAGCGTGTGGTCACAGCACCACTGTGTCTGATCCACTTGTACCAGCACAACACACCCCAACACACAACACTACTTTTGTGTCTGCAGTCTGAGAATGACTCACCTCACAAATCATACTTGCTGTGTAGGGGTCCTGATCACTGAAGAACAGACTGAAAGGGGACAAACAAAGTATGCAAAGCAACAGATGCACTACAGTCTGTATTTAGAATAACAGAGTGCTCCTGTTCGGTCAGTGGAACTGAAAGAATGGACAGTTTGTGTAGATAAATGTAGTAAATGTAAGTTCTTATGTGTTGGCTGTTGTATGCTTGTATTTTCCGCTCAGCTCCAGCATGATGAGTATATAACATCAGACCATTGTTTTCTTGTTGTTGAGAACAGATGATGCATATGTGATCTCTGTGTATCTCCTGAGGAATGGCAGGTTTCGCTGACAGTTGTTGCTTGCTGCTGTAACATCTGGACGACCAAATGGGAATTTTTCTTTATTCCCTTCGGTGAAATTCAGTGAATGTTAGAATTGTAATATTTAAGGGAAATGTTTTTTTTTGTGCTTTATTAATGCCTTGTAAACAGCATTTGGAAAATGGCTGCAGGACATGTTACTATTCCTGAATATGACAAAAAAATTATCTAAGAAGGAAGTAGTGATTCCCAGTAGAGATCTGTGGAGCCCATTCCTGGTATAGTTTAAATTTGTTTTTAATTATTTATTGTTAGTTCTCATACATTTGATGTGTTCATTATGTCCAAGTATATGTTCGTATTCAGTAGTGAGGAAAGGGGCTATGAATTCAGACTGAAACAAAGCAGTGTATGTTTATATCGAGTGTATTTGGTATTGACAAATAAATATGTGAAACTCTAGAATTATATGAAATGGTAGATTACTGTTATTACTACAGAACACATGAAACACATAAAAATGAGCTGAATTTTCCCAGTTAAAGGTTATTTTGTGCAGTAACTATAACTGTAAAAGTAAAATGCTTATTATTCAGTAATTGTGCACTTCTAAACAGTTATGGAAGGCATGCACTTATTACAGGATTACTTTGCTGTTTCATATTTTTCAGCAAGACTTGTCTACATTGATAACTACTGTATAAATATAAACTTCTGAAGGGCTCACAAATTGCTTTCCTCACAGATTCCTGAGTGACTGGGGTTTACTGACTGATTGTATGGGGTGCATTAGTGCACATGACATGGGTGACTTGCACATTTGTGAAGGCTACTCTACTCAGCAACTCTTCTCCTCAGTTTCCAGACCTTTACAGAGTGTTGTATAAAGTATAAGTGATGCAACACTTGGTAAACATACCCCTGTCCTAACTGTTTTAGAAGGTGTTGCTGGCATAAAATGAAATAAAATGGACAAATATAGTTCAAAAACGGACATTTTCTCAGTTTCAAAATGCAAAATCTGTGTTATGGGTCTTTTGATGTTTAACAACTATACAGCATATATTTTCAGCTTATTCCTCTTTAGTTTTTACATCTAATTTTGAGTCTAAGTATCCTTCTGTTCTAAGGCAATCCTTCCTCAGGTCACAGTTTTATAGTAGGAGTGTAAATAAGAGGTGGTGCGACTTTGCAGGAGGGCAGAGATGTAACCGGGTTATGACTGATGGAGCCAGGCTGACAGATGGTCCTGTAGCTTCCGTCAGATGTGCCACATCCTTCATCGGCTCTCTGGCTCTGTCAAACTCCTCCAACGACACACTTGGCCTCTTTTTGCCCGTGTACGTTCCTGGCTCTTTTCATTGGGGGGGGCTGAACCCGATGCCAAGACGCATTAGACCTCGTTCTGATGTCCTCCGTCAGATTTACAGTATAGGTAACTTTAGCAATGATGGAATGCTAAGAGGCATTAACAGTAATAAAAAAGGGATAGAATCTGGGTGTATGACTAGAAGTGCTGTATTTGGTAATGCCTTCTGAATTCAAACGGCTCTGTGTTTTCTTTAGATCACTGCCTTTAGGGGTGAGCTTGGTTCCTCATCCATTGTGGGGAGTAGCCAAGCCAAGAGACAGGCCAAGGGTGGGTTGGCTAAAATAAAGAGCAGAGCCATGTGCTTTTCATTAAGTCGGGCGGAAATAAGTGCTGACCCACTCTTTCACAAGGGCACGTCCATTTAACTCTTCAGTGCAGAAAATTAGATATGGGGGCGGCTCAGGTAGCAGAACGAGTGAGAGATGGCATATATATGTGCGTGTGTGTGTGTGTGAGAGAGAATGTGAACAGAGAAAAGAAACCAAGTACCAAGCCATCAGCTTTATTGAATGTGAAGATGAAAACTAAACACTTCCTCCGGCATTCCTCTCTAATTTGTCGGATAACTGTGTGGTCTGCTTTTCCCATCACCTTCCAGCCTCAGTTGAGGCCAGGACCTCATGCTGTCACGCTTGCCATATGCACTAAATCTCACTGCGCTTTACTCAGCAGCCTTATGTAGCCCTTCAACACCAATCACACTTCTCTCAAAGCATTCACAAAACACTGAGTAGTACTGTAACAGTATATTGTGACACACTGGTATATAAAGGGGCAGTAAGTTTTACACTGTATTGTATATGATACACTGCATTAATTAAGTCTTCAAAAACATTTGCATTTACATTCTAACACGCATCCGCATATCACTAGATCACACAGCTTAGCCAACACATTCACTTAAAGTAGCAATAACACATGCTTCAGGACTTTACAAAGCTTTGTGTTTGGGGACATAGTATGACTTTAAATAAGGACACATATAGACTCTAAACTATGTCCCAATTTATCTCCAAGTGTATCAGCGTGAGTTTATAAAATTAAACATGAAACAACAGAAGCAGTTTAATCTGTGGTGTCTGTACACCTATTTATGGAAAAGAGTCAGGATCCGATGCTGAAGCCCCCTCCAGGGTGTGTTCCCGCCTTGCGCCCAGTGATTCCGGGTGGGTTCCGCATCCACCGCAACCCTGAATTGGATAAACGGTTACAGACAATGAATGAATGAATGAATTCAACGCTGTACTGATTTATAGTTCATACAAAGACACATTGACAAGTCTGTGTAAACTTTAAAGAACACATAGATTATTCTGGAGAGCTACTGTCCTCACAGCAAAACAAACACCCCTTTGTTTGTGTTAATTCAGAAGCTCTGCATCTTTTAATGTGGAATGGTACTTTTGAGTAAGAAACAGACTGTAGCTTGTTTGTGGTTTAACTTGATGAAGTTTTTATACACAGTTTGAATTTCCACAGAAACTCATGTGTAACTCGAGCTGTTTGGTTCTGTAGCTTCAGTGTGTGCTTAATTTTATACAGTCAGCGGCCTATTGAATTTGGAGTCAATTCCACCTTAAGCAATTTGTAACAGCAAGAGCATGTCAATATTACTCATCTATGAAGCAGCATTAGAGCATCGCCATTTTTTCATGCTTTTCAATTTCTGTGGTCTCTTCACTGACCTTTTTTGTGGCTCAGCCAGTGATGCACAGAGAAAAAGCATGAGCCATTTCTGAACGAGGTTTTTAGTTTTCCCCCATTTACTGAGCTAGGACTCATATACAAGCACCAGAGCTGTTTCCAATGTGCAGACTCACCGGAGAGCTAGCAAATGGTGAGGAAACATCCTCTGAAAAATTGAACACGTCACCTTTAATGGAAACCTGGATGTGGCTTGAGCTGGTTGAGAGAAATTGTAGGAAAGCTTTTATGGAAAAGACTGATACGGTTGTTCACTTTGTTTATTAGCAATCTTAGCATCATACCTCCAGCACAAAAAATAATAGGACGTATTTGGACATAAAGTATATCTTGGTTTATTGAATATATATGTGGTGTAAGTCAAAAAATGTATGAATTTGGATTTTTCTTGCCCAACCGTTCATTCAAATCATGTCATGTTGTTTGGTGTCATCCATCACCCTCACAAAACCTAACCCAGCCTCAGACTGTTTGGTTCCTCGAGTCTGTAGTAGGTGGTTCAACAGCATGAAAGTTTTGTATCCTTTATATTCCACAGATATATCGTCCATAATAGTGTGAGAATATCAAATTACAGTACAGTACACTACAGTGAAGTGAACCATATCAGAAGCTGAATGTATTCTAACACCCTGTATTGAATGTTATTTTAGAGCTGCGGGAGCAAAAGGACATTGGGCCAAGTTTGCTGTAATGTTGTCACTGTGTCCCAGTTCTCCCCCCCCCCCCTGCATCCTTCATCTCCACCTGAAGCTGGTGTAGGTTCTGCCCCTGCCATGTTCATCACTCACCTCTTCTGGCAGGTGCTCCAGAACTCCCCATTCATTTTCCTCCCACCACATCACTGCTGCTCTACAGAGGGTTCAGTACTGCTTCTTACTCTGTATATCGGATGCATGGTTTTGCAGGATCAAATAATGGTAGTTAATGAAGGTACCTCGTCTAAAATGTGATTAATTAATGAAAATAATTTCCTCGTTCATTACTCCTAAAAACCTCATGAACTTTACTTTGTGTATTTGTCTCATGCATCTTAAGTGCCAGATGGTATAAGAAGCTATACAAGCTAAAGTATTGTAGCTGATTATACTGTTAAGATTCCTCGCAGGCTTTGAGCACATCTGTTTTCTGTGCTGAGTGCTGCTTCTTTCAAAATCAATTTCCACACAAGCCGAATCTGCGGGGTTTATACTGTAAGCCAAGCGACCCTTTCATGACCCTCTGCTGAGAGAGTGGTCAGGAAGGATGGGATGCTCAGGAAAGACTTGTCAGGGTCACAGTGCGAGAAGAGAGGAAAAGAAAGTGTACTGTCACTCTTGGTAGTAAGCTTTGTTATAGCTGAAACTCTTCAAGTTGCTACGTTATTTCTGAAATACAGAAGTCTGGATTTTATTTTCAGTAATATATTGTTGAAATGTTAGTTAAAACTGGCTTGTTTTTGATAATATAGGATGCCTGTGTATAGTTCAGATCTGGTTACAAATTTTTATACAACGCTGAAGTCAGATTTTAAGGACTTTTCATATTAACTTCAGATTTGATGTAGTTCCTGCTATTCTCCATTGGAGGGCGACATTACACCAATGCAGAAACGCCTGCTCTGTTATTTACATACAAAGAAACTATTTAAATGACCAAACAAATGTCTAATGATTGATGTTGGGGCAAGGGACATTTATAGATATGTATTTAATTTTTTTTAACCTGATATAATACTTTTGCATTTTGTGGAGCCTCTATTATGTTTTCATTCAAAATGAAGCATTTAATTTGCTTGGATATTTGATTATTTAATCGTATTTCCATGTAATTTTCTTCGGCTTCAGACAGGAATTTAATTCCATGAGGTTTTGTATATCATACACCTTATCTTGAAGGAAAATGTGTACTTGTTTTGTAATTGCTTACATTGAAACACTATGAGAAGTTTAAAAGTTGACCAACAAAAACTCTTTTATATCGCTTTTCATTTATCACCAAGCACATCAAAGTGAAGTACACACAAGCATTAGAATTAAACTCTTTTCTTTCCCCTCGAGTAAATAAAAAGGTAGACAGTTTCAGGCAAAATGAAGACATTAAATCACACACACGGCTGCTGAAAGAGGATTGGAAATTTTTTTTTTTTTTTTTTTGGGAGGGGGGGTGGATTTTGTCAGTTTCGGGTTTGACAGAAGCGCATGTTTTGAGAAGATAGTGAGGCCACAACAAAGGCTTCGTTGAGTGGAGGCAGTGTGTGGCGGCTCCCCTGGCAGGCCGGAGCCCTCTCCTCCTCTGGCACTGTCTGCACGAGTTAGTCACACCATGGGAGAGCCGCCTCAAACAGCCTGCCCCGCTCCGCCTGCCACACTGGGCCACAATAGGGTTGGCACTGCCAGGCCCTGGTGATCAGGCACTTGAAAGCCTAATGATCACACACACTACACAACAACAGCATGATGCTCTCTTAAAAAAATGTTCAAAATACATTGACGGTGAATCAAACATTACTCTGTTTTTGTGCGTCTTATCAGAAAGGAAGGGCAGCATGCTCGATTTGGGCTGACAGAACTGATTTAAGCTGTTAGTTGTGAGGTTTTATCGAGGGTATATTGCGCAGCAGTATTCACTGCATACTGAGATAGATTTCAGCTTTGGGTATGAGTTCTTGAAGGAATAATTTAGCCATACATGCTAATGTTGCTAACGATGAATGGAAGCTAGTAGCCACCAATTAGCATGATAGAATTTGCAAGGATTATTTTAGTCTCCACTATGTAGTGTCACAGTTACACAGCACCAAGGACCTGGAGGTTGTGGTTTCAAGTCTCGCTCCGGGTGACTGTCTGTGAAGAGTTTGTTGTGTTCTCCCTGTGTCTGTGTGGGTTTCCTCCCACGGACCAAAAACACACATTGGTAGGTGGAGTGGAGGCTCAAAAAAGTGTCCATAGGTGTGAATGTGTGTCACCCTGTGAAGGACCGGCACACCCTGCAGGGTGTGTTCCTGCCTTGTGGCCAATGAATCCAGGTGGGCTCCGGACCCACCGCAACCCTGAATTGGAAAAGCGGTTACAGATAATGAATGAATGTTAGTAACGTCAACATTATTGATTAAGCTAGGGGTTCCAAACATCACACATTTTTGAGCTTTGACTCATGTGTGACACATGGTTCAAATCAATCACTAATTTACAGGCTCTTTTGGCCAGGGTCAGGTGTGGGGGGAAAAAAAGGAAAACACCAACATCATTTATGACATGGCGTCATAAAGCATGGGACTGCGAATCCATGGGTGGAACCGTTTTTAAACCAGTGGTACTACCTTTTTGTGTCAGTTGAACATCTTCGCCCTGAAACATTTGCCTGATGTAGCCCTTGAGATTTGAACTTCTTTTTTTTAGATGATGATTTTATAGCTACATTTGCATATTTCTTTTTAAGAGGTCTTCTTCATACTTTGATTAGATAACAGCTGCAGACCTATTGTATATTGTGAAGAGATGTGAACCAGATGGGTGCTGCAGAGGTAGAACTGACCATTCATTCATTCATTATCTGTAACCGCTTATCCAATTCAGGGTCACGGTGGGTCCAGAGCCTACCTGGAATCATTGGGCGCAAGGCGGGAAAACACCCTGGAGGGGGCGCCAGTCCTTCACAGGGCAACACAGACACACACAAATTCATTCACACCTACGGACACTTTGGAGTTGCTAATCTACCTACCAACGTGTGTTTTTGGACTGTGGGAGGAAACCAGAGCACCTGGAGGAAACCCACACGGACACGGGGAGAACGCACCTCACAGACAGTCACCCGGAGCGGGAATCGAACCCACAACCTCCAGGTCCCTGGAGCTGTGTGACTGCGACACTACCTGCTGCACCACCGTGCCGCCCTAGAACTGACCACAGTATGTATATTTTGTTATTACGGATAATAATAATACTATTGATAATAATAATGATAATTAAAAAGGCCTTAGATTGTAATTACTCTAAGTATTTCGATTACAATGGTACCATATTTATATGTGTATTTTAAAAAAATGAATATGACAATGATTTTAATACTGCTTCTGTGAATTTTGAGAACCTAGCTTCAGTTATTTGTAAAATATTTTGACAGAGAAGTTTCATAATGTGGTAAATATATCTCTGCATTTATAGGCTTCTAAGACTTGGATTTTCTCTTAGTTTTACTTTCCCTGTAATCCTGCCCAGCTGCGCTCAGAGGAGTCTAGTCATATTACAGTTGCTAAAGGGTTTTCATTCCACAATGAAACGGTGTAATTAGTGGAATGCGCCTGGGATTTTACTTTTAGTTAATTGTCATCCCAGTCACCTGTCAGTTCCTACATGCTGCTGTGGAAGGGTTTTAGGAAAGTGTGTGCGTGTGTTCGCGTGCGTGCGTGTGTGTGTGTACGCGCTGGTAAAATAGGAGAGGGAGCAGTTTTCCACATCCAGCTGTGTGCTCCAAGCTGCAATTTTTCCCCCTCTTTTTCCCCAGTCATGAACAGCTGTCAGGTGTCTCCTAGTGTTTTTCAAACTGTTGGAGGGCGGGGGACTGTGCGGTACATCTGTTTATGTGTGTACGACTGTGCATTTGTGTGTGTGTGTGTGTGTGCGTGTGTGTTTCTACTATTGTATTCTTGCTGTGGTGCTCTCAATGGGCCTAACCAGCGCTCTGCACACAGCAAGTCCGTATCTGGACGCTTTTTTTTTTTTGGGCATATATCTGCACTGAATGAATGTACATATGTAATAGACAGAGAACATGCGGTCTGGCGTGCTCCTGGCGTTCTGCGCTGCTCTTTGCCTGTGTGCACAAACAGAAGGAATGAGGGGGAGGGTGAAAATGTGTTAGATATACCCAGCATATGCCTTGCTATTCCAACAGCTTGCATATGGCCCATACTTGCCTGGAGGCTTGTTTTTAAGAAAAAGATTTTGGACTCTTCCAGAGTTCTTGGGTCTACCGAACATTGTGTATGTGTGGGCAGTCTGCTGAAGACTTTTCCTGAAATTGATGTGTGAAAGCTACTGTGCTGGATATGAGAGGGAGAGAGAAAAATAACACACACACACACTCACACACACACTCACACACTCACAAAACATGTCATTATATAACAGACATAATTATGCTTGAAGTACAGTGTGTTTCACCCATATTGTGGTTTTCTTCATATAACACAATTGTGAAATGTAGCCTTTAGTATACACTTGTGCGGCAGACTGTAATCATTGTGCACTTTACATTCCATACTACTGTGTTTCCTCTCTCCTCATGATGTCCTTAAAGCCCATCTGGCTGGTTTCGCTCATTTTTAGTGTTTTCTTCTTTAGTGTTACCAAGTTTCCTCTCAGCACCGGATTCCAGGGTTCTGGTCTTTATGGCCATTAAGAACTCCACTATTCGTAAATCAGTCAGTAGCTTGTTTACATACCAGAAAAACGGTCGAGATTGTCTGTATGTAGGCAGGTTTAATCTAGACTGAGGCCTTTGGATACTGGCAATTAAGGTGCAGCCTATTAATATTAGTGTTTTATTTTGCAGGTTACTGTGATCGTCTGTGTAGTCTCAGTGTTAACTGGCAGAGCAGAGCAGAGAAGAAACCTAACTGATTTCCACAAATAGCCACTAATGAAATATTAGGGATGCACTACAACTCCAGACACAAAAAGACAAAGAAAGAATGGATAAAAATGGCAGTTTCAGTTTTTGTAGAAGAATGACTCAAAATGGAAAATAGGCCTTAAAATATAATATAGAATTTAATATTTCATATTAACAATACTTAAAACACTTAAAACTAATATAGAAATTGTGAAACAGTAACTTGCCGAGTGTTCATTTTCTTCACTCAAGTGCACCACTCAGCACAGATGTGTTCAAATGGTAAGAGCCGTAGCCAATAAACTGACAACTGTGTATGTGGAACTATTTCACAGTCTCTACAAGGGCCATCAGACAGATGAGTTAATTACAGTTCAAACCTAATAGTTTGAGTTTGAAGAACATGAAACAGCCTCTCTGTTGCAAAGGCAGAAAGGGAATTATCTGCTGACAAGCTGTGGGCATCTGTCAAAGTTCAGATTATAACATATAGATTATATATAACATAAAAAATGATCAAATTAATTTCCTTTAATGATTGATCTCTTTCTGTTCTAGAGGACTTGGTAAATGCTGTAGTTGAATGTATTAGTTCAGGCTATTGTCATGTTCTGTTGTGTTTTGTTTTCTGGCCTGTGAGTCCTATATTGAGTTCAGTCAGAACAAAATATTAGTACGGTACTTAGAATAAATAGTGAGAATTATATACAGGCATCTGCATCCTGCAGTGAAAGTTCTAAATGTTTGTGTGAAAGGCTTCAAAAAATATTTCCTCAATAAATAGTAATGTATTTGATCGTTCAAAACAACGTCACAAGATCAGTGAATATTAGCAGTTCATTAGCCTGTTAGCATGAGCAGTGAGCTGCATGTCTGTGTTTATGAATGAGAGCAGGCTTGGTGCTGTACAGGGCTGACTCAGATCTCTTATGTGTGTCTGTCTGTCTGTGTGTGTGTGAGAGAGAGAGTGTGTGTGTGTGTGTGCATGTGTGCTCAGCCCAGTCCTGGCTTTGTTCCAGTGTTGGCATCTCAGTGGCACCAGGTGGAGCCCACCGCTTCCAAACCACCACCCCAGACTGCTGGGTAACGGGGCCAAGCAATACCAACACCCACAACAGAGGGAGAGAGAAAAAATCTAAATTAAATGCAGTGTGTTATATATAATCGCTGTCCAATGAAAAATATATATCTCCATTTTTATTTTACCACATCATTTGAACACAGCAGCTGTCCTTCACATTGGGTGAAAATTACAATGCTCCAGAATGATGAAATATGAATAAAATCATTTTAATTTTGTACTGACTTCCATTGAAAGTTAAGGAAGTTTTTTTTCCTTCTTATGTAAAGTTGATGTTTTAAAGATACCTGTTTGTCATTGGACAGTGACGATACATTTGGATCCAGCCTAGTACTTTCTGCGTTAACCAGATTTGTCTCGTAATTTCACTGTATTTGTGGATAGGGTCAGAATTTTTTTATACTGCTTTATCTGCCCCTTGCTGAGTGCAGCTGACGTACCCAAAGAGTGTTTTTAAGCTGCGGTATGTTCTCGAAGCACAATTGAGCAGCAGTAAGGGGATCCTCTGGCCCGTTGCTTTTTGTTTATTCATAAGGCCTGGCTCTGCGAGGCCTCGGAGGCAAGCTGCTCTGGAGCTGGATAATGTTATTACCCCCAGGCTGCTTAAGCACAACTGCATGCCAGTTTCACTGGCTCCACACAATTCCCCTCTATCCTCTCCCTGCCCTACCACCCCTCCACTCCACCACCACACACACACACACACACACACACACACATACACTGCCCTCCATAGCCTGCATGCAGGTGTGTGTGTGTGTGTGTGTGTGTGTGGTATGATCTGCAGCATGGCAACTTCAGACTAAGCAGTATTTACATTTCGAGTGGGCCGGGAGCCACATGGAGGACCACTGAAAGGCCGTATGCATTTACTGGTCTCATGCACTTCATGTTCCTGTTTTTGTAATGTAATATACAACTTAGTTTTATATGCTATGCATGTACTAAAGTTTTCCCAGTATGTTTACATACATTTTTCTTTTTTTAATATTCAAAATGTGGTTTTGCTTATCTTACTACATGTACACTGTAAATACATTTATTAATAACCATTTCTATTTATATACATGATAAAATCACAAAAACCATATGTACAAATATATTTATAACAACAATAGTGACTAATTTTAATCTTTCATAATATGTAACAATTGTTTTTATTAGACACTTAGTTTCTGTACTAATTTAAACCCAGAACACTCCACTACAGCGCACACACACCACAAACCTTTAAAGAGTTAAAAGAGATAAGAATGTCCACAGGAATCTTAAAATAAAGTAAGTTTGATTAGTCAGTTGTAATGTGAGTGATGTGCACTTTATTAAGGTATGTTTTCATTTTAGTTGTAAATAAAGACTAGAACAGACATGTTGTTGAGAGGAAGGAGGTTGCACGGTTAGGGAGCATGGATGCAATAACGTATTAATAATGACATGCTGCATATAATCTTATCACTGACGGACTGATATCACTCCTTTGAAGGCTTCTCAAAAAGAACATGTCCGCGCTGATGAGGGCGCCAGTGGGGTTTCTGTATTAAAAGATCACCCTCTTGTGGTTTGGTGGGGAATGTAGACCAGGGGCAATATGAGATAGTCCTCTTTGCTTCTCCCTCACTGTAGCAGAGGCATGAAACCAATCACAGATCCTGCTGCATTCAGTATATTTGAAATATCTCATGCAACATATTAAATCATATAATATGGCAAAGTCTTTGTGATTTATTGTATAAATACATGTTTAAAGCAGAGGTGCTTCAACACAGGACAAAACAAACAAAAAACACAGTAAGAATAGTTAATTTTGATGAACATTAAATTTTATTTTCTCTGCATTGATGAATAAGGGTGGTAGAAATCTACAGCAGAATTAAACTTAATGTTAAGTTGCAAGAACCTATATATGATGAAAATTATACAAAGGTAAAATGGTTATTCTTGAACGAAGAACAATGCAGTACAACAGCCTCTGGTTTAAATGAAAAAATATTTCACATTCTTACCTTAAATTAAGAAAATTAAAATGCAGTGTTAGTAAACAATACAATTTTAACAGATGAACACAAAGAAAGTCTATTAAAAAATGTGAACAGGACACACTCATAAATATTTGTAATGAACATCTTTATAACTGCACAGTTGTAATACCGTCATAATTCTTATTTTGTTATTAATAATTCATACAAAATTGAAAAATAGTCTCATTTTTACATTTGTGTGTGTGCTTTTAAGAATGCATGCATCTATTTGTTGTTCGGGTAATCAAACAAAATTTTTAAGGGGGTGTTTGATAATATTTACAATATATTGTACATGGTCGAGTTAGAGCACTTACAGTGCACATAAGATCACAGTGATGGAGGCATGATTCTGGGAAATATAATTGAAAACAAACTGACTAATAGAATATCCCAATGAATGAAAAACATGAGAATATTTCGACATCTTTTACTATATTTTGCTATTTATTTTGTTGTGAGCTGTGGTAAGGAAGATCTGGTTGAAAATTGTAGGGAAAAATGTATAATGTCGTTAACAACTGTTCAGTTGTGTTTTTTTAAATATATATAATAAGATGCCGTTCCCATCTCTGCAAAAACAGAATTTGCATTAAGCAGTTTGTCAGTAAAATCTTAACACACACACACACACACACACACACACACACACACACACACACACACAAAGGCACAAAATAACACCAACCAAATAAATGAACTATATATATATATATATTATACACACACACACATCCAAACATTATTCATGTTATTTTTCGTAATATTTATCACCACCAGTTGAAGGTAAATTTAATGTGCGGATTTGTGAAGAACGTTTTTATTCGTTGTAATAGCAAAAGAAGGCCTGTAGATGGAGTCTTGGTCTGTTTGATCGAGCACAAGCGGACTATGGCACAGCATTAATTAACGTTCGTGAGAAATGGGTTTTTTTGTTCATACGAGAAAGGCAGCTTAATCACTAATTTCATTTCAGGAATAATAAGAACACCATCGGTGATATAATAATAATAATAATAAATCTCTTTACTCGTGTTTGTTGATGTTTAATATATTATACTTTGAACATAGTTTTTACATTTTTGTATCATTTAATATAAATGTTATTTTTATTTTCCAAAAACTGAACAGAGCTTTTAGGTTTTTTTGTTTGTTTGTTTGTTTTTTGTTTTGTTTTACTGAAGTCTAAAGCAGATTGGTACGTTTTCCTTTGTTTTAATATGACTATTTATTTATATATCACTCTGCTCTCTCTCTTTCTCTTTCCGTCTCTTCCTCTGTTCCACGCCACTTAAGGAAGGTTTAATTTTGCTGAGGTATTTCATGAAAGTTGACCTCATTACACAGAACCACAGACAAGCCCACATTCAGTGTCTCCTAAAATTTGATGCATTTTCACCTTTTTATACAGACTCTACACCCCGTTTCAAGAACAACCACCATTAAAATATAGTCTACAATATAGTCTGTGAATTAACACTGAATTCTGGTATGTTGGCTCGTTTTTGACGATCGTTTGTGATCGTTTTACGGGGAGAATATAATCATATCTCTTTATGGGACTAACTTGGGAAATGTCAGTGAGTTTAATGGGCTTCAAACGCACAATTTGCGACAAACACTCACCAAGTGTATAGTTTATGACGATGAACTAATGCTAGAGAAAACCGGTCGATTAACAACCTGCAGAACTTCATTCCCATTCGCGTTAAGACACAGACATTGCTTGTACGAACCAAACCAGGTACCAGCTACTACACTGCAGCCGCCACAAACATTTTTCCAGAAGTTTCTCACTGGCGCTTATTTCCCCTTCTAATAACCAATTTGACATAATTCTGCTTCATGTTCTTTCTCTCTGCTTTTCTCCCTTTGCTCTCACACACAGGCGCGCGCACAGACGTCAAATATTTTTTTTCTGCAGCTGCTGTTGATTATTTAAGTGAATGGAGTTTTCTGAGAAATGCGTGTTTGAAAGCAGTTGAACAGTTTTCTTCTATGTAACGTTCTTCAATTAAACGTTAACGTTATACACAGAAGTTGCACATTGCACATGTGTTTGATGGATTTATCGACAGAAAGGGTGCAGTAAAACTGTAGCTGATATCTGAACTCATTTTCACTTAAAAAAAAAACTATCCAGCCCGCATGTCGTGTAGTTTGCATACGTCTGTTCACACGTCACTAAGGCGAACACGTGTTCCCAACTAAACCCCAAACCCTTCAAAACGTCTTCGCTTGTTTCCGCTCCTGCAGAAGGCAGCGTTGAGTCGCTGCTGCTGCAGCGCGCTGTTCGCTCTTCACCCTGCACTTACCTTCATCCCCCTGAAGATGGAGGAAACTCCATCGAAGTTTCTTCCACGCCTGGCGCGCCTGCTTTAATCCCAGCGCGCGCACGCACACGAAAGAGAGCAAGCACCCCAGAACCAAACGCTGATGTTTAAACTGTGTTTCTGGGGCAGTGTGGCTTCCTCTGCCCGTCTGCACACTTCGCAGCCTTGTGCTTCGCCCTGCCTCTCTGTCCCCTCTGCCTCCAAAAGCCTTTGGCACAGTCGCCTTGGCCTTTAATATCTTCTCGCAGAACTTGGCAGAAACATGTCCACAAGGATGAGGCACGCGCGCGCATACACACACTCACACACACACACACACACATACACACACACATCACAGCCTCAGCTTTTTAAAAAATTCCAGACATGAAATAAACACATGATTTCTGTTAATGCGATTTTAAACAAACACATTTCCCTTTAATATCAGTATTGAGCAGTGTCCAGAGTGGTGCGTATTTGTGGTTGGTTCCTTTTGAAGCGTTAAATCTCATGTTAAAACTCACACGTTAAAACTTTTAACACGTTAACTTGTTAAACACGTAAAAAAATGTTAATGGTTTTGAAGATCAGTGATTCACATTCCTTGTTATACTTATATATATGTGTGTGTGTGTGTGTGTGTATGTATATATATATATATATATATATATATATATATATATATATATATATATATATATATATATATACAAAGTTGTGATGTCGTGATGTTGACCATCCTGGCCTCTCATTCGCTCACTGTGGAACCACCTGCCCAATAAAACACTCTAGCTTTTCAGGCACCATCTTTGCTTCTACTTCACCAAATCAACCCGTATGTTTGCTCTTTGCCATGCCCTCACCCGGACATGTGACCCTCACTGGGCGCTGTTCAGTCCACCAGTGCTGAAACGAAGCGAAATGGATGGAGAAAACCTCACGGTTGCTAAAATCCAAATAAAGTAGACTAGACGCTCAACAATGGGCCTTCAGTTCAGCTGGCAAAGGCCGCAGTGTCTGCTGTGACAGAGACGAGTTGAATGCTAATCTGATTTGGGCTTAAGTAGGCCTGTTCTCTGCTGCTTTTGAGGAGGCCCCACACCATTAGAATTAAAACCCCGAGATACGCTGAAATATACATAATGCACTTTCAAGGGCCTCTGGTTCATCGTATAGATTGTAGAATATCGATTGATAACTAATTTGCATATATCAAGTTTATAATTACAATCGACTTTTGTATATAATGTCTTGCCGCAATCTCATTTCCGAGAGATGTATTTACATGTGAAGATATAGTTGGCGAGGTACGACTATTAAAATAATGCAAGCGCACTTCTGGCTTTGAAGCTCTGTCTCATGAACAACTTCTGCTGAACTTCTTGTAGAGTTCATACGAGATCTAATAGAGGCCTCTTGAAAAACAGAGCAAAAGGTCCAGATTGTTGACGTAGTTCCTTAAATCAGTCTTTAAAAAAACAGTTTGCAGTCTCTTGTTGACATAGAAACCTAAACGTAATAGAATCATGTTCTGAAACGCACATTACTGTCATTTATGGTTCATATTAAAGGAAGCATATGCAAAGCCCACCTTCCGCATTATTAACAGCTATTCTTAGCTTATATCTGGGGCGGGTTTGGGGTGATATTAGTATATTTTGAAGTTCTTGGGCTGTAATTTAACTTTTGATTGACTGGTCTGTCGGTCGTCTGCTGTCCTGCTCGTTCGGTTTTTACCGACAATGCTCCGTTAAAAGAAAGCGAAGCCGGGTCAAGTTTTGCCGGTGCCTCCGAAAACTTTGTCTCGCTTGGAGTACAGAAGGGAATTTGACATTGGACAGGGTTGCAGCTACTTCGACTGAAGTGGAAATAACAGCAGGCTCCGAGGCTGCTCCGGCGCTTGTGCCGCGCTGCAGCTCTGTGCTATCGGCTCCTCCGAGGAGGGCAGAGCATTTCGGAGCTCTGATGGGGACGGGGCGTCACTCCTGCTCCGCTATGAAGAAGGACAAGTGGCCAGACATCGCAGCGATCGGGGAAATAAACGGGAAACGCGTCGCTGAATCGATCGCAACTTCTCGAGCAAGTCGCCCTCACCACAGCCATGCCGAAGACGAAGAGCTTTTCACGCGTTCTTGAGCCTGGATCGCTGTCAGCTCGCCAGGACTGAGGGGGAAAGGCGTGTAGGGGACTCTCGGGGAACGGCCAGAACAGACCGCTGTCATTCTCCTTCTCCATCGCTGTAATTTCCCACGTCTGTCTGAAATGTACAGCCTAACATCTGCAGTAAGTTTCAGCACTTCACTTTTGCTCCTGATGTCAAAAGGCAGGCGAAATCTGAACAGTCTCAGCCTCGCCGTCTGAAAGTTTCTAACGTGCACGTAGCAGTGGTACGTGGAAATGCTCGTACACCTTCACCTTGCCTATTTAATACTGCTGTTGTTGTTATTTGTATTAGTAGTTGTAGTAGTAGTGGTATTGATTCCTCTAGCCATGTGAAGGGGTACGTGACCAGTGTGCTTGAAATGGACAGTTTCTATGCGATACCCGACCGCTTATCCGAGGCTCAGTGTTTTAAAGAAATAAATGAATAATCACTTCTCACAACATTTGAAGTTAAAGCCTACAACAGGCTGAATATCGCGCGACAAACGTGACCGCGCCGTTGTGAGTGGGATAGTAGCTGTGAAATACGACCCTGGGATTGGTTTATTTATTTTATTTTTCTGACGTAAAAGTCGTCCAATAGCAAAGATCAGAGAGCGCTGCCTTCCGGACAGTTGACCAATCAGAGTTAATTTTTTGCTTTAGAAAAAAAAGGACACGTCCGAACGCGCACGTGCAGCAAGTTAGGATGAGGGTGCCTTTACTTTTACACAACAGCATGACAAGTGCACAGTTTCAGTTCAAAGAACTTCAACAAAGTGTAAAACCAAAGGACAGCAATGCTGTTAACTGCTGCTGTGGCTATTATTATTATTATTATTATTAAGTTTACGTCTCTTAAGTTTCACGTTAATAAAAAAAAAATTAACACATACGAACCTAACCGACAGGTTTTATGCGGTGTTTATCTGTCACACCATAGTTTTTTGCAGCGCTATTTCATTGGCTTTCACTTATCTTTAAACTGTGAGTGCGGTCTGTGGGCAGTGATAAGGACCGAGAGGAGGATTGGGTGGTGTGGTGTCGAGTCGCTAGGGGGCGCAATGTTGACTTAGAGGTAATCCTGTAGAACTCGGGGCAGATCGCCAAATGCTTCACCTGAAATTGTATAACAGGGACTAAAGCTGTTTTCTTTGTAACAGTCAGTGTAAAGCCGTGCTTGGTATTCTTAGTCAAAACTGTAGCATCACAACTTGGTTAAGAGTTCATTAAGATAAATTAGACAGCTTCTGTAATTTATTTGGAAAGGGATGTTGAAAATCCTGGCTATGTCAGTGTAAATGAAATCACAAGAATGGGATACACTTTAAAATATAATCCAAATCTCCAACAATAAAGAGCTCTTAACAAGAGGGAACTCTTGAGGACCTTTCTCAGCACAGTGTAACAAGACTGCTCATGATGTAAACAATGCAACGTGCTATATTATTGAGACTTTTCTTTATATTTTCTGACACATTCAGGCATGTGCACCAGTATAACACAACATTAGCTCTGTTTCTCACTCTTGTTCCAGAAAGATCCATACTCCAACCTAATACCTCACTGTTACTACTGTGAGTCAGCAGCCATAAAAGGGTTAAAGCACACATTTAAAAATGATGGTTCTTCTGACCTGTTCTTCACGTGTTCAAGGTTCTATATAGAACCAGTTTCTTTACTAAAGGTCCCTTGTAGCACCATTATTTTTAAGAGTCTAGTGATATTAATAATATAGTTGGTACTACACTGGCACTCAACTGAGGCATATGTGTAGATCAGTACGTTTTTGTTGTGACTAACACTGTATAACGTTCCTATGTGGAGTAGTAGGCTGTATTTTAGTATAGGCCTTTAATCTTTAGGCTGGAGGTTTGGAATACACATATAACTTAATCTTATAGAGTCATACGGAGCCGTTCCCAAAATCTGTTGTTTTTGCGTTAGTTTTAAAGGTATGGAACAACTTATTTACCACACGCTGCTACCACTGAGTGTGTGTGCGTGCGTGTGTGTGTGTGTGTGTGTGTGTGTGTGTCGCTGCTGAGGGCGCTGTATTTCACTCTCCAGTTTGGCGCGGAGGAGCGCAGCGTTTACTCTCCGCACCGAAGCACGGACGGACTTCAACCTTTCAGCTCTCTCTCTCTCTCTCTCTCTCTCTCTCTCTCACTCCCACTCTCACTCTCAGGTTGAAAGTAACGACTCGGGATTAGGTGCCGGCCGCCGGCTTTCTTTCTCGCAGTAACGCGCAGCTGCTCTGGGCTCTGAGGACACAGTTTCCAGGAGCATTTTGAAGTGTTATTAGCAGTGTGTTATTATTGTTATTAGCATGGTGCGCCCTGAACGCGTGCTCAGTCCGCCTCGCCGAACCTTCTGCGGCGCTTGAAGCGTGGCTTTCTTTCTAAATCAAAGCGGAGGAGGTGCTCACTGTGGGTTTTCAAAAAGCTCTGACAATCTCTTTTTTTTGTAAGCACGTGATGAGTCGCAAGCCGAAACGACCCGCTGCTTTCCCCGCCGTGGCATTTTTAAAAAACAAACCCCTCTCTCTCCCTCGCTGGGAGTGAGCGAGCGAGTGTGGCTCAAGTTCACCATGCCTTTGCTCAAAGTTGGGAGCGCGTGTGAAGAAGGGACTTTCGCGGTGCCGCTTTAACGGAACTCGCTCCATGTTTTGTTTTGTTTTTTTCCTCCGGACAGCGTGTGTGTGAGTGTGTGCGCGCGCGCGTGTGTGTGTGAGCGAGTGTAACTCGAGGCGGGGTTGAAGTTCACCTCTATGGAGCCGCGAAGCGCTGCACACTCCGCACACTTGGAAATGTGAAAGCAAGAAGCAGCTTTTATTTCATTCCCCCCTTCTATCTTTCTCTTCCTATCCCTCCCTCTCTCTCTCCCTCCGTCTATCTCTTTTTCCCCCTTCTTCTTTTTCTTCTTCTTTTGCCGGACACGGCAAATCAACTCGCAAGCGGACACACATATAGCCTGCGCACACACACAGACACACACACGGACATAAACACGCTGATTCGTTACAGTCATCCACACGCGCACACATACATACACAACACTTTACAAACTCAACAAAAGGCGACAGATATGTATTCTCCGCTATGCCTGACACAGGTAAGTGACTTTAGTAAAAGAAATCTTTGCTTTACTGTGTTATTAGTTGCATTTGTCTGGGTGGGACTGCATGCACAGGGGGGGCAAAAGAAGCTGAGACTCCACTGACTAAACTTTCTATGCAGTAACATTGCTGGTGTGACAGAGCAAAGTTAGCACATGGCGGATGGCGCCCACCTTCACACATGTGCACACACTCCTGGGCTTGTTTTTTTTTTTTTTTTTTTAAACGTGAGTTCGTGAATCTCTGAAGAAGCCTGTCTTGTGCCGAATCGCTGTAATAACGCGTTTATAGCCTAGCACCCTTTCCCGTGCAAAGCACCTCCAACTTTGTAGCTTTTCGTCTTCTTAGGGATTACGCTGGAGTTTTTCGTCTTATCGCGAACACACTCGCACCGCTTCGGCTTCACGCTTCGTGTTCGCTTCGTGTTTCGGTCTTTGCTGCGGTGTGTTGTAGCGAGCGAGGACCGGGCGCCCAAAATGGTGTCATGGCTTTAAAAGTCACGAAGTTTTCTACGCTTTGAGAGAGGTCTCATGTCTCTGAGGTGCAGCGTTTTTAGCGCCAGTCTACTTTAAGTAGGCTAATGCGTCCACTGTTTAACGCTTTGCCCACGGCTAACGTTACTTAACTAACTTTTCCTTCTGCCATGTGCAGTAGACAGTAGCCCCAAGGCAAAAGGAAGAGGCAGACTTTCACATCGCCCCAAAAAAAAGACTACCTCGACTGGACTCCTCTCCGCGTCTTTAACATCGCTCTCAGTCCAAGCTGTCGTTTTTCCATATTTCTCAGATGTTTTAGGCTTTTTTTATGAGGGGATTCCTGCACTGGCAGAAAGTGTAGCTGTCAGGGCCAGTTTGTGCCATGTATCAGATTGAGAGAGGAACTGCCTAGATTCACTTATGGCAAAATAATTTCAGTGCTTTTAAGATTTAGGTAAACCCTTTTTAGAAATAAACGCCTTATAACTTAACATTGAAAACAGATAACGAGGCGAGGTGAAGTGAAGTAACTGGAAAGGGTTATTGTTTTTAAAAAGGCCTCACTGAGGTGATTTTAAAACTGAAGACATAACTGGAATTTTTAGTTGCATTATATGGATTTAACTGGATAGTGGACCATTAACATGAATAGGCCATAGCTCTCAAAATAATTTTCTCTCCAACTTTTATGAGGATAAAAAACGTAGACCACAAAATTAGGAAATGTTTATTGCATGTATTTCTAATTTATGTTTGTACAGTTTCAAACCTGGCCTTTCTTGGGGCTGTGAAGTAGGCCCTGAACAAAAATTGTGATATTGTGTTTGTACATTTCAATATTTTTTCTAGTAAAGTTATAAAACTTACTTGGATTAATTGGAACTTTTCTTTGTTTTCTGATCTATCGATGTAGTGATTAATTCAAAAATGGATTCTGGCTTTTGTGATTAGTAATTTCCTAAATTTTTAAGGCCTACCTTACACCTAAATATATACTGATATAAAATATGCTTGTAATTATTCACCACATAAAGGCTATTGCTGATTTTAAAAATGTATATTTTAGAGTCATTAAACGATTTCACTTCAGAAACATGTAACTGCGTCAACCTGGTTCTCTGAGGAGTATAGTTTACACTTGCGGTGTAGCTGTCGATCCCTGTTATTTTCAGCCTGTTATCTGAATATTATTTTAGCATAGCTCATACATACATGTTTCAGTTTTTTTTAAATGTATGTTCAATTTATTAATTGAGTTATAACTGTTTTAATTAGTATATTTTAGAAAACCCTTTTCCTATGCTTTACTCAATATGAAATTTGCTTGAAATATTGCTAATGCTTAAATTTTTTTACCTAGAATATCTTTGTATATTCTGCTCGTTAGATACATTTTGTGAGGAACCTGTGTGTTCACAGGTGAACTTTTTAGCTCATCTGTCTGTCTGGGCCACAAGGCACTATTGTTTTGTATTGAGGCCCTGCCATAGGACGGGGAATCGGTTCGATTTACCTAAGGAGTTTGGAGAAAAATATACATACTCACAGCAGCTTATATTATATTTAGGTTTGTGATAGAGAGAGAAATGGTGTACTGTATTTGGGCTGCTTCTGCTTCTTGCTCCTCCGTCAGCAGAGAACAATATGCCGACTTTTTCTCCTGAAATCTGTTGACATTGAGGGGGAGACTTGCAAAAAAAAATGGGGACATGAGCTCTGTGGCCTCATAATTAACAGTCTGCAGCATGCTGCTAGAAATGATCAATACAGAACCTATATTTTATTAATATTTTTTATGTTTTGTATTTTAAATGACAGCTTGAGGTGAGGTGTAATGAGAGACCTTTAGCTGACACTGTCTCCACTAAAAAAGTTAACGTTTAAGATGAACTTGTTTTGCTGTAGAGATCATTTCTGCTAAGTGGATGTTGTTTGTATTTATAGTGCTCTTAGAAAATTGGAATGCACAATTAAAGCAGCATACTTTGTGAGACGTGTACTCACACACCCACACAAAAACATATTTTTCAAGAGAGACTACTTCTGTAATTATCCTGAAAAAAGAGACAGGATATATATATATATATCTTTATCTGCCATTGAAGTTAACTGTTCATACTTATAGGTTGGATGAAGACATAAAAATAAGAGTAAATGCATTGGATTTATTCCAGAACTAAACAGTAAGATTTCCGTGCCTGAGAGAAAATGGGGGCTGAATTCCAAAATGAATCACGATGCCTATATTTAAAGACATGTACTATTTTATTTCTGATTCATCCTCATTTCAGATTCATATATTGTAATCCTACACATTAAGATGTTTGGCAGCACGTATCTCACATACACATGTGTTTCCTACAGTTCACGCAAGAAAAAAATCTATCCAGACATTTCTAAATCCAGATAAACAGTTGAAATAAACAAGGTATAATACAACGTGAAGTTTTAAAGTCTGAGGTTAGATTAGTGTCTTTATGAATAATAGGATATATGACATAAAAAATGTAAATAAATAAATAACATTTAATTAATTGTTTTATTAATTTTAAATTATTGCCTGTTTAGTGCTGTGATACTGAAGATCATTTCAATACTTTTATGAAAGGCTTTTGGTGTTTATGTGCCAATATAAATTATTTTCCATAAAGTAATTGCCCTTTTGATAAAAAAGGGCAGAGCAAATGCTTAGTCTATTCAGCTATTACTATAAACTGGCAATATTTGAATTAGTATTTGACTCGCTTTTCGCACATGACATTAAAGTGGTACTTTGCTCACTTTCTGGCAAGCCCTTTGTGCTCACTGTGCAGCTTTTGGGGCTTGTACCAAGGCTATGGTCGTTTGTGGAAACATTATTTTACTGATTGGCAGGTTGCCATTGTTCTTTGAATTTTGTTTAATCCCTGTAGTTCTCTCTGTGTGAAAGCCTAAATTGTTGAATATTTGGCTTACTTATTAGTTATTTGCCTATTTATTAGGACTTTGTACTTTTCAATTATAAAGTTGAGCTTCAGTCTTTAATTTCTTTTTAGCTTGAAAGAGAATAGAAGGAGCTGTAGAGTAACTGATATTTTCTCCTCCAGTGTTGCAGTATGTTCATAACAGACCTTCATATAGTAAACATGGTGAAGTGGTTGAAAATAAAGAGGTACCTGATTTACTGTAACATTGTGGTTAGTGAAATGAAGTAGTATTTTTGTTTCAAAGCCAGTGGTAGCATTCGATTTCACATTAGTTCAGCTTTATAAGCAGACTTTTAGATTTTAGTATGGGTACTCATCATAATAAGGATAGTCATAATAAAGAATGTTTAGAATGATATAGTGTATTCAGTGTTGCAGGAAAGAAAACATATATTAAAAAATAGATATACAAGTATTGTTTTTTTCTTTCACTTGGAGTGATTTTGTAGTTTGAATTGATTTACTGCCAGGTTGTGTAATAGTGGCAGGTGTAGACTGAATCTATTTGCATCCGCTACCTTCTCTCTGCATACACTCTTAGCTGAGAAATGAAAGGCTTCACTCTGATATTGAGTAAAGTGTTATCGGTGCTGTTTTCGGAACAGTGGGTGTGTGGACGTGTGAATGTCGGTGTGTATGTGTGCGTCTTCATAGAGAACAGATAAAAATAGCCAGTCCGATTTCCCTGCTCGGTTTTTTCTTTTTCTCGGTCCTGGCAGACCCCTACAGTCCTGCATTCTTGCCAGATACGGGCCTTACACACACACACACACACACACACAGCCATCAGCTTACAGGCCCACTCCTCCTTTTTAAGGGCTTCCCTGCAATGACCATGAAGTATTCATTAAATATATATATGAATATTTGTTTTTCTGTAAACCCATAATTATATACATAATAGCTTGTGTATTACTATACTTATGTAGACCATAATTAGATGGTTTTATACTTTCATAATATCATCCAATGGACAAAAAAATGTTACAATCTGTAAATAAAAGCCTCTTAACCGTTGTCTTGAACCTACATGCGACATGAAGAATGATCAGATTCATTGTAACTGTAGATTCATAAAACGTGTGGCTTGTTCAGTTTGAACTGTCTCAGCTTGTTTTCTTCTCTGGCCTGATTTCTCTCTACCCCTTTTTCCACTCTCCTGCAGGATGAATTCCATCCTTTCATCGAAGCGCTGCTGCCCCACGTGCGAGCGTTCGCCTACACCTGGTTCAACCTGCAGGCCCGCAAGAGAAAGTACTTCAAAAAGCATGAGAAGCGCATGTCCAAAGAAGAGGAGCGTGCAGTGAAGGACGAGCTGCTGGCTGAGAAGGCTGAGGTCAAGCAGAAATGGGCATCGCGACTGCTGGCCAAGCTCCGCAAGGACATCCGGCCCGAGTTCCGTGAGGATTTCGTGCTCACTGTGACAGGGAAGAAACCGCCATGCTGCGTGCTCTCCAACCCTGACCAGAAGGGCAAGATGAGGAGGATTGACTGCTTGCGCCAAGCGGACAAAGTGTGGCGCTTGGACCTGGTCATGGTGATTTTATTCAAAGGTATTCCGCTTGAAAGTACTGATGGCGAAAGGCTGGTTAAATCTCCACAATGCTCAAACCCAGGGTTGTGCGTGCAGCCTCATCACATAGGAGTTTCAGTAAAGGAGCTTGACCTGTACTTGGCCTACTTTGTTCATGCAGGTAAGTCCCTTTTTGTGTCAACGAATTCCCTAGGCACATTATGAGTCAAGTAAGCCAACAATGCCATAATATCCATGTGTAGGTCACTCATTGTATAGGCTAGATATATTACACTATAGGTTTCAGCAGTGTCAGGTGGCATAAGAGTCTCTGAAACGTTTATCTTGGATGTATGGTTCTTGGAAAATCCTTAATTTCTTTTATAGAACCTTTACATGATCTGCATGTTAAAAATGGTTTTCTGTAGAGTCATCAACTGAATATTTGTTCTTTTATAAATTTACCACTAGGGACCCTTTTTGACATCTTCATTTTTGATCTGCTCTGTGGAAGAGTCAAAACAGGACTCTCTTATTATTCTACTAATGGTTTCATATACAGTCCTAAATCCTATCAACATCAGGATTCAATTAAGTATTAGTAGACTGGGAGAAACTCAACGGTTTTCCCACATTCTCTTTCACTGTGCCTGTTCATTCCACACTGAATGGCCACGATTTTATCACCACTGGCACAGACTCTTATTGCAGAATATGCCCATTATCTCTTTTGACTTCATCAGTGTATACTTTTGTAAAGTGCTGTCAAACATTTGGCTCTGAGGGAGCTAGGGTTGAGGAATGATGAGAAGCAAAGTAAGTAGTTAATTGCAAACAAACGTGTTTCTCTTTCACTGTTTATTGGTCAACAGTTGGTCAATTTCTGTGTTAAAGTGTGGCAATGATAGACAAATTTCACAATACAATACATATTGCTGTTTTTGCTACACAATACAACACATTTTCAATACAACATGGCGAAAGAACATGATTTTAATGTTTGGAAAGGATGGCTGGTACCAGAAATTTTCATAGAAAAATAAAAAACTATAAAAAATGGGGACATGGTGCTAACATTAAGTTCCCAGTTTTTCAGCACTGACCTGCTGCTCTCAGCTTTGCAGCAAAACACACCTCTGTAGGAGGGACAGTGACTCCATTGGCTGCTGATTGGCTAAATAAAGGCAACGACCAATGAGAAACACGTTCTCTGTTTAGGAGCAGTGGAGTATCTGCTACTCTCCCATCGTCATAGTAACACAGCATTCCTATTACACACAGTGCCACTAGATGCCTCATGATGTCCTGTTCTGCAGATAGCTGCAACTCATGAACACAGTTTGACAAATGTCTCAGAGTGGTTTTTAAAATAAAAGTTTAATGCATTCGATTCACAGCTGAAACCATATGGAAATAAATGAATATTACTATGTGTATTGTGACACCCTTATAAAGTGTAATGAATATTTTTCATTCATTTCCTGAACCTGCTTTATTCAGTCCCACAGTCCGAAAACATATGCTGGTAGGTGCATTGCCCATGCAAGTGTCTGTATTTGTGCCTGTATGAGGGTGTAATGCCTTATGATGGACTGTCCAGGGTGTGTTCCTGCCTTGCTCCCAGTGATTCCAAGTAGGCTGCAGACCATGCAGACCCACCATTATCCTGAGTTAATATTTAATTACTTGATGATAATTTGAATTAGACATAAATTCATACATGTTTTCTAAATTTATGAATTTTGGAAGTTGAAAAAGAAGCATATGGCATTAAATAATTTCTGAATTCATTTCTTAGCACCAAATATGGACAAACTCCAAGTACGCTGACTCTTGTCAATGTGATTTAGCCTATACATGAAGCTTTTAAAGACAAGTCTAGTGCAAATATCTGATGGAGAGTCTGTTAATTGGCAAGGGACAGCAGGGGATCTGTCTTAGCCTGACAGCAACACAAACACAGGCTTTCACTTGGAAGGCAAGGAAAGCGCTTTGTTTCACCAGGCAAACTGAGCACCTTAATTACTTTCATTTCCTCCTGCTCGCAAATTGTTGCTCTAAAGCCTAAGTGAGTTGGCAGCATATGCCCATTTTATTGGTGCGAGGAAGAAAACTCACCCCCCCCCTCATGCTTGCAAACCCAACATTTCTGCATAGGCCCAGCTCCTGCTTTGATGGCGTATTGACAAAAGGGTAAAAAATTTTGTTTAACTAAAGGAAAAAAAGGCAGATGAAATAAAGCCATAAACATGCCCCTTTAGGCCAGAACACGAAAGAAGTGACTTTTTGAATGTGGCTACACGCAGGCTGTGCTTTGGTTGTAGCAGATCGGAAAAGGGGGGGCTTGTGAATCACTTTGACTTGGTCGGAGCACAAAAGCCCAGAGCCTTTGAGGGTCCTTTGTGTTAGAATCTGTACGAGCCCCACACACTGCAGCTAAAGCTCGCTTCTTTACAGCCGAGCCGAATCCTCAGTTTTGATGTTCTGAAAGGCAATTCAGAAAGCTTCTGCTCCTGCTAACATCCTAATTACTGGAGTCCTGATAATTTTGTAGGATGTGACTGTGAATAAGAGGTACAAGAGAACAAGGGCTAGAAAAAAAGAAGAGAAGTGTATTGTAGAGTGTGGAGTTTGGATAGTTTTAATGGTCTGCTATTTCTCTCTCTGTCTCTCTCTTTCTCCCCCCCTCCTCATCCTTGGCCACATACAGAACGATCAGGTTTCCTTCTCTGTCTTATTTAAAGCAGTGGAGCAATACCGAAGCTGCTGTGATTAAAAGCTGTCTGAAGAGAGACTGACCTCATGCTCAGATGACAAAAAGTGGAGGGTTTTGAGCTTGAACAGAGTCAGTAATTAAAATAATTACAGTGGTCAAATTGATTTGCTTAACAGCAAGACTTAGTTATTTTGCTTCAGTTTTCTGAGGGATAAGCCTGTTAGTAATTGCATGCATGTCACACATTTGGTGTCTGCAACATCTGAAAGTTGAAAAGCCAAAGCCTAGCATTGCTGAACTTTATTCCCCTGGCTTATTTTATTTTCTAATTCTCCCTTGTGTTTTCTCTGTAAACCATACTTCAGTTTGACCCAGATTTAGGTGCTGTGATTGTTATGATCAAACTACTTAGTTATTGCTACATACATCACACATACACCCAGCTGGGGACTGTTCTGTGGTGAGGGAGCAGGCCGACAAGCCTGGGCTAATTTATGGCCGGCGGGCGTCGGGCTCACAGGAGCACTCCGCACGTGGGAAAGGTCATGGCTTAAGATGTTAGGGTCATGAACTATCTTCAAGGCATTTGACCTCTTAGATAAACAGCCACTCTCATTAGCAGCCAGTCAAGCGGAGGGTGGTGCTTTGGTTCTGGTTTGCCCCTGTGACCTCTAGTTAAAACAGGTGGTTTTGTTTGGGTGCTGGAATGGGGTGCAGGCTGACTTTAAACCTTTTTCAAGTGGCTAATATAGCCGTGTAGGCTCAGGTTTCAACAAACGACTGTTTCCTATTTTAAGAGTCTGTTTTAGAGTGGTAGACAAGACTGCTTATGTCACAATTTTGATCAGTGTGTTTATTGTGTCAGTATTGGGAGCTCAGGTGTAATAAAAACACAACATAAATTGTTCTATTACTATGTAACCAATTATTGCATGAAAGGAATATTCATGCTGCTTTGCTTCCCTTAGTTGAACTTCAGGTTAAAAGTATAGAACTAGCTACAATTATATCTGAAAGAATAAGCTATTTAAATTGTGCTTTAAAAAACGATAGGGTCAGGTATTATTTGATTATATATGACTAAACAGTTAATACTGGGCACAGATTTACAAAGAACTGACTTCCCTGCCTTGGCATAATAACATAATGAAAGATTTGTTTTCCCTGTATCACAAACTAATAGTTATTTACTCCAAATCCTTCCTTAAAACATCTCTGTGGGGAACGAGAGACACACTCTGACTTGTTTATTGAACTGTATTTTCATTTGATTCCATTTTGACCCGGGACCAGACAATTGAAGGATACTGCTGTGTTAGAAAGATAACATGCCCCAGTCTGGACCTGTGTGTACATTTAGAGCGAAGCTGATAGATATTTATATTGCTCTTACCTTATCTGACCTGAGGGACAGTTGAGATGAACTGTTTGCGTGTTGAATGACTGCAAAGACGTCTGACCTACTTCCCTCTGAGCTCTTAAACAGATTTGCAGCGTGTGTCTTTCTAAACTTGTTAAGTTTGATGACGCATTCTTTAAGGCGCACTCAAGGAGTTCAAATTCTTTCGGAACATAAAGTTTACATTCATTCTCACTACACGTCTCACCTGCATGATGTGCGTGCTTGAATATGTTAGTTGTAGGTTAATGGAATGATTTATTGGCTTGTTTTTCAGTAATTATTTAAAATACTACATGTAACGTAGTTATTGGGGAATTGAAGTTTAAGGTCAAGAAAGAGGGAGGTTTTGAGAGAAGGGTTACATTACATGAAGTTTATCAGTACATTTATATGTATGTTTTTGTCATAAAGCAATAGGAAAAAAAAATTAAAAAGAAAGGAAAAATATCAATGATTGTTCAAAATTAAGATAAAAGCCTAATACATTGATATCCAACATTATTTATTGTCATATCAAGGTTAACATATCATATTGTCACTCCTTAAATAATAATAATAATAATAATAATAATAATAAAAAACAATAAGGTACAACAGTTCATATAATGCACAGCCACGTTGTCTATTGTCTTGTTTTCTGAACGTAGCAGGAGCCACTAGTATCTCCTGGCTGACTTTTGGCACGTATTGAGTTGCAGCCGTTTTGTGTTTCCTTTTCTTTCCACAGGCGAAGGAATAACAATAATTTGGATCTATTTAAGGCTATTGTGGGATGAACCACAGCCTTTGTTGTGGTTACTGCTGTACACATTGTGGGTAGGGACCCCCCACCCACACTCCACTCCACTCCACTCAATTCACTCTCTCATTCTCTCCTCCCTAAATGCCACTAACTAACACCGGTAGCGCAATAACAGCCATGCCATTGCACTCGTCCACACACACACACACACAAACACACACACACACACACACTTGCTTACACATTACCATTCATTATAAATGAGGCTGGTGCCCATTCATAAAAATGAATTGTCATGCTTTTGAGGTGAGCTGTACAGAAAGTGCAGTGTGCACACCGCAGTTCATATCTGCCAGCCTGGCCCAGGCCCAGTGTTAAAGGACCAGCTGAGATCAAATGATGGGATACAGTGCCATCGCTTTCCATGTGACCTCCTTTTGAACCATTTTTTCCCTGCAGTTTGATTGGATTAAACAAAGCAGATAAGGTTCTGGAATGGGGAAACATTGTGAGTTCTATCGAGCACCGCATGCATGCCTTCAGCGGGTGAATTTCTCATAAACCTGATTGCATGGTGAATTCATGTAATCCGTTTAATGTCTATTGTCAGTGCCAATCTCTCTCTGCAGATTTGGACCATATTCTCCCTCTCTGGGCTTTATACATCAACAGTCATAAATGCTCAACTTTTTTTTCACAGTTTTTAGAACAATTTTTTATGAATGCACACAAACAGAACCAGCCCCTCAGACACAGACTCTCTCTCACACACACACACACACACACACACACTCACTCACATATATAAAGCATATGGGGTCATATATATATATCCCATTCATTAAAGGACAAGCTGAGTAAGTTTGTGTGTGTGTGGCGTGGGTGTCCAGTGCTGTGGAGTGTGAAAGGAGAGGCATGCACCTGTGCTCGGAGCCTCTGTCCTCTCCCCCTGTGCAGTGGTGCAGGCCATGGATGGGGGGTTGGCACCAGTCAACTTTCGCTAATTAGTTCTGTATTAACTCCTCAGTCGTCTCAGCACATGGACACTGAGAGAGAAATAGGCCCACAATGGGATATAAGAGGAGCTAGAGTGATAGCATGCGTTGCTATTTATAATTTCCCTACTTATTGCCTTGGAAAAAACAAACAATTTTTAGCAGAAAGGAGAAAAAAAAAGCTGTATTCCACATGAATGTGGCAGTTATATTTTGGGTCATTTGAAAAAGGAAAACAAATAGAAAAAATGTCTTTTGATTGTTCTTGGATGTAGATTTGTGGTTATGCATGATTAAAACTGCAATTAAAGTGAAAGTCTTGACAGTAGGGTTTTTGTATCAGTCAGTTTGGGTGTTCATTCCTTGGCAGTGCTTTCTTCAGGTCTCTTTTTTTTCATTTCTTCTTTTCCTTAAACCAGTCATCCTAGCTCCAAATGATTTGATTCGTCTTTCCAAACACGGACAGAGACCTCTATTTGCACAGACTGTAGTCTTGCAGCGACACCCGACATCTCGTCTATTTCAGAACAGCAGCTTTGGCTAACTTCTGAGAATGGAGCCTTTGTGCATGCATGCCATTCAACAAGAGTCTCATTGTCTTAAGGCCCTGCTGGTAGCAAGCGAGGCATTGCTGGGCCTTTATTGTGAGGAACTTTGATTGTATTAGGACTTGATGAGGACTTTATCTGAATGGTGGGCTGAGAGCTCTTGTGCTGCTAGAGCTCAGAGTCCCATATTGCTGTGACATTCTAGTTATTTTTTTCTTGGTACAAGCTAAAACCATTTAATGAACAAGTCTATTTTTGCATTGGAAAGTTCCACGTTTTGTTTAACAGTATTTTGTCTTTTTAGTATTTGCTGGAAATCACAGGCTTAATACCTTAAACTGCAGTCTTACTGTTCAATTAATGTTGTTTTTTTGGTTCTCCCCAATTTAATAACTATCTATTCCACCCACTGGCTTAGTCTCCCCCAATCAAACCATGGGTGGATGAGGACTATAATTTTGTTATGTTAGCTAACCAACACCCACACTGACTAGCATTCTTCTGATTGATTGGTGGAAAGGGAGGGACATCCTACCCACTCAGAGACGACAGCAAGGCCAGTTTTGTCTCTTTGGCACTTCTTACCATGGAAGTGTGTGTGACCTGTGTAGCACATACATAGAACCTATGTAGGACAAGCAATATACTCATTAAATTCAAAATAGTACACAGCCATAGACCAGGCGATTATATAATAATTGTTACAAGTGTAATATTATAGAATTTCTCCCTATGACTGGTAGAAGTGGATATGTGAGTTCACTTGTAAGTCTTTGGGATTACAAAGCTTGGACTCTTAAGCAACTGCAAGCTTCCTTTGCTGTTTCTACCCTGGATTTTCCTTGCTAAGTCCAGGACACTGATGCCCAGCCTAAGCTGGACTTGTGCTTTCTACCATGTGATGTGTGGAGGGATTGATCTGTAAAAACCGCACATCGTCGTCTTTTCTCCGTATTGTCGATGCTTTCTGTCATGCGTGAGTGCTCGCCTGATCATGATGTTGCACCCAATCGATCAATACACGTGTTTAGAGCTTTGTCCAATACAAAGCTATGTATGCCTTGCATGTGATTCAAATTTATCCATGCAGTTTCCAGTGAGCTTAATTTTACCTTCATGTACAAAGGAGCAAATGATGCAAGGGATTCTCTAAAATATGAAGGGCAGTGGTACTTCAGGACCTGGATTGAGACCCACTGGTCTAGCTGGTTTCAAATAAATTGCCACTTTTTAAAAAGATTTCACTTCTAGTGACATAAGGGTAGTGTTTAAAAAGACAGAGTTGGATGTGTTTTCTTTTTTTTTTTTTCGTTAACCATGTTCGTGCTTTGTGTTTATGACTGCCAGCATTCTGTGTAAATAGTAATAGAAGAGCATGCTATCATTATAAGCTTCCGAAATAATGGCCTTTCTGAACCATAGATGGGTTTGTAATGTAAGGCCAGTCATTTCAAAGCAAAATTTGTGCTTAACTGGTGGAATATTTGCTGATCCTCACAGTTCTTTCTAGCAAACTGATACATTGGTCAGGCTGTTATAATGACAGATTACACATTTTCCTACAGCTTTCCCCCCAAAGCAGTAGCCTTGATATCTTGAAAGGTTCTTCCTGCTTCCAAGTAGGACGCATGGCTCTGGCAGTTGAGGCATGGGGCACTATTGTGCAGCACAGTCATTTTGGACTGGAATATAAAAGAGAGCACAGACATGAAACGGGACAGCTGTGGCTGTCTGTAGGGGAAAGTTGCTACAGATGGTGAAAGAAGTGAAAAATAAACTACCGTATGGCTGGTAAAATATAGAAGAAAGACTGGGGTTTGGTGTTGAACAGGAGCTTCTTCACTCTTTGGAGCATTAATGGGTGTGTGTTTAATACTGTCATAAGGAATATGTTACCTCATTTGCTTGTCTGTCCTTATACCCTTTATGCCCATCTGCTGCTCAGTTCTAGACAGATTTATTTCTCGACGCTGTTACTGACATGTGGCAGTTTTCTCAAATCCCTTCAATTTAATTAATTTTATAGCATTTACATTTGCATTAACAGTATTGTCATGTTTATGCAGGGTAATAAAATGTAAAGCATTTGATTGACACTGATATAATGATATAATAATATACTGTGTTCATATGTGCAAATATATGTTTTGTTTAATAAATATTTTATTAAACAGTATCACTTAGTGTACACCGTGGACCTGAATGTTGCCGTAGATCAGTGCTTTCTGGTTCAGCTGTCTCTTTCAGCCTGCAGCTTAGCTGTATTAAATGGAGGTCAGTTAGCCAGCTGCCTTTGAGTGTTCAGTTCCTGGTTACTCTGGTAACTCTTTTAGTGACTGAGCAATGAAGGGGTGACCTGGCCCTCTTTGTGATCGTTGGAGGGGGTATATTCGCAACTCAGCAAGAAAACTCTTTAGAACCTTTGTCTGAAATGCCAAAATGTCGAATATATCAATCTCCTGTGACAGCAGTAGCTATACTCTAAGAGCAAAGGTAGATGCTTTCTGGATTTAATTAAACCAATGTTCATTTCAGGAGTTCAGTGGCAGTGAGTGAATCGAGTTTGGAGCTACGCTCCGCATACGTTACAAAACTGTCCTACCTTTTTGGACTCTGTCCAGATGGTGGATGCTACAAAGCATCCATTTGCTAACAAAGTATTTGCTCTTTAAGCAAGGTTATATGTCATCCTTGTTAGTTTTTCTGTTTTGTTGTTTTTGTTTTCTTTTTTTTGTCAGATGTTGTTTTTAATAATTAAAATGAGCGAGGGTGGTGGTGGGGTTGCAGGCTAAGTGTGGAACTGACTTTAAATTATTGAACTATTTATCCCCAGAAATGCCCTCAGTCTCTCCATCTGTCTGAGTTGCAGAAATATAAATAAATAAGTAAATAGGGATAATAAGACTATAGCACAATCCAGGCCAAACCACAAGCCTTGGCACTGGTTGCTTTCTGCTATTTAGTTCTGCAGTAATCACAGTCCTTCTTCAAAACACCACTGAGAGCATCATGAAAACGTGCTAGCAATTACATGCTCTTGCTTCAGTTTGAGTTGAGATTAAGGAACTCCTAAATGCTGCAAGGCATATATATATATATATATATATATATATATATATATATATATATATATATATATATATATATATATATATATATTTTTTTTTTTTTTTTCCCTAATGGTAATATAGATTAACATGAATGTATTAAATTATATTGACTTGTGACCTCATATTTGTATATTTGTCCTTTCTTACCCCATTCCATTTTTCATATACATTAATTCATTTATTCATTCATTCATTGTCTATAACCACTTATCCAATTCAGAGTTTCAGTGAGTCTGGAACCTACCCGGAAGCAATGGGCACAAGGTGGGAACACACAATGGAGGGGGCTTTTCATATACATGACATTATACACATTTTATGAAATAAATTGTGTCATTTTGTTGTCATAACAATTTGTTGGTCAGTTTGTATTAGATTTTTTTAGTGTTGGGTTAAGAACCTCACCATATTCTCAAACCATTTTTACTGCCATTTCACAATATTATTCACTTTCTGGTAAGAAATCACTATACATGCTGTAAGGTCATCTGAATTCCATTTAAACAGCAGCTATTTGTAATCAATATGCTTCATCCTATACGGTGCCCCATGAATCTTGAATGAGCCTTTTTCCATTTTTTTTTTTTGGCCTTGGTGAGATTTTGTTGGGAAGTGCATTCTTCATCACTGGCCATCGGGAGCCTCATCTATCCTCAACACTTCAACAATAGCACTGTTTTCACAGACGAAACAAAAGCGACACTTGATTAGTTGTGAACCATCTGGGAGTGCGAAGCTGTGTGACCAAGCTAATTGGCTAAATCTGTAAAAGAATGGGAAGGAAGGCTCTCTTCACATGCATGTTTTGAAAGAGTGGACTCCTCAGTGAGACCTCTAATCACACTTTGGATGACCCCACCCCTCCCTTTGTCATGCTGGGCTGAGTGATGAGGCCGAATCTGTTCAGCGGGCCTCTGGGGAAAGGAAAGCCTTTACCCTCTCACACCATAGTGGAGAGTTTAAAAAGCTTCACCTTCTGGTAATCTCCGATACGACCAAACCTGGCACCCTCTCATGAAATACAGAATTGTTGTTTTGAAATTGTTTTTTAGTAGTTCTGAAATGTGAGATAATATGATTGGAACACAGGTCTCATCGACACATGTTGATGTGTAGATGACCCCAAGGCAAGTTAGATTTATTAACAAATCTTTCATCTATTTACAATAACCAGTCAAACAGAGTAGCTCCACACCAATAATATAACAAGTCATTTCTACAAATTCAATACAAAATATCATGTTTAATGACCACTGCAGTCCCAGAATAATTCAGCCCATTGAATGGAATACCTCATAAAAGCAAACATTTTCCAAGTTAAGTGTTTTCTCAAGCACCAGCTCTTTTGCTTCTTCTGGCACTGGAAACCTGCAGTGTGTGTGAGGGCAAAATGGATTCAATCAAGTATCAGGCAGTCCTACAAGAAAACATCATGCCTTCTGTGAGGAAACTGATGCTTGTGCGTCATTGGATTTTCCAACAGAACAGTGATCCTAAGCATACCTCAAAGTCAACCAAGGGTTGGTTTCAGAAGAAATCCTGAAAGATTGTAACGTGACCATCTTAAGTGGGAACAAAAAAAGACGATTGCAGCTCATAAACACAAGAATATTAGTGAACTAGAGGCCATTGCCCATGTGGAATGGGCTAACATTCCACAGAAACTCTGCCAGAAGCTGGTGTCTGGCTATGCATCATGCTTGCAGCAGGTCAGAACAGCAAATGGCTGCTAAATATGGTTGTCATGAAGGAGCTGAATATTTCTGAGACTGCAGTAGTCATTAAAAGTGGAATTTTGTGTTGAATTTTTAGAAACGTTTTTATATTATTTGTGTATAGTATTTAAATGTGTTTGAATGGTTTATTGCAGCTGAAAGTTTGGAAATTTTGCTGATAAATCACATTTGCAATGGGATTGAATAATTTGAGTGCAACTTTATGCAGAATGCTAGAATCTGAATGGTCTGAAACCATTTATTACTGTTTGACATTTGAATAGTAAGTTCCACTGATGTCCACTGTGATGTCCAGTTGGAAAATAACTAATGCTGAAGAAGTGAAGCTGTTCATTCTCTTGTAGAAGACATTGCTTCACCAGCTGTTAATCTGTGTTCAAATTAAATAGAACTTTCTTTAATTGGTATGCTTCTGCTTATATAGTTCTGTACGAATATTTACAATTCAGTATCTCTTACTTGTCAGGAGATTTCTATGCTCATGTGGGTCATGTGTATCCTTTTCACTCTCAACAGCTTGTCAAATATTATTGGACCAATGCAGTGCATGCATTCCATGGTAAAAGATTATATACAAGTCAGCTACACATGCTAAATGTACACTCTGTGGGATTCGTATCATATTCTCTGAAATGAAGTGGAGTAAGCTAAACATTTACCTCCAACCAATGGCTGCAAACAAGTTGCAGGAAGCCCTGCTTTGCTTCACTGCTGGAGAGGGGAGTGAAGGTATGGTTCAAAGTCAGATGTACAAAGATAAGGCAACAATCACTCATAGGACCTCTGTACTGTGTGACCAGCCCAACCCCTCTCTTTCTCCCTGTGACCTGCCAGACAAAAATGAGCAGCACTGTGCTTTTCCTATTTTCTCTACTCTCGCATTCTTTGTGTTTTTGTGTATTTTCTTTTTGGGAATTTGGCATTTTGTTTTTGGCTGAGTAAGAATGATTTTGCTTTTTAAATCTAGAGTTGTATATTATTTGTTATGAAATGCAGGACTGTGTGTTTCTCCCCCTCTTTAAAGAGTTTAATTGACCAATTCTCATATATTTTAGACAATATATATGATTCACAGAGTCCAAAACAAGACAAATTGTGACACTTCCCAGCTACATTTGAACTGTACTCTTAACAGAAAGGCTGTTCAGCTTCATTAACTTTCCCCTTATGTCCTCAGAATAATTAAATGCCCATTACTCTTTATGTGCACCAACATCTCTATTATAGTGTGGACATTGTGTTTTTGCAGTGCATATATGATAGAAATGAAGAGCAAAGTAATAGGCAGCTTCTGTATTGTATCCCCTATGTAGCCTTACATGCGTGTACACATACTCACACGCGCACACGCACACACACGCACAGAGACCAGCACTGCTGCGCTACTCCTCTTGTCCTGGGTAATCTTCAGGCCCCCACTCTGCGGCTTCTTGCTAATTAAATTCCAGCGCTGTCCATTAGACGGATAGAGTGAGCACACTGCTGACTCAACACAGGTAGGGCAGCCTGCTGTAATGGTGAGAGAAGCTCAAGTGCCCAAGCAATTCATTTGCCCCCCATTTTACACATCCCTGGGTCACCACATGCTTTCAAGGGTGGACAGAGAAGAGATGCAGGAGGCGAGTGAGAGGGTGGGGTGGGGGGTGTCTTTGAAGCTAATATTTTCAGAATGCGTTCATTCTGACACCATGCAAGGCTGTGTCCTCTAAAACGGTCTGGCTAGGTCAGGAGCGCCTTGGTGGGCATGTGCTGCAGAAAAGGAGCAGTCAGCTCTGAAAAGCTGCACTTGATACCGCATCATAAACTTTAATGTATGTCATAATATCATTTGCAGTAAGGTGGCGTTTCATCTTTGACATATTAAGTTCATAATTATCAGATGGTGCATTGAGACAGGAAAGAGGTTTTTTTTTTAATGAATAGAATCAGAAATGTACTCAGAAATGAAAAGTTAGCTTGTAATGTGGTCAGAGTTTGGATGCAAGCCCAGGCTGAACTGGAGTATATAGTGGTATTGACTGTGCCAGCTTTGGAACCACATTTGCCTGTAATTTACACATGGGAGGATTTTACCACACAGTTTATATCAATGATGTCTTTCTGGCTGGAGAGTTTATTTTGAGGAATTAAAAAAGGAGAGACATCTTGACATTTTGTGTTCAGCAAGTTCCTGCCATTCTGTGTCAGTCAAGTGAAATGGTGCCACCAATTTCACCAATTCATATTTCAGTTTCACTATATTGTACCTGATGCGATGTACGTAGAACATAATCCATAACCTAGCTATTGGAAATGGTGGTACACGGAAGGGGTTCCCTTTTAAGGTTCAAAGTAGTCAAGCAAAATGTGTAGATTATATTAGGTTACATTAATGGCATAAATGGATATCACTTACTTTTGATTTGACCATTTTTTTCTGTTCCAAACCTTGGAGCCCTTTTCCCTTGTTGTTTCAGCTTTAATGAAAGAGTTCATTTCTAAAGAAACGACCGGCCATTCATTTGCCAAGCAGATGAGAAACAATTGAAAAATTAGGGAAAGAAACCCACCACCAACAAAACTTCCCGTTGCCTCCTCTTCTCTCATTACCATGTGAATCGCTATTCATTCATTCATTTATGTTCCATTATATCCTCATGAGTGGCTGTTACTATGGGTCCTGCTCAGCAAGGGCCACATAGAGAAGCTTCCGCGAAGATTTAACGTCCGGCAGGAAGAGAGAGAGAGACAGAGGGAGAGAGAGAGAGAGTTCTTTCACGTGTACACTTATTCCTGTTTAAAAGATGTTTGTCAGGCTGAAGTGAGGGGTAGGTGTGTCCATGGCCTGTAGGGCACAAGTGAGCTTGGGGCAGCAGGAAGAGTGGGGGAGGGTGGCTTGACTGAAGAGGGAGAAGTACAGCTGGCTCCCTTAGCCTCCCATTCCCACACTCTCATTCCAATAGGCTGGTCTGTACTGGTATATTCTAATTCACCATTTCCCTAATTAACATCTCATCTGCATAACTTGTTGCACTTCCCCCTCCTGTCCCACCTTAAAAACAATACAGGCCCAATGAAGAGGCTTAATGTGAAGCGTCTCTCGTCGGGATAAAGAAGCAGTCTCAACTTTTCACAGCTATTTTCTCTGTTCGTAAATTAAAGGAGGCCTAAGCAGAACAGACTAGTGCTGTTAGTAAGCATGTACGTTTGTCTCTTGTTTCGCCATCATGGGTGCTCAACATATTTAGAGGCCATGTACAGAATGTGAAGCGCATGAAAAAAAGGATTTACTTACACTGACTTTCAACCTTTTCTGTTTGAAAGAAATCTGTATACAATGGTCAGTGGCATAAAGAGCATTGCCGATAGCAAATCAATAAAATTGACAATGAGAAGTAATGGGCATTAGATTGCTTTAGCAATAATTTATTGCATGTCTAGCAGTGTCACTGAGAGGGAAAATGGCAGAGGTCACACCAGCGGAGAGCAATGCGCAATAGAATCTTTTAGTTTAACACTTTTTTAAAAAGCCAAATTTTAATAAGAACTGAGGTTTTAACTCATAGCAAAAAAGGGTAAAGTTTAGTGCAGTATTTCATCACCATTTTTAAATGAAATGCAGCAAAAGCCTTAAAACATTAAGTTATATGTGAAATATGATGAGAATAGAACCAAGCCTTTAACAGTACTGGAGTGCCCATCTGTCATTGGGAATTCCTTGTCAATTTCAGCCATGTATGTTAATGGATAGCTTTGCTGTTATAACCCAGAGCACTATCAAATAAAGGCCTAAAAATACTGCCCATTATTTCCTGTGGCGCCAGAACAGAACTGTTTTCTAAAGTCTCCATGATTTTTTTTTTCTTTTGCTCATCAGATACCAAAGCCAGCTTTAGCTGAGAAGGGAAATATGTAGTATGTAAGTGGTATGTGCTTTGCTAGAGATGTAAACCAGATGTGGAGTTCTTCATTTCGCTGGCATGGTGTCATATCCTGCCTTGATGTGACAAGACCACAGTGCTTCCACTCGTGCTTCAGCTCCCAAGCTTGTTCCAGAACTTTTGCTCAGATAAGCTCGCTTCTTCACTCTAGAGGGAAAACACACAGTATTATGAAAAAGACCTTAAGATGTGCATATGGAAATGTGAAATAAACTCACATAATCCTCATTCTTGGATGCTGTCTCCACAGCTTGTGTACGCTTAAGGTTGTGTACGAGTGCGCATGCATGATTCGTCAGTCAGAAAACTGGACATTATTCAAGTTCAGGAGGCAATGCAAATGCTAATCGAGTAGCAATTTAGTTCTTTTTTGTCCACTTTCTTATATTGTGCATGGGAATAAATGCTACCGTCATTTTTATAACTCAGAAACACAATACCTTTGCTCCTCAAAGTTTTCGTTCTCTCTTCACAGAGACTACTGCACCGAGACCTGCACTGCCTGAGGTTCTGTAAACGAAATAGAAAAGAGAGAAGAGCTTTCTGGTCAGGCCCATCGCCTATATTTATGCAGCCTGTTATGCACTAGGCCCTGCTGTGCCTCCACTCCACCACAAAACACATGGAGACAAGTGCATGTTCCTTCTCCCGTCTCCCCCCCACCCTCCATACCCATAGTGATTCAGCACAGGCCAGTACAGAAGGGAGGACAGAAAAAAAACAAAAGAGCGATGTTTCCATTTCTCAAACCGAAACGAAATGACAGGCTGCAAGGTTTATGGCTCCTTCAGATCATAGCGATCATACAAAGAAGAGAAAAAAAGTAAAGCATGAGAAATAAAGGAGAAAATGAGGAAAAGAGATAAAGACTAACCAGTCTAACATAGCATAACCTAGGTGGCGCTGTCCTGCACTCTTCTGCTTCCCCAGCACCCATAACTCAACCAGCGTTTGTTTGTCTTTCTCCACTTGGGAATGGCTTTGATTCCTTTCGCATTTTTTCGTGGCAGTTGTGAGTTATTACATTCTTTGTATGCCTGCATGCTTGAAACCATGAGTTTAGCCAAGTAGCTGCACTCCAAAGCATCGTCTTCAAAACATGTGGAAGGAGAAAAATTTGAAATAAGCCACCAGCTGTGATTATTAACCACTTTCTTCTTGATCTCAAAGTTGCGTCTGGTGAGTCCTGCTTCTTCTGCTTTCAAGCTCTTCACCAGTAGTCAAGTCCAGAACAGGAGCTTGCAAAGCTGCTGCTTGGTGTTTGTGATGTGTTGCACAATAGGTCAATCTTTTAATGGAGCTCAGCTGTTCTTGCTCACTGACTGAGTGTAAGAGCTCTTCAAGTATGCTGTTCAGCTGGAAAATGGTGGAATTGTTGGTGGATAGATTTTTTTCTTTTTTTTTTTTTTAGTCTTTTTTTCAACATGAATCTGACAACTGCCTTTTGATTCCATTTGATGGATTCCCAGAGGTTCCAGTGTATCTCTGCAGTGTGTAGCTTCGTTCGGAGCAATCAATGGGATGATTGAGCTGATGTGTAATGTGGATGCATGTATTCAGTTATCAGAACAGCATGAGGCATTGATCTGTTTATGGCTACGTGATTCTGGGTGGTAGTCTCCATGGGGGGAGGACTGTACAGTAAATACTGCTTGACTCTCTGGGGAATAGCACACGCAAGTGCTTTTTTTTGCTTCAGGGAACCAACTCAGCTTGTCTTGTCTTCTTGTATAGCAGGTGAGATGAACGTTGAAACAGAATCACCGTTTCCTCTAAAAGGGTCACAGATGGTATTAAAAAGGATCATTGTTTTACATTGTGTATTGTTTCATTGACAACTGATTCATTTTTTTTAACTTAAATAATTTACGTCTAATTAATTAGTCCAGAAACCCACACTGCTTCCGTGAACGTCTTTGTACATCAGCTGTGTAGCTTTAAATCTTTAATAGGCTTCTTCATTCAGTAGTTTACCCATTTTGTTCATGCCTTCCACCTTAACTGTAAGCAGATAAGTCATTTTCCTCCTTCAGTAAGCTTCAGTCTACTTCTCATGTGCAGTCTTGGTCTCAGTGTGTTCTGTCATGGTAAATACAACTCTGTTTTGTGACTGTGCACTTTCGCAGTCGTTTAATTGACCTCATTTTGTTGCTCGGCATTGATAGTGGTTGATAGTGGCAAAAAAAAAAAAAAAAGAAAGCATTTGTAGAGAGAATTCCATAAACGGAAGCATGAGGGCATAATTTGAGTTAGTCATTACATTATGCTCCGTAATTAAGCAGAGTGGATTGGTGGGGGGCACTGGGGATGTCACCAAGGGATGCTCGGGAAATGATGGCAGTTTGTGTGAGAATATGAGGGAGAGAGAAGGAAAAAGAATCAGTGACTCACTCCAAATCTCTGTTTGCCCTCCCTATATTTGGGAACATCTCTGAACATCTCTTGAAGATTAGACTACTGTGCTCAGGTCCCCACTTTTTCAGCTCAAAAGTGCACACCGTTTGTCCTGAGAAACACAGAATTATCTCTTTCCCCCCTCTGTCCCCTCTGCATGGCACATGATATTTAATCCGTCATCTTTGTTTTCAACAAACACAGCGCAAGCTGTTGCTGGCAGGGCATGAGGCTCAGGGCCCATCTGGAAAGCGGGCTGTGTGCTGGGGAATTAGAAGGGAATTTAAGTAGGGGTTTGCTTGGGAAAGCCTGATAACAGCCCAGTGCCCTGTCCTGTTTGCGTTGCTGCGGCTGCTCTCCCCCTAATCTGCTATGTATTATTGATGCACTGTGGTAAGCGAATGGGATGTAGGGTGGGTGTGGAGTTTGAAATGTGTGTGTGGGTTGGGGGGGGGGTTCTTCCTTTTGTTTATATTTATTGTTGACGTTGTTGCCCGTTTGTGTTGCGTTGGATGTGCAGATTTTGAATGGTGGAAAGAGCCAGTTGGGGAAAGTCCCCGGGTTCTGTCTGTCCAGATATCTGCCCATGTGAGTTCTCAGCTGGCTCAGATTAGCCCTGATCTGTTCTCTTCCTGCTGGGACAAAGCTCATAGAATGACTCTTTTAGGATACGCCTACATAGGACACCAGTATTGATTGTCTGCAGTGGAATGTATATAGCATTGCCCCTTTGTAGTAATTCTGGGCAAATATTAAGGAAGCCATTGTGAGCAGTTGTGTATGTGTAAGTTTTGTCTGGCATGGTCACTCTACGCTTTGTTCCATGCCCTGTACTTTTCTTAACCTTTGCTACAGAGGATTACACCGATATAAACAGGTCCCTGTCTGCATATGTTGGGTAGTTAAAGGCCAGGCTTTAGTTTGATTAGAAGGATTAGCTTTCGATTTGTTGAAATTGATTAAAATTGAAACAGGACTGATTGCAAATAGGATAAACCCCATTTCTTGCGGCAAGTGCCCAAGTCCCAGGAAGAGATCGAGAACTGATTACAGTCCTGCTTGATTTGAACATCTGTTAGTAATAGAGATTAGATTGTACCAAGATTCATTTTGCCTAGTTACAGTAAAATACTCCAAATGCTTATTATATTAGTCACATTACAGTATTTTAGTGTTCTGCTCAGTAGCTCCATTTAATAGGCGGTAAAAGTGATGTGTGGTAATGAATGCAAGATAATAACGTATAAACTTTGATATCTCAACATCTATAATCATTTATAGTGAAGTTGTATTTTCATATCTATCTGGTGGGATTTCCTGTTTCAGCATTTGGTGAGATGTAAGAAGTAACATATGTATCAGAGTTTTGTAGCCTGAGGGTCTGGCCTATCTGCATTAAACTGCTGTTTGGGGCCTAGGCACTGTAGTAGTTGTGGGTCACAATGCCCAGTGTTTATAGCCCAGTGCCCAGTGTTTTTAGAGTCCATCTTTATTTCCCCACATTCCCTACAAATTTTAATTACAATACAGCTTTTTATTACTATTCAGTTACGACTGGGCATAGCCACATAAATGATTGGCTATTGAGGTGTGCTATAGGGAAAATAATTGTATGGTATGCTAACATAGCCAAATGATATCACAATTTTAAAGAATAAAAGTATAAATCAGGTAATTAAAATTGATGTAAAATAGTTATTAAATATCTCTATATATAAATTGCACATGAACAGAAAGTGGACAAAAGAAAAAAAAAACCCTCAAGCAAACTTATATAGGCTAGTTAGTTTCGTAAAGTAACCTCAATTTCATTCTCTTTCACTATTGATTAATTTTTGACTAATCATTGAATTTTCAACAAGCAGCCAAGAAATGAAAACTAGATTAATATTTAATATGTTTGATTGTAAAATGAGTAGAATTGGTTAATGTGCAGAATAGCACATTAAAAGATATGCATTTGAAAAATTCAGTTATGTTAACAAATTGTGTACACAGACATTCAGTACAAAATGTATCTAGTTATTGTTTACATATACACTTACATAAACAACAATTGCACCAATGCCATGCTGCTTTTAATGTATGACCAGCCAAAATTTTAAATATATTTTTTATTTATTAAACATAACTCTTGTGCAACAAAATCTAATACATTCAGTAATAAACTGTTTTAATTAAATATATATTAAGAATATTTTCACAGTACACATAAATATAATTTTGCCATTTTTTCTTGGATATATTTCAGAATTGATATTTTCCAGTCATTGTAATTTTAATACTATAAAATTTGGTCATTAAAGAGAGCAGAGCACTCACTGCTCAATCTCAGACTCACAAAGCCATTTACAGTCATTGACTCACAAGCCTCAGCTGACAATCAAAAAATCTGCATGAATTAGGGAGTGCTTAATAGATATATAAATGCAGCACTGTTAGTTTGGTGCTGTATTTCATACACTGGAGCTGATTCATCAACTGCACTGAATTCTCCATCTGTTTCATAAGTCAGTCAGTGCAGTCAAATCTGCACTCTTTTTTTTTTTATAAAATCTTGACACAATAGGGCCAAAACATATCACATTATGATTTGTGTATTGTTATCACAGAGCGAGAGAGATGAGATAACAACATAACTGCTTTGCTTGTGTTGATTCACACACAGTTCCAGGATACATCAGGTAGTTAAATCTTGTAGTCAGATTTTGGGATTTATGGTCACGTATTTATTAATACGTATGGGTATTTATATATAAAAATGTCCTGAAATTAGAAACTGTAGGGAATGTTTGGTTTTCGTTATGGACTCAGGAGCTGTGAATGGAGCTCAGACTTTCAGGAGAATCTCAAAAGCACTATAGAGGACAAAATGGCCCTTACATCATCTTCTCTCTGTAAAATCGTGCAAGATTGCCTCTCAGCCGAATACTCTCGACCCTTTCTCTCTCCTTTTTATCTCTTCCTGTCTTTGTGCTCTTCCTACTGTCCAGAGCATTTGCATTGTGTTGGACATGGCCAGCTTTTTTCACTCCAGCTGATAGAAGTCTTGTTCGTTTACATGTGGGTCTATGTCAGTCCTGTCTCCATACTTCTGTGCATTATCACTACCCCACGTCTCTGATTACTTGGGTGCTTTAAGCTTTCTTTTTAAGCGCTTGAAGAATGTCATTCTGTAGTGGGGGGTGGGGGTTGAAAATGTGAACGCTAAAATGTCACTAGGTATCAGAAGTCTGGAGCCACAAGAACCAGTGGAACATATGATTAAAGTTTTAATGGGGGGTTAAAACAACAAATGTAAACAATTCCCCCCTCCTTCAGCTGTGGTCAGACATTGAACAGATGGGCAAACCTGAGGAGGATACAGATTAATGCAGGGGTCATGTGAATGTTACTACTGTTGTTTGCTATGTGAAGTGTGTTTTGTTGATACAAGTCAAAAAGCCTGTATGAGATTATAATTTTGATGCAATTTGAGCCAAGTAAGACACAATGTAGCCATGCTTTGTAATGCTAATTGATGCAGTTTTTGTTGTGTTCCAAAACCAAAAAAGCAAACTTTAAGCTGTTAATTTACAGGAACACTAGGTAAGGTTTGGTACTCCTGCTCCTGGGCTCCCCTACAGTTGCACAGTGTCATACGTTTTTACTGCACGTTTTTTTGAGCCTGGAGTAGCAACGACGCAGGCTCTGTTCTCTCTGTTACAGGTCAGTGAAGCATTACAATGATTTTGAAGCTGGAGTTTTAAGGAAAAAATACTACCTAGTGTTCCTTTAACACACCTTGGTTGGTCAACTGCATTAGTCGACTGTATACATACATGAAATGAGATTTTTCAAATTAAAATATTCATTCATTCATTCCTTCATTATCTGTAACCGCTTATGCAATTCAGGGTCGCGGTGGGTCCAGAGCCTACCTGGAATCATTGAGCGCAAGGCAGGAATACACCCTGGAGGGGGCGCCAGTCCTTCACAGGGCAACATTGACACACACACACACATTCACTCACACACTCACACCTACGGACACTTTTGAGTCGCCAATCCACCTACCAACGTGTGTTTTTGGACTGTGGGAGGAAACCGGAGAACCTGGAGGAAACCCACGCGGACACGGGGAGAACACACCAACTCCTCACAGACAGTCACCCGGAGCGGGAATCGAACCCCTTAACTTCCAGGTCAAATTAAAATATCAATGATGATTAACAGCTTTGCCCCAACTCTGCCCACTGTGACTGCTCCAGTTGAGATGGCGGTCTCCCACAGCTACAGAATAAACTAACACTAACACATAACAAGACTGTCATGTGACATAGACATACTAAAGCATATCATCATGCTTTTTCACTAGTTTATGAGTCCTTAATGAGTCCTTTATGAGTCCCCGATTGTTCCTGACAAACTTGTACAACTTATGACATTCAAAGGTGACTTTCTGTTTCGCTTTATTCCAACGTGTCAGTATCCTGCTGGAAACAGGTAGGGGTTCCGAAGGTGCAAACGGAGAGAGCGTGTATGTATGTGTGAGAGACGGGGAGCGAGAAAGAAAGCTGTGCCCAGCACTGCAACAGCTGGCTGGCCAATATTAAATGCCGGCTGTCCTCCAGAGCACTGTTCGGATCACCGCTGTGATTAGTGGGCATCCGGTCTGTTGCTTAGCCTTGGAACTGGAGATGGGACCTCTCTCTGGACACTCCCTGGGCAAAAGCTCCAAACTCTAATGGTTGCAGCCTCTTTCCCCTACACTGTGGGCAATCCAGGCAATGGGCGGGGCTCTGTGTCTTACGGGTAGTTTTAAGATCAGCTGCAGGGGGGGTGGGGGCGTTGTGTGATGGATGTCGGGGGTGGTGGTGGTGGTGGTGGTGTTGCACATCCACCCGGTAAGCTGATAAATATTTAAGAGCTTTCAGAGCCAAAGGATGGTACAGTTGGAGCTACTCATCTGGGCTCCTTAATTAGGACGCATTCTGCTCTAGTGCCCTCTGCTTCTCGCGCCTTGGGAGACGCAGGGTAGAGTGCGCTGCCCAAACCCTCATCAGAGAGAGAGAGAGAGAGAGAGAGAGAGAGAGAGAGAGAGAGAGGCAGAGGCTTGCCAGCGTCTGCAGGGTGACATTAAACATCACCAGATGCTGTGCACATATTGTGGGATGAGGTGCTTCAGCTTTTCGCAGAAGGCCCCCTCTTTCTTTCCTTTTTTTTCTATCTTTTTTCCTTATTTATCGTAATCGCAACATCCGTTCAAACAAATGACGACGAGCTCCACGCAGCTCCAGAGTAAACAATTTAAAACAGGTATCTCGAATGAAAAACAATGACAACAAAAAGCTCCTACGTCTTCTTCCAGCTGGCTGCGCTGCTCTCTCACCTCCAGATCCATCAGGGCTCTCTCATCCGCCTCACTCTCCGTCACTCTTTTTTCTTTTCTGGAAAGAGAGAACAGACGCCTCGCTGTTTTTTGGAAATACCGCTTATTTTGACTCCTGCTGCAGCAGCAAACAGACCTCTAGATCTGTGGCTGTGAGGCATGGAGATAAATATGATGTATAGGTATTTTAAAAAGATAAGAGAATAATAAAAGGCACAACTGAATTTCTGACTTTCCTCGTAGATATCAATTATCATCTTCTTGGTCTTTGCTTTGTTAGAGTTGTAACTAAGTAGTGTCAGAGTGGAAAGCTTTCTTGTTTTCTTTTACCCTTATTACCTCTCTCTTTTTTTGTCCCGTACACTGTTCACAGAACCTCACTTCTGCGCTGGTGTGAATTATGAGCTCAAATAGATTGCCATAATACACTTCTAAGTAGGGCTGGGCAATTAATCAAAAATGAATCGAAATTGACATTCAGAACGATTATTTTTATTCTGCTATGTCCCCACTGTGTGATCATGTACTGCCCCTTTAAAAAAAATAATGCCACATGGAAGCAACCTAAACCCAGAGGCAGACCAAGGTAGTTGAGCAGCTAGTACCAAAGAAAAACACATTGTCTGTGGTTTGGACGTGATGTGTTTTGACTATAATTAGGACGACACTGAACCAAAAGAAATCAAATGTAAATGCTGAGAAAAAATGAGAGAAACAAGCTCCCAGCAAATATCCCATATTTAATACTGGAGCGTATTTACAGTACAAGATTCGTCACTGAACTATGAGGGTCAAAAATACAAAAAAAATTTAAAATTGTTCATTAATTGTAATCATGGTAAAATGTTAAATTAATCATGATTTTGATTTGCGCTCATATCGCCCAGCCCTACCACTAAGTGTCAAAAGGAGACACAGGTTCGTGTCTCCTTTTACCTCTTTTTATGTTTGACCTGGTCAGTGTTTCCCAATTTAGAAGCAAAATTGTGAAAACTCAGCACTTCATGTATTTCACACGCCCTTTCCATATTGCCTTTAAATGCTTAACCCCCTAGCATACCATCCTGCTGCGTTTCATAAATGGTGCTGTCGGGGGCTACCGTCCTGTCTGACCTCCATTATTAAGAAGCCTGTGGCATGCCGAGCATGGCCACCTCCTCTTCCACCAACGGCAGTAGCAGACAGACAGACTGTGAGCTGTTGTCACACTGTCACGCACTATATCAAGGCCCGAGGCCTGAACATCGCTAGCAGTAGCCTGATTGGATGCTGGTATAAATCTCAGCTCTGTGTCAGCTGTGTTTTATCTCAGCCAGAGCTGGCCTGAAGAAAGCAGGCCTGAAGGCTTGATGCTATTTGGCTACTTGATATTTTGTCTTCTGCCAGAGTGTGTGTGTGTGTGTGTGTGTGTGTGTGTGTGCGCGCGCGCGCGCTTGACTCGGTGAGTGGAGCGTCGTAGCAGGGCCTGTGAGCTTCGTGGCGCATGGGCAGTAAAGCTATGGAATGTGTAATTAAAAACAAGTGAGCACAAAGAGCCCAGGCTCCGCTGTGTGTGTGCCTCGGTTCCCTCGCCACACAGCATGGACGGGCGGTGGTGGAGAGATAGAGAGGCAGCAGGAGGGAGGAAAGAGAGAGAGAGAGAAAGAGGGGGAGAGGAGGCCAGGTTAAGCTTGCATTACAACTCATGAATCTTTCAAGCCCACCCAGCCTACTCATCCAGCTCAACAAGTGCACAAGCCCAGAAAATGTATTTTTTCCTCTTCTCTACTTAAAATCTTCCTTAAAAATCTTTGCATGCATTTCTCTCACTTAAAAAAAGAAAAAAGAAAAAACCCAGCTCTGCTGAACGGAGATAGCGCAGCAATTTAAAGGACCTCTCATAGGATCCGGGAGTAGAGTAAATGTAAAAATGTGCAACCAAAAAAAGGAAGGGAAGGATGAGAAGGAAAGCAATAAAATGTGAGTCGTAGCCTTCGAGGCGTGCCCCTGACCTCTTCAGCGCGGCTGTGGTTGTGTTTTAGCGCCTCAATCGCTGCAATAAGGAGGCTCCGTGTGCACGGAGCCCGGGGCCATAGCGTCAGGAGCTGAGGACCTCTGCACCAGGAAATGCTTAAGGGATCTGCTCTTTCACACACAGTCTCCCACGGACTCCAGGAGACCGTTTTATCTCCAGTTGCTAGGATAACAACTCTAAGCTTCCAGCAGTCAGGAGGCCTGCTGGGTCCTTTTTTTTTTGCTCAGACAGAAAGAATGCCACATTTTTTTTTTTTTTTCCTGGGTTATTACAAAAATGATTTCGGAAGATCATTGCTGATCGGAACATTTGTTTTACTGCTCCATAATGTACACTATATTCTTTCCTTTTCCTTATTCCATTTTTGTCTATTTTAAAAGGGGGGCCTGGTGGGGCAGTAGAGAGGCCTGAAGGAGTTGCATTATTTATTTTCCGACACCTATTTCAACAAAAGCAGTCTTGCACGCCTGTTTTGTCGCCAGCGTCTAATAAGACAAAGGACTCAAAAGTTACCGTGTGGAGCGAGGTACAAATGAAATGGTAAAATAGATAAATGGGAAGAGCCCGGGTCCTGTGCAGCTCTGACTGACTGCTCCCCGCCGGGATTAAGTGGACTCCCCCTGTTCTTTTGTGCCTGTTTCCCAGCAGCACAATCGTGGCCTGAGTCGCTGGCACAAGTGGTGCGCAAAAAGCAGCACTGAGGCCACTTTTGCTCCCCATTCTCTCCGCATCCGTGGCACGACGCGCCGGCCTGTAATTACTGCGCTCATTCAGACAGGGCCCCAGACGCCTCAGCCACAGCAGGCCTTACAAAGCCGGAGAAATAGCGCACACCTTTAATAAAAGCAGCATGTTAAATGTTCGAAATGGCCCCATGCCTCCGCTAAACCTTCCTCCTGGAGCTAGAACCACACACGCTGGCCCTGAATGACCCCCTCACTCCTTTGGTTTCTTGGCTTTGCCGGGCCAAGCTCTTTCACCTAGTTCCGCAGCCAGTTCAGTTCTCTTTGGTATAATGGTATGTGTAACACCAAGCATCGATTAACGTATTTCCGGTCAAGGTACCTTGATTTTAAGATTTTTTTTTCTTAGAAAGGTCTCTGTCATATGCAAATGACAAACATCTCTTTACAAATTGTTGAAATTTTTACTACCCTGTAAATACCCAGTCCATGTAGTTTACATTATGTATATTTTACGATCATATTTTAGGGTTTTTTTAAGATACATTTTTGTGTTTCCTTGTTTCATTAATTTTACATAAGTCCCACCTTCACCAAGACAAATGCTGTGTACGTGGACGTAGACATGGCCTTGGTTTTGAGGATGCAAAGTCTCATTGCATCTCATTCTTTTTTTGTTGTTTTGGCTGCTGTACTGTAGTTCGAATTCCCCCTAATGCTCTGGCTTCTCCTCTTGATTAGATTGGGTATGAGTAGTTTTATTTTGTTTATATGAGAGTTAAGAGGCAGGGATCTCTCATGAACTCGGATAAAAGCAATGGTCCAGGTTAGTGTGTCACACACAAGCACATACACGCACACACACGCACACACATCGCAGCTCTGGGCTCTCAACGTGGCCTACTTCGCTGCATGGGCAGTGGGTCAGCTGTCCTGGATTGAACCCATCCACTCTACAGCCCCCTTATGTCTAATGATACTTAGAGCCTAATCGCTCTGAACTCTCCAATTACGCAGAGGCTGCTCCTTTATCAGGCGGTGAGATACTGGAGCTTGTCTCTGCTCCATCCTGCTTTAATCTGGCCCACAGTGAGAATGGCGCACACTGCTTATGTGAATACAGCAGCTGGGGCAGATTTACAGTACAGTACATTACATCCCCCATTCTGCAGCCTGTGGGCCAGGACAATCCTCTGAGGAAAAAGGGAGAGAGAGAGCGAGAGAGCACAACAGCAAGAGAGTGAAAAAGAGAGCAAAAAAGAGGGAGAGGGAGAGAGAACTAGAGAATGCTGCGGGCCCGCAGGGACTAGGGGTCACGAAGGAGCAGACGGGAGGAACACTTGGTTTTGTGGGGGTGTTGTGTTCGGGATTGGGTGCGGGGGGTTGTGGAGGGTGGTGGTGGGGGGGTGCGCATTGTAGTTGTTGGGGTGAGAGGGCAGAGTTGGGGGAAGATGAAGGATACGCCACAGGCTGACAGCCACACAGGAAGCACATCATAGTCAAACCACCCAGAAGAAAAAGCCTTTCCTCCCTCTCCTCCTCCCTCCACATCACCCCCAGCCTATGATAGGACCCTCTCTGGGAGGTCTCAGCACTATATCTCTGCTCTGGGCCACAAGGAAAGGAGACGGGAGGAAAGGAGGCGCAAGAAGTCAGAATCACACCAACAGATAGATAGTCTCTTCGATCACTTTTGTTTTATTTTGGTATATATTTAGCTGACTCAGTGTGTATGTGGTTTCTGTGTGGTTCAGAGTGAAGGAGTCAGTCCTGCAAACTTTTTTTTTCCCGCTTTAATAGTTTTTAATGAGATTTTAATGTAAGTCAGACTTGCACTCCTTTTAAATACAGTGTGTTTGAAACTGTAAGAAAAAAGGTATTAACCCTTGGTCTACAATACGGTTGTAAGCATTAGTTTGGTTACTTTGTGGTAGCTGTTGATTGGTAGAAGCAGATATGAGCATTATATTAAACATAGACAGTCATTTTTTGGTTTGGATGACAGCCTTCATTTTCTTTCCCTCATCACCACTTTCTTTTTACCTACAGTCTTCCCTTTTGCTTCTCCCCTTATATATTAAGTGTTCCAATAACTTTACATATAATAGTAATTCAAAATCCAGAAATTCTCATGATCTTGTATCATTTAAAGGTAACTGTCATGTTGTTTTAAAAAATAAACCTAATTTGTTCATACACTGTGTTCATAGTCTTTACATCAGAATCACTATCTTTAAATCTTGTAAGCTGAAGTTCACACATACTTTTTGGATACAATATTATCCAAGAACAGAACAAAGCCATGTACTCTTTTTCCTTGATGGAACTTATAACCAATGCAGTGACCAATACATCCTTTTTCTCGCTTGTCACTTTCAAGCTACTACATTTTTTTTAAATTAAAATGAAAATGGTCATTTTCATTTCTACACAACATTCATTCATTCATTCTTTGTCTGAAAGTGCTTATCCAGCTCAGGGTGCCTCCCCGGAATCACTGGGTGCAAGGCGAGAACATACCCTGGAGGTGGCGGCAGTCCCTCGCAGGGCGGCACACACTCACACATTCACTCACACACTCACTACTACACAACAGTTTCCATAAAAGGACAAAAGAGTGGGGCAAAGTTTGAATTTTGAATCACAATTATAAGTTACACAAAAATGCTTTAAAACGTTTTTATACACCTGCTACATAGCTTGATATGATTTTGCCCAGTTACAGTCCACTGCACAGCTGGATGCTAAAGTATGGACATTGAGCATACATATAAGATCTCAAGGTATAAAACCAAATGTGTATTTATGTGAGCATGAGTGTGTGTGTGTGTGTGTCTGTGCGCGTGTGCAAGGGCATCTCAGTGAAAGTGCTTTTTTAGTGCTTTAGTCATGCTTTAACTCACAAGTCACCAGGGTCAGCGGAGAGGTCAAGCCTTCTCACTGCAGCGCAATCTGGGTCAACCTGGCAGTGACGGAAGAGCGGGTGCAAGGCTGTATGTCAAAGGAACAGGTGGCCTTCTCTGACACCTCTCTCTGTTTGGAGCAAGCTAGAGGATTGGGGTTTATGACATAGTTGCCACTGAGGCTGCTGTTTCATCTAGCAGTAGGTCATGAAAGTTGTCAGGAAATTTTTTTTAGTGCTCTCTTGCCTTTGGCAACCCACAGAACTGTTTAGCCTTTATTGTTATCTGTTTGGCCTGTGGGTGTTATTATTTGCTGGGAGATGTCAGCGGGTGTGTGTTGAGGGTGGTCGTGGTGGTAGTGGGGCCGGGGGGGTTTAGTGGAATTGTTTGCAGGCGACACTCACACGAGTCCAGTTGGCTTGAAGATAAACAACAATCCAAGTCTTGGAAAGAGCTGCAGCACACAGCAAGGAGTTGTAGTTGGCTGCACTCTTTACACACTGGAAGGGCAGGCAGTGAGGCTGGGACCCAAGCCATGCTGGGTGCTGGCAGTGGGGCTAAATGACCGAGAATAGAGGTAGGGAGGCCTCAGGAGCTGTGCTGACACGACCCAGCCTTCACACCGTCTCTCATGTCCAGCCACAGACTGTATTGGCTGAGCTCAGGTGTCCCATGACTCAAAACAAACAAATAGCTATGCTTGGTCTCTCTGTTTCGACTTGCTGCTGTAACACGAAACCTGCAATTTCAGTGTTTGCACTGTGCAGTTTTATGAAGGTGCAGGTTTTGTACATGAAAAAATTAAGGCCTGCTCCTAATAATTATTTATTTGATTAAGATGATGAGTATGATTTGGTGAATTGACTAATGGATTCATATTTTTTCAGCTGCTCTTCTTATGCCATAGCTATCATTGAAAGTTTTGTCAAGTGGTTTCTTCGTTCATGGTGCAACAAAATAATAGTCATCTCTACAAGATTCCTGTAATATACTGCAAACATTCTGAAGGATATTTAATAACATAACCAATTTGAGTACACAATTCATTAAAAATTGTAAGTTCTTTTGACAAGAAAGAACCTAAAAGTTGAGTAGTTTGAAAATGACAAGTAAAAGATTTATTTGTAAACGATTTATTGAGTTCCTTCAAGGGAAAAAGAGCTGTATTTACTTTACATAGATTATATCTGAAAAATCCTAAAAGTTGATCACTATTCTGTATCTGAGTTAATATATATTTCAAATTCGATTTTTATCTGGTTGACTCATATTATGTTTCCATGTGGTTTCACATAAACAAAGACTTTAATGTGTAGGCAGCTCCTCATTAAATTGGGAATACAGTGCCAGGTTCTCCTCATCTGGATTGAGTGTGAAGGGGGATGCTTCTCAAAGAAGCGATGCTCCATTCAGAGAGCCCTGCAGTGGCTAGACTGTGCAGGAATCAGTCAATAGACTCTCATTAACCTCATTTGCACTGCAGCGGGATAATAAGACTGCTGTTCCCTCCATCTGAAATCCGAGCTCCTCCACATTTTCTGGACTCACTTTTCTCCATTACTGCTGGTGTTTATTTTTGGGCCTGTTTTTTTACATGTTAATGGGGATACCAAACAATAGCTTATTCATTGAAGAAAGAGCCAAGGAGGAGACAAGTGAAGAGAGCCTTGTATTTGGGATTCTGAGAGGGAGAAAGTTTATATAGAATGACCAAACAGGTATAGACCCCTCTGAGATACCAGCAACCATAACACTTATAAACTCTGAATATGAGATTTGGAGGCGGGTTGACTGTATTTATGAATATACTTGGGCTGTTGCGTCTTTGGAAACCTAGATTATATCTATTTTATACTTTGACTATATGCACTGCAGCAAAAGATACACCAAGGTAATTGGGTTGTTCAGAATTGCTCTGAAGGCAGAACTAGCTCTAGCTAAATTATGCCATCCTTAAAGTGAGCCCCCCCACCCCCCCATTCCCTGCTTTTGGCTGGTCGGTTATTTATTATTCAGTGAGAGCTATTACTGTGGATAAGAGGCTCCTCTCAGACCTGTATCGATTGCTTTAATTGCCCCAAAAGATTGTCAACTCTTAAGATAGATATTAAAGGAGGAGGCTGCCAGCATGCATGGCAATAAGACTTGTGGAAGGGGAGGAGAAATAACGGAAGGAGGAGCTGGCCAAATCATGGGAACATTTGAAAAATGTTCCCTTGCCACAGTGTATCCCTGATCAATCAATAACATCTTGTGAACATACACATTCACTCTCATGAGCTGTGAGGCTGCAACAGGAAGCTAAAAGAAGCAAATGCAGTGGCTGCTAGGGGCTCAATCGATAGCTTTAGGGGGAGGGGGAACCCGCCGCTGGGCACTACAGATATTGTGAGGCCCTGCAAAACCTCAAGGTCTGGAGAATTTGAAAGGATCTTCAGAAGTGAATCCAGTGTGTTTCAGGTGTCTCAATGAAGCACTGTTCAATCAAGGGGAACCTCGGAATGACATTCATGTGACCTGATACAGGCTTTAGCCCCTACTTTAGCACTTTATAAATCCAGAGATCCTGCAAAGACACTAAGAACAAGAGAGGATCGTCATAAACCAAACCTGTGTGCTCAAGGTGCCTTGAGGGTACAGTATTGAGGTTAGCCCAGGAGAGCTGAAGCTAATATCCATGTGACCTTATAACACGTGATCAAATGCAGACTGTCCGTACTTTAGCCAGATGGACTGGGGACCTGGATGAGCTTGATAGCATTTCAGCTCCTGGCTGCACTCTGACACAGATCAAGCTGATCTGCTTCTGGTCCCAGAAGGAGGAGTTCAGTTGAGGATATGGAGCCAGCATTCCTTTAGCCGTGGTAGATCAGAAATGACTAGGAACATCTACCTTGTATCTACACTCACAGTCCATTTTTCAGCTCCACTGACCGTACAGGAGCACTTTGCAGTTCTACGTTTACAGGCTGTAGTCCACCTGTTCCTCTGCATAATTTATTATCCCTATTTCATCCTGCTCTTCAGTGGTCAGGACCACCACAGAGCAGGTACGATTTAGGTGGTAGATCAGTCTCAGCAATGCAGTGACACATGGTGATGTGTTGTTGTGCAAAGTGGTACAAAGTGGATCAAACACAGCAGTGCTATTAGAGTTTTTAAAGCCCTCAGATTCACTGGATTGAGAATAGCCAACCAACCAAAAACATCCAGTCAAAAGCATCAACAGACAGGCTACTGTCTCTGACTTTACATCTAAAAAGTGGACCAGTGGACAGTGTTTAAGAATTCCAGCAGCACTGCTGTGGCTGATCCGCTCGTACCAGCACAAGAAACACTAACACTCCACCACCACATCAATGTCACAGCAGCGCTGAGATTGATTGACCACCCAAACCATACCTGCGCCATTGTGGTCCTGTAAGGGTCCTGACCAGTGGATCAGCCAGTCAAGTGCATCCCATTATACGCAGCTGAATGTACTAGGTATGTATCCATTCTGTGCACGTGTCTTTTTACATGACCTTCTATGGAAAAGTCCCAGCTAAGAGAATTCCTCTTCCAAGACTATTACTGTTCCTATCGAAATATGCACAAGGGTGTGAATTCTAAAGCAGAGTAATGAATTCTTAGAGGGGGGGGGAGGGGTAGGAGGTGTTTACTGGAATTGAATGGTGTGCTTAAATAGAATTGAGGAGGTGGAGATTAAAATTGAGCTTTAAACGTCTCTCAAGTAGCACAGAGCTTAAAACTCGCAGCGTGTCACACTCACTGTCGGAACGATTTAAGAGCATGAGAATCAATAGTGGGGAACCAGTGGATTATTCCAAAGGCACAAATCACAGCTAATGTGACTGTGACTAAATCCCAGGTTGAAGTGTTGGTTTGATATAATTGTCAGCTATTCAGTCATTAAATGCGGCGAAACTTAAAGAATTACCAGGTGCGCAGAGAGGCACCTTCATGTGTCTAAAGTGAACGCTCGAGGAGGGTTCTTATCTTAAATTGCCTCAGATGATAAGATTTGTGACAGTGGTGTTGTAGGCTGCAATTCTACATTCTAGGCTTAGTCTTGTGTCAGGCCTCCAGCTGGTTGCTGAACTCTCCTGCTCTCTTTTCCATTCAGTTTTTCTGCAGTGTAGGAGCAGGAGGGATGGGGTGGTGGTGGGGGGAGGTGTGTAGAGAGAGGAAGAACACAGGTGTGATTACTGAGGAAATCCACTGGTAATCCAGCAATCCTGTCTGATTAAAGCTATTAGCCTGACTTCTCAGGATTGCTTGTTAGACTTGTGTTTCTCTGGAACTGAACAAGATTTCAGTGTACCTTAAAACAGTGCAGGGCGGGGTACTAAGCACATTTCTAACATATACCTCTCTATCTACCCACAGACAGTAGCTTTAGTCAGACCTACAGTTTTGAGCCAAAGACTGATATGGTTAAGGGCATTCTGTCTGAATCAGATCATATGTAGCCCACAACTACGTTGTTAAAAAGGTTCAAAGGGTTGGCAAATTTGACCAAACTGCCAAGCAACAGCCTGAGTAAATGATCAGAACCCCAGTATGACCAGCGGAATTTCTCTCTCGATTGTATTCGGACAAAAAAATCTGTCCAAACCTTACTGTAGCCCATCACCTTTCTGTCTGAACCTGACCAATTATAACCAAATAAAACCAGATAAAAGTTGATCCTAATGACTTAGTTTGTAGAAGCCATACAAGACATTATCAGGTCAAAACTACATTGGAAATACATGTACCGCCCAGAGGGCTTCACATCTGGACCATGTTCCAGGCTGGGATTTTAAAATGGTCACCCGGTATGACACTATATCTGGCCAGACAGGTACATTATCAATTGGAACTTTAGTGTCCTACTGGCCGACCATTTTAAAATCCGGGCCTGGAATCTGGATCCGAGGTCAGGTTTTGGAGACCTTTAACTTAATCATCAGTGACACACATTTTTATGAAAGGTTACATCCAGAACCCCACCCCCCCGGGTGCTGAATTTGACAGAACCCCAGTGCAAATAGTCGAGTCTTGTTGGGTTCGTCCAGATATTTACACCACTCACACCCTCACACGTGCACACTCTTGTGGCTGAAGTGCACACAAGGTCACAGGGGAGTGGAGCAGCAGCAGGACGGGTGGTGTCTGACCCCATCTGGTTGTGGCGTGACCTCGCTCACACTTGGATTAGTTGGCACAAAGCAGCGCTCCCTCACACTGGATTGTTCTTGCCCCGCAGAGCCCCCTCCTATTAGCTCTCAATCATATGGTCTGTCGGTCATGTGATTAATAGTGGGTCAGCTGCCTTTAAGTGAGCTGGTCCTGTAGAATGTCCGATAGTGAACGGCTCATGAGAGGGTTGACCGGATGAGTTGAAGGCAAGAGACACTTGGCATGTGACCTACTGTTTGCGTGTATGTCTCTCTCTCTTTCTCTCTTTCCCTCTCTCTTTCTCACACACACACACACACACACACACACACACACACACTGTCCCATTCTTCCTTTCTTCCTCTTTCTCTCTCCTGCTCTACCTTTCTTCCTCACCCCCTTTTCTCACTTTTCTCACTTTCTCTTTTACTGACACTCGCTCACTGTTATGACCTCTCATTCCCTCTCAACCTGTCACCTTTTATCATCACACTCACTCCTTTTCTCACTTTCTTCTTCTCCCTGTTTAGTTTGTCATTCTGCTCTTCGCTCATTCTTTCATTTTTCAGTTTTTTAATCCTTTCTATGTTCACCTACTCTTTCTTTTCTGACTCTGCCCAGCTTTATTTTCATGCTTTCTCTTTCTGTTTCATTATCACAACTAACACACTCTCTCTCTCTCTCTCTCTCTCTCTCTCTCTCTCTCTCTCTCTCTCTCTCTCTCTCTCTCTCTCTCTCTCTCCCTTTCTGAGCATCTCCTCAGGACAAAGTTAAGTGGCCTGGCTTATGGTCCTCTCAGGAGAGACCATGGGCAGCTTTCCAGACAGTTTAAACACCTTTAGCTAGCGTCTGGCCAATGCCATTGCACTTCACAGATTGTGCTGGCTATTTCCAAAGCAGCTTCCCTCTCGCTGTAGGTGCTCTTCCGACTCAACACTAAATGGTGAGGTTTTTGTGGTTTCACAGAGCCCGTTGCCTATGGTAGCAAACTCTGCTAGTCTCTTTAATGGCCCAGAGCATTCATTGCTTTAGAGAGGATTTTAAAGCATAGCAAGCCAAGGGGGACCAGCTTGGCATATTCTGAATATTCAACTAAAGTCTTTGAAACAAAGCTCCTGAGAAAAACCTTTATTAGTTAATCAGAAGTTCTTGACGTGGCTAAATGCAGAAAACAGACTGGAATTTGAGTCACGTTCCAGAAGCAAGCTCAGCTTCTTTCCCCTCTCAGAAGAACATGCTGAGAAGTTGTTGTTTCCCCCTAAACTTTCAGCGCACGTAGCGTGGATAGGGCCGAAAAAGTGCTTGGACCCCATAAGCAGACATTTCTCTCTCTCTCTCCCCTCAGTTGGCTGCTTTCAGTACCAAGCTAATGCTCCCTGTCCTCAGCTCTCACATTAAAACCCTCTCTCCCAACTCAAGGCTTCCAAAATGTTTGAGAATGACCTTGCAGTGTTCCCCACTTCCAAAGTTGTGTGAGTGCTGGAGATAATTTATATATAAAATGTAAGGTTTGAAAAATTGCCATTTCCATCTTTAGGTGGCCTGGGCTCTCCATTACCAAAATGGGCTGAGTCACTGCACCATGTGAATCCTAATGAGAAGTGCATAGCCAAGACAGCCTCCACACACCCCCCACCCCACCCCACCTCACCCCCTCTCTGTTTCTTTCTCCCGTGCTCTCCCTTTTCCCACTCCAGATGTAGCTGACTTGTTACTTTTTCTTTTCCTCTTTTTGATTAATAGGTTTGCAGGTATCTGAACAGAGCAGATTTTATTTACAATGTGCTTTCTTTGATTTAGTTTCAGTGTACTTGTATATCTTTATGCATATTATATGATTACCAGTCATATACTGTGTATTGAAAGAGTATTTTTAGAGAGTTACATATTCCAAAGCACAAAAAGTGTGAAAGGCTTTGGACTGAACTGCAGTTTAACGCTGCACACTGCCAAAGAAACCTGGCAGATTGTGTAATGTAATGTAATGTGCAGTTATTGGTCACTGTACAAAGTTCAAGCCTTCTGCATTTAACCCATCTGTGGCAGAGAACACACACACAAACCTGTCCCAGGCCAGTTCTGTAACTATTAGGTCACAGCTGCCCCGTTGATAGTATGAGCCGTTGCTTGAAATAGGCTGGTATGTCCTCCTTGGTTTTGTACATATTCGAGATCAGAAGTTGGTCCTAAAACAACATGGTGTTCAATATGTTTGTTTATGTTTGAATAGGTTTATACACACACACACACACACACAAACACAGAAAAGATAGGCAGAGACAGAGTGGGACCATTAGACCACCCTTGATTTTATTTTGCGGAAAAACAGTTAAACATATTTTCTGTATTTATTTTGTTATTTGCTTTGACTTGTAAGAGAAATCTCCAGGGATATTTTACCACACTGAATGGTGGGTTCAGACTTCCCGTGTCTATATATAAAAAAACAATGGGGACATATGTATTAAAACATGTCCTGTAAAATTATAAAAACCAATGTGTGTGTGTTTGTGTGTGTGTGTATGGAGGATGACAGGCTAGCATGCAGACAAAAGGCCCTGGAAACGTGTTGTGGTTTTTCCCTGGCCTCCCACTTTCCCTTTCCCTCCTGCGGCTGCTCTGGGCTCGGCTCCCCATACCACACACTCTCTCTCTCTCTCTCTCTCTCACACACACACACACACACTCTCTCTCACACACACTCACACTTATACTCACTTCCCCCTATCACCGCAGTCCGAGCGCCAGCCGTGGCATGGCCTGGCCCTCTCTCAGCCTCTCTCACGCTGCCTGGAAACCCTTGCTGGCTGCTTCATCCTGCTGAGACTGCCAGAAAACGGCACGAGACCTAAACGCACTCTCTCTCTCACACACACACACACACATCCCTTGACACATCAGCTTCCAGCTCTCAAGCAGCCTTCTTCTTCACACAGTCAACCAAACTGTCTCACACACTCACACACATCGTGTGGGTTGGTTTACTCCTTCACACTTGTTGGCTCCATATATTGCTATTGTTGATTGTTTATATCAAGCTACAATGGCAACCTTACTTAAAACACCCAAAGCAATGGGAAAACTCTCTCTTTCACCCTTCTCTCTCTCTCTCTCTCTCTCTCTCTCTCTCTCTCTCCATTCTCAGCCCAGACAGGAAAAGCAGCTCTAAATCCTCTCCAACAATAATGAGCCTAACGCTGGCGGATCAGCCGCCTTATCCTCACTAAGGTCGTTAGCGTGCCGGAACAAGGCGTTCTCTGCTCTGTAAGTACTTTACAAGGGAGACCAGCTGTTCAGCAAATCGTTGAAAGTATTTCGGTCGCAGGTCTTTACTTAAGTACGCTATCTGATGGATAAAGTCGATGCACTAATATCAAGCAATTAATAGCTAATCGCATCCTATTTCCCGCTTATGTATCGTTACCAACATCTGGGTCCAAGCTCTGATTTGAAACAACTCTCCGTTCCAGCAGCTACAGAGGTTTAGTTACTACTCTTCTGTAAAGCTTTTTAATGGCCTGGAGACCTACCTTACAAAATACAATGGCATTGTAGTGGCGGACCAATTATGAAATTCAGTAAGTTAAAATAGAGAGATGTGTGCTCTGTCACTTAGCGTAGAGTGTGCATACTTGCTGCAGTCATTTAGCACAAAACTTTGTCAAAGGGAAAAATGATTATATATTATTATATGTGTGTTATGGACGGTCCATACAGGTCAGCTCCTGTGTTACCACTGTGCAAGCTGAAAAACTGAGGCTGACTGTAATGTTTTATAGATAGTTTAAAATGATTTAATCTGCAGAGTTCAGCACGTAATAGACATATTAATTAATTGTGAAATGACTTTGAACCTCTAGAATGTAAGGTTTAATGGGATGATTAGTTATGTAGTCTTTGCATTCGCAGTCTGAATATAGAACAGGTGAGTCCCGGTAAGTCTCTCCGATTTTTTTTCTTTTCTATCTGATGTAGTGTTTTATTACAGTCATTATACATGTCATTATTATTGGAAGGAAAAAAAAAACAAGCTGTTATACAATGCAGAGAGAATTTTTTTTTGTAATCACACTGTAGATTTTGGGGTTATATCATCTCTAGGGAGAGAGAAATAAAACCTGAAATAAAAACTAAAACCTGAGGATTTTTTAACCTGTGGAATTCGTCACCTGAGTGACTGCTTGTTGCCTCTGTGTGTACATCATAGACCTCTCAATCTGTGTCTGTGTTTATGTGAAAGAGAGAGAGCACTTTATGAGCTGTGCTGAGCACTGGTCGAGCTGCGCAGCTTTGTGTGCAGACTGTTATTGTCAGCTCCTGTTGTACAGATGCAGCTGCAGATGGGACTCCTGTACCTGCCTGCATAGCTAATGAATCCGAATGGCATCCCCCCTTATAAAGCATAAATATGTAATTTGTTCAGCTGTTGTAATGAAATATGCATGTGTGAAACAGCGATTGTTTGGGTCATTAACAGTATGCCACTGTGTATTAAGAACCTTGAGGCTCAGGAACAACAGGAAAAATAATAATAGCTTCAAAAATTCATCAGACCGAATGCATTGAAGTGAGCGTGGCAGGACCTCTCATTCATACGGAGAGTATTCTGTCTGAACTGAAGGCAGAGAGAGAGAGAGAGATCTCCCACAATCAGATGCTGTTACAACTCCAGTGAGTGATAGCTGGCCGTCCAGTGGGGGAAGATGACACTGATGTCCTCTGGAACTGGCCTGAGTCAAGACTAGACCGATCTGGGGGACAAATATTCATGTCACACCGCCAAGTTCACTGTGTTCCCTCTCACTTCTCACCAGAAATGCCCTGTCAGCATTTCACGTTGGTTTTTTTTTTTTTTGTTCTTTTCTCTCTCTAACAGAGAATGATGTAGAGCCATTGCAAAAAGGGTGGTTTAAAGAAATCTGTTTCTGCAAAGTACATTGATTTGCTTCCATGATGTTTCTTTAGAGTCGATATTTGATAAGCAGAGTCGCAAATCTCTTTGGTTCGTAATATAGTTTGGTTTATCATATTTCAGTTTTATTTTGTTTTATTGTTAATATATATGGAATACATAATAGTAGCAGAGAACACCAAGCTTTTTATGTTAGAATATATCCAGAGAGTTCTATTTGATGAATGTATGCTGTGTGTAAGAGGTTTGTATAATATTTGTGCATGCTAATATTTGTGCATGCTAATATATGTAAGCTTCGCACTTATGCACATTCACACTTTTGCACGAGTTCATGTCTGGATTTGATTAATTTTACAATTGAATTGGCACATCTTTCTGTGTGTGTGTCTGTATATGTGTGGTTTTTTTTTTGCCCTTATAGTTCACTGAGAATGCTTGTGCTCTAAATATGCTCAAGTATTAAAGCTGGGATATATTCTTTATGTTGCCGGTAGCTTTTTCTTTTGTTTCTCTTATGCACAGCATACATTCATCTTTTTTTTGAGCCATGCATTGTTCATATCGGATGATGTGATTGTGAAGTTAAAACAGACTGGTGGGATTAACTTTGGTTGCTGAAAGTGTTTTTTATTTTCAGTGTTTACATTTCTCTTCTTTATTTTCAGTGTCGTCTTTACTAAAATCATAACAGTCTTTGGTACAGGCTGCTCAAGGTGCTCGGTTGGCCTCTGTGTTTATGTTCTCCTCCATGCTTCTTTCATGTGGCAGATTGGATGGGGCAGAATCACAAGATTGTGTCAATTAGAAGTTAGAATCTGAAAATATAGTGTATAAGGAATAATAGTATGTTTTTCACTCGCTTTAATTCTGCAGTGGCAACTGTACAATGTGACAATAAAATAGCTTTTTGATTCTTGATTTGATCAGTTCTACCGTTCCAAAATGAATGTAGTTAAATTGCCACCATAACAACTGCATCATTACCCGTTGAAGCATTTTACAGCTCTTGTGAGGTAACCTCCCACATAATAGGGTCTGGAAGAGAGAACTCTTCTGTTTCTCCTCCTTCCTTCTCATTGAACAGCGCAGGTGAGAGAGCAGCAATGAAAGAGAGTGAGACAGAGGCACAGTGGATTCACAAGCTCTATCTCTTTTAATAGCACGGACCTGTCTGTGTGCTGCTCTGAAAGCTAATCAGTTTGACCCAGGAGTGCAGCCTTGGTCAGGCTACCCAGTGGAAAGAGCCCCTGGCAGGGTTAATTCTGTCGGGCCCAGGCCTCTGGGAACAGAACATTCCACCGTGATCCTCTTTCATATGACTCACTGGTGCTGGGGAAGCCAGCAGACATGATGCGATTAGCTCCTGGCCTTCTTAGCGCCAACTGCTGCTACCACAACAACAAAACAAAAACAAATAAAAAATAAATAAATATTGGTCAGAAGTGGACATCCACCCTTTTCAAAGTTTCATCAACTCCATATGGACCTTTCTTTCATATGTACATACAGAGAGAGAGCAGACTTCTTGGTAACATGTAATTGAACCTAAATCAAATTAGACAGTGTAAGACATAAGTAGACACTTTAGCGTCCTAATCCCCGGCCTCGTCCGCCCCGTAGGTTATGTCAGGACTTTGAGAGAAAGAACCACTTTAAGAAACCTTGCAAAGTTATGATTGTTTTTTTTTTGTCAAGCCCTTAGAGGTTTCTTTCCTCAGATCCCTCCAAACCTAAGCTTCGAAGTGTGTTGTTTTTGCCATCCTTCCAATATTTTGGAGCTGGACGTTGGCCACAGCAAAGCTATTCTTAAAATCGCTGAGTTGCAGAGTCTGATTTATTTAGCATTAAATTTCCCCAGACAGAAACCTTGTGCAGGGTCGTGCAGCACCTGTGGAAGAAGATTACCCGTGCCTCAATTACTTCAGGATCCTATCATTTTTAAACACATATCAATAGACCTCGCAGCAAAAGTGTCAAGATTTTATTAAGAAAAATGATCAAACACATCCCACACCGTATTATTATGAATGGTGATGGTGCTGGGTGGTCTGGTAACCTCCAGGACCCACTCAGAGATGATGAGTTGTTACCTGGCAGAGATGCAGGATGGCCTGCTGTGCCAGCGGGGTATTCTCCCTCTCTCCCAAAGCCTGCAACCTGGCAGCTGCCCCGTCCCACCACGCTGCTAGAACTTTAGCCTAGAGGCAAATATTTGTCATATTCATGCAAGCAGTGTTGAACCGCCTTGATCCAGTGCAAGTGTGTGTGTGTGTCTGTGTCTGTGTATTTGAGTTTGTTTTACTACATTTTCCAGACAGAAAAGCCCTGAAATGGTATGAAAATAGGGATAGTTTAAAATAAGGATGCTTTTTCCATGTCTCATTCATTAACATTTTAATGTGTCATTTATTTCTGGTTAGAGTGAACTTTAGAAAGTGTATTACAGGTCTTTATATAATAAAGTGTTATTTTCTGTGACGAGACATTGAAATAAAGCCTTCTGTTCAGGTCCATGGTGAAACATGAACGTGAAACATTACGTGTGTGTGTGTGTGTGTGTGTGTGTGTGTGTATATATATTTACACACACACACACACACACACACACACACACACACACACACACACACACACAAATGTATGACCCCCACATCCTGACATTGTAGAAAAAGTGTGTGTGAATATGAGCATGTGAGTATTAGAAACAATGCATCACTGTAAGTGATCTTCAGTGTTGCAGAACCACCTGCTCGCATGTTTCTTTTGTCACTTGTGTGCGTTATCTGAGTCCGCTTTGGCCTGTCAGTAGCTGCTGTGTGTCTGTTAACATGCTTGTGTGTGAGAGCAGTGAAGTGGTGTCAGCCTCAGAGTAACCCCCACTAGGGAAACTAAGCCTGTTAGCCAGTGTGTGTCCCACGCTGACGGCAGAATGTAGCTGAGGCCTGGTCTGCCGGACACGGTACAGTTAATGTTTTTTCCTGGCCCACTGTCAAACTTTCCCCTTAACGGTCTGTACCCGCCAAAAAAAAAATCATCTGGTTCTACTCAAGCCTCTCCCCCCTGTTCCCTTCCCTGTGCACTTTTTTTTCTCATAATAACCAAAAAAAATCTTATAAAAATGAACCTTTAAAGAGCATATTACAGCAGGTTTGCACACTTTCTCTCCCTACCCGCCATTTTAAGAATGGAACAAGAGAGAGAGCTAGGGAGGGAGGGAGGAAGATTCTGTCGCTCCAACCCTCCTTACATGGCCGACCGTTTTTGCTCCTCATCCTGACCAATAGGAGATGGCCTTGATCATGTGATATGCCACGATTGCACTGAGAAAGGGAGAGAGTGGCTGCAGACTCGATCCCTCTCCCTCTGCCCTCTTCAACTCTGTCCGGACTTCTTTTCCTCCCTTTCCAACTCTCTCTCTCTCCCTATATTTCTCTCACTCTTCCTCTCTCACTCTCACTTTAGACTCTCATTAACTACCTTCTACTTTCCTCAGAATGTGAGAAACTGAAACACATAGCACAGGTTGCCATTTATAGATTTGAAAGGCCACAGTCCCATTGCAGTGATTCTCTGAAAAAAAAAAAAAAAGTTTGTGCCATCGGCCTGCTCTTGCTCAGCTCACGTTCTTCATGTTTCATGGATTTCCCTTTCCTGGCATTTGTCCAAGAGCATGGGATGGGGCTGGGGTGGCAGAGAGAGAGAGGGAGAAAGAGAGAGAGAGAGTAGCAGACTACTCTAGAGGAAACAACTCGTGTCCTGACACACCAATTGTCTGTTAATTTTTTTTTTCTTCCTCTCTTTCTCTGTCTCTCTTGCACAGTCCTTTCCCTTTTCACCCTGGCCTTTAACCAAGCATGAAGAGATTAGTGCCAAAATTCAAACAGAATAACAGATGATGATGTAAAGAGTGGCCGATGCCACCATGCTCTGGGAATGAGAGAGAGAGAGAGATTCATTCATTCTACTGGCTATTTCACCTGGACCCTCCCTCACAACCCACTTCTCCCTATCTTTCTTCCTCACTTTCCATCCCTCTTTATTTCTTCCCCTTTGTTTGCTTGCCAATGTCCCCTCCCCCCTCCTTGCTGGAATTGTTTGGAGAAAGAAGTATCTTCGTATCTTCTTGAGCTACAATGCTGAGATCACACAAGGCTGAGGAGTGTAAAAGTGCAGTGCAGTATTCCACAAAAAAAGAAGTAGAAACACAGAAGAAAACAAAGATATACAGTCCACCAATTGCAAACGTTGCATCCCACCATCCGATCGAGTCCATCTCCAGTCCAATTCGCTTTTGTCTCCTTCTAATTTCCAATGAAGTATTGTGTGGAGGAAAAGGCATTAGGATTGATTTTTCATGGAGTATGGAACGGCACTGGAGTGGAGATGTCCCCCTCCTTTTTTCTCTCTCTCCCGTTCGGCTTATCAGTAGGGTCTCCCTTACCTCTGCCTTCACATTGAGTTCCAATCAAGTCCTACCTTCTTCTAGGAGTGAGTGTGTCGCAACTTCACTGCAGTACGCCACTTTACCCCACATCACGAACAATGTTAGGCACAAAACTGTTACCAGTTTCACGTTAAACCACGGTAAAATTCCTGCCGGTTAGTATTACCATGATTTGAAAAACTCACTCAAGTTACGACGTCCATCAAAGTCAGGAACAGTCTCCCAGAGGCTGCGGCGCTGCGCCACACATAATGTGGGTTTGTTTTGTGTCAGGGGAAACATGGCGCAGTGACAGAGCCACAGCATGGTGCCCAATCTCATTCCATCGTTTTGATTTCACTCCCCAAGCACCCTCGAAAGCAGGATGTGAATGTGAAATTAGGACAGGGAGGTGAGATTGGTCACCACACCGGAGATCCTGATGACTAAGGAGTAAGCTAATGGGCAAACTGATGTTAATTCTGTAGTAAAAACATTTATGGTGGTAGAAAGGGTCTGGTTTATACATTTCTTTTCGTTTTCAATACACAAAACCTACACAAAAGAATGTGTTCTAGCCAGAATTACTAATTCACTGTCCATTCTACCTTAAATGGCACTGTATTTTATAATTATATTCGAGCCCATTATAATCATGTTGTTAAATTTTCATGTCTAGTCCTTATTAAAACCCTGTAATTACACGTAATGGCAGAAATAGTGTTTTACCATGCTATGCTTCAAATATATCCTATTAAACCAGCACATTACTAGGTAAGATAGGAGAAAATGGAGTACGGTGTGTTGGCAGCCTTGTTTCAGTTTTTTAGGTTTGAAAATGTTTCTTTGAAATGCAGAATCACGCCATTTGCATTAAAATTAGCACAGCTAATTTACGTTAGCCCTCCGCCAACTACACACAATATTTACTCCATGGCCCATCATGTATCGAGCTAGTATCATGTATTTGTCCCACTCCAAGACACGTCTTCCAGGCTGCCCTCTCTGCAGTGGCTGCATCTCTGTAGCTGCAGTTAGCTGCATGTGGAGCAGCCTGTCCACACATGCCTGAGGTGCTTCACCCAGGAAGCAGGCTTAAGAGGATTACAAAGACACTCATTAATATGATCAAATTCAGGGACTGATGGATAAGCCTATGATGAGCACCTGTCAGTGAGCTGCCTCAGACTAAATCGCTAATACACTAATACATTTATACTCTAATGCCTACTAATGGTAAGATGGGTATATCTCACCCAATCTGCACTGCTTAAAGTCTTAGATCATGGAGCAACAAAACCTATATGCTAACACACACACGTATATAATTTTGAGGAAATTATATATATATATATCATTTTTTTTAAAATATAAAAAACAATCTTTTTAAATCAGATTTGAGACTCTCAGATGTGGCAGTGCGTGTCTGCGCATTATCTTCATTGTCCTGAACATCATAGTCATCATCATCATCACTGAAGCCAACAAAATCAAGGCTTGTAATGCGAACACATTACTTCACATTCTGTGTAAATGAAAGACACTAACAGATGTTGGAGTTGCGCTGGAAATTGCAGGACCACGGCACTCTTAAAACAAGCAAAGAGCACTTAGGCACTCTCTCTTCTCCCCTCTGTTTCCTGGTCCATCTCCTTCCAAGGCATTTTATTCCCATGCAGAAAGTGTTTCCCAGGATGAAGAGGAGGAGCTGAGGGTCTAAAGCACAGCCAGCTGCGAAGCTCGGAGGCCTGGCCAGGCTTTTCATGAACCAGCCGGGTGTGTGTGTATGTGTGTATGTCTGTGTGTGGGGATGGCTTGTGTTACTGTCATTCCCCAGCTCCATCCATAACCATGTCTAATAGCAACACGGTAGCGGGCAAAACCACAGCTCTCTTGGCAAGCAGAGCGCAGCCGTCCTCCCAGCAAAACCCCAGACAGAACAAAAGAAGCGCTTTCTCACTCGCAGGGCGATCACACGCACACACATGCAGACAGACCCACACATTTATGAAATGTGACAAAATAAGGAACGACATGCCCAAAGAAAGATTGCAGCAGAGTTGTGTGCACTCAGAAATTTGGGGTTATGTCCCACAGCCCAGAAAGCACCAGAACAGTGTAACCTTAACCTCTTTTGCTGTTCTTCCTGGTGTGGCATACGAACAACAGCTTTTATTACTATTACTGTTAATGTCATATTTAAAAAATGGTTAGTTCTAATGCTTTTTGTGCATCATGACACATGTAGGAACGGGGTGTGTGTGAACACAAAAGAGTTACTATCCAGGACCAAAGAGGCTTGGATAAACTGTAGTATTGTAAAAACTGTATTGTATAACTTTTTAAACGTACATTTTACACGGTTTGTACCTTTAGTGAACAATAATGTACCTGTACGGACAGTGTATGATAATGGATAGTGTAATGCAGTACTGGATAGTGCAAATCAGTACAGTCTGAAGTGTAAAGCAGTGTAAAAGTATACTGTGAAGAGAGCTCTGTGGTTCTATCCTTTTGGCTGTGAGTTGGACTAATGACTGTAGAAGGTTATTATTGGGAGTGAATGAGAGGGAGGGCCGAGCCCAATTATGGAGTGTGGTGCTGCATATTTGCTGATTTATTTGTGAAGTGGCAGACAGGGTAATGACTTTAGTGAAGCCCAGGGCCTTCTGCGCTGCTGTAATGATCCAAACCCTCAGACATCCTTGCACCGCTTCATCACTGACCACACACACTCACCTCTTACCACAATGAAAAGCTTCACAGAGCCAGAAACCACACACACACACACAGGGAAAACTTTCACCTCTAGTGTGTTGCATACTGGACCAGTACACAGATACACTTACAAACACATACATAACTTTTACCACTAATGTGCTTCTCAATAAGCAGCTGCCCAGTCTTGAGTCTAAACCACAGATTCACTGCTTGTGTGTCCTGATTCTTTGCAAGTGTGAGCGGTGTGCAGGATGAGGAGGTGTTGGCTGAAAGCGAGGGAAGTTTCCGCGGTGGGCTTCAGGCCCGCTCGGCATTCCTTCTCGTTTCTGCCTCCTTTCACTATCGCCGCTTTCCTCTCTCCAGCATAGCTGTGTAATGAGAGATCTGTAAAACTGCTGTAAGGAATTAAAATCCTTCACATAAATGAGAAGCATATGTATACGCTTGTCTGTAATAGCAGCCCTGAATCACAATAACCCAGCGGCAACAGGAGTGAGAGAGGGAGAGAGATAGAGAGAGAGTGAGAGGGAGAGAGAGAGACAGTGGTTTTCATATAATCACAGTAAAAGCATGTGTTTATCTTGGTTTTGGCAGAAAGCTGGAGTGTTGTACTTTTGGTATTTTGACTTTTCCAAAATAGATTGGAGTTTTGTGTGTGTGTGTGTGTGTGTGTGTGTGTGTGTGTGTGTGTGTGTTTTTTAATAGGCAAACCGCAGACCCATGCACCTTCCTCCTCTAATTCATTTCACTTTCACTGCTGAGAGACAGAAGATGACATGGAGTAATGAAATGACAAACAGAGAGAAAAATGATAGAGATTTTTTATTAAATCTGACTCAAGGATTAGGCATGTTTATAAAATTCCATGCTTCACAAGGCTTGTGTTCAGGACGGAGGACTCCAGATGAAGTGAATAAAACTATGCCTTTCAAACACAAACAGAGATAACACACAGTTATTAACACCCACAGGACCAGCTTACCACTGACAGGTGTGCAAGAAAAGGCTTCTTAGTCTGCCTGGAGCTTTAGTCACAGAGTAAGGAACTTTAGAGTAAGAAGATTTGGTGTTATATTAATACAATCCTTTAAGTTATTGGTATTTTCTGAGCATTTTCCGGTTATAATTGACACTTAAACGGGTCTAAATGTCATACTTTCTTCTTTGTTTTCTTTGGATGTAGATTAAGGCCAAAATACAGAGTTTTTCGCTGATGTATATTGTCAGCTCAAACTTATGAAATTTAAAAAATCCAAAGCCCTAAATATATTGATATATGTAGTGCACGAGTGTCCAAACCTTTCATCTCTAAATTTATCCTGTACTAAATTTCTGTGTTCAGCTGATTGCAGAAAAAGGCAAAACCAGTTACTACAAAAGCGATCTATTTTATTTGTTATTTAATTGTTGTTTTATAACTGTTCTGTTTTGTCATACAGACCAGCCTCTAGTAGAAATGATGGAGTTACAATAGCCACCAGCCTTCTGATCACACTTATTTGAAGACTAAAGTTCTAAGGAAGAGCTACTGAGCTTGTCTTTGGGTATAATTAATAGACCAACTAAAGATGATCTAGAAATCTATATAAAAACATAATGATTTCTTATGGGACCACTGCACTGTAGGGTAATACAGCAAGCAATACACGTTTACAGATTTTAATTTGGTGTTAAGAAAGTTATTAAAGATTAGTTTATTTATCAGTGTACTGAATGTTCAGATTGAGTCTCATCCAGTGCCCCCTGCACTACTGTACTCTTTAATGCTATTTATTTGTAATACCTGATTAAGGAAAGCCATGCCAAAACAAGCCAAAGCAGGCTAAACTTTCCCCTGGCCAGCTTAGCGTCTGCTTCATCTGGCACCCTTTCCATTCATCTCATTAATTGGGGCGCAAGGAGGATGAAATGCCAAATTTTCTTCACAGACTCATAAATAGGTTATCAGAAATAGCAGATATTTTTTTTCTCTTATTTTTGTTTTAATTTTCCAAGAGGGACCCCTCCGTAACACACAGCGTCTTAATACGTGACACAATAAATAAATTAAATCCACAATATTCCATCCCCTTGCTCGCTATTAATAGTAAAGAGGACAGCTATGAATCCAGACAGGATTAAAATCTCTTTTTGATGTGGTTCCACTTTTTAACAGAATGCAATTTCTTCTGCGTTCATTGCAGCAGGAAACTTCAGAACTGATGCAGTTTTTTTTCCTCTACCTCTCTGTTTATGTGTGTTAGTAAGAAACAATGCCAAGTGAAGCCTTAGAGAGCTGTGTGTGTGTGTGTGTGTGCCTGGAGGGGATCAGAGAGGGAGTTTAGCAGATTTCTGTGGATGGGGTGATCAGAGGAATAGGAACCATTCAAACCAGAGATAGAGTAATTGAGAGAGAGAGAGAGAGAGAATACAGAGGGAGAATATTGAGAGGGGAAATGCAATCAGATATCAAATGAACATCTGTAGTTTCTTTTTCACAATAAACACTCACATTCCACCTCAAATGCCAAAAGAGTAGATAATCATTGTTTTTAAGGTTTTCTCTGCGTCACAAATGTTTTGTTTGACTTTTATTAGCTCCGATATCAATCAATCAATCAATCAGTCAATATTTATTTATATAACGCTTTTTACAACTGATGTTGTCACAAAGCAGCTTTACATAATTATATAATTCTACATATAATTATATCTTGCATAATCCAATTCACGCAGGTTTTATGATCAAATATAGTTAGCGGATAATGTAAGAAATGCTCATTTGTCCTGTATTTTAAAATGATACTATTTGCACTACCATTGCATATCTGTAGGTTCAGTTCACTGTTGAGTGGCACCCATGGCCTTAAATTTAGTTAAGTGGAGTTGGGACTGAAAATTTATTGGTTTGTTCCTTATGAGCAGCAGGAAAATTGGGGTTGAGGTGAGTGAAAGAGCAGAGCTGTCTCCTCCTTCAACATCCATGGGTGATATGCCTTTGAGCAAGGACACTTACCACAACTGCTTTCATTTGTTTTCAGTTCAATAATGTCCTGATTTTATCTGAATCCCAAACCAGGACTAAATACGTTTATAGCTAAGTACAATTTTATTTGTGTAGAAAGTGGAAAAAAAATGGACAGGAGATGTGATGGAATGTTGGTTGTGATAGTCCTCTGTGCTCAGCTGGTCCACCTGGTATCACAGATAATATTTCAAGTTTGCTAATTCCATTCTATGTATTATTATCTTACATGAAATATAGTGTCAGTTCAGTAGCTAGGCCAGATTGCTTCAGAAATGTATGGGTTTTTTTCTTTCTTTTTTTTGGGGGGGTTCTGACCACATTTTTAACCCTAAGATCTATTAGCTGTAAAGATGTGGAGCTCACTCCATGTTTCCAACAAATTTGTGTGTGCATTGTGCATCCAGTTTCATAGTGGAACTGTAGGATTGGAGGGATTCTTTCAGGACACACACACACACACGTCGCAACTGTGGAAGTGTGTGTGAGATTAGCTCCATTCACAAGGAGGGCCGTTTGTAAGGGATATTATATGAGGAAAGCTCAGACACGGATAAGGGCCAGCCACAAAAGGAGAATGTCCAAACATTGTGTATTGGCTGAAAGAGCCGACCTGCCCCTCGCATGCAGGAGTATGTGAGGGTCACTGGGACGGCTGGGCGCAAGCTTGGGCAAGCGTCTTGACCCCTCTTTAGGCTCTCTCTCTCTCTCTCTTCCTCTCCTCCCCAGCATCCCTCCCCTCTACTGCACTTCGGCCTTTTTGTCACATTTATCGATGAATCATTCAGAGCGGCTGCGTACAGTTCACTGCCGCCTGGTAATTAGCAGTGGTGCATGCTGGGAGCTGGGTCCAGGGCTTTAGAGGCGGAGGGGATTGGGAGGGGTTAGACGAACAGGAGGAAATGTTTGGAGACTAATCAGCATAAGAAAGGAGGCTTTCACAGTGTGTGCGGTTCGGCTGTCAGCGCTAAAACCAGATAATGATTCGGTAATAATGGCACATTGTGCATACCTCAGCCGGTGGGAGTGTAGGAGTAAACCTGCCTACGCACACTCACACACACACACACACACCATTGCCCAGCGTTTACCAGCACTACGCTAGGCCTGGTTTTACTCTCCGAAGTGGAATGAATGAAGGAAATATAGGGCATTTAGCCCTGTCTCAATTTATTGTACTTGAAACATGTCTCAGAGGGTTTTCTTTCAATTTTCTGAGGAAAAATTATTGTAAAGGAAGATGCCTAAAGCAGTTGGGTTTCATGACATCAAGTAGGTCTGTTTGTAATTTCAGAGGGAAAGGTCTGGCCCAGGGTTCTCAAACTACTGGCCTACAGCCCACATCTGGCAGCTTCATATGACTGGTGACATATTTACATTTTTAAAAATATATAGTTAAAATTTGTCTTCATTTTACTGTGACTAAATGTTTACATCTGATACAGAAGTTTGTTTTACCCACCTAATAAGCAACATAACATCAGTTTGTGCTTCCATTGTTAAAGCAAGACGATAAATTTAACAAAAACCTGATACAGCATAATAGGAGACCCCGCTGATAAGTTGACTTCTATTTGATTTCATTAAACCTTAAAATATTTGACTATATATATAGTGTACTACTAGTTCTGCTGTTTCCAATAATATGACAAGCTTGGAGTAATAAACATTGATTAATATCTGTTTTAAGTAATGTAGATAAATACAAAATAAAATCTGTAAATATTTTTTTCTCATGAAAATTGAACCAGATGTGTTTATTTAAGAATTCAGTTTGATAGGCTTAACTGTGCTTATTTTAATAAATTATAAAACAATAATTTAGTGTATATATATATATATATATTTTTTTTTTGTCCTTGATTTTCTCAGGGCATTACATAAATTACATAATAATATTTTTTTTTCATATTTTTGTAGATGATATGCGCACCAGTTCATAAAGATCTGTGTGTATTTGTGATGGTCTGTGATATGTGTGAGTGTGTGTGTGTACATCAGTGGAGCAGGCGGAGGGAGGGTGTGTCTTTGCTGGGTGCAGACAGCTGTGAAGCAAGGCCTGGCGGATCTTCCTCCATATGTTCTGGGAGCATTTCACACAAGCACACATCCTGCATTCAGGCCCCTGAAAACCTGCAACATAACAGCAGGGGATTTCTCCGGCTTTTTTATTATATATTTTAAAACATTTTATATTGTATTTATTATATGGATATAATTTTTTTCAGAATTTATACTGCTGTGTTATAGGATATAAAACATTGTGGTGGCAGGATCAATATTTCTTTATATACATAAACCATGTGAGTGGAGTGCAAGTACATGTGTTGTCTCAAGAGTGAGTACAGGGACTGGAGAGGCATTGAGGGGTGGGTGGTACCATGGCGACGGTGCCCGGCGTGGCGGGCATGGGCACACCTCACAAAGCCAGGCTGGCACAGCTGGCATCTCCATCTCTGCATGGCCCAAAGCTCCAGGCCCCCTCTCTCTCCCTCTCTCTCTCTCTCTCACTTTCCTTTTCTGAGCATTTTCTTTCTCTGTTTTAGTAGTCCTTTAGACCCATGAGGGAGGGCATATGTCTGAGGTTACGTGTGTGTGTGTGTGTGTGTGTGTGTGTGTGTGTGTGTGTGCATTATTAGGAGAAAGAGAGAGATGGCTAAAAAGAAAGAGAGAGAGAGAGACAGAAAGGGAGAGAATGAGGGATCGGCACCTAAAAAGGCATCGGGAGCCATCTGCATAGGGCGGCGTGCCAGTGTCTTGCCAATGTGCCCAGACCACCTGGCCATAGTGCTAGCCAAGTATGCCAGCCTGGGCCCTGTAGCCTCCAGACTGCTGCCCCCTTTAACTGCTTTGAAACTCCAGCGGCCTTGGAAACAGGGGCTCTGCCGCCTCTCCCTTGCCAATAGCTTTGTTTGAAGTGAGACAGGCTGTGCAGTGCTGGGGGACAGCAGACAGTAAACAGTGCCCCTTTCAGCACCCCCCCAACACAGACACACACACACACACACACACACACACAAAACATGCCTTCTTTGTGTGAATTGGTGCTCTATGTGTGGGGTTGGGGTGTCTTTTCTTTTTTGTTGTTTTGTTGTTTCCCCCACAATTTATTCCACTTCATGCCCAACAATTCAATGCTATACTTTGTCACTTTGTCTCCTAAATTATCACCTGACTTTTTTTTTTTTTTTTTTTTTAATATAGAAAGGCTAACACCCCTCTCCCCCGCACCTACTGCCAGTCTTTTGCTTTGCCACCCTGCCCCCACTCTTTGCCCTCCTCCTCCTCCTGTGAGCCCACAACCTTGGCACAGGCTCCCTGACAACCCTGGGAACCAGCGTTTCGGAGTGGCACTCGAGGGGCACAAACACTGGCATTGCTGCCCGCTCCTGCCTTTGTTCTGTTTGTCTGCGCTTGAATATCAATGAGTACACACTTGTGTCATTTATTCACCAAACATTTAGTCAATGCAGACAGATTTATGGAAATGCTCACTCGCTATTATGGGAACCACGCGTCAAAAATTATACACGGAGACAACATTACGACGAAATGGGATTAGAAAGATATTTTAGTTGTTTTAAATAAATTTGCGATTGAAATGTCGGGATTTACAATGCATCTAATTTACTGTTATATGAACACAGCAGAAGTATCCGAACTAGCCAGCGCTGTCGGCTCCCACACAATTGCACTCGTGTTAATTAAAATCTGTAAGCTGAAATTAATTAATGAATAAGCTTTAACTACATGGTGGAAGCGTCCCGGCAGAGCTGAACTACACTGTGACCCGTGCTGCATTGTAAACTCTGCCTACCTTCTGCTGCTAAATCTGCAATGCCCAAAAACAAGCATCGGGACCAGAGAGCATCCCCATAATGAACTCATGAGTAGTGGAAGCAGGTTTTTCCAGCTTTTTCAGCTTTTTATTCGCTGGCAGTGATTGGAGACCCAGGCAACCTGAGCACATTGCAGTGAGTACAGCTATAATCTGTGGAATGTGTGTGTGTGTGGGGTGGGGGTGGGGGAGGTGGAGAAGGGGGGACGAAGGAGAAGAGAAATGAGGGAGGGTGCAGAGAGAGAGGTTTGGGCCCGTGTGCTGTAACAGGTAGTGCCAGGCCGGAGGGCCCAGGTACGCCCACTGAAAGACTAATTGATTACTGCGGTAACCGCTGGGTGATAAATAGTCTGATGCATTGCCTTCCTCCAGAGGCTTTGGCCCAAAGGCCGGCTGAGGATATTCTGGTAAAGTGGTGAGGCAACCGCAGGGGAGGGAGGGAGCAAGCTTTAGAGTGTGAGCGAGAGAGCAAGAGACATTGGAGAGGAACAGAGCTGACATTGAGATGTTGTTTGTGCTGGTTTGTAACCCTGGCTGAGTGTATGTGCATGTGTTGGTGTGTCTGTGTAATCCGTACAGCTGAAGATCTAGCTATTCATTCATTCATTCATTCATTCATTCATTCATTCATTGTCTGTAACCGCTTATCCACTTGGAGGGTTGCGGAGGGTCCGGAGCCTACCCGAAATGTAGCCACGAATTCAAATACATAAATTTGATAAAACTAAAATGGTCCACTCACTGAGGACTGACATTGGTTTACATGTGCTTTTGATTTGGCACTCTTTCTGACCATGTAATGTATTTTCCCAAATATATTAACTATAAAAATAGTGTGTTCAGAGAGCGAATTAAGACAAAAGTTTAATATTCCGATTAAATGCTTTAAGATATGGATAAAATCTGCGTTTATCCTATGTATTTATATGCATTATGCATTTAAACAAGATTGCATTTATACTAAAGTGTGTTATTGTAGTCATGACAAATAATATGAGGAAAACAGATTTATGAACTATTGATCTTGGTCTAAATTTGGTCAAACCTAATGTTACAACAGGTCAATTATGGCATAATTTATCCCAGTTAGGCAGGATATTCATAGAATGTGTTTTGAACACTGTATTGTTTAGCCAAGGATTGATGTTTTGATAACACTTAAGCAATGATATACTGCTCAACCCTACTGTGCTGTAATGTTTTTTTTCTAGCCCTTATTTCAGCATTCCAGTGATCTGTATCTGATATTCGAAGGAGAGTGGCAAATGGATGGAAGTTCAACATCAGTTGCATTTTAGTATATTAATATTTTATCAGATGGGAAGTGTAGATATTAGCGCCTTTTATATATATATATATATATATATATATATATATATATGGAACGTATGATCTCATCCCCTGTATTAATACAAGAGTGCATATGTGTGTCTATATATATATATATATATATATATATATATACATTATGACCACTTCCTTTTTTCTGCACTCACTCTCCATTCGCTCAGACCATACAGGAACACAGGAGTTCTATAATTACTGATTATAGCCCACCTGCTACTTTGCATACATACAATGTTTGTCCCATCTCACCCTGTTCTTAAATGGTCAGGACCCCCACACTTCTGTGTCTGATCCACTCATACCAATGCAGCACTGACTGTCACTGCAGCGCTGAGAAGGATCCACTACTCATATAATATATGCTGTGTGGGGAGATAAAGCAGAGATTCTCAAAATCAACATGATATAACTCCTGAGGAAGGCACTCTGGTAAAATCACATGTACCTACAAAAATGTGTTAATGGCATTAAAAAACTTGAAAGTTGAACTGTTTAAAAGTGTATAGTGTTAATGCTTTATTAACATGTTCATTTGACACATAGAAACACAATAATAATATTTTAATATATAATAATGAGTCTCATATGTATTACATTGTCCTAAAGGTAAATAGGGTACACTGAGCTTTTGTGTAAAACATTTCACAAGATAACTCTATTTGTTCGATTCTGGTGTTTTTCTTTATTTATCCTAAAGGTCAAAGTATTTTCTCCTGAAAATATACAAAAACACACACACACACATAATCGTCTCTCTAGTGTGCTTGTGCAGGGCCAGTATTATCAGGGCCAGACATCCTGAGTGACTCTGGCACAGTCAACTGATTGCTTCTAGTCTAAAAGAGAGGGAGTTTTACGCAGAGAAATGCTTCACAGAGAGGGAGAGTGTGTGTGTGTGTGTATGTGAGAAAGAGAGAGGGGGGGGGGGGGGGATAGGCTAGTGTAAAGCAAGGGGAAGAGCCGGGTTCAGGCAGTGGCCGAGAATGGTGCCCAGAAACCCGAAGCTGCTCTGCTGCAGCTTCCCTCTCAATTTCCCCCAGCACAGATCGATATGCTGCTCAATGGGCTGGGCTGACATTGTCCACAGCTCAACAAGCATAGCCAGCCAATACACACATATTTGTACATCTGTGAGTTCATTCTCTCACTCTGACATTTACAATTAAATTACTGTGGCTGTTGTAATGTTAGTCAGCATGAATCCATGGCCTTTTTACAGTAAATTGAGATTTATTGCTGTTTCATGCAACTAATTAGATTGATTAGCCTTAAGGCTAATGGAGTACTGTTGGATGGCTTTTTTATTTATTAAAATACATGTTTGAAAATTACATATCAAATTTGAACATTTGTGGAAAGTATTTACATTTTCATTTATTATTTGCTTTGTTTTTCAATGATTATTGTCAGCTTCTTTTTGGAAGTCATTGCTTATTATTTTTGTGCTATTTTTGCTGCATTTGCCCCAAGGCCTGGTTGGGTAGAGTGTAAAGATCCACTAGTGGAGGGCAGCATAGAGCCATTGGAGAGTGTGTGTGGTCAGGGCAGAGCTCCAGATGAGCTCGTGAGCAACACACACACACACACACACACATTCGGTAACCTGAGAGACGGCACTCCCTAACGGCCCCATCGATCCTTCCACACCAAGCCCACTATTCTGTCTCTTTTTCTGCCTAGCCTACCCCAGATCCCTTTTACTGTTCACTCACTGCAGCACTGCTTCATTAGGAAATGCTTTAAATGTGGCAACCTGTAATTTAGGGACAGTTTGTTTATGGTTGTTTGTCAGAAACAATGTACAACAAACTTCAGTCATAAGTGTGAAAAGAAGCACCAGTTAGTTTGAGTTAGTGACTAGCAGCTGCAAATGAATATAGCATGGACAGGTTTTCTTTGTTTGTCTGATTGAGACTGTTGTATATTTCAAACTAGGAATCTGAAGCAGAAGTTTTGTAATATTGCATTGTGTGTTGATATGTACCTACACTGAGCACCTGTCTTTGTGTGGCGAGTTTTCAGTCCCATCTGCCAAGCATCAGCATATAGGTTTTCAGCCCAATTTTAGTGTCCTGCAACATTAAAAGTACAGTGAAATGTCCAATGTGACAACTGATTTTTTTTTCCCCCTTGCCAAATTTGTTTATCTTACTGAGACCGTGTTATGGATCCCGTAATTTTTTCAAATGCACAGATAAATGCACACAGTCTTAGAATATGTCTCCCCTGGATCCCATTTTCCTGTGCCTCATACAGACCTTAACTGCATACAGGAAGGTCTTATAGACGGGTATGGAGCCCTCATGCCCTCCCTCAGCCCATGGGAGGTGCACACACAGGAAGCCCATTGTCTGGGCCTGAGGAATCTCACTCCGCTAACGTTCGCTACTTATCAATGAGTGAGGGCGGTAGAGCCAGGCTCTGAGTAGGCACTTTGCCCCTCCGAGGGGCTGATATTGACTCCCTGCTCTGGCATTCTTCTGAGGATCATAGCAAGCTTGCTAGACTGCACATGGCAGAGGAGACGGGGCACAAGGTGGTCCATAGAGAGCAGAGAGTGAATGGGACCGAGGATTTAGGAACGCATTGCTTGCGCACTATTGTGATTTTTCATTATTGACTATGATCAAAATGTTCTTATGTTCAATGTTCTTACACATTTCTCAGTTTTAAGATCAAAGAAATGACATACATCTAATTTATATTCATCCTTCTTAAGTATATACAAACATGCATACTCGGGGGTGTAAGTAGGGGTGGATAGTAGTTCAATATCAATATATAAATCAGCTGTAAACGATACAAAAATTGACAACATGCACCCTAATTCCTAGTTGTGGTAATTGGCAGTTTCAGGAACACATTTTTAGAGATATTGATATACTGATTCAGACGTCATATTTGATTTAGCCATTTTTAAATGCTTGTATGTAGTATGTGGAACTGTGTATATTGTATTCAAAGTTGTTGATTAAAATTGCTGGTAATGTACCATTTGACAAAAAAATTATATATATATATATATATATATATATATATATATATTTTTTTTTTTTTTTGTCAAATATACACACACACACATACATACATATTAAAATCAGATATTGATTTTGATACTGAAGAAGGAAAAGAGAAAAGGGTGGGAAGTGTGGTTAAAATAATAAAAAAAGAAAAACTCCCAACATCAGTAATGCCATCCATTACGGTTCTATAATTATGGTAAGTGAGACAGAACTGAATCAATACAGCAATTCATCAATTGCATTCCCAAACTATTTCAGTCTGGCTTATGTCACGCTGATTCCAATGGTGTCCTTCAATAGCACAGTATCCCAGCCCGCACGTCAAGGTTCCACTCATCCTAATCCACTTTCCGGAGACGTCCATTATTTCTCTGTGCTCTCCTGTAATGTTAATCATGCTTTCGTTAATTGATCCGCCGCCGCTGCTGGAATTGCCTTGGCTGAGCGCTTCCTGGAGCATCTTAACACAACAACAGACATTGTAAATGGAGCTTTGTCTCCAAATCTGGACAGGGGGTTCACACAGTCCACATTTTTCTACACACGCACGCATGCACACACACACACACACACACACACACACACACACACACACACACAGACACAGACACACAGTCTATTCTTGCAACGGAAAACCTGTCAGACAGAAGTTGTAATATAAAGAGTATTGTGAAATACTATATAGACTGAGATCTCTGAATGTTTTGTCTGCCAAGTGGGCCGAAACACAACCTCTTTCTCACCCATGCTTAATGAGTTGAAGCAGAAGCAGAATTGTTTTTGTCAAATTCTGAACACTGTTAAGTACTGACAGTATCTTGTAATTTTTTTTAAAAAGTTTGTTTTTAAGTGTATTATTTTATAAGTGAATTACATACGTGGTTTGACATACTTTTCACAAGTATTCACATGGAGTTTTTAGGGGAAAAACGGAAAAAAAAATAAATTTGTAAAAAAGAATAATAATAATTATATATATATTATTTGTAGGTCCGCTGATTTAGAATAAGGATAGGAGGATACGAATTTATGCTCATTATTCATTTTTCTGAAATGGTGAATTATGGTAATAAAATTTTGGTAAATAAGGTTATAAGCAAGTAGTATTTGTATATATCTTTTTCAATATAATGTAGGTCCTTTGTGTAGATCCAATTTAGCAATAATCTCTTAGTTGCTTTAAATGTATTCATAATCAATCTTGAAAAATGTCATATTTTTATAAATGTTGGTAAATGCCATGTTTGTTTTCTCCACTCTGCCAATTTTTTGCTAATTTGTGGAGCCTATTGTTGGAAAAAATGGTGGCATCCAGGATGGCAGCCGCCGAAAGGAGGGAGAGGGCATTTTAAAATGGTTTCCAAAGCATTTAAGATGGCTGCCAAAGTATGAGGTAAAGGGGGGTGGGGCTTATATTAATTATAAATAGTAATATCAATGTCTTTATATTATTACTCAATTAACCCAATCAGTCTTACAAAAAGAATGGTCAGGTGTTGTGGCTATACTTGGAGCTAGTATTTTTCGCTCTGTCTTTCTTCATATCAAAACGTTGTTGAACTTGGCAGAAAACTTCTTGGCAGCGGCAGCTTCTGTGTCATCCAACAATGGGAGCAGCTAACGTGATTCTCTCTCAGTATAGCCGTGCCTGGCAGGACGATTTAACAGCTATGCTTGGGATAAGCTTGAGAGGCAGAGAGAAAAAGGAGGAGAATGAAGACAAAAAGACAGCGAGAATGACTACGTTTTAAATAGGGGTATTGGCACTGGAAACATCTCTTTTCAAACTCGAGCCCTTCTGTTTTCTTTTTATTGAAGTTTTTTGTTTGGTAATTATCGTAACTATTTGTTTGAATTGTCAGTAGAAGAAAATGCTTTAAATGGCTAATCTGAATGATGCTTTTGCTAGTGAAATTTTCATTGTTTTATTGTGTTGCTCTCGAGAAGTGGTTGATCCAAAATGGTGGCTGACTGGGGAGCACAAAATGGAGGCAGTGGGGAGGAGCTATGGTGAGGGAGGCCAGAGCGACGATAGCAATCGATTATGCCTATATGATGCATAGCATTAGAAATAAATTCACCCCACAAAATATAATTTATGGGGATTCATATGAGTTAGATAAAATGATCATTTTATCATTGTGTTTCTGTCTTTATATAATGTGCACAAAACAATTTATTCATTTAATTTTTGACACTGTTTGACTGAAAAATAAGTATAAAGCATTTTGCACCATTTTTGTTCCTTTGCTGATTAGGCCACATGTAAGAGTGCTGCCAGGGTTGAAATGACAGACCTAGAGCTTTGGCTGGCATCAGCCTGGATCCTCTAACACTCTCGGGTAGACGCCAGGGACTTGGACCGAGTTGCCGTTCACAACTGAGCATTTGTCCAACGGCTTTTTCCTCGCTTGCCACTCAAAATGCACGCTTTGCTGTTCAGATTTACAGCACATTTTTTAACCAACAGTTAACCACACTGACTGCATTCCCTTCAAACAGAAGAGAGAATTTTATTGTAGGTTGTACTATGTGCCATAATTAATTTTTTTTATTTTTGTCTGGAGAAAATAGTTTATTTAAGTGTTATTGAATGCTGTGGTTATTTATGCTTTCCATGAAATTATAAATTAGAGAATGTCACGTAGAGTGGCATAGTGGCATTGATCAGCTGCATTTTTGAAATTGGTGTGTATCCTTTCAGTGTATTAGATAGATTGTGACCCATCAATATAAAATGTAAAAATCAATTTTAAGGCATTTTACGTTTTTATGTATTCCCAAAGTTTACAATGGATTTTGAGTAAGCATTTTAACAACTTTTTTTCTTTTATAATTATTTTAGGGTTTTATATTAAAAATATAATACATTTTAAAATCCTCTGTATTTTTTTTACTAAAATGTCTATGATGAAAGCTTTTAGGATTTTGTGTTTGTATTTGCATAATGCAAAGATAGAGATAAAAAGCTGTATTTTTTTTTTTATTTAAACATTAAACAGTGAAAACAATTCTGTTTTTCTTAAGAGTACTAAAGGTGCATGGTGCCTTTCTATATGGATATACATGCGTCTCTGGACGTGTGTTTTTGTGATAGTTTATTGAGCTCTGGTGGCCGTTGCCACTGGTCAGTGTTTCAGGGCTGCAGGAGATGTTTCTGCTCAGTGTGAAGCTGCTGCTGGTGGGAAAGAATCAGGCCGGGGAGCATGACACTGTCAGTGCTTTCGCCCACCTTGGCAAGTGCTCTCCAGTCTGTTTTAGATTGCAGCCAAAAAGCAAATAGAAAATTTGTTCATTTTGTGTGTGTGTGTGTGTGTGTGTGTGTGTTTGTAGAGAGAGTTGGCTGCCAAAGTGAATCGCCCTGTCTTTTTTTTTTTTCCTGATGTCGTACTGCCAAGATCATGGAGACTTTCTATTTTGATTTTGTTAGAAGAAACGTAGAGGCTTGCCCACAGAGCCATGTGCGTGGTGTCTGTGACTAGCCACTCAGGGCTCCCTCCATGCCAGGTGCAAATGCTATTCCGTTGTTTATTTTTCAAGGCAGATTTGTTTATCTCACAGGCCCCGGAGCGACTAGTTTATGTGTAAAGTACAGAGTTTGTGTTCCAGATTAGATCGGGCTTGCGGAAGGGCATATTATTTCATTTTCTGTGTAATAGTGCCTCGCTTTTCATTCCTCTCCCATAGTTTCTTCCCCGAATAATTCCAGATTTGACTTTTATTGCGGTTCTGGCTTTGCTTCGGGTGTGGATCGGTCCTCTGTAGACTAAATTAAACAGGGGTGTTCTGAAGGCCTATCTAAAAGTTAAACACTTCAGGACTGAGTAATTTGTTTCAAAGTTGTATGTATTTATTAAAATTAATTAAAATAATTTATTAAAATATAACATCTTTTGTCATTGCTTTGTGGGCTCATGTGTCAGCCCTAGTGTTTCAAGGGCCAATGTTTCAATATTGCGATAATGCCTTCATACAATATATTGTGCTGCCTTATTGGAAGGTGTAAGAGTGTTGTAAATGTAGGATTGTTACCTGGCTCCAGGCACTGGCTGTGGTGGAGACAGGTGTGTCCATGCTCCTGACAGCATTGAATCCCCAGCATGCACCTCTCTGCTCCCCCTTTGCAGCTGCAGCCTGTCAGCTGGGCTTGGAGAAAGTGGTGAATTACAGCACACACACATGCGCACACACACACACACACACACACACACACACACACACACAAGCACACACACTCTCTCGACTCTGCTGCATTCTTCCTGCCGTGTCACAAGGGGAGGGTCTCATGGTACTCACTGAGATTAGATCTCTGGCAAATGACAATCAAACTGACAACACTTTTTTTATTATTCAATAGAGTATCCTCAGACACAGTGCTTCTCCAGCAGGAAATCAAGGCTGACAGAGGTCAAACATGGGCATTTTTCTCCCCTCACAGCACATCCAGATCCAACATGGGGAAAAACAATACCCACAGTTCTTTCTGTGTTATTCTATTAGACCGTCTGGGACATGTTCAATATTCCATTTTTTCATTGTTATATTTTCCACTGTTAAAATACCTATTCCTTCGCTTCTCCATAATAGTTTCTCCTAAACAAGACCAGCCAGGAGGTTTTCTGCTGTGGTTAGTTACAATGAGGTTTGTTTCTCAATAATATACTTTTTGAAGATTATCCAAAGACAAATGCAAAAAATCCTAAGGAAAAAAGTGCTTTTTTTTTGCACTTTTGTTGCACAAGGTCTTACTTTTTGACATTGCAGTGTTCTTGTGTTACAGTTCTAACTCACCACTGGAAGACTGATGGATTTCAGTATTTGAAATGATTGATTGTGGTCTTTTTTTTGTTGCACATATTCCCCTCTACCTCTTGAAAGAAACCACGTTCACACAGACACTTGACCCATTCTCGATCTTTCTATTTCTCCACATAAGGGCTAGGAGAGGTCGGAGTACACATTAGATCCCTGACAGGCTCAACTTTTTTCTCACAGCCCAGCTATTTAGAGAGAGAGAGAGAGAGGGAGAGGGAGAGAGAGAGAGTAAATTGAAAGCGGCCCTAGGGCTGTATATTTCACCATATCCCAGGGGAATGCTGGGATCCAGCTTTTCACTCTGCCTTCCTGGGAAAAGGCCAAGAACTTTTCCCTCCTCCTCGGCCTGCTCTTCCTGTCTCTTCCTAGAAACTGTTGCTCATATCAGGGGAGTTTGCTCCTCACAGCAGTCTACAGCAAATCCCAGTATCACTTACCAGCAGAGAGTAAAAGAGCTAAAACTTTTCCCGTAAAAGAGCTGTGACCATGAGGCACCTTGGTTCACCTTGCTCACTTTATATCTCCAGACTATCAGAAGCTGTTTACCAACTCTTAACCTTGTTAGCAGTTAATCTCATTTTATTTACACCTCTAAGCATCAATGATGTATCTTTGTATAATGAGCAGCTAATTGTCTTGTTCTCCTTTTATTAATTTTTTTGCTCCAAATGCGAATCCAGTGTTTCCATGTGGGTAAATTTTATACTTTTAGCATCTAACGCCAAACCTGTCACACAGCCTACTACAGTATATATTTAAAATAACCATAGAGCCTCTGAGTTGCCAGAGTAGGGCCTAAATGTTATGTCTGCCTGTGCAGTATTGTGGCTTTGGGTTTTCTTTGGCTCATATCTTTTATCCAGACTTGTCGGATAGTGATATCTCACTCCACAGAACCCAGAACCCAGGGGGGACATGTATACAAGGCGGTTAGGAATGTCCCACCATTGTCTCCCAGTAACGGTAGCGCGACAATGCTGGAACCTACTTATGTACTTTCTGCAGGAGAGCTCCCTGATTTACAAGTTCTTGCTGAAAAGGAGCATGGCATTCTAAAACCTAAGTTTCTTTTAATTATTGTTTATTGATAGCCTTTATTGTTCCAGGGTCCGGCTGAGTTTTGCGGTGGCTGACATTTGCAGGGGGAATAGCACAAGTTGCTCTGACAAAAAGAATAATTGAGACTTTGAATGGTATTTTGCTGTTTCTTGCAAGATGGAAATAGACGGTTTATTGGACCGCAGTGGGCCTATAATGTCATCGCTGAGAGACCACAGAAAGGAATTCACATATTTTTTTGTAAATACTGACCTCACTATTCTAGCTTTGTCTTTTTTTGCAACAGAGCATTCTCAGACTTCATGTGGACTGTGCAGACAGCACTGCTTTATTAACACTTAGAAGTTAATGTTAAAACCAATGATAACAGAAGGGTGGCCTGATGTATATTTTTCACTCATAATTCATTAAAACAAAAAGTACATGTTTCAAACTCGGTTTACCACAGAGTAGAATAGAGATAACATTTAATCCATCACATTTTTGTTTTGTTTAACTGATTGCTTCACATAGCAAAAAACTGTTAATATGTAAATAAGTAAAAGTAAGCATGTTATTCATTGTGTAACTCAAAAAATAAGCAGTTGCATAACTACAAACATATGTCAAAACTAGTTCAGTTTCTAGTGTAATTGTTTTACTTTGGTTTGTATCTGAGCAATGATGAGCTGAAAATGTAAGTCCTTCTCATTCTCAGCCCTCCAGAAATGCAGCTCAGGATGTGATGTTGTGTGAGACAGAGAATGCACTGGACCTGCGTTTGGCTGATCTATAGAGGAGAGGCAGAAGGGTTCTGTCTAAACACTGGCCCTTATTAAATATGGCGTGACGCAGAAGCAGGAGGGGCAGAGGTCAAGGTTACTCAAACACTGGACAGAGGCACAAGTTAACGGAAACAAACGCTGAGAGCACAGCACTCTCAACACTCCACAAAACACACACAAACACACACACACTCACACAAAACCCCCCAGCTCAGCCCATCGATGAGTGAGGCTCTGATACAGCGGGTGATGAAGTGTGTGTACAGTAGAGAACGCAGACATGAGAAAAACAGGCATGCTAGAAGACACAAGCTGAAAGATTTCAGACTGGAAGGCTCATCTTTTCAGCTTGGGAGATTTTTGCCTTTGTTTGTTTGTTTCTTTCTTTCTTTCTTTCTTTCTTTTTTTGTTTTATTGCTTTCTCAATTTTGTGTCCTAGTCTTATATTTAATTTATTCATTCATTCATTATCTGTAACCGCTTATCCAGTTCAGGGTCACGGTGGGTCCGGAGCCTACCCGAAATCATTGGGCACAAGGCGGGAATACGCCCTGGAGGGGGCGCCAGTCCTTCACAGGGCAACACACACTCACACATTCATTCACACACTCACACTTACGGACACTTTTGAGTCGCCAATCCACCTACCAACGTGTGTATTTGGACCATGGGAGGAAACAGGAGCACCTGGAGGAAACCCACGCGGACACAGGGAGAACACATCAAACTCTACCTTGTAGGCCTGAACCCACAACCTTCAGATTCCTGGAGCTGTGACTGCGACTCTACCTGCTGCACCATCGTGCCACTCGTGTTATATTTCAGTTTTTTTTGGTAATTATGAATTACTCAAAATTATTATTGTCATGTTTTTTTGTGGGTAAGGTGGCATGGTGGTGGAGCAGGGTAGTATTACTCTCACACAGCTCCAGGGTCCTGGGTTGTGGTTTTGAATCCTGCTTCAGCTGACTGTTTGTGAGGAGTTTGGTGTGTCCTCCCCATGTCTGCCTGGGTTTCCTCTGGATGACCCGGTTTCCTCCCACGGTCCAAAAACACACATTGCTAAGGCTCAAAATGCCCATAGGTGTGTGTGAATGTGTGAGTGTGTGTTACCCTGCAAAGGACTGGCGCCCCCTTTAGGGTGTGTTCCTGCTTTGCACCCAGTGATCCCGGGTAGGCTCCGGACCCACCGCAACCCCGAACCGGATAAGAGGTTACAAACAATGAATGAATCAGTGAATTAATGTTATTTTTTGGTCAATATCATGATTTTTAAACAGGGTTAATCCTTGACTTAGTAATTATTGTAATCAACTAACTTTTTACACAACTGAATGGCAGTTTTATCTTTATTATCTTGTTATCATAATAGATCAAAGCCAAAATTACAAATGAAAATGACATTACATTTACCGCCCAGCCCTGCAATTGTTATGGTGCTAACATGTAGTCTGTGTAGTTACCAGAAAGAGCTTTCCACTGCAGTTTTGAAGTGTTAACAGATAATTTCTAACTAAAGTTGCCTTCAAGGGTTTTGTTTTGTATTTTGTTTCCCACACCCATTGAGAAGTTGTGGAGTTTTAAAAAATGTTATTATTTGTCTTTAAGTCATAATTACACTACCTCAGTTCTTCTTCCCTTTAGTGGAACTCTAAAGGAATGCCTTAGTTTCTGATAGCACCACAACATCCCTTTCTTTTGTAACGACCGGCAGTGAGAAAAATAAAAAAGTAAAAGAAAAAAATCCGAGAGACGATACTTGTGAAAACAATACTCCAATCCCTGAAGCTTCACCTTCCATTGATGGTCCAGAAAGGGCCGTTTGTATTTCTAAATTAAGTTTCTGCCTCCTTTTATTGGGCTGCATGTTCCTGAGGCCGCCGCGTAAAAGGCCTTTTGAAAGTAGGGTTTTAACACACAATTGGATTACAGCAAAGCACTTGGTGAGAACGCGACGGACTGAAGCAGAGGACCTGCAAGAGGTACAGATGGTTTAGTGCATGCATAATCAAACAGGCCAGGCTGTGTGTGTGTGCACACCAAGGTCCCCCAAACCCCCACAGTCTGGCCTCAGAGGCTAAGAGAGAGACAGGGGGTCTGAGAGCAGCAAGCCAGGGGCTATAACACCCCTCCAGCCTGGCCTGCCGGCAGCGGCCCTAATGATCTAATTAGAGAATCAACCCGTTGACTAATTCAGCAAGCATCAACACATCATATCAGTACCGCACTCACTTACAAGCTGGTGCACCGGGCCTGTCCTCTGGTGAGGAGCTTGTTGCTGAGACTGGAATGAAACAGGAATAGCAAACACACGTACATCGTTCTGTAATAAGTGCCAGAGCAGAGAAGTCACATCTTAGTTTTGGATAGCTATGATTTTACCATTTTACATTACTCCAGAAGAAAAATCTAAACTTTCATTCTCCATCTGGTTAGGAATGTCACTGATGTCCAATTGGCGGTTAATAGGCGCATGTCACATGTTTGATCTCCCCAACTGACAGGAAAGATTTGGGTGAAGGAACAATGGCTGAGATGTTAGACACACAAACAAATGCAGAGCCACAGTTACTTTGTGCAGATGTGCAATGATGTGAGCAGTGGGCGGAAAAAAGCTTCTAAGAGAAGCACTACTATTTGGATGGGACACTGGAGCAGAAATATGAGCCTACACTGACCATTCCACATCAGCTAGAATACAGTCCACTTCCATTGAGATGATTGGGAGTGATGTTTGTGTTCCAGAGCGAATCATCCAACACCTTACTTCACTAATGCCCTTGAGGTTGAATGCAATCAAATACTTACAGCAGTAGTCCACCACCCAGAATGAAAACACAAACAAAGTGTGTTTTCATTCTACTGTAAAGTCACAATACTTTTCTTTTTAAAGACTATGACAATATCAGAACTCTTTTTAAGATCACATCAATCTAGAATGTTTAAAACATGGCTTGCTTACAACTTTATAAACTCAATGACTACAAGACACTATTGACTGTAGATCAGTGAGTGATATCTGGTAAATGTAATAAGTATCGAAGCCAATGCTAATGCAGTATACTTGATCAGTTCATCAATATTTGCAAACTTATTAATATTGGCAGTTGATATTTTATGCATTAAATACACAAACACAATATAGAAATAGCTGCATGTGTACATAAACATCTCACTTCAGAAATTACAATTCACTTAATGTATAATAATTCATTTTACCGTTTTGACAGAGAAGTTACAAGATTTGGGATCTTCAGGGTATTAACTTTTAAGTTCATTCTCACTTATTAGTTCTTGTTGATTATGGAATCATCTACTGCTCCATTCATTACTTTTTTGGTAGAATATTGGCATCAATTTTTAGAATCCATGTCAGATGTGTAATTTACAGCTATGCTATTTTTATATTATAGGAAACATTCATGCAATGCTTATGCAGATGTTAGGAACTGCATTTTGGGAATACTTTATAGCTGTCAAGTCAATCAACGCATCGGTGGCAGGTACTTTCTGATGGTATTACATAGCACGCTCAGTTTGAGCCTTATCCCCTGCACCCATGCCCAGTAATGAACCATGCTCCCAGACTCAATGTAGAAAAACACTTGGAGTCCCAAATGAGCTTATTCCAGGTTTCCCTTTTCTTCTCCCACACCCGGTCTACATCCTCCTCCTTTTAGGCTTTGGTGTGAGAACAAATTTAGAAATAGACAGGGACTATCCTTCCTCTGTGTTTCACCCTGGAGCAGAAAGAGTGGCTTGTTATGCACTTGTATAGTTGGGGGAGTGGGGGGGTTAGGCACCGTGAACAGGCCTGTTTGTGCATCTATTTAGTCATTTGTTGTTTAGTGTCTTTTTTTATGTTTATTTCAAGCGTGAGGGTTTTTTTTTTATTCTCTCGGCCTCTCCGAGGGCCCTCGACGGGGGGTAAATGCAGATGTGACACACTGAGTCTGGGTCTCACGTCTCATTTGCATTTTTAATTAGCGATGGGTTCGGAGTGTGAGAGCACTTGGTTTGCGGAGGGCAGCCGGAGAGACTGTGTGAAAGTATAGCCCCGTGCGCGCACACACCCAGCGGCCGGCCCCTGCCCCCTTGCCTCCAACTTGCCGCTTTCACGTATCTCTGGGCTGTTGCTGGGGGGACGGCGGCTTTTTTGTGTGTTCGCCCCGCTCTCCAGATTGCCTTTGTTTTAAGCTGTTGATGCAGACGGCAGCGCCGAGCTGAATGCAAACAAGTCCCTAAATTGTTTACTTTGTCTGGGAGGAGATGGACGAGATGGCCTAACTTTTCTTTCCCTCCCCCTACTTTTTTGTGTGGTGTCTGTTCTTATGTTACACTACTTTTTTCACTTTAGAAGCATTCCCCTCCTTAAAAAAAATCACTTGTGTTTTTAAAATCACGCATATTGGCGCCTTTTCATTTTGTAAATTCTATGGCATTGATTTGAGGATAATGGGGCCATTGAATGTCTTTGCAAAGTCAGATTGGCTTTTCTGGTGGTGTTTGTGTATACAGATTTTTCTCGGCGTATTAGGAATAAAACATTGAACCAAGTTGAACTTCAAATTTTATTCCTTGGTCACTCCTAGAACTTGCTGTTTTTGCCTTAAAAAATACAAACCCATACTTTTTAACAGCAGTTGTTTTTGTAGTAGTTTGTAGTATGGATGAATTAAATTCTGTTCACATTTTCGCCAGCCTTTTCTCTGATGGGCCTCTACACTCTGAGTCACAGCAGACCGCTCTCTTTGAGTGGATATCTGTAATATTTCTCTCCCACGGACAATTTTATCTGCAGTGTGAGATCAATACTCGCCCCTGCATCTAAATCATGCACAGGGAATGGGTTGGGGGGGGGGGGGTGATTTTTTTTTTTTTTTTTGGCTGCAGTAAAAACCTTTAAACAGACAGCGCTGGATCTTGAGAAAGTCTCTGTAATGTCTCTTTGCTTATCCTTGCTATTGCAGCTAATGGTGCTGTTAACCAGCACTTGTTGGGAGAAATTTCTCCCATCAAATTTATAGGGTTTTTTTTTTTTTTTTTTTTTTCTTTTTCTTTTCTTTTTTTTTTTTTTTTTTTTACAAGAGATGCAGCACGTCCAGGTCTGGAGGGTTTTCCATCCAGGCTTATTTCCATAAGTGCTACGACTGCCAGTAGCTCTCTCTCTCTCTCTTGCTCTCTCTCTCTCTCTCCCTCTCTATCAGGACAATGGCTAGACTAAGATCATTGACGGCACAGTTTAGTTTACTTGTGTGCCTAGTATTGCTTAGACATTTACGCAGAAGATGTAAATCACATCTGAAAGTGGTGAAAGGACATCCAGTGGCTGACCCAACGTACATACAAGTCTCCTTGGCGTTATCAGTGATGAGTGAATGAATGAATAAATAAATACATACATACATACCCACCAAAATAATGATATGAAGAGTAGATAAAGAATTTCTCGTTTGTTTCTGAATAAGATACTTTCTGTCAGAAGTTTGGAAACAAAATTGTAAAAATTCAATGCATACTACATCTGTGTGTATTCTATTATGATTTTAATTTGATGAAAAGTTCATGTTTAGGGATACAGACTTGTTTGAGCTGTAACACTGACATTTTTGTGTGCAAATTGGGACCTTTCAATACCGAAAATGTGATCAGAATGAAAATGTAATTAACTCAAGATAATGAAATATGCAAATATGCAGTTATGTTTTCATAAGTTCTAATAAGTCTTGTGGGCAGTAAGAGGTATGCTATTACAGAAAATGATTTTCACTATGTGAGTGTTTAATGAGCTGGTATGATATGATACAGTAACAAGAGATAGAAACAAAGTGTAGACTACATTGTACTGGACAGTATGTCACCCCGACTCCAGGCAATGTGGAGGGACCTTTGCCTTGTGATATAGAACATTTGTGAGAAGTGTGGTCCACTAAAGTAGCAACTTCCAATACTAAAGTGCCAGTTTAAGGATAGATCTTTTTTTAAAAAACCTGTCTCATTTTTATCTCTCTCTCTCTCTCTCTCTCTCTCTCTCTCTCTCTCTCTCTCTCTCTCTCTCTCTCTCTCTCTCCTAACAGAAGCAACACAGTCTGAAAGTCCCAACCAACCCAGTGAGGGGGACATTAAGGACCAGCCAGAAAACGGTGAGTCTTTCATCCTCTTTGATTTGATCTCTTCTATTAAAACTTTGTTAGAGCTGTACACTGTTCACTGTCCTAAAAAGTGGACAAAAATAAATGCAAATGCGACTTATAATCGTAATATTATAACACAGACGTACAGACAAAACAGCCTTCATAATAGACTACCGTGCTTGCAACTTTTAGTTGTTCCAAGCAGATAAATGTAAAGTGGGGTTACACTTTGTGTAAATGCTGCTAAGTCTGTTCAGAGTGGAAGTTCAGGCTGTGCAGGCTCTTCACCCAAAGCTCCAAAGCTGTGTGAACACTCAGTGCATGTAAGCCAGAGGGAGGCGATTATTCTTAAGAGGATTGTGTCTATGGGGAATGTGTGTGTGTGTGTATGTGTCTCCACACTTAATGGGCAGTGATTGGCCACTGGCTTGACGTCACAGCAGAAGAAGACTGTCAGGATAGCCTGGGTGCACTATGGAGGCCTGCAAAATCTACCTAAGAATTTGCAAACCCCTGTCCTGGATGACCATAACACTACACACTCAAGTCTTTTCTCTTTTGCGGTTCAGCAGCTCAGTTTGTTTAATTTGGTATGATTATGATTATGATTATTATTATTTTTCCTAGAAAAGTAAGCCTTAGAAACATTACTACATAATAACTCAGAGGCCTTGGTACAGTGTGACTCAGTTCCACTGTTTGATTCTGTCTCAGACTGCCCCAATGTATGTATGGCAACAATCAGAACAAGTTATTTTGCTATAGTCTGACTCTGTCATATTGTTTCAGAGCAACTCAGTTACATTCTTACAGCCAGAATCAATTTCATTACTATAGTCAGGCTCAGTTACAGGGTTACTGGCTCCACGGTTACAATACAGTTAACTAAAGCCGAGAGAAGGATGAAGAAGCTTATCCTGCCGCCATCCGAAAGTTCTCAGCCGCACACGTGTCCCCCAACACTGGATTATAAAGCATATTTCCCCGCTCACTTGAAGATTACTGCAGATATGCCTGGTGATGTGTGCGCACTGCTGTTTCCGTGCCCTTGTGAGCGCTGTCCTGGCGCATCCCGCACCATTGTTTACTGAGATTAGAGAATACACACAGATGAGTCGCATGTTCAGCTCCCTCATCCCATATGTAGACGATCTCATCTCTTCCATCTATTTCTCTCCTGCAATCTCTCGTTGCCTCTTTCCCACCACTGATAAACTGAAAGTCGTATAATTACTTCCCTAAATGCCGTGCTTCTATTTATTTATATATTTATTTATTCGATTAATTCGATTTTCTCCCTTCCCTACAAATTCCTTCCATCTGCTGCCTGACACTCTGAGCTGCGAAGCTCAGATTATGGCCACTCGTGACCAGCCAATCCCAATCTGGATTACACATCATTGCCGGCAGCCAATCCAGCTGTGTCCACCACTCTTCCACAGCATACAGCTGAAGGCAGCAAACACACTGCTGGTTAACAGCTGGTTTCATCCAATACACATCCATATCGGAGCTACTTTAAAGGAAAAGCCCAAAACTGGAGCCAATATCTTCAATCGTAACCAATTACTGTGTAAATGCAACACTAACAAAGTGGTAATAAAAAGTAATCTACAGAAGAACTATCAAAAAGTGGAGAAATTATAAAAGTATATAGACACACAAAAGACAAAATTTATAGTATAGGTTAAAAATAATAAAATAAAGTTGCCATAAAATCAATAAATGAATGAAGAATAAATAAAATTGTTAAATTTGTTCCCTTCTTTCGTTCTAATTTAACAAAATGTGGCTGTGTGTGACCTGTAGGGGGCCTTAGTCTTAAGAACAGTTTCTCTCTCTCTCTCTCGCTCTCACACTGTCTTTTTAAATGCATTTCTTTAAAAGCATGACTTCAATTATTTATGTATTTATTAATTTATTTTCATTCTACTAAACCTTGACCCTCGTGCTTTGTGCTACGTGCACTTACACAAAACAGACGGGTGAATTTCTGGGTCAGGGGTCACCAGTTGCACAATCCATAGGCCAGCAGATTAGGCCAGAGGATATCCTCTCTCTTACACCCAAATGAGAGAGAGATCCTCCCTCTTACACCCAAATGAGGGAGCGAGAGAGACAGACAGACAGACAGACAGAAAGCCTCTGACTTTGCACAGTACTGTATGTTAACCAGAATAGTTCTATATTATGACTGTGTAACTATGCTGGAGTGTGACTACATAGTTAGTTCAGGCTGCACCGCTGTTCCTGTGTAACTGTGTTGTTTAGGTCTCAGAGCTGCTGTGAAAGACAAACCCTGGTCCCTCCCCATGTGTGTGTGTGCGCACACCAGGCATAACTATGGTGAGCGTGGGTTTGAGGAGGCATTCATATCACAGAAGGGCTATTATGGGGGTAACAACACACAGTGCATTGCACCCTGCTGTGTATGGGACTTCATAGCCCATGCTACAGTGTTAACCCATCCACTGTCATCAAAAGTCAAAGGTAACCAGATGGAGTTTGTCTTGGGAAATTAAATCACCAGAGTACACTGAGCAGAAAACCAGCCAGTGAAGAGAATGTGAAGTTCTGGGCAGTGTCCTGTTGATAAACCCCGATTCTGGACAGTTTGACATGTGCCCCTACCTAAACAACATAGTAAGAAGGTGGTCTTAATCTTTTGGTTTGTATATAACAGACATTAATCTAAATGCCACAGCACCTGTATAACTGACCAAATTCTTTGGTATTCACTGTAGGCACCAAAAGTTTGCCTTTTTTTCCTTCTTTTTCTCTTCTGACCCAGATTTCAGTTTTAAATGTTTTTCTGATTCTCATGATTCATGTTATCCCAGACCCTGGGGTCAGTCCATTTTTTGGACACCAGCAGCTTCTTTGATAGGTTTCTGTCAGTTTTCAGCTCCGAAATTTCAGTTTTGTCACTTTATCTGAGTTATTTTCACATGTAAGAGGGCCTCTGACTTTGCATAGTACTGTATATTAACCAGAATAGTTCTATATTATGACTGTGTATCAGTGTAACTATGCTGGAGTGTGACTACATAGTTAGTTCAGGCTGCACCGCTGTTCCTGTGTAACTGTGTTGTTTAGGTCTCAGAGCTGCTGTGAAAGACAAACCCTGGCCCCTCCCCCTGTGTGTGTGTGTGTGTGTGTGTGTGTGTGTGTGTGTGTGTGTGCAGCGCTACAGTGGACACAGCTGGGAGTGATTATCCATGTTGAGATATAGAGGCCCAACCCCTTCCCTATATGAGCCACTCATGGATATGCCCTCAGTGAACTTCACACTGCATATGCTCCATACACTGGCATTCCAGTGACGAAAGCAAGCTCTCTTCCTCTCTCTCTCTCTCTCTCTCTCTCTCTCTCTCTCTCTCTCTCTGACACACACACATACACACAAACACACACTCACTCTGCTCTGTTTACTTCTTTCTCTCTTTAGTACTCCCTCTCACACTCTCTTTCTATTTCTCTGTTTTCTCAGCTCAGTTGCGTCATCTCTCCCTTTTCCAAGTAATTGTGTGCCTCAGTGCTGCTCCGTGTTATTGTTGTTACAGTATGTACAGCTGCATGGAAACTTTGACTGCATATACCTCTCTTTTTCTCTCTCTCTCCACTTTTTTTTTTATTTGTCCTGCTCTTGCGTTTACCCCATGACATACATCACCCCCTTCATTCTCAGACCCCCTCCCCACTCCTCCAATCTCTGGAGCATCAGTGCAGGAATGCTCTCTGGGCCCACAGGCTTCAAGCTAATGTCAGCACTTTCTCTCCCAATGAGCCGTACATATCCCTCCCCATACGCTTCACCCTTTCCTTTTTTTATTTATAACCCCCCACCCACATGTTATACATCTCCATACTGAAGCCGTCATGGATAAATTCTTTCCTATAGTTGTTTTCATGATATTGTCACTGCTGAATGGACGTTTAATGATAACATGGCCACTCCTCAAGGCTCTTTTTGTCACGTTCTCTTTGCTACTAAACAGTTAAACCTGCTGCTCAGTAAGAGCAGAGAAAGAATATTTGCTGTACATTGCATACCTTTAGATATATGAATTAATTGTACATTTAGGGTTCTCCTCCTGTTTGTATGGGCTTTGTCCGTTCAAAAAGCTCAAAGACACATATTGGTAGGTCTGCCTTGCACCCAGTGCTTCCCTGCAGGCTCAAGACCCTGATCAGGACAAAGAATCCTGGTTATTCTTTTAGCATACGCCAACATAAAATGGTGGAATGTATCCTTTACTTTTAATGAGCCTGATGTTATAGTTTATGACATGATATATGTCATGACTCCTAATATCTCCCCCATTATAATGAATATTGAAGTGCCTCCTTTGTTTTGATCTGATGGGTCAGTGCTGTGGGTCAGACACTTTGATTTAAACGTATTTTTTTTAACTTTTTAAAGGACAGGGGTAGAGAGAATATGTGGAGAAAATTGTACCATCAAAACAAATAAAGACAGACACGATGAGCGATTTACGTGCATTATTTCAAGGCAAACGATGCTACCATGTAAAGTGTATCTCTCCAGTTCTGTGCTGAAACTGGATGGCATTCAGGCATGGAGTCTATATCAGTAGGTCTTCTGAGTTGAGTAGTATGTTGTATGGAGTATGTGGAGATGTGCAGAGAATCAGTGGTCAGTTGTAGTGTCTGTAATGAGGCAGTGGATGGTGGTGAGTGTTCTATCTGCTCTCTAATCAATACACACAATAATTGGGGCCATGGAGCTCTCGCCGCCCCTCGGAGAGTGGAGCTTTACTGAGAGCCATCACACCTGCTTGTCACAGACACAGAAAAAATGTACACACAGGCCCTCATTCTCCTTACACTGCCCCTTCTCAAGGCCTCTTAAGAAGGAGAGTGTGTGTGTGTTTGTATTGAGAGACTGTCTTGCACTCAGGGGATCCACTCCAGATGTGTTCTGCCTTCCATGTCACCCTAAACACTCCCTGCTGTCTACTGGGAACCAGTATATATATATGTGTGTGTGTGTGTGTGTGTGTGTGTGTTGGTTCAAACAGTAACATAATCTTTCATACTGTCACTACTGAGGTATACAATAATACTGTGTGTGTGTTGAGGGGAGAGTTTAGGGTTGTGGAGAGGTTTAATCGCCCCAGGGTAGCTCACAAAAAGGGGTAGTATGATTTATACATCTGTGTGGCAGCTCATGAAGTGGGTGGAGCCAGGTTTAATCGCCGATCGGCGACAATTGACGGCAATTGTCACCTTATAAGACATCATTATACAATGAGGAAAAAACCTGTGCTGTCAGTGTTCTTGTCTTTTGGCACTTTTCCACTGCATGGTAACTACTTTACTTTACACTTTTTGGGACCTGGTAACAGGTAGCTTTTCCACTAGCACATCTCCCCACAGAATGTAGTTCATGGTGTTGCAAAATCTCTAACGGGAACCAGGAACTTCCACTTAGTCACTTAGCTTAGCCACTCCTGAGTTCAAACGGATCAGTGTAGTTTTTTCATTCCTTGTTGCACTGTCTGGCTCTCGATGTATATTTTTTGTCAATCACCAATATAAGGAGCGCATGAAACCTCCTCAAGAGACAACAGTGTAATATTATGAGCTGCTGTGGTGAGTCAGATGATAACATACCTGATTACTACAGTTATCTTGGACTATTACGAACAGCTAGTTTGTGCTGTGTGTCTGATTTTTGTCGCTTTTGAAAAGGCTCTCTGGCCAATCAGTGCTCTGCAAGGTTTACACAACACATTTAGTCCCTACTCAGCTTGCTTGGAACCATAAATGAGCAGGTACTTAAAAACACACCTGGTTTCAGGTACCAAATTTGCCTTTTTTTTATGATTACCATTTTTATATACCATCATGTTTATCAAATGCCTTTATTGCAGTATGCATTATTTTGGCTCCTGTGCATGCACACACAGGTTGTTCAATATTACCTATTAAATAAATTGGTTAGTATATGGGGTGGGCTTCATGTCAATATTTTGTAATATGTTATCTCACAATATGATTTTCTTAGTATATATGCAGTCATATTATTGTATAATATGTAATTAATACAACCCATTAATGATCATATTTACACTAGAAAATCAATAAAATGTATATTTAATCGTATCTTTGCTTATAATCTGGGAACGTGAAATTACTTCCATGGGAGTTACTAGCAGAATTAATAATCAGACATAAAAATAAAAATAGATCTGTGTTCATGAAATTCATTTTCATGCTGAAATGATGTACATGCTGATGTTTTGTTTGAAGTACATTAACCCTGGATTGTACCCAGAACGCAGAAAATGTATGCATTCGTAATACTATATTTGTTTTTTTCTAGGACACCTGGGCTTCCAGGACAGTTTCGTCACATCAGGTGTCTTCACTGTCTCTGAACTAGTGCGAGTCTCACAGAGTAAGCCCTAAAACATTTTTTACATCTTTATTTACCATATACTCTCTATACTCCGCTCTCCTCTAAATTTGAGTGACTTATGCTTTCCACATTTATTCAATATAATACATCTTCGAAGTTGCTGTCAAAAATGTCAACTGCAGGACAGTTCTCTATAGCCACTGTATACAAATTATTGGTAATCACTTGGTTTAATTGTCTGTTTATGTATGTGCTAAACAAGTACACAGTAACACCTGTCCCAGTAAACATTTAGCCGTTGATTCAACATTGAATTAATGTAATGACTGCCATCTAATCAACGTTCTTTTAAGGTTGAAAATGAAAGTTGAAAAGACGTCCAAACACAGACATTGAAAAGACGACTATTAGACGTATTTTGGACGTCCACTGACCTTATCAATTGTTCACCACTTAACTAACTTATTAAGATGGATTTTGGACGTCCATTGACGTTTAAAATATGTCCTTGACGGACAGACTCCTTTTAGACCTATTTTGAACGTCCAGGGACTTTCCTTGTTTACTGGGGTATCTTTGTTTAGGAAAACTATGGCTCAAAATCTGCTTGGCAGGATATTTACCAAGTGATTTAAGATTTAAGTACAAATATTGCAGTTTTTCTTTTCTCACTCAGACATTACTAGCTGTTACATTCTGACTAACTTGAACTGTTCTTACACAACCTGTCTACAATTCAGTTTTTCTGCATCTTTAAAATTCTGGTTATTTGAGGCTGTTTTAACTGTATTTCGAGATCTCAGTACTGGAGTATTCTCTTTCATGCACTTTCTCAGTGGATGCCTCTATGATTCCCACTGCATTTTCTTACTTCTCTTTCCTTTTTGAACAGTAGAACCCACTGTTCCTCTGCTGTTTTTTTGTGCTTATTTTTTACATATTAATATGTTGCTTTTCATTTGTTATACAAAGGGATATGGAAAACAAGCTTTTGGTCTAATGATAATTACAGAGCAATAATATTTTTTTCTTGCAAACTGTAAATATTTTGAGAGTGTGCCTAGTTCGTATCCTGATTCTGATTCTGAAAAACTAGTTCTATTAAAAGTTAGAAATGGCTCAACAGTTTATGCACAACTCAGTAAAAGTCAGTTTTACTGGAGAACAACGGACAGAAAAGTGAGGAACGATTAAATACAATAGTGCTTAAGAAACCTATAACTTTTGGGATTCTTTTGCTGTATTTACACAACAAAACCTCATAGCCTCCAAGACTACCACCACAGGAGCTATGAAGAGGGAGAAGATGACTGATCTAACCTGAAGAGAAACAAAGAAGAAAGGAGAAGGTTTGGAGGAGACGGAAACGTGACCTTTAAAAATTGCAGACGTCTACAGTGGAGAGTGACAGAGCACAGGGCGATCTATAAAGGACTGTCGATGGCCGCTAACAATAGCTGATCCAAACTGCCTGTCAGCACTCACAGGAGCCTTCTGATCAAAGGTGCATTGATCATGCTCCTCCGTGACCTAATCCTGGGGCCTGCGGTGAGGAAGGGCTATGGGAGGGGGGGCGCCAGGGGCCCGGGCACAGAGCCCACACATGGGGGCTTCCCGACCTCAGCCTCCACACACCGCACACACTCTGCCAGCACAAAGACAGCTTATGAAGAGACAGGGAGAGAGAGAAAGAGTGTCTGAGTGCTACCACAGAGGAGGGGCTTTAGCTATGTGTGTGTGTGTGTATTTATCGAAGAGCGATAGATTAAGGCATGCATTTATGATGGCTCAGGAGTGTTTACTGTTTAGCATAGTATTTGTGTATACTGTGAAGAGGGAGAGAGAGAGAGAGAGATATATTAGTACGATTAGCACAGCCAGCGCTGTGCTGCATCAGAAGTCCTGGCATATGATTGTAACGAGATTAAGGAATATGCATAATTGATCCAGCTCCATGGAGGCATCGGCTTTTATCCTAACATCTGTGACACGCAGGGAAGAAAGACCAACACTGGGTGGCATATGCTGGCTGTTCACTTCAAATCAAAAGTGATTTTTTTTCACTTTTTACCCGCCCCCTTTTCTATGGTTCAGTGACTCGATTTCTGTTTCTATAAACCTGGTTTCTACTAGCCATCCCAAACAGATGTACTCATGTTTGTGTGTACTGGCAGAGAGCTCCTACACCTCCCAATCAATGACCCAGTCACAACTTCACATACTGCAACCGTCTTAAGAAAACATAGTAACTTCAGGTTTATTTTTGAACCTTAAAAAATAAATAAATAAATAAAAAATCTCGGCTACATTGTGGGTGTGTGGGAGAAATTCAGTAGGAATGGACCAAATGATTTTTTTAACAGTTATATCGACCTATTCAAATGCAAGTTTGTTTAATTAAATAAAAGATTTTAAACAAACACTCAGTAATATTTTTACCTTAAAAATTACAGCCTCAAAATCATCCTGATGTATCCCTGACCTGTAATATGGAGAACACACCCCCTGTGGTTGCTACTCCGGTCTTGGCACGGCAGAAACTGCACTAAATAACTTGTGGAGGAGGGGAGGGAACCAACCCCCCCACCCACCCACACCCCCCACCCCTGATTTCAGGGCAGTGCTGTAAAAATGAATTATGCCCTGCATCAGTAGGAGGAGCCAGGGAGCAAAAATAGCAAATCTTACTTAGTGGTCCTTTAACACTTATAATACAATATGGGTTTAGAAATGAATTAAGAAGAGAAAAAAATTCCTCAAATAAATTTGAGCCACCTATTATTAACCAACATTTTTTATTTATTGTATTGTTAACTTCCCTGGCATTCTCTGAAGGCCTAGAAGGCTATTAGATGTCCCCCCTTGTTTCAGCTCTGATCTAAATATCCGAACTGAGCTGTACGCGTTGTAATGTGAATGTAAGCATTGTCCCTTGTCACCTTAAAGCTCATATACATGACTTATACCTTCAAGCTGACAAGGGATCACTTATGCGTCTTCCCGAGCCCTCCTTTAGCACACCTCCTGAAAAGCCCCAGAGTCAGCAGAGGAGTCCTCTAACAGGATTGGTCCCTATGGAGCAGCTGGGGATTAGAGTGCAGTATGTATGCATGCTCATGACTTTGGAAGGTGCCTGTGGAATCAGCTGCAGCAGCAGCAGCAGCGACAGCAGCAGAGGCCGCGGCAGCAGCACGATGATATGATTGAGCTGAGTGCTGGGGGGTAAGAGGTCCAGGTTGGGAGATGGACGAGAGAAGAGGGTTAATCCCCACGTCAGGGTGTGTTGGAGTGCTGCTGGCGGAGGCTTTCACGGAAAACTCCCGCAGTGCTCTCGTGCGCGTTGCGCGAGATTTATTTAAGTGAATGGGTGCGAGGTTGAGTACGGAGTATGGTGCCCGTTCAGAAGATGAAGGGTGGTGATATTGAATGGACGACAGGCTGCCTTAGCTTTTCCCTGTCTATACGCTATGACCTTGGCTTTGTGCACCCATTACACAATTCAGTGGCAGCCCAATCGAATCTGCTTCTGTCGATCAATATCCTATTAAAGCGCCACACAAAAAAAAGAGAGAGGGAGAAAGAGAAGAGGAGGGGTGGGAAGAGAAGGGGAGAGAGAAATGAAAGTCTCCATAAAGTTAGCGGTTATAGCTACGTTTTTGTAAATGGAACTCCACATAATTGGCCGGTCAATACCAGGCCGGGGTAATTTGGGAGATTGGGTCCCCGCCCTTTCTGGAGGCTGCCTCCTCCCCTTTCTTTCCCTCCCCTTTCTTTCCCTCCCCTTTTTGTTCTCTCTCTCTCTCTCTCTCTCTCTCTCTAAGTCTTTCGCTTCCTCTTTCTTGTTCTTTCTTTACTAGTTCTTTAGTTCCTTGGCACGGGCGGCACAGTGGCGCAGCAGGTAGTGTTGCAGTCACACAGCTCCAGGGGCCTGGAGGTTGTGGGTTCGATTCCCGCTCCGAGTGACTGTCTGTGAGGAGTTGGTGTTTTCTCCCCGTGTCCGCGTGGGTTTCCTCCCACAGTCCAAAAACACACGTTGCAGGTGGATTGGCGACTCGAAAGTGTCCGTAGGTGTGAGTGTGTGAGTGAATGTGTGTGTGTCTGTGTTGCCCTGTGAAGGACTGGCGTCCCCTTCAGGGTGTATTCCCGCCTTGCGCCCGATGATTCCAGGTAGGCTCTGGACCCCCCGCGACCCTAAATTGGATAAGCGGTTACAGATAATGGATGGATGGATAGTTCCTTGGCACATGACTTTTCTCTTTTGTATTTGTAGCTGCATATTTCCTGTGTCACTGTTTTGCCAGTTTACCTTCAGTGAAGCTTTTAAATCAAGTGACAGAGACACAACTTGGCACAGAGACAAGCTCAGGTAGACAAGAGGAAATGTGTGTGTATATGTGTGTGTGTGTGTGTGTGTGTGTGTGTGTAGTTCAGCTGCAGAGAGATGGGATTTAGGATTAGGCTGAGGTTATTGTTATTATTCTGCTGCTGAGTGCCCTGCTGAAATGTTGGCAGTCCAGGGGCAGGGACACCTGGGATATCCCCAGGTACACGCTGGGCACTGGCACGCTCTGCAAGGCCATATGACTGAACAGGGGAGCAGATGAATAATGGAGGAGACGAGGAGCAGTCATCATTGCTCTGTCCCACCTCAGTCTCGCCTCAGCCATGGTCCCGCAGGCGCCTGTCCTGGTACTGCCACTGGGGATGCCGGTGGGTAGTGCCATCTGTATGAACACACACAGTCAAATCCCTAAAGCAGTGGTCAAAATAACTTGGCGTCTGTGATTCAGCACAACACTACTTCTCACTCACAGCATGTTTAAAAGCAAAGACGTACAGAAGGATGTGCAGCAATATGTAAAGTGTTGTGGACATGCTGAGTAGGCAGTTAATTTGCACAGTGAGAATGGTGTTTCTCAAACATCTCAGAGTAAAAGTGCTGATCTATGAATGTTTCGGGGCATTTTTAAGCTTGGCCAGTGTGAGGCTCTTAACGGCTGACTCTTCTTCTCCTCCACCTTGACCCGCCGCTGTCGGCCTGCAGCCCTCAGACCCATGGCTCCTCAGGTTGATTCGAAATGTCTGCTCGGTTATGAGGGGTGATCGGGGCCGGCGCTGTGCATGTCTCATCCTGGAGTGAGGCGTCCTGAGCGTTGCCTGAGGTTCCTCGGCCCAGCTGATCCAGCAGAAAACACCAAAGCCCTGTCAGGGCCGGCTGCCTTCTCTCTAGCTCAGGAGTGAGCTTCAGCATGCCCTGGCCCACTCCTTCACCAGCACTGAAGTAGAGAGGAAGAGAAAGAGGTCGGTGGGGGGGGGGGCGGCAAAGAGGCTCGGGGTGGACACATGTCCAGGGTTTTGACGTTGATTGCTGCTTCTGTTGTCAAATGCTTCAATCTGTAAATCCGGCCGAACAAAAGACCGTTTTTTTCCCCTCTTCCTCCTCCTTCTCCCTCCTCCTGCTCTTTTTTAAATGAAAAAGGTCCTCCGGCTTTTGTGTAAACTTTAGCTGCTCCTGGACGGGTGAAGAATGCTGCGTGTGTATGTAGAGAGGAAGGGCTGGCTTCTTCAAATGAAGCACACACTAGATCACCACAATTATGGCTTTGCTTTCTGTCTACAGCAGTATTTTGTAGAAATGGCGCATTGGACTCAACAGAAAAATCTATAGCATGATATAAACAATAATAATAATAACATAAAAATATTAATAGTGATACAGTTTATTTTTAAAGAAATGAATGAACATGTTTGTTCTCCCCGTGTCCGCATGGGTTTCCTCTGGGTGCTCCGGTGTCCTCCCACAATCCAAACACACATGTTGGTAGGTGGATTTCCAACTCAAAAGTGTCCGTAGGAGTGAGTGTGTGAGTGAATGTGTGAGTGTGTGTCGCCCTGTGAAGAACTGGCGCCCCCTCCAGGGTGTGTTCCTGCCTTGCACCCAGTGATTCTGGGTAGGCTCCGGACCCAACTTGACCCTGAATTGGATAAGCGGTTACAGGCAATGAATGAATGAATGAACTTGAACTTTAAAAGCTTACTCATTTTTTTGAGCATTTCATTAAAATCACAGTGTTTATATTTGTTTTGGTAAAGTTTTGTGAATCCAGTTCTTTTCTTTTACATTCCCCAAAATGAAAGAAAACATAGAGAGCTATGGTCCAGTTCATGTAGTTCTTACTTAGAGAGCAGAGTTGAAATTCCAAAAATGTTGGAAACTTTTCAGTGAAGATATTAGTTTAGCAGCACGTGTCAGCAGCCTTATGGATTCATGCTGTGGCATTTGATCTAACTTTATTCCAAGTTTTAGCATCGTTCGGATGTCAGTAGCTATAATATTTTCATAATTAGTGAAGAAATAACACTCTCTCGCTCGCTCACTCTTTCTATCTTTCTGTCTATCTCTGCTTTTTTCATTCTCTTTTTTCCCTCTATCTCTGTAACCCTGCCTTCGTTCCTTTGAACTAACCCCTCTCTCTAAGTAGATAGAATAGATTGAAACATTCTGCTAATGTACTTTCTGCACAGACAACTCTAAAGGTAGTGCAGTGGAGATCATAGATGGTGTGTGAGAGAGAGAGAGAGAGAAAGAGAGAGAGAGAGATCAATGCTGGCCTGATAGCCACAGTCTTCATTTGGAATCCTCTGAGCAAAAGCACTTGCTAAAGCCCTTAAGAGGTAGAGACTGCGGATTACCTTTATGATTGATTTCCATTCCAGTCAGACGGACTGCAGTGTGTTCATTTTTCTCCCCAAACTGCAGCACAGTGGACCAGCCGATCTCCACGTGCGTGCTTGCGTATGAGTGTGTGTGTGTGGGTGCGCTCGAAGCCCGGCTGAGTTACTGCAGCCCAGTGCCCAGGTTAGCTCTCACACAAATTACTTCACGTCCCACTATTAGCCATGCAAATGCAGTTGGCTTTACTGCGCCTCGTAAATAACCGGCCCTGCCACTTCTATTAAAGGGGCAGGGCCGGCCTCTGATGGAAAAAAATAAAATAAAGAGATGACTCAGAAATTATAGAGCATTTGCTCCCTCGCCACCCCCAACACCCCCCCCCCCCCCGGCCTTTTCCTCCTCTTCACATGGCCAACTTTTACGCCTTCATTTTGGCCAGAGAGCCAAAGTTGCCCCCCACACCCCGCCCATTTCTCTCAGGGTCCAAGTTGCCCCTGTAGCCGTGTCCTCTTCCAATGTTAATTAGCAAGCCCATTACCGTGTCTATCAGGCTCTTCCATGCTGTCGTCTGCTCTCATCCCAGGCTGGAGTGTATTATGTATGCAGGGCCAGGCCCGCTCCCTTACACGTTTGCGCTGTCCTCATCAAAAATAGTGGTCTCAGTCACCATGAATATAAAGAGGCATCACAGCTTTATGGAGTGGATGACAAAGGCGTTCGATAGAGCAGAGTGCTCGTCGGTGACCTACAGAGGAGATATGGGGGCTCTGCGGCTAGCCACTGAGAAGGGGTAGGGGGGGTGGGGTGGGGTGGGGGGTTGCTTTTTACCTGATGCAATTTGGCCAAACAAGGTGAAGTCTTGCAAGAGCCAAAGTGGTTACTTCTGGCCTAGTAATGAATGGAGACGATCAGGGCTAAATGGAAATCTAATGCATGGTTAGGTTTGGAAGCTTTTTTTTGTGCTTATGTTTGTCCTCTTTCTTCCTCTCTCTCTGTGTGTGTGTGTGTGTGTGTGTGTGTGTGTATTGCAGCCCCCATCGCAGCAGGAACGGGGCCCAACTTTTCACTGGCAGATTTGGAAAGCTCCTCTTACTACAGTATGAGCCCAGGTGCCATGAGAAGACCCTTACCCAGCACTTCTTCTAGCAGGTAATTCTTTCTCTGTCTCTCTCTCTCTCTCTCTCTCTCTCTCTCTCCTTCCTCCCACCTTGATTCCTCTCCATCATTCTCTTTCCCTTTTTTCTTTTCTTTCTCTCTCTCTTCATTTCTGTCTTGCTCCTTCTCTCTCTCCCTCTTTCTCTTTTGCTCTTCTTAGCTTTTTTCCCTGTCTTTGTTTCTCTCTTTCCTCTTCTCCTTCTTGTTCTCTCTCTCTCTCTTTTTCTCTCTCTCTCTCTCTCTCCCTCTCTCTCACTCCTACTCTGGGTCTTAATTAATCAGTGCAGGCAGAGATTGATGTGTTGGCTGAGAGTTGGAGAGTGTCTGCAGGAGCTGGAGCTCCGTGAGCCGACAGCATATGTGTGTCCACCTGGAGTCTTCTTCTAACATTGCCCAAATGGCCTATAGGCCTGACACAGACACACACACACACACACACACACACACAGGCATCCCTGCCTGTGAAAAGTTCTACTGAGATCCTATTTTGGCATGACTCAGGTCTATAGACAGGTGTGGTGCGTATGTATGAGTACGTATGTGCAGGTACTAGATTAAGGCTTCTTCTGAGTAATCAGATTAGCCCTCATTTCATATTCAATATTCAAAAGCTGTATAGAACACTGATATGCATAAGTATAGAATCATGGACATTCTGTACTCCGCAAAAATCAGAAATAACCCTTCATTTAGTTTCAGTCATGTCCAGTCAAAATGGTAATAAATTACTCCAAGTTACTTACATTCAGGGCAGGCTCCAGACACAACATTACCCTGAACAGGGAAGAAGTCGTTACAGAAAAGGAATGACTGAATGATCCAGCTAATCCCAAAGACGTTTAAACCTATTGAACAGAAGACTGAAGATTTTGTGTGTGTGCGTGTGAAGGGATTGTTTTTATCGGTAAACATTTTTCGAAAGCTTTACATCTGTTTTCATTTCTTGAGATCTAATGATGCCCCTATGTTTCGTGAACACACTGTATTTGTCATGTCCAGGTAAATAAATCACCACTATCATTGTAATGTTCTATCAGCATCCTTCCTTATCTTAGTAGCTGTGCTAGATACAGATGTTAATTTCTAGCAAACAAGAGGTGTACAGTTATTTAGTAATTAAGGTGTAGTGTTTACATTTGGCATGACTGATTTATGATGATATGTGTGGGGATTTGTTTGTGCATATTTGTATGGACAAGTAGATTTAATGTGCAGTGTGTGTTTGAGTGTGCTTGTGCACGGGTGTTTGTCTATGTGTGTGTGTGTTTTCTACCCACATGCTTCAGTGACCTCTTCAGCCAGGCCTGCCAAAGAAAACATCTGGAACAAGGGGCCTATGTGTGGCTGCATGCTAGAGAGTAATTAAGTGATTATGAGTGAAAAACACCAGTAGACCTTACATTAACAAATAAATGTCAGAGCAATGATTTTGGCAAATAAGTCACTCACACATGCATTTACATTACATATAACATCACACCACCTCAGGCCTGTAGGGAGTATTAACCTCCCATATCCACGGAAGAGGAGTGTGGGGTATGTGAGTGCGTTCTTACATGCTCTCGTATGGACTCCTACAGAGATTTTCAGGACACCCTTTGGTACAAACTGTTCTTTGTGTGTATTTGCTGCTTTTTGACAACTGATTAAGCTGATTTTGGTGAGTGTGTGAGTGCTTAAGGAGAGGTCCTCATGGGTATGATAGGTGTAAAGTGTACATGAACTAAGACATTGCACATTAGCTTTACACCCCTGAGGCACACTGAGTAACAATAACAGCATCCACATTAGCAGGTTGTGCTATACCCTTAGCATTAGGTAGAAACAAGATCATTTTAAGGGCGCTCCAAGTTTAACCAGTTATAGATAGCAGTTCATTGTAGTAGTTTCTGTTAAACTGTAAAAACTACACACTTCAAAAAGTCCCTCAATAGATATGCATGTCTGACTGTAAAGAAATGCTTATATTTTTGATTTGTACTGAATTAAAATGATGAATCTCACCAGTAATCACCTGCATTATAGGATCGCCCCAAGAAAAGGTAGTTCATTGTCATCAGTGCTTAGTCCAATACATGTAAAAATGCACCTTTTCTGCAGCTTACACTGTGTTGTTATGCTTTCTGAAGGTCCCACTTGGTGCCCCCCATGACCCATCTCAGCACCCTGCCTCCCTCTAGAATGGGGAGGCCCCTGATACCGATTTAGCTTCAGGGTTAGAGCTCTTAAAGAGGATTAGTGCTGAGCCTGGATCTAGGGGTGGTGTGGGGGGCGCGGGGGGTTGGGTGGTGGGGGGGGTGTGCGGATGTCAGCCAACCGCTTATACACTATACACCAGACACACATCCAAATATGCAAAAGTGACAGACATGAATTTTCAAGATACAAGCTCCATAAACCAGAGGAATAGAGCACTACGTATATATATATATATTACTTGTGGGACCATACATAAGTCCTGACATGGTATGAGAACAAAACTGTATGCGTATGAACATAGCTGAGTGATTTCTCTCAAGTGAGTCGGCACATGTGGGTGATTCTGAAGTATCTCTGTCTTTAGACATTCACAACTGTAAATCTCATCCATCTCTGCTTCCTTCCCCCTCTTTCTCCGCAGTTCTGCAAAGCGTATTAAGTGTATGGAGGAAGAGGTGGACAGTCCAGGGGAGGAGTCTTACTACCCCAGCCAGGGACGATCACCAGGCAGCGGCAGCCAAGCCAGCAGCTGGCACGAAGTAGAGCCAGGTAAACTCTCTCTCTCTCTCTCTCTCACACACACACACACACACACACATCACACGTAGCCTGCCAAGCTTCTAATTTTGCCATTTCCTCTGCACGCACACACATACATATATATATATATATATATTCACACACACACACACACACTTAGGTTACATTAGTTTAGATTTACACGCCTTCACGTTTACAGACATACATACATAAATACAGTACTGTGAAAACGTCAGATGTTACCCAACATTGATTTCCAGTCAAAATGCTCCTTAAGTTACAACTAAATGTAATATGAACAATTTCAGATTTTAATGTTTCTAGTCGTTACCCGCCACAGCTTCCATTCTTTTTTGTTTTTTATAAGAATCCTGAGAGATACACTTTCAGTCTTAGAATTTGGTTTTACACGGTTTTTGCACAATTTTTAGGAATCATATTTTATCTATTAATATGTATACAATTCAGCCATTGTTCTTGGACTATCAACCTAATCCCATTAGAAATATCTAATGTCAAATAAATAGCTTAATGGCAATTGACTGGGATGTAGAGAGGTTAGAAAGGTTGCCTGATTCTTCAGAGGTCCTACTGGTGCGGTTTCCTCTGCCTCACACTTGACTGACACGTGGCAAATGCAAAGACCACATTCACATAATCATAGACACAGACATAGACTCAGCATGAATGAATGGTTGACAAGTGAGAGGAGATGGACATATGCTATAAATGTTTGAGGTACTGTGTCTATTTGTTGTGTGCTTTATGTTGTTTGAGGGTGAAAACTTGTTATATTGGGATAGTTTATTTTTTATGTTGGAATCTACTTCATTTTTTTATTTTTATTTTGGATGGGTGAAATTTTCAATGCATTAATTTTTAAAAATCTTCATCTATACACAGTGTTTCCATGATCCTTTCTAACAGGGTTTTTTTCTTTTGTAGCTAGACTGGAGAAACTTTACAGAACACTGAAAACAGAAACTTAAGAATTATATTGTGTTGCACACAGCAAAGAAAAAATTGAATGGAAGGTTATAAAGCTACCAAAAAGTTTTATGACTTCTCCTCAATTTTCAACCATGAAATTTTGTATTTCTAATTTTCAAATAATAAAATACCTAACAGCCAAACGTAACAAAGCAAAACCTACAACAATTTCTAACTAGGTACATTTATATAACTCTATATTCAAGACATTTAGTTTTTAAGTGAAAGAGATTATATGTCTTTTTTATTGCTGGTTATGCTTTTATTGCTGCTCTTCGTAATGTGTGTGATTTATGTGTATTTCATATATAATAACTTATTATAATTAATTTTATTTATTATAGGTTAATTACTTATAATACATTTTTGTTGTAAGTTTAGTTCATTTTAATTAGATTTAATGCATGTAAAGCATCTGAAAAATGCAAGATGTTAGTGTACGTTGGTTGTGTTGATTTATTATGTGATCAAGCTAAAGTTGGTACGGTGTCCAGTAGGGGTCACTAATGAGAAAAAAGAAATGCACCCACAGTTTAGTAATCCGTACACTAATTTTATAAAATGTAGCCATAGATTTGTAAACTCTACCTTCAGTTTAGCCAAGTGAACCCTTGGATTTGTAAATTGTACCCTCAGTCAAGCAAAATTTTACAAAATTATTCATAATCTGTGATTACGGATTACAGAACCGTGGGTACAGATATTCCACTTCACATTTTTTCCTCATTAGTGACCCCTACAGGGCTCCATAAGTTTCCATGATTGCAAATTCATTGTTGATATTTCTACGTGCTACATTTTCTCTGAGCAACAAGAACAATGTCCATCTTATGATCTGAGCGTTTTATTTAAGATAATAGTTTAAGTATTTTTCCGATATTAGTCATCAGCACTTCTATTTAGATGTTAGGACTTACCCAATCAAACCACTTATCCTCTTTGAACTGCTGCTTACACAGCATCACTGGACAGCTCAGCATGTTTTGAAAAGAACACTAAGTGTCCAGCTTTACTACATCAGCTAACAGATGACTTTTCATGAATTTCATTTTCATTTCAGTTTTTCATGGAATTCAGTAAAATTTTTGCCAACTTTCTGTAAAATGTAAAACCAACAAAAGAGCAAATTTGTTCATAGAGCACAGCTAGGTCATTTAGGCTCTAGAGTTATTTATCACATTTATCTTTACACCCATACAATGCTTAATCATATATTCACACTAGCAGGTGACAAGTCGCTTACGGCACCCCAAGTTTGTCTCTTGTGGGTGTGTCGAGGCCACTCGCGTTGTTGCAGGTGTGTGTGCGTTCAGATTGATCAGAATGTCTTGAAGCCAATCGTTTAGAATGTCCCTTCACCGTGTCATAACTCATTTGCATAAAGTTGAGAAAATCTCAACTTGATTTGTCACTTGACGCTGTGTCGCTGAATCGCAGCTACAAATCACGCACTTCCATAGGAAATGACTGGACGCTTGTTGCTTTGTCACCTGCTAGTGTAAACGCACGGTAGCAGTCATCATCTGTCTGTGTGTGTATGTGTGTTGTTTGTCAGGCATGTGGTTACTGATCAGTCCAGAAACGTGTGTGTATGTGTGTGTATGTGATCTTCTATGGAGTCTGCTGCAGTGCTTCTAGTTAAGTGATTATAAATCTGATCTCTCTTTCTCTCTCTCTCTCTTGCTCTCTGTATATATACATACATATATATATATATATATAAATTAGAAGTTTAAAAAGTTATTTCTAATATTATTAGTCATAAATTAGGCACTCCCATCCTCTGCAGAGCTCTAGAGGACATCGTTGTTGTCCCGGAGTATCCTAGATTCTGCTAACAGACAAGGCCAAACTCAATAAAGCTTAGAGCCCAGCCTTCAGCCTCGACACTGACCTTAAATTCTGCAGTCACTCAACCAGCATAGCTAACCTCCACAATTCTCTCTCTCTTTATTCTCTCTCTCTCTCTCTCTCTCTCTCTCTCTCTCTCTCTGTTTCATCTATCTTTCATATGTGTATGTCTCCGGCTTTGTTTCTTTTACACTTTCTTTTAATTTCTTGGTTTCTCTAACCCTGAGTGTTTTTTAGTTTTTTCTTTTTCTGCTCTTTCTCTCTCATTCTTAGTTTCTTTCTTTTTTCTTTTTTTCTGTCTCATTTTTGCTCTCTAATACTCTTGTAAACTGTAATATCTTTCTTTCTTTTTCTGTCTTTCTTTAACTCCTTCTCGTTCTCCTAAATGCATTATTTGACATTAGCTGGCAGATCTTTTCATGTTTCTCTCTCTGAGCTTGCTCCATTTTAATTTGATGCACATGCAAATATAGCTGAAAGCAGGATTAGTATGAAATATCATCCCAGCCTGGCTTTTATGCTGGTGTTTTTTATTATATAAACAACCTTGAATATATCATTTGGATGATTTAGTGGAAACTCAGTATTTACTCTTTTTTTCTTTGACTCAGTTAGTGTTAGTTTCTGCCTTTTCTTTAACTTTGCTCATATGATCAGATGTATTGCCATATGCAAAGAGGGGACACTGGTATTAGTTACTGCCAGTAAAAGAGAAAGAGATTGTGGGGAAAGGCAGAGATGAACAGAGAACAAACACTCATATTAGTAGTAGGCATGTTTTCTTAGAGAGACTTTTTTTAATGTGCTGAATTTACTTAACCACACAATTTCCACATAAAATGAATCACATTACATCAACAGTCTTTCAGTTTGCTTACATTTGGCAATAAGTGGGTTGATGTAATATATTTTATTCACATGGAAAATATTTCCATATTTGAATCAAATAAATGCATTGTTTTGTGTGGCAGAGCAGAAGCCTAATATAACTGAACACAGTGCATTTATTTGAGTGTGTTTGTGTGTGTGTGAGAGAGAGAGACCATATGTGCATGTTTGTACACACACAGTTTACATGTGTACACTGTAAAAATAAAAAGTAAGGTCAGCTTGCAACTAGCAAAATGCCAAATAAATTATTGAATTCAGCATCCCACCTAGTGACATCTACAAAATAAATAGTCTGAGCTCTCTTAAGAAAAAAAAAAAACATTAAAAAAATGTGGAATGTGGGCTTTTACATTTCTGATCATGGAAAGCTGAAATAAAACCAGGAAGTGAATTTATGATTTCATGATCCAGATGCTTAATCGGTGTAACCGGTACTCTGGAACCATAAATTACACAAATAAATAATTTAAACTTAGTATGATAATTATATGAATACCGTTTTCTACAATGATCAGCCATAACTTTAAGATGACTTATTGTTCATTTTCTCAGCTCCACCTTGTAGCACTGCATTGACACTAATGTGGCAGTGGGGTGTTAATGTGTTTTGCCTTGATATGAGTGGATGAAACACAGCAGTCCTGGAGTTATTAAACACTTTGCCTACTCACTCTCCACTCTGTTGGACAAACCTTCCTTGTTGGTCTGCCTAATAGATATAGTGGTAACTGTATGTCTGTATGGCTGTTCATTTTTGGTTAGCAGTCTATTCTTCTTCCAACACTGAAGGGGGCTAAGAAATATGAAGTGCAATCATTGGACTGCAGTCTGTAATTGCAGAAGTACAGTGTGAACCTGATAAAATGGACAATAATAGAAACAAGGAAATGGTTTTAATGTTTCGGCTATATAAAGCATTTAATCAAATATGCAACATACCTGCTCCTACTAGCTGTAAAGGTCCTCCTACTAGCTGTAAAGTACTGAGAATGACCTGCCCTGAGGTGGTCCTGTTGGTGCCCTAACATTTGAAGAACAAGCTAAAGGTGTGCTAACCGTGTATGCAGAGCAGCAGATGGATTACACCCTCTGACTCTAGAAATTCAAAGTGTGCCTAAATTGTAAATAACAAGGAGATTATAATTTATATTCATGTATTCAGCTTTACGTTCTGTCTTGGACACAGAAACGTAAGTGACTTTTGGAGTTTCTGTGTTGCTTAATCATCAGCATTCATTTTAATAAACTAGAGAAAAATGTTGGAATCTATTTCACTATTTACTACAAGTTCAATACATTAACTGCGGGAGGTCTGTTTGTGTCTGTGTGTACATAGTTTATCTTCAGTATTGCATATAAAGGCAAAATCAGAAGTATTAAAAAATGGCCAAAATAAGCCAAGAATCCTAAGCGCTACGAAATCTGATTTTTATTTTTACAGTGTGTGCATAATTGTCAATGTGTGTTTGGTTAAGTATTGTAAGACGTTTGGAATCATAAATTAGATCTCTCTCTCTCTCTCTCTCTCGCTGTGTTTTTTTATTTGTGATCTGAGCATTGGTATCCAGGCTTTGACCACTCTGGAGGAGACCATGTCTAACATGAAAAGCTTAGATGCTAAGCTAACACCCGCTCTGCTCTTCTATTCACCCTGCCTTTGTTTTCTTTTTCTTTTTTCTCCCTCTTGTTTTTTTCCCTTGTCTTTCAAAGCTGGATATAAACTTCGCGGCTCACTAGCTAGTTCGTTCATCTCAAGACAAGGTAATGCTATGTCACTGTTTTCACCCCAACTCCATCCTTCACCCCATACCTCCCATATCCCCCATCCCACGGAGTCTAGCCTGGTTGTGGTGTCCAGTTTGATGTTGGTGTTTGTTTTTTTCTGTTTGAGTGTGTGTTTATGTATATATATATACACATATTTATACATATATATGTATGTTTATTTATATATCGTCCCAGTGATTCTTGCCCACCTCCTTCCCACATCCCCAGAAAAAAAAAAAAGTAGTAACTGTGACTGTGGAAAATAGTCCATTCCTCCAGCCTGGTAACAACCCTTGCGATCTGTATTTGTGCATGATTCGTTTTTCATCCAGCCACTGCATTTGAAACTGCGTTTTTCAATGACATGTTGATATTTGTTGTGTACACAAAAAAAGTTTGTTCAATGAGAACCTGTGAAAAGATATAATAACAAATCTGTTTAATGAAATATCTGCCCCTTCATTATGAAACATAAATGTGGTACTCACTGAAAATTTAGTATCTGCACTTTTGGCACATATACTCCATTTGTTGCAATGATGATGTCATATTAAAACATACCAGATTTTTACTTGTTATTGCTGGCCATAACTATGACTTCTAAGACTTAAACATAAATAGAGGGAGAGGAGAATAATTGAGGGAATAGTCAGGACTCCTCAAATTGCCATCTTGTTCAGTGCCCGGTGTCCAGTTGTTTGGACAGTGTCTTTGTGAGGGCATTGTCTGTCTGATTTGAGGTGTGTGTTAATGTTTGTTTGATCTTTATCTGTATTTGGTGACCGTTGCAGGCAATGGCAGTCTGTTAAAATTAGCCTGGCCTTATGAAAACCTGATCCCAGCAGCAGCATGCCCATCATAGCTGGAGTGACTGGTGTCAGGTGATGGACTGACCATAGGCCTCTAAAATGACGATGGTCATGTTTCGAATAGCTCAGAGTCAGCAAACACTTTGCACTTCTCTCTCTCTCTCTCTCTCTCTCGCTCTCTCTCTCTCACTCTCTCTCTCTCTCTCTCTCTCACACTCACTTTTTCTCTATCGCTCTTTCTATCACTTTATTTCTTATGTCTCTCTCTCTCTCTGTCTCTCTCTCTCTCTCTCTCATACACACACACACACACACATATATTTGTCTTATTCTTATTATCCTTACCTGTGGATGAAAATCTCCAGGTTTATTCTCCAAATTCTGTAGATTCTGTAACAAGCTGAAACCTAAAAAAACAAATCAAGAAACGTATTATTATTATTATTGTTGCAGACTGAATATTAAAATTGATGGAGATTCATTTCCCACCAAGTTAACCTTTTAGACTCCCTTTACATGTTGGATGTAGTGAATAATATATAGTCATTGCTAAAGAATAAGATAACCATAAGATAAGTGAAGATATATTTTTTCATATGTTTTCAGCTTTTTTATTGTTTATTTATTTTTCTCTGTGTTTTTCTGGCTAACATATATTTATAGTTGTAAAACAAGCATGGCGTATTTCTTTCAACATTTACAGCCTTCTCTTTATTCCTTATAATTAAACAGTATTGAGGGTGGCACAGGTGTGCCACAGGTAGTGTCGTTGTCACACAGCTCCAGGGACTTGGGGTTGTAGGTTCAAGCCCCACTCTCGGTGACTGTCTGTGAGGTGTGTTCTCGCCGTGTCTGTGTGGGTTTCCTGCAGGTGCTCCAGTTTCCTCCCATGGTCCAATGACACACGTTGGAAGGTGGATTGGCTGCTCAAAAAATGCCCTAAGGAGTGAGTGTGTGTTGCCCTGCGAAGGAATGGCACCCCCTGCAGTGTGTGTTCCTGCCTTATGTCCATTGATTCTGGGTAGTCTCTGGACACACTGAACTCTATAAGCGGTTACAGACAATGAATGTATGAATAAACAGAATTGAACACTTTAACATAAATGTTTGAACTGAACTGAAAGGGAAGTCATACTTGATATATTATTTTGTTTGTTACATTACAGCCATACATTTCAGAATGGACTGATTTGCTGCAGGTAAATTTCAAGATGGACTGGGGAGTAAACTTGAAATGTTACTGTAGTAATGTTCTTCTGAAATAGGACTCTAAGATTAATAATCACATAATACACCTGCAATTTCAAGGCCTAACATTGTTAATTATTAAATATGAGTAATTGAATGTGAGTCATGGTATCAGAGAGGGTTGTGGTGCTGTAGTATTTTCCTTCTTGTGCAAGCGCGTGTGTGTGTGCGTGCGTGTGGAAGCTACTGCAGTCTACCCAGCACTGATTGATGTGCCGGACAAGCTCATGTTCTGGAGGACAGTAACGCTGGACAGCGGCTGAGAGAGACACGCTCGATCCACAATCCACAATCACTCGCACAGGCACTGTCAATTTGTCAGCCAGGGGAGAAGGAGAGAAAAGAGAGGGAGAGAAGGAGAAAGGGGAAAGGAGGAGCGGAACAGGCCAGGCCCAGTGCCGGGTGCGTAATAACAGCTCGGAAGAGAAAGTGCTGAGTGAGGCCAAGCTTTGATTCCAACTGACAGAACCTCTTCAAGTGTTCATTACTCACTTGCAGACTTCAGGCCTCCTTCAAAGCACATACACACACACTCACTAACACTCACATATACTCAAACAAGTTCACATGCTCATGGAACTCCTCAAGAGCTCAGTGTGTGTTCTCTTTTATTTTATTTATTTATTTATTTATTTATTTTATTGCCTGGTTGGTCTTAGTCCTGTGTCTCTTTACATGTGCCCAGCTCCAGTCTCACATACTTGTATCACTTTTATTCCGTTTTTTCGGTAAGCTGTATTTACAAGGCATATTTAGTTACAGAACTTTTTTCTTTTGGTTTTTCTGAAAGGCAGAACTCCTTTAAATACTTTAAATCTGCCACCTTAAGAATCCCAGCACATTTACGTCACATTGTCCAGATTCAGATTCAGTTTTTCTGTTTATTATGTTTTCTGTCACAATGGAAAATGCATTCCTTTTGTTTTTATAGTCACAAAATTCAGATATGAACCAGAACAAAATCAGACTGAACCAGAGTAATAATAAAACAGGACTGATTGTGAATTATACTTTTATTCAAGTATCCAATTAATCTAAAAAATATTAGAAATTCTTAACAAGTGAACAGCACTGAGAAACCATGCTATTGGTCTATAAATATGAAGGAACATTATGGCTGGGATTGAATCTGTGTTTGTGTGTGTGTGCATGCGTGTGTGCGTGCGTATGTCTTAGATAAGAGCTGGGCATTGCTCTTTCCCTGTGTGAGTAAATGTGATGAATAGATGCTGTGGTTAGCTCAAGTAACCTCAGAGCCATTCTGCTTCTTTGATCCTCTCTAGCTTGGAATCTCAGGATCACTCATCTATATATGTGTGTGTGTGTGAGGAGAGTGATGGTGTGTGTATGAGAAATGTGTGCATATTCAGTGATCCTCACTATGTGCAGCAGTGATTAAATCCACATGTTTCTTGCTCATCCAATCTCTCTCTCTCTCTCTCTCTCTCTCTCTCTCTCTAACACACTCTCTCTTTCTCTTCACTTTCTACCCTCTGCTTATTCAGTCTCTTACTCATCATCTCCCTGACCTGCACATACCCCTGATTGTGCCTGTTTGGCTGAGCCTGTGGCGTTGAGTGCGATACTCCACATGTGGCTGTGTGTGTGTGTGCGTGTATATTTTGGACCTTGCTGTCACAGTTTCCATTTTATCTACTGGGACTGTCATTGTGACCATAGGAATTGATCCTGTGAGGTGGTTAGGCAATCACAGAGAATGTGTGTGTGTGTGTGTGTCTGGATGTGGATGTGTGTGAAAGAGAGAATGATTGGGCGAGTAGGGAGATATCTTTTTGGGATTTTTTATATTGAACAGTACGGTGGCACAGCAGGTAGTGTCACTGTCACACAGCTCCAGGGTCCTGGGGTTGTGGGTTCGAGTCCTGCTCTGGGTGACATACACACACATAGGACCCATAGCCCTCCTTCTCCTCCAGCTCTGAGGGAGTACTTCCTTGTCATTGTCAGCTTTGGCTTGTTTACCCAGGTTTTTTGTATTTATTTTGTTGAGCTTTTGTCCTATTGCTGGATTTTTGTAACACTGCTAGGTGACAAAAGCTGTAAAAAGCTCTATACAAATAAATTTGATTTGCTTTGTTTGTTTTAATAGAGTTTCAGAGTACATTTTAAAGAAGATTTTTGCGCTTCAAAAGTGATATATATTACAAAATGTTCCCCTATAGACCTCGAGAAATGTTTTCTTGTGTTTTGAACAAATCTGTGTGGGCTGCTGATCTGAGCAATGTGTGTGGAACATATTCCTTTAGAATGTCCTGATATTTTCTGTGGCCAGGTGGGAAAGCGTGGGCAAGGGGGCTAAATCCATTATGACAGCTTTATCCAGTGATGATTAAATTGTGCCAATAAACTCATGTGCTGGTGTCCATATGAACTTATTCTTAAGGCCAACATAGTTCTGAATGGACAGTAGATAGAGACATTTAACCTGTTCTGCTTTTTTTATTATTATTCTAATTATATTTATATATATATATATATATATATGGCTGGCAGGGTGGTGCAACAGGTAGTGTCACAGTCATAGGGACCTGGAGGTTGTGGAATCGAGTCCTGCTCCGGGTGAATGTCTGTGAGGAGTTTGGTGTGTTCTCCTAGTCTCCGCATAGGTTTCCTCCAGGTGCTCCAGTTTCCTCCGATGGTCCAAAAACACACATTGTTAGGATTGGCGAATCAGAACATTGTCCACAAGTGTGACTGTGTGTACCTAGTCAATGGATTGCATAGCATTGCAGTGCCGTTCCCAAAGCCCAGATAAATAGGGAGGGTTTTGTCAGGAAGGGCATCTGGCAAAAAAACTGTGCCAGTTCAATAGTGCGGTTGATCCTCTGTGGCGACCCCTGACAGAAGGGAGCAGCCAAAAGAAGAAGTTTGTGTGTGTGTGTGTGTGTGTATATATATATATATATATATATATATATATATATATATATATATATATATATATCAAAAATCTCATATAATATATGTATAATCTCATCTCACTTCATCTTATGCATTTAATGCTGAGGAAACTAATATGCTCACACTGCTCACTAGTAACCACTGTAACATAATTTGATATGGCTTGATTTAAAATTATTTTTAAATCACTAAGTAACTTCTCCTCATTTCTGTCCATATTGATTCCCAGAATGAGAAACAAGGAGGAGAATGGATTAAAGCAATTAGAAAAGTGAACTAACATCATGCACGCAATAACTAACTTGGCTCATTTTGAGCCAGCTCTTATGAAACAGCATCTAAACTGCTGCCTCCATTAACCCCTGCCAAGCCACAGTGGCTGTTGGGGTTGGGAATGCTACATTTACGTTTATGGCTTTTGGCAGAAGCCTCTATCCAAAGTGAATCAGGTGGATGTGGCTGGAATCTTATTGGTGCTGTGCATCATGGTTGCGCAGGCAGCAAGTCTAAGTGTGGTCTGCAATGTGGAGGGCAGCAGTATTACCCACTGCAACGTAACAACCACATGAATGTGCTTTGATGCCATTTGATGTTCATTTGTTCACATTCTTCCATCTCTCACTCTTTTTCCATCGATTCACAGTCTGCACAAATGTAGGAGAAATCAATTGACCACTACACTTTTTTTTTAATTATTATTTTATTTGCCTGTGTTTGTTAGCATCATTTCATGGCTAATAACTAAACCTACCTTTACATTTGTCATCACTCAAGAAACAATACAGATTCATGTGAAATATTCAACAGAAGTCATTTTAAAATATCCGCTAAGACAAACAAAAAGACATCATCTTTGCCTAACAACACTAACAACTTGCTCACACAGTCGTTTCTGCTTCTTGAACATGAAGATGCTACTTAGATAGGATTGTATGCATAACGTGTAAAATGCAGGTGCAAAATGACTCAATATGTATTAAATATAAATCAGATCACTCAAACTGCTTAGTATAGCATGACTCTTATTTCCAGTTGTTTTTAATAACAGATAAATTTGGTTGCAGTTTTTGTTGTACAGGACGCTTAATGCTTCATTTTTGATACTCCCTCTAAGAAATGCTGTAGGTGCCAAGTTCAGCCGAAAGCAGTAGAATGGTGTACATGGCAAATGCTTTCTCTGAATCCACCAATCATATTCTGATATGAGGCCTTTAGCCAAATAGGAAGTGAAGGAGGTATTGTGTTGCGCTCATTGAGTACTGTGTACAGATCAAAATTAGAGACAAAGGTTCATGAGACACAGCTGTAAGCTCAGTGCTTGCTAGTTAATAGGGCAGGTACTGGAGCTTTCATCCTGTACATATCAACACAATAGCTATCTGGCATTGATGATTGACAGATGTGACTATAGTTTTGCCTCTGATTTTCTCACCCTCATAAAAAGAGCTATGTGGATGCACTTACTGAGACAATTACTACCATTCATTTTCATAGCCATATTCCAAAACAGGGGGAAAAGTGGAAACAATTACCAACACAGGCAGTTGATTGTTTATTTGCATATATTCAACTGTCCATTTCTGACGATTTTTAGTTTACTGCATCAATTGGAACACAGCAGCTGTCCTTTATTTCTCAAAAATGATTAGGAATAAAATCTTTTTACACTGACTTCCATTAAAAGTTGTACATTCTCCTATAAAGTTACATTTTTGGAGATGTGTTTTACTTTGGACAGGGACGATATTACATCCAGATGTCTTCAAATCTAGACCTTGTTTCCAGGTTCCAGGCCAGAATTTTAAAATGGCACTATAGCTCCAACTGATGTACTAGACTGGCCAGGTATAGTGTCATACCAGGTGAGCAATTTGAAACCCCAAACTGGAACCTGGATCCAAGATCTGGATCTGAAGACCTCTGTAAACATATACTGTCTAGCGGATATCAGTCAGATATCTGTTTAGTTACCCTGAGAGATATTTTATTAACAGTTAGTAAATGCATGTGGTTAAAGTCTAACCAGGATTCAGTTACAGGAGTTGACAGAGTCTCAGCAAGCATAAATATATTTGCAAACACATTTGATACAGGACATTACAAATCTATATATGTTAAAGAAATCACACTTTTATCTTATTGCTAATGTGATCATGTGCCCAACTCATTTAGTGCTGTAAGCTCTCACAAGGTTACCTTCCGTCCCACACACACTCACATATACATATATATATCTATCTACCGCTCTCTGACCTGTGCGCCAGCCTGTGTCTTCATGCCATTTGCCTTATTAAAACTGCGCTTATCGATCATTCTTGCCAGGAATGCCATCGCCCACCACATTAAAGAAGTCAGAGAAGTCTGGTTTCAGCAGCCCCGTGCCTTCGCAGACCAACTCCCCCCGAACGGCATTCACACACCACCATCGGCCAGTCATTACAGGACCCAGAGGTGAGGTCCCCCCCCCACCCCCCCAAACCTAAACCCTGCCAGCACCACCCTAAAGCCCCTTTCCAGAGCCCCTAAACCCACCCAAAGCAAGCACGTCTATTTCCTCCTCCTTCTGCCCCCTCCCACACCTTTTCACCCTAATGTGTACCCCCTCCGGTCATTTCAGATTAAACATGCGGGGGGACTCTCTCCTCTGAGGCAGGTTCAGTGCACAAGCAGGGCTGGTCTGCTCCGGCTGGGAAGCTCTGTGTTTGCTTTTGTGTGTGTGTGTGTGTGGTTTGGGAGCAAAATGAGGAGAGAGATACAGAATGGGAAACACTTTTCTAATTCTAGCTTAACAATGCTCTTTTTGCATATTTTGTGCGTCTTGGTCACATACATCAAGGACATTGTCTGTGCGCACTCTGAGTGTGTGTGTGTTTGTGTATTCTCAGGACTTTTTTTAAGGTAGTTGTAAAGGTTTTTTGTTGCTGGGTTTTGTTGCTTCCCCCAAAAAAGTTCCACAATATATTTTTCAAAACTGGAAAAATGTTTCCAAAGGTTAAGAATAGGGTTAGCACAAGAAAAGTATATTTTTTATTTACTCATACACAAATGTAAGTAAATGTGGTATAAAAATAAAAATGTAACAGTTATTTCTAGTCTCCTAAGAAAATGTCCCTAAGGTGTCACCCTTCAAAGAGACACTAACATATTGACAAGCTGCTAAGGAAAGACACCGTATGTACCTTGTACATATCTTGCAAATATGTTAATGGAGATCTTTTTAAGGATGTATGATATATGATAATCAAATTGCATGAGGGAAAGGAAAGTCAAATGAAGAATTAGTGGAAAAAATTAATAGAAAAAAATTCTAAAACTGAATCTTCATTTCTAAATTTCTGAAACTGAAAATCAAGCTTTATAATCAGATATCTGACTATGATATTTTAGCTTTCATTTAGATGTGTTTCATATTACTCATGTTACTCATATTCATTCTGGATGAGGTCAGCACTTCAATGTGTTTCTAGGATGAGGTTGAATTGTCACTGGGTGTGATAAGTAGATAAGAGCAGCTTTTACCACAGGAGCTGACACACACTGCTGTACCTCCTCTACACACATCCTGCTCTATCTGCATGAACTCTGTAAAAGTAAAAAAAAAATCCTCATGCTCATGTTTACTGTATTGAAATTTAGCTGCATGTTTGCTTTGTTTATCTAATATTTACTGCAGTTTTTTTTTTACCCATGGCCACCATTCATTTCTGATGTCTTATGGCAGATATATTCATTCGGACATGAAACATTTTGAAACATTCAGCATAGATGATTTTTCTCTCCATTACCGGTGAATACGATGTTTCTTAAAATAAAATGAGATGCTTTAGCTTGATGTTGGCAAACCCTCAGCTCTCACAGTCTTAAGAGAACCTTAACAGCTCCCATCAATGCTGTCCATCTGCTGAATAAATACTGGAGTTAAGTCCAGAGATTAAGTACTTCATATTCACCGACATGTTGACCTAAAAGGACTGTGATAAACCGGAAAGCCCCGTGAGAGGCTTAAATTTTAAGTAAAAGATAGCCTTCTCCTGTCAGATTTTGAACTCTTGGACGCATGCATATTTTACACTAACAGTGACATGTGTTGGGTCACAGGGTTGTGCTAGATTTAATCTGTGTAAAAGCAGATGTTTTCTTTTTAAAATATCTAATAGGTCCTTAAATATGTACTTAAACATAGAATTCTGAAGCAAAGCAATCTCCTCCAATCTGCAGAGTCATTAGAAGGAAAATTAGTCAGATTGATGTGCCCAGTGTAGCTAGCCTAGCTTAGCTCCAACATCAGTTTTTCAAAACTCCACCCCCCTCAGTGCCTACCTTTCCTAAATTCATCACAAAATATTTAAAACCATCTTAATCTCCCCTTTTTGTCAGCTATCCTTGTGTGACTTTGTAACACTAGCTGTCCCCTCCTCTTTGAATTTATTCAGAAACCCCCAGTGAGTGACCTGTTGCTAATGCAGTGATGAAATAAAGGGATCTTTTCTCTTTTTTATCACCTTGGTTATTATTTCAATAATCCACCGCCGGTATTGTATATCTTCTTCAAGAATAGTTGGCAGCAAAAAGGGGGAAAGTGGGGAAGAAAGAAAGTCTAGCAGAAAAAAAAAGAGAAAAGAAAGATCAGTGAACCAACGCGATTTGTAAAGTGGAACTAATCTGGAGCCTCTTTCTCTCTGGTCGGTGCGCGGGTGCCGCCACAATGGCTACAGAGGAAGCCGCTCTCGGCCACAGCTGCTAGAGCTCCGCCTTCATTCAGAGCGCCATTATCATTCTCATATTTACTCTCTCAGATATGGGTCAAGCAGGACCCCCCTCAGATTCACTACAGGGCCACCCAGAAGAGAGAGAGAGCGAGGTTGACTGTAAGTGAGAGAGAAAAGGGGCAGAATTTAGAAATCTCTTTGAACCATCTTGAGCTTCCAACATTTTACATTTCTACAGTTTAAGATGAGCTTGCGTTGTAGTCTGTGGAGTTACTGAATAATTATCTTTAAAATGTAATAAGCCTGGGATCTTAAGTGTTAATGCAAATACTAACTGATTACTCCCTGTCCAGTAAATGTTTTATGGTACCTTGAGAGGCAATATGTGTATTTCTTAATCCATTAACTCTCTGGAGTCTGAGGCTTTTCTGCCACATCTGAGGTAGTCTGATATTTCTTGAACTTCTTGTATATTTTACCTACGTAAAAATCTGTAAGCCCACAGTATTACACAACCTTATATTCAGAATAAACTGTGAGAGCAGTTAGAATGTCATTAATGTTTTTTCTTTTGTTTGTTTTGTTTAAATTAACTCTAAACATAGACTTTCCAAAAACCTGTTTTCAAAGGTATTGATTATATTGTGATTAAACACATAGTAGGGGCTTGTTTGAGAGTCCACAGTTCTGTTGCTTATTCTATAGTATTCTACAATTCTACAGTGAGATTTAACATGTCATTATTTCAGTCATCCACACAACACAGATTAAAAACATGGTTATTATGACAATTTTAAAAAGTCTGTAAATACAATTAAAATAGGATGAGCACATGTTCTTAATTCTATTGATCTATTCAAGGTCTAAAATGTAGCTGTTGTTTTATAATTGTGTTCTAGTTGTGAAAATAAAAATGAAGATTTCTAGAATCCTTTGTAGAGCAACAGTTTACTCGCTGCCATTCTGATTCTTTTTGGGGAAGTTACATGAGAGAAAGTGATAGATTGTAAGGACATGGCTTGGCTATAACCATGGTGCCTACAAGAAACAACATACAGCCCTGAGATACACAAATACCAGAAGCTACAGTATCTCTCTCCCTCTCTCTCTCTCCTCGGCCTGTCGTTTGATGCTACAGTAGAGCCCCTCGTACACGGTGGCGCCACGCTCCTGAAGAGCGTCCTGCTGGTCAGTAGAAGCTGAAAGGCAGGGAAATTGAAGCTCTAGCCTCAGTTTTCTCTCCTGGGGCATCCCCCCTGCTCTCCTGTTGTCTGCAGTTAAGACACGCTGCTTGTCTCCCAGGCTTTATTATCCCTCTTGTAGCTGTGTGTTCTGGTATTAGCCTTATCCCTCCCAGCCCCTTTCTCATGTCTGCACTCTCACAGTCTTTTCAGTATGGAGGATGGGGGTTTCCCCTTTTACTTCTCGTCAGCTTCATTCAGAGCCTGTGGACCAGATCTGTGGAGCTATGCCTGGCCTCTTTGACGATATAAAACATCAACATTGTTTTATTCATATTGTTTCATCTAAATGTCCATCAAGTAAAAAAAAAAGAATATAACAAGTGAGCAATCCATTTGAGTAATTCAGAACATGTAGAATGCATGGACTTTGAATGCATGGGGGAAAAGTGTTTCTTAGGTGTACTAATTGATAAAATCATTTGCATAATTGACACCAAAGGTCTTTTGGAGCATTTGGCCTTGGCTTGGAATTAGCTGGTAAGCTAGCCAGGAGTAAAGTGAATATATTTTTGCGTGTTTAAAACATCTGAGAATGTTCAGAGTTCTGTCCAGTAACATTTAAATTACCGAACAGTTAGGAGTCTAACCTTAGAAAGGTGAACGATATGATGAATTGTTTTGTTTGGCCCAGAGAAAAGGCTGTGAAGCGATCCAGTCTGGACATGTTGCCTCCAGATAAACGCACCGGTGCCAATTGGACCCACTTCTTAGAATAATGGAGCGGGAACCATATGCTGCTCCGTTTTTTCATTAAGTGTACGGATGGATTATGGATTGAGATCCAGTGAAAAAAAGAACTACTTAATGCAGCCTCACGGCATTCTGGCCTGGTTTGATCCCTCGTACTTTGTCTCTGTCCTAATACCGTGGAATAAATAGAGTTTTTAAATGAGAATCTGGGTGTTAGTTCCTGGTTTGTATATACACTACTGCCAAAGTCAGACGCCATCCTTCATTTGATTCCTTTGCAGTCAAATTGGCCATTACGTCCAAGTTTTTTATTTGTCATGAGATATTTATGAACAGGTTAAATGTTAGGCATAAAGGGAAATTCAAAGAAAAATATGTTATATATATATATATATATGCTATTTTTTTATGAAGTGGATCGTTCACACCAAGACAGATGCATTTTTTGCCTCAACACTCTGAAATCGCAGGAAGACACTGGAAAAGGAAGCAGAAATGCATTCTTTGTGTAGGAGCAATGAAGAATTTATTAATTTATTTTAAGCACTGCAACTAAATGACACACAAACTGGGTTCACCTTATTCTAATGAACAACACTGGGAGTCCCAGCACTTCATTCAGGAACCAAAGCTGTATAGTGGGCTGTTCCAAAAGTATTTCCATGAGTAATTAGGGGATTTTAAGGCTCTGATTATATCTGTTGCCCCTCTAATTAAAAAGGATTATGTTTTCTTTAACATTTTTTAAACATTTTTAAAGTCAGAGTTTTGCTTGTCCTTTAAGCTTTTGAGTTCTGCTTCGAACGAGACAAGCTGTTCCACTGCTATTTTGCTGCTCGTATGTTTCGTCTGCATCTATGGAACAGGTTCTAATTGAAAAATTGACACTGTTAAAATCTGACTTGTTTCTGACTTGGCGTGAAAGACACCATTAATACACCTGTGTTTGGTTTCAAAAACATGATGTTTTTTTTTTTGTCCGTAAAAATCAAACTCAAAGTAAATAGGCCTTTTTTGGATAACCACAAAACTTTCACTATGAGGTAAACACCATGTAAATGTTATAGCCCTGTTGGCTGGCTATTGAGTAATGTCCATTTTTTGTGACGTTTAATGTGTGTGAATGTGTGAACATGTGATGCCCTGTGATGGAGTTGCACCCCATTCAGAGTGTGTTTCTGCTTTACGCTCAGTGGTAAGCTCTGGACGCACTCCCATCCTGAACAGGATAAGCCAGTTACAGAAAATGAATGAATGCATGAATTAATATTATACCCCTTTTCTACAAGTTAACACAGTTCCTTGGGGTCTTAACAAAATGTGTGCAGCTCGGCATTAGTCAAAATATCACAAAGATCCAACAACACTGAACTTTTCTCACCCTGTATAAAGGAACCTGTTTAGAACGACAGGTGCTTTTCCTTTGTGTTCTCCGAATAATGCACTGAACATCCCAGACATTAAATATGTTTAGGATTGCAAGCAAAATATGCAAACAACTTCTAGGACTAAGCATATAGAAAAATATCCTTACCTATTTTTTTCCTTGCAGATTTGCAGACTGCAAATATCAATAAAATTTTTTATAACCATTTTGACAAGGGAATAAAGAGCTGAAAGGTGGTCTTGGATTTATTGTACTCTGTGTTGCTTTAGGATGGTGAATTGGTGTGAGTCTGACTCAGCCCTGCGAAAGGGTGTGTCTCACTAGGGGTCAGTCAGTGTGTGTCTCCAGCAGCAGCCACTGCAGTGTTGCCTCAGCACGCAGGATTAATTCAATAGAGGAAAGGATGGCTGAGAGTGTGTGTGTGTGTGTGTGTGTGTGTGTATGTTTGCAACCCTTCCTGTCTCTTCTATCCCACCTTACTCTTAAAGTTCACAGTCCTGCCTTTTGCTCAAAAGGACGTCATCACAAGCAAAAAATAACAGAACGAAGGAACGAAACGCAGCGTCACCCAACACGAAGAAGGGCAGGGAAAAAACCAATCCATTCTATTATTACTGTAAATACAATGGCTACATCTCAGCCCAAGCACCCAGAGTTTCCAGTCACCCTCTATTGACAGAACCATAAATCAAGGCCAAAGCTAAGTGAATTACTGCAGCAGGGAGCTGTGGCTTTAACAATGTTTATGTAGTATCAGCTTACCATCTCCACTGCAAGAGAGAGAGAGAGAGAGAGAGACTGTGGAAGGAGAGAGTGTGGAGTCTTATTAACTCAGCTGCAATACATCACAGGCTTAAAGAGGCAGCGCTGTGCACGTCCCGGGCATTATACTAATAACCAATAACCGAATATTACCTCTATTAAGAGCCGCCTAATTAGATTGTGCCGGTTACAATTAAATACTTGATAAGCCTCGATCCATTAAAGACCTGTCAGTCTCCTCAGAGCTCCAGCCACGAAAGGTGTGGGAGCACACTGGGTCATCAATGTCGGCCCTCCATAACACTTCAGTACCATGTAGTTTGGTTTACGGTTGTTGTGTTTACTCAATAAAGTGTAAAAATCTATTCAAATGCACATTCTGAGTCAGTAATGATTCATTTCAGACAGGAAAACACATACTTTAAGTCCTCGGACATGCTTTTTTTCCACCACAGTGAGTTTTTAAAGGTGTGCTGGCTCATTTTCAGTAAATTGCTTCAATAACTCAGAGGTCTTGATTACTAAAGTAACTTTATATAGTGTGGCCCATTAAATGGGAATTCTACCTCTTTTATTTTTGTTTGTATATGAAAAGACTTTTGCTGCGTTACAATTGTTCACAAAAACCTATAATACAGAATATTTATGAATGCTGCGTGAAGCCTGCAAAATGTTTCGCTGATGTACTACTTTGTCCAGCATGGCACTGCCTGTTGTGTCGCTGTCATAATAAAAACTCCAGGGTCATGGGGTTGAGGGTTTGAACCCCGCCTCGGGTCATTGTATCTGAGGAGTTTGGTGTGTTCTCCCTGTGTCTGTGTGGGTTTTCTCTCACATACCAAATACACACGTTGGTAGGTTGATTGGCCACTCGACAGTATGCATTAGTTGTGAGTGTGAGTGTGACTGGCACCCTGTCCAGGTTGTGTTTCTGCCTTGTGCCCAGTGATACTGGGTGGGCTCCAAACCCACTGCGAAATGAATAAGCAGTTACACACAATGAATGAATGAACAGTTTTGCCCTCGAGTTTTGCCTTTGTGACCCCTGGCTGACTCCTCCTCCTACTCTACACCACCTTTGCAAAGAGAGTCAGACTAGCAAAAGAACTATAAAGTGCACTGTTTTATTTCAGACCACTCAAAATTGCTTTCTTTTAATCTCAGCAGTTGTATTATGCAGAAATGTTAAGAAGTTACCTTTAAAACGTTTATTACGTTTATTGTATTATAGTACACAGTTAAAAATAATGGCTCTGCAAGGGTTCATTAGTAAAGAAAATGTTAAAAGGTTCTTTGCGATGTGAAGGGGTTCTTCAGATAAATGGAGAATGTGCTAAAGATGGTTTTATATAACACCTTTATGAAAAGCGTTCTATATGGCACCAAAAATTGTTCTTCTTTTGTAGCAATCTTGACATTGTAGCAATAGAAGAGCCCCTTTTGGTGGTTTAGAACACTTTTCTGAGTGGTGCCTTATTAGCAATGGTACAATTCATGAATTCAAGAGTTCTTTGCATCATGAAGGGGTTCTTCAGATTGATGGAGTAATTGCTATAGATGGTTCTTAGTGACAGCTCTTGCTTCTGTTTACAGCACTTGTAGCAGTACAAGGTAAGAAAGGGTTAATAAACAGACAATTCAAGGTGATTTATCAAGAATTTATCAAGTATTTATCTTTGTTGTCTTCCAGTATTTTGCTCAGTTCACTCAGTTAGCGTTCCCTGGGGCTCTGCTGATATGTGCCACTGCTTCCCTGAGTTGAATTAGCAGTGTTGATATTTTGAGTACTGTTGACATAAATGATGTTGTTGCGTGGAGCGTGTTGTCATTGTTATGAGCAGGTGCGTGAAGGGCTTCTGTGCATGCAAAAGTACAAAGCTGCACTGTGTTTGTGTGTGTGCGCCACTGGCTCAACAGGGTGTTCAAATATTGATCCGTGTTTGTGTATGACAGCAGCCGCTCACTGTGTCACCTCACATCTGTGTGTTTGTGTGTGTGGAGAGAGGGTGTACAACCAGTTAGGCTGCAAAAGTGCATCTCCTCAGTGTGTGTTTCACCATCTGCATGTATCCTAGTCGTTCTGTTGTCTCACTTTTCCATAGTGTGTGCATTTTGCAACCCGACCTCATGGAAAAAAGGAGCTGTACTGAGTTTATATGATTCGAATGTGTACAATTTTCCACATGAATAAAGTATATTTCATCAACACAATTGCTGCAGAATGTTAGTATGCTAAAGAGTGGCAAAATATAGGATATATTTGAACAGAGCCTTCTATCTCTCTCCAAAAACGCCAGGTTGGGAAGTTTGGGAGATCACTCCCAGTGTTAATAAATATAAAGTTATTTAGACTTATATAATTATGGATCATATATTTTAATCTAATTTCCCAGAAACATATATATATATATATATATATATATTTGATTCAAGTGGAAACTACTCTACACATCTGAATCAGGTAAATTAAATGCATCACAATTTTTAAAAAAATTAAGTCCACTTTACCCTCGTGGATCTACCCTTTTTGCACCCTCACACCTTTCTAATTTCTCTCTCTCTCTCTCTCTCTCTCTCTCTCTCTCTCCAGCGAGTCCTCACGCCACGCCGTCAAGTCTTCATTTCCCGACGTCGCCAATCATCCAGCAGCCTGGCTCCTACTTCTCCCACCCCGCCATCCGCTATCACCCGCAGGAGACGCTCAAGGAGTTTGTCCAACTTGTCTGCCCTGACAGTGGTCAGCAAGCTGGACAGGTGGGCTTCCTGAATGTAAGGAGCATTTTACATACATATGCCCTCCTCTCATAGTGTCACCTATGTGCCCTCAGGCCATTCATATGCTTGCGTTTCCCTTACGGCCGTGTGCTTTGGGCTTCTTGCATTGTGGAAAGGTTGCATATTGTTGTGTTTGTTAGTTTTGTTGTGCTTGACTGAACTTTGACATATGGAATAATGTGCAGTCAATGTGAACAATAAGCACTGATTAAAGATTCAGACTTTATTTTCCCATATGTACAACTTCCTGTCAAGTAATTATACACATGTAAAGGTAAAATATATATATATATATATATATATATATATATATATATATATATATATATATATATATATATATATATATATATATATATTTTTTTTTTTTTTTTTTTTTTTTTTTTTTTTTTTTTTTTTAAATAAGGTAACACTTTATCGGAAGGCTACCTATCTAGGGATTTCATAGTCACACACTTAAGCAATGGAAAAATATGATTAAATATTTTAATATATTTCTAGAGTTACTTTGAATTTTCAGTAAATAAAGGAACAAATGATTATCACTTTAGTTTTAGGCATTTAAACACATTTTAATGCCAACACAAGTGACATGAAGTTAGTCTATAGATAGCATTCATAGAAGTAGTTTAGACAAATTACAAATGCAAAAAAAATGTAGTGTTATTGCATGAAGAACCAAGGCGTGCTTAAGTGGGAAACCGTGAATCTACACACTGACAAGAAATATATCAAACTTCAAGTGAATAGGGTGTTCACATTGCCTGGTTTGCACTGTGATGAATCTACTGGATCATAAGGACTGAAATACAGTATACCAGTGTGTTCTTGTGTGTGCACATTGACATGTACAAGGTTGTGTACTTTAGGGCTAAAGATGACAAATCAATGTTAATAAAAAAAAGATGTGTTGTTTACTTATATTATAGAATTCCTCTGTAATGATATTTAATGTTGTTACAGTACATATGTTACATATGATTGCAGTACCGCACTGTTAGTCAAAGGGATGGAACTTTGAACAACAGAAAAGGCAAAGGGACCAATAAAAATAAAACAGTAATATTAGTACTGTATTGACAATGCTTTTCTGTGAAGATTATACAAACATTATGGCATGACCATAGTAGGTACATGTTTAACTGCCTAATCTAAATGAGGGGTATCTACAAACTTTCATATACATAATGTTCTTACTCATTTGTTTCTATGTTCTAGAAGGTAATGTTCAGAGGACTCCTGAAACATGGATGTTTTCTGACAGAACTTTAATTTATAAAATCAACCCTAAAGGTATTCTACAATGTAGTGCATTTAAGTGGGTTGGTATGTATGGTGTTTGACACCTAAGTGTGTGTGAGGGCGAGAGAGTGAGAGTCACTGCAGTGACTGCTGACTTGCTGGAAACAGTCTTGACTGCGCGTCTGCAGATGGATAGTTGATATATTTGCGTCTAGACGCTGAATCGATACGCAGCACGAGCTTCTGCACTGCACTCTTCATTTGCACTTTTCATCTGAAACCTGTCTCAATGTGTAAGAGTGTGCAGTCGTGCACACACACACACACACACACAAACACAAACACACAAAAGAGTATATATGGAGTAGTAAGCTCACATAGCCTATAAATCACCACTGTTTAATGCTGTAGAGTATGATTGTTCTTTGTACATCTCAAAAATGACCTGAGGCCAGATCCCACAGTGACTGACATGTCACACACATAATTAGCAATGGTAATGGCTTCCAATGTATAAGCCATTTGTTACACATTTTAATTAATATTTAATGAATTAATTAATCAGTGAACACTTATTTGCACTTTCTTAAATTAACACAATTACTCTCACCATTCACTTCCCAAAATAAATCTGCTGGGTATCTCAATTATGTTGAATATTCCCTCAGTTAAAGAGCCTCCTTCTAAGCCCTCAGGACACTAAAGCCTACATGGGGTGGTATGGCAAAATGTAATATTACTGGAAGACAACTTCATGATTCACAAAACACAATATATTCAACAATGTTATCCTTAATTTTTTTTATACATTAACTTTTAGTTCAGTGTAATAAAGATAAAAAAATAAAATAATTAGATAAAAATAAAATTTAAAAAATAATTGATAGGCTCTCTGACATTCACCTAAATCTCTTTTGTTTTTTTTTAAATAAATGTTTAGTTTTTATAAAAAATTTGGATGTAGGATGTGCATGGTGGGTAGGGCTCAGGTTTGGGGACTTGATCCATTGACTTAGACTTGTCTTGACTAAAATTTCACAAAGACAGCTAAATTAGGTCATTATCAAGAAGTTCACAGCAGTAGCATGTTCAGGTAACAAGACCTTCATTACGAAAAACACTTTCGGTATGGACAGCACTGAAGCACTTGGAGTTAGTGTAGTTGCTATTGAAGGCTAAACTGTCTTGCCTTTCTTTTAAACCTCACATTTATATTTTGTAGCATTACACTTTGGTCCTTCAGATGGAAAAATTGTTTTTAATTAAAGGCATATTATTTGAGGTTCAACTAAGATTAAGCAATGTGGAAATATTTTTGTATTGGGTTTGGGACCTGAAAGTCAAAGACTTATACTCCAGGGATATATGAATCAATACCAATACACATCGCAGCCACTCAGCACTCGTCCCAGACCCACATCACTGGGACTCAAAACACAGCTTGGACACACAAAACCATAGGCTCAAATTTTACTCACATTCAAGAGACTTGAGCCTTTTCTGTGACCCACATGCCAGAGACAGAATGCTTCACTCAGACTCATACCACAGAAATGCAACTTTGAGCTGTATTTTAATTGTTATTTCAAATTTAAATTCTTTTCAAAACAAATTCATTTCATTCATCTCAGAGACTGGAGATGTGACTCAGGATCCCAGACACTCCAGATTTTACTCGCACTTGCACAGCCGAGTGTGTGTGTGTGCGTGTGTTTGTTTGTGTGAGTATGGTGGGGTAGAGTGGTGATAAATCTGGTGTGTGTGTAAATGACCTGGCGGCTCTGTACTGTGGGCTCTGCTGTGGCCCTGACTGTGGATAGAGGCAGCATGCTGCTTTGGTAATAGATTATGGACGCCAAAGTGCGCAGAGCAGCAGAATTCTTTATGACTAGGAGCAGTGGAAAATTGCTGAGCACTGTCTCACCGATGCTTCTGACACACACACACACACACACACACACACACACGCACACAAATATGCACACAGAAGGTGCGTTAGATTTGTGGTTTGTCCATGAGATGAGGAGTTTGTTGTTGTGCCCACTTGACTGAGATGTGTGTGTGTGTGTGTGTTTTCTAAGAGATATATGATTTTCATGTGTTTTTGATTAATTCTCTTTCTCTTTCTCTCTCTCTCTCTCTCTGTCTCTGTAGCCCAATGGGAGCAGTCAGGGGAAGGTTCACAACCCGTTCTTGCCCACACCAATGTTGCCCCCTCCTCCGCCCCCGCCCATGGCCCGGCCAGTTCCACTGCCGGTACCGGACTCCAAACCACCCTCCACCTCGGCCGAGGGAGGGGGCAACTCCCCCACCTCACCAAGTAAGCACTGCACAGCAGCTGTCCTTTACACTGTGAAAATTTTATAATGAATGGACCAATCAGTGGTGTAAAATTAGTGGTAGCAGTCGGTAGCGTTTTCATTTTCATGGATAGCAGTATGTCATATACTCTCAGAAACTACATAAACAATCCTACATTGGGGTGGCACGGTGGCGCAGCAGGTAGTGTCGCAATCACACATCTTCAGGGTCCTGGGGTTGTGGGTTGAAGCCCTGCTCCAGGTGACTGTCTCTGAGGAGTTTGGTTTGTTCTCCCTGTGTCCACGTGGGTTTCCTCCGGGGGCTTCAGTTTCCTTCCAGAGTGGATTGGCTACTCAGTGTCCATATGTTTGAGTGTATGAGTGAATGTGTTAGTGTGTGTTAATAAAGGACTGGTGTCCCCTCGAGGGTGTGTTTTCCACCTTGTGCCCATTGATTCCGGGTAGGCAGGGATGTCCAGGAAATTTGTGTTGGGATGCTAAAGTTTACTGTTTGTTGTGGAGTTTGAGACAAAACAACAAACAATATAAGGGCCAGGTAATTTTTTTTCAGTGTAACTATCCTCTGTACTTTAAGGGAAATCCTTTTAAAATATCATTAGTGTAATAAGAATATTACTTGCATAGTGTATAAAAATGTGTTGGTGGGCTTGGTGAAACTGTGGTGCTGATGTTGGCTGCGTGTGTGTTTGTGTGTGTGTGTGTTTCCCCTGCAGCCTACTCCACACCGAGCACGTCCCCCGCCCAGCGCTTTGTCAGCGTGGGCCCCAGAGACCCGAGCTTTGTAAATATCCCTCAGCAGCCTCAGGTGAGTGCACTCACACATAAACTCAAGACACACAAACACAGAATACACAAATACACTCACAAAACATACACAAACACGCGCACACACACACTGTGATTCCAATAAATGGCTAATCTTTCTGTCTATTTCTATCTCTCTGTGTCTCTCTCTCTCTCTCTCTCTTTTTCTCTCTCCCACTCTCTCTCTCTCTCTCTCTCACACACACACACACACTGTACCGGGAATGTCCAAACATGCAGTCTTAGGAAGACCATTATGTCTATGGTGGGATGAAATGTTTACACAGTATAAAAAGAGCAACTGTCACAATGGGGGAAGAAATACATAAAAGACAAATCCTAAAGTGAGAAAAGACTTTATGATTGTGCGTGTAAACAGCACTGTGATGGAGTTGTGTACCATTTTGCTTTAAGCAAGAAATACAGACCCTCTTGATCATCTGAGGCATAACTTAGAGATAGGATAGAGGAAAAAGGAGGAAATGGAGCAATGGTGTGGTGCAGACAGAAGAAGTATTCCTAAACTTCAGTGGTTCCTAAGCTGAAACTTAAACATGAACTTTTGCCAATTATTTCGTCCGGCCCATTTTGCGTGAAATTATATCTATTTTGGCCTTTTTTCTGTTTTTTTGTGTTGTTCCAATACACACAAAAGAAATCGATGTGTGTATGACAAAACATGTGTAATTGCAATAATTTTCTGGAAACATTTCAGGGGGGCCAAACTTTTGGCCATGACTGTATACACTTTGATTTAACAGATTGTTCCTGTTGCCCTTATTCAGCTGCTCTGAACTGCTTTCTGCATTCCAATCAGGTCTTTCAGAAATGCTAGTTTTCTCTATCCAGATATGGTATTTTGCTCATAGTGTGCTTAATGGGTATTAGTTTCCATATTATTGGTTACTGTTATGTACAGTGGTCTGTGTGTGTGTGTATTATAGCTGCAGTGTGTCCGGAGGTTTGCAGCAGAAACTGTATGTCGATTTATTGACTCTGTCACAGGGCGTGAGACCCACTTGCCTGAGAAGAATGGAGGCAGGTGTTTGTCAGACTGAACCAGTGGAGGAGGAGGGGTGTTATTATGTATTGTTTGGATTTATTTATTTCCCCTCTACTATGCTTAGTCTCTGCTATACTCTCTCTCTCTCTCTCTCTCTCTCTCTGTCTTTCAGGTTGTAGCTAGGAGGCTTAGATTCTCTTTCACTTTGTGCATGTTTCTGTGCTTACTTACAGAGCTAATCCAGCATTATTCATTACCTCAGCCTCCCCCAGTTGTGTTTGTGTCGGTCAGTTCTTCTACCGTTGTCCCCTACTCACTTAAGATAAACAGCTAAATATTGTCAAACTCAAATACATAGCATTGAGAGCCCACCTTCAATGACTTAATACTGATGCACCTCAAGATGGTCTTCATTTGTTATTTAAGCCAGCATGTCATTAAAACTATTTCTTATTTATAATAATGTCTATTTTTCCATTGACCTTGCGGGGGCACTGCAATCAATAAAATAAAAAGATAACAAAAAAACTAAACTAAACTAACATTTCACAATAAAAATCCATTATGAAATGACAACACTTTCTGTAAAACTGCAACTGCTCTTGCACATGTTTTGGTGTTTCGATAAAAAAAGTAGAATTTGACGTTTCCAGCAATCTACATTCACACAGCAGCCAGTGTAAATATTGAGCCAGTGACACTGAAAGTATTATACAGAAAATTGCATATTGAAGGAAAGTAAAATGTCAAGCTTGAGATGTGACTGGCTATTGTTGTTATCATTATATAAAATATGTGATACTTATACAATGCGAAAATTAAGATATCTAAATTAAATATCTGCAGTTTTCACTACTAAAATGAAACATGTCAATGTTAAACTTGAATGAATTTATATAAAAAAAATAAACTTGAGATCAAACAATATAACATTATTCCTTTCCCATTCAAAAGTCTGTTACAAGCCTGTCTAGGGGAACAAGGGTCGTAAGATTTATAAAACATGTTTTTGGGAGTTTTAAAGCTCACATGGCTAATCAACATTCTTTGCCCATCAGTAGTCAGACTCTTGTATTTTAACAGCAGACACAAAGCTGGTCCCAAGCCAGCTGTGAGAGACGTCCTCCGTCAGCTATTTTTCCATAGTGAGTGAAGTGGTCTTGTTTTGTTTCTGTTTGGTGACATGATGATTGCATTGAACCTGCAAATATTAAAAACAGTATGTGTTCTGTAGATGAAGAGACAGAAAGAGAGAAGGATTGATGCACCTTTGACCTTTCTGCAAGAGTTCGGTCACACTGTTTGATTCCATAGCAAAGCACCCTGGGGCGGCGAGGACAAAAGTTATTCCCGGCGGCCCAAGGGGGAGCGAGGGTGGTAAAAGAAAGAGCCAGACGGCCAGACGAGAGAGAGATGAGTGTAACAGTAAACATTCCCAATTGCTAGGCCATGGTAACCAGGCACAGGCAGGGGTGGGGGTAATGATGGAGGGTTGTGGGAGGGGTTGGGGAGAGGGAGACTGGGCAGAAAATGAAAGAGAGGGTGGTGGGAGGGTGGTACTCTTTTTCATTGGAACTGTTGGCACAGAGGGGTAGAGACTGGCATAGGCTACAATGGGCGCGTTCACACACGTATGCGTTTGGTTTTGTGCAGGAGAATAGAATCATACACCTCAGACATTTCTAAAACTAAGTTTTCTAAATCTGAAGAACAAATTTCAGTGGAATATGTGATTTATCACAATTTTAACAGCAATTTTAAAAAAAAGAAGCGGAGTCTCATTCATTTGAGCTGTAGGGAGACTGGGGATGGTTGGGACACTTTTTGTTTCAATGGCTGTAACTCACAGGTTATTTGTTCTAGATCTCTTGAAATAGAGCTACACAGTACCCTTACATGTCCACTGCAAATAACAAACTTAGCAAGTTCTCAAACTATATCACATATTCCATTCATTGATGCCAAGCACAAGGAGTTCCATTGTCACAGCCTGCCCCACTGCCAGGGTAAGACTACACCAAAAATATGTTTATTGTGTATATACCTATATTTCACCATTTTTCTGTGATTTGCTTGTGATTTAACTTTCTTCTAGAACCTTTGAATTAAGCGAAACAAAGAAGCCCTTTCACTTTTTCCTCACCCAATGGTCTTGGCACACTGAAAAAAAGAAAAAGGTGTTAAAACTATCCCTGTCCATTGCAGCCATTGTAAAGTTAGCTGTAGCTGCATGGTGGTTTGAAAGTAGCATAAACAAGTACCTAAGAAATATTTTATCTAAGAGACTACTGTTTAATATATTACAGGTTACATAGGTCCTTCAACAGCATCAGTAAGAATCAAAATGTGTTCTCGGTCCAAGAATCTGCATTCTTACATAAAAAAACAGTGTTTAGGCTGTAAATTCAGGATCTTTACACAGCTATGCAATTTCACATGCAAAGTCATCAGGAAAGTGATTATATATAAAAGTGATACAGGATTTGTAGGCCATTTCTTGCTGGTAAAATTAATGTTGTTACAAACATTGCTGGTCTCCCCACCATTTCTACAGTTGTTCTACAGTTGACTCTTGTTTTAAGTTTATAGTAATTGAATATGGAGTTTTTGTCGTGGGGGGAAAAACGTCTTTACAAAGTAAAAGAAAAATGTTTTCTCATTTGTTTCTCATAGAAACACATATTGACACATTTATCATGGATAGCCCCAGTTCAGGCAGACCCTCACTTAGCCACTCTGCTTGTGACTGGTTCAAACTTTCTACACACACACACACACAGAGAGAGTAAATATCACACCCCTACATGTAAGCTTTAGATCCACTTGACTTTAAACTTCCTTCACTTCAGTAGTGGAGTAAAGCACTACCAGCAGTAATTTCAAAGTAGCCCATACCTTTACAGTGAGGTAGACAAAATAATTTGAGTTTACACACACACACACACAGCTGTAATCTGAGTTTAATTGCACAAAGTGTGCAGGGGGATGGCAGCCTGACCTCGGTGCAGATGCAGTGCAGATAAAACAGTGATTCATAAACAGGGTTTTTAATCAGAACGCACAGGGGGAATCGAGTGTTAGTGATGAGAAGATAGGCACCTCAGCATGACTCTGACTCTCTCTCTCTCTCTCTCTCTCTCTCTCTCTCTCTCTCTCTCTCTCTCTCTGACACACACACACACACATACCCACGCGCACACAAACACACACAGCAGCAGTAAATCAGTTGTGTGGAGACTAAGAGAAAAGCTCCTGGGACTTTATTCGTCTGCTATAAATGTTAAAGCGCTCTGAGGAGATAACGCTAGTAATTGACTCTTGTTCTTTGTGTCAACTCACTGTAGTTAAGTGTTTTGTAGTGCCTCTGTGCATAATGTGCCCTAACGACTATTTTGAAGAATTCTGAATAAATTTTCATTTGAAAGTGAAAGAAAATTATCAAAGAGAAAAGGAGGGCTACTGGAAACAGTTTGACGTGGAGTGCTTCTCAAATGAAGTCGTGTTAGTGCAGTAAGTGAACAGATTTTAGCTAAGAGGCTTTTGGAGATCGTGCCTTTTGCGCACTGAATTTAGCTGGCTCAGCATGCAGACAGAGTTCACATGCCCTTCTCTCTGCATCCAGAAGGGGGCACTTATTCCTGCATCACTGCCAGCATGGATCTGAATTAATTACAGCACGTTCATTCCTGCTGTGTGAAGGCGTCTGGCATCTTGTGTCAGGAAACACAAACACACAGACCTGATCATAAAGAGTGGACATCAGATCAGACGATAAGAGGCCATGCAAAAACGTGTTCCTCTAAAAGGACTTCTGAAATTAATTTTTACCAAAAAAAAAACATTTATGTGAGCAGTATTGTGACCACAGTTAAATGCATCTTAAAAATAACTAAAAATAAACAGGAAAAAAATCACATATATATTACATATATATACAGTACTGTGCAGAAGTCTTAGGCACCTAAGATAATGATATATATTTAAACTAATGCCTTCTCAGTAAGTGTAGTGCTTGTATAAGTTATATATAATAACAGTAAATAGACAAAAAATAATAAAAAACAAATAAGAAATAGGAGATTTCTTTTTTTCTATGAAGTAGTAGGTGTGAGTGAGTTTGAAGAACAGTGTTTTGTTCAGATTCTCCTTGATCGCATGAATTTGTTAAATCGACAGCACACATTATTTAAAATCATTATTTATAACCGGTAAAACTAGGTACTGGTTATAAGTACTATAATACTGATAAGCTCAAATAACACGGACTGCCACGAGGAAAGATTTGGAAAAAGTTAAACCAACACATTCACACACAGAGTATCACACTGGAATAATGTTATTTGGTTTTATTCTAATGGTGGGTGTTGTTTGTTATTTGTTTGTTTGTTTTTTCTGCAAATAAACACATACTGCTCAGATAAATAGCTTTTAAATTTCATAATCTCTGGTGCCTAAAACAGTACTTGCACAGTCCTGTGTGTGTGTGTGTGTGTGTGTGTGTGTATCTCCAAAATAGTATCTTTAGAGGAGAAGATATTTATTCCAATTTGTTTTGGAGCATTTCTGTTAATCCATTCATAATGAAATGTTCACACAGTGTCTAGGAGAGCTGCTGTGTTCAAATGATGTAGTAAACTAAAAATTCACAAAAATGAAGATACATGTTTTTATTTGGACAGTGACAATATATAGATATTTCTTAAATTGTAAAATAATACATTACAGTCCTTAAGCCCCGCATAATGCTTTCAGGATAAAGAATATGAATCAGCATGAACCCTTGAGTGTGAGTTGTTTTGAATGGACTAATAGAGCACTGTGAAGCTTCCGATTGTGAAGCGTAAATAAGTAATGTTGTAAATGTCCCATGGGGAAAGGGGGATAAGAGGGTGGTTTGGGCTGGGACTGGCTTTTTGAGCGCCACTCTCCGGGCCGGGGTTGGTTTGCATTACATGAGGCTGAATTCCTCCGAGATGACACTCATCTGAAGGCACTTTAGCCGACCCGCTGAGTCAGCACTATGCCAGGCTGATGAGATTACTCCTGCCATTGACAGGGAGTTAAAGGAACAGGCAAAGATTCCCTCTCTCTCTCTCTCTCTCTCTCTCTCTCTCTCAAATTTTCTTTTCTCTTCTCTCTCACACTCTTTCATTTCCTTATCTCTGCTCTTGTCTCTTACTATTTATCTCTGTGGTTTCTCCCCATTTGCCCTTCTTTCTTTTATCTGTTCACTCAGTCCTCTCTGTTATGATATACCTTTGTTATTCTTTACTTTAACAGTCTCTGTCTCATCCTGCTCTTTCTCTGTCTGCTTTTTATTTTTCCTTTCTCATTCTGTGTTTTCTGATTCTTATTAGGTTTCTTCCACTGTCTCATAATAGATACTGTGTGTGTGTGTGTGTGTGTGTGTGTGAGAGAGAGAGAGAGAGAGAGAGAGAGAGAGAGAGAGAGAGAGAGAGAGAGAGAGAGAGAGAGAGAGAGAGAGAATTATTAAGTAATTCCTACCTTCCCCCTCTTTTACATTAAATCAGATTTCACCTTGAAGGCTTTCAGACGGAACACTTAAGTCTGTTGCAGATCACACAGCTGTTTGTCCATTACAACAAGTTGCAGTTGTACTGGGATGATGTGAAACATATACACTGCACTGGACTGATTAGTGGATATTTAAAGTTAACTACAGGCTGACAGTGCATTCTTTTCTTCCCATCATGTAAATGGAGATGGGGTGGATATTTAGATATTACACGGTCTATATTGTGATAAATTATGTCACACAGCCTTTCGGAATATAGGGAAGAATACACTTTTAGAATGTTGAACAACTGCACATACCACATAAATACAAAGATGAATCTGTCAATAACAGCCAGCAGTGGTGAATATCTTCATAAAATTAGTTTTGTACATTTTTTTATGCAGTGGCACAGAGGCACAACGGGTAGTGGATTATGAACCCGGCCTCAGGTCACTGTTGGTGAGGAGTTTGATGTGTTCTCTCTGTGTCTGGCTGGATCTCCGCTGGCTGCTCTGGTTCCTTCCCACAGTCCAGAAACACATGACAGAATATGGACACAAGAAGTTTCCATATGTGTGAGTGTGGGACGTGATGGACTGGTGCCCCTTCCAGGGTGTGTTTCTGCCTTGTGCCCAATGATTCTAGGTAGGCTCTGGACCCACCGTGATCCTAAACAGGATGAAGCGATTAGAGAAAACGAATGACTGAAAAAGATTTTAGAAACTTTTCTTCCAAGAGCTCATTTAAATTCAGAAGTAATATTATTCATTTATTGATAAAATTAATTAATTCTTTCATTCATTATCTGTAACCGCTTATCCAGTTCAGGGTCGGGGTGGGTCCAGAGCCTGGCTGGAACACACCTGGAGGGGCCACCAATCCTTCGCACGGTGACACTCACACTCACAACTATGGACACTTTGTTTTTGGACTGTGGGAGGAAACCGGAGCACCCGGGGGAAACCCACGCGGACATGGGGAGAACACAGCAAACGTCTCATAGTCACTTGGAGAAGGGCTTGAATCCTTAGCCCCAGGACCCTGGAGCTGTGTGACTGTGACACTAGCTGCTGCACCCCCGTGCCACCCTACTGATAACATGATTTATTGAAAAAAGATAATAATTTGATTGGCCACAATGAAACAACATAAATAAGTTCTAGTAAATTTAGATGAATATGAATATTAAGTTTAGAATAAATTCATATTTCCTCTTTTTTTTTTACACAGCATATATAATTGTTGAATACTGCACAATATTATTCTCTGATCTTTCTTTTGCCTTTTTTTAATCATTCATTCTCTCTATCTGTCTCTCTTACTATCTCTCTCTCATAAGTGAAAGGCATTGTTTCAGAGCATGTTCTATATATTTCTTAGAGATAGAAGGAGGGAGAAATAAGAGGTTTCTCTCCTGCTCTCCACCCTGCAGCTGTACAGACAGGCCCTGACCCCTCACACAAATACACACACCCCCACATGGAGCAACACACTCACACGCTCAGGGATAACCTATACCGTCGGGTTCTAAACAAGCTTTAACACACTTTAGGCCAAAGAGTGGTGTGGGGTGTTATGTGAGAAGAGGAGGAGATAAGTAGTGAGATGAAATGAGAAAACAAGAGGGGAGAGGAGAAGTGAGGAGGCTGTGAGAGGGGAAAAAAGGAAAAAAAATTAAAATCGTCTTTATTTCTATCCACAGTGACCTGAGGTTAAGGTCAAATCAAAGACTTCTCATTATGTAAAGTCCCATAAAACCCCCTTTACCACACTTGACTGAAATGTGTGGGGAGACAACAGTATGAGAGGGAAGAGAAAAAAAAAGAAGAAAGGAGTGGTTTAAGGCCCAACAGTATGGTTATGGAGCAGAGGGTGGGAGGAGAGAAAGGCTGTAATTATGAAACCACACAAAAGCAGCTGCTGCTTTTCCTTAGTAAGTGTGGAGAAGCCAGAAACCAGGCTAGGTACAGGATCTCACTGCGGTTTGTATTTCTCTCTCTCTCTCTCTCTCTCTCTCTCTCTCACTCTCTCTCTCAGCCATAAAGACCCCAGGCTGCTGCGGCTGTGTGTTGGCCTTGTGGTCTCCCGCTCCATTTCCATCACACTGCCAAAGCTAAACTATGCTACTTTCCTTCCCCTCTCCATAGCAAGAACAGAATGGATTCTGGTGTTTTATGGTTACAGCTGAGAGTGTTGTTGGCCTCTGCTGTCTTCCCTGTGGCTTACTGTCCTTCTGTGGAGGTCAGATTCAGCCGTTTCTCAGAGCAGCAGTGCACCCTAAGGTTTATGTTACCTCATTGACACCTTCAGAGCCAAGACAAGGGTTTTTTTTCAGTCTTTTGAAAAGCCTTAGGCTGTGGAAAGTTGTTGATAAAATCAACAATATTGATTATGAGGATATGTCACTGGAGTTTTATTATGAGAGTTGGTTTACTGGACTAAAGTGTTCGGTAAGGCTCTGTTGTCTTCATTCTGACTGGTTGCATTACAGAAAGTCTTGCTTCATTAAGAAATTAAAACCAATACAGACAGATACTTCAATGCCAACAGGAAGGAGAGAGGTAGAACTGTAGAAAATAAAAGAGAAGTAAATTGCTCAAATAACATTTCGTGAGTTAATCAATAGTTAATCAGTAGTGTTGACATAAACAATAGTCATTGTTTCAACTCTAGAAATTACTAATTATTAGCTGATTTAATTCAGGGAAACAGCAGACTACACAGGGAAAAGGTGCTGTCAAGTCCCATGTCGATAGTTGCAGCACCTTTTGTCAGTAGACATTTTAAGGTGATTATGTGGTGATTCTCATTACATACACAAGCAAAAATGGAAGAGCTTCAAGTTCTGATTTTCTTTCTATTCAGCATTTGTTTTTATTCACCACTAATTCCTTACTTCCAACAGTTACCTTTTAATTGTGTGATCATTCCTAGCCCTAACCCACCTGAATCCTGTGATACACCACCTATAAGATCTTATTTTTTTAGTAAGGACCATGCCCGCAAGGCGGAAATGGGGAGATGAGTGAAGTTTTTGGGGAAGATTTCAGAGTGGTTTTGGAAGGTGTATGAAGCCTTTTTTTATTAAAATTTTACATTAGAACACTGAAAATAAGTTTAAAGTTGAATTTTATTTTTAAAAATATTTGCCCATTTGTAATATCACGGCAGCAACACGTTCTAAAAAAAAAGGTAGAGACGGGGCAGATTTACCACTTTGCTGCATCGCCACTTCTTTTAACAACACATTGTAAAAGTTTGGGAACTGAGGAAACCTGTTGCTATAGTTCTGAACTAAAAATCTTTTCTTCTTACTGAAATAAGCAAGGACTTTCCCAATAAAAGACAAGATTTTGATGGCAGCATGTTGCTCCCAAACCTTCACAGATGGTCAATTCACCCATGCCATTGCACTTATGTATACCCATACCATCACGGTTGTTGGCTTTTTAACGGCGCACTTATAACAACCCAGATGGTCGCTCTCTTGAGATGTCGACGATTCTCTCTCTCTCTCTCTCTCTCTCTCTCTCTCTCTCTGTGTGTGTGTGTGTGTGTGTGTGTGTGTGCGCCTCTGTAACAAAATGCAATATGGATGCTCAGGCACGTTTCACTTAAAAATAATTGACAAAATGTGTGATTAACAGTGTAACCATATCATGTCTGGTCATCTGATCTAGTGAGTTTCAGGTTCAAAATGAGTTTTGGCTTGCCCAAGGTTTGGATTCTCAGTTTCATTCGACCTGGGTCTGGGTTCCAGCTCAAAGTTCTTGGACTACATTTTGGTACAAAACAAAAAATTGAAGCCAGAGTGTGCCCATGTTACCTGTTGAATCAGTTGTGTTGGAGCAGACAGTGCACCACAGTGTGCATCACAGGCTCATATGGACAGATTCTGATGATCACAGTCCTTGCCAAACTGCTCTCAGGTCAGCTCTAAAGGAAGCAGTGTTTTTCAGCAGCACACATGGAAGGGATCATCTGAGTATGGGGTGGTGGAGTGTGTGGAGCATTCCTGTGGCTGTGAGACACACCGCACTGTGGGCTCCTGGAGCTCAGCAGAGCACACACTGCACTGCATATGTGGCTGAGGGAGACGCTTCTGCTTCTGCTCCTAATCACAGCAATGATTTGGGGCTGCTACCAGAGAGAGAGGGAGGGGGTGGGAGGGAATCTGTGTGAACTTGCATGTGTGCAAAACCGTTTAAATTCTTAAACTATGCTGTAGCTCAGTTATACCAGGCTTTTTTATAAGGTCTTTTATTTGTGGGAAAGTTAAAAATCAGTGTGTTGTGTTGGTACTTTGGCACATTTTCTGTGCCTTTGCTCATTGCTCATTTTGACTTTGATCATGTTGCATGTGTTAGTGCTTTGCTTAAAAAAAGACAGACAAAACCTCATCATTACCAAAAATGAGAAAAGACAGTGTAGTAATTTCACACCATTTGCCTCCCCCCCCATGATTCTCTCTCGCTCTCCCTCTCCCCCTGCGGTATCTGCTGACTAAATCATACCTGTCAGCACACTGTGTCGAGCTGTAACACTACCCCACTGTCTGCACACTTACAGGGGAAATATGGGAGACAACCTTTCATGCTTATTCTATCCCCCACCCTCTCTGTGTATATTTGACTCTCTTTTTTTCCTCTCCCCTATATTTCTCTCTCTCTCTCTCTTTCTTTCTTTCTTTCCCTTTTTCTCCTTTTCTTTCTCTCTCCCTGCCTGGATAGCCCTGAAGTCTTCTCAGGACAAGGGGGAAAGAGGGAGGGAGTCAAGGAGAGGGAGAGAGAGAGAGAGAGGGGGGAAAAGTTTGAGAGCAGACAAGCAGCTAGACAAAGACACAGGGAAGCTGCAGTGAGGCTGAGAGCAGAAGTCCCGAGTCAGCAACTTCTATTGATTAAAAACTAACCTTCTACTCTCTCCACCGCGCTCACGGCCAGCCTGAGAATTTAAACAAGTCATGAGCCCCCCACTCAGTCTGTGTGTGTGTGTGTGTGTGTGTGTGTGTGTGCACGCAATGGATTCTTCCAGCCTGCTACAACCATCTAAAATTAAAAAATAACAAACTTGGATTCAAGTGCTAGTCTCTGACACTCGAGATTCTAGAACAACCAAATACTGACATTCTGGATTCTAGAACTGTACTGAGATTTGCAGCAATTCAGTAACAATTCTCTTCACAGTGACTGGCTACAAAGTTCTCAAGTGTATCTATATCTGCTTTTGGATTGGTGGATGCGGTCTGTGTTGTGTGTGTGAGAGAGAAAGAGAGAAGGCGTGTGTGTGTGCTGTTCTCTAAACCAATAGTGAGAGTGCGCTTGCGTAGGTTTATACCGGGACCAGGTCGGGCGGATGAGGCAGGAACACTGGCCTTTGAGAGAGGACTGATAAAAGGATGGAAAGGCTCTGGGAAAGAGGAATAAAAACGAGGGGGAGAGGGAAGAGGAAGAAAGAAGGATGGTAAAGAGCCGTGGCCTTGCTAATGATAGTCACGTATACGGCTGTCTGGTTGTCCCTGGCAACCAGACATGATGTAACACCAGGATGAACTTGAACTTGGAGGGAGGGGAGGGGATGGGAGATCGGAGAGAGGGAGCAAGAGAAGGAGGGAGAGGTAGCAAGAGAGGGAGGGAGGAGAGGGCTCTTTGCTCACTCACTGGAAACGTGAACAATGGAGCAGGGCGATCAATAAAGCCCATTTCACTGAAGGATTACAGAGGTGCAGCGGGCTAACCTTGCCCACCAGGCAGGAGACTAGACCGCTAGTGGAAACAGCCTTTTCCCTGCTTCTGCAGTGAGAACAAGCAGGGCAGAAGGCAGTGCAGAGAGAGAGAGAGAGGACAGGGAAAAAGAGAGTGAGCAGCTGGATAGATGCAGGCCCTGCTGTCTAGAGAGAAAGAGAACAAGTATGTACATACATTACTCAGTACCACTGGTGGCACTTGCTTGTGAGTGCAGTGTATAAAGTATAACATTTGAAGTGCTTTGTCAACACTATACATTAATGCAGCAATGTCAATACATTCTTCTCCAAATTAAATTGAGAAGTGGAAGTGGGGCTGAGTTTGGGCCGAGTCCGGGCAGGCCTGTAGTGAGCAATCTAACAGACCACAGACAGAGCCCTTATCTAGACTCTACATGTAAGGTAATCCAGCCTGTTAGACAAGGAGAGGATCATGTTCTCTACAGTTTTTTAAAGCTTTAGAACACTGTTGGGATGATACTTTAAGATTTTCAGTTTGTACAAGCTGGATGCAGCTGTCTCTATTACCACTTTTCCGCTCAAAGAACTCAGTTCAGTTCAAGATTCTTGGAAACTTGGTGCTCTCCAGTGAAGTGCAAGTGGGTGATGGGGGGTTGGGGTTGTTACAAGGGTGCTCGGTTCCAGAATCACTGTGAATTAATTCAGTACTGAGTTCAGCCAGAGTCACAGATAAAGGATATAGTCATATGGTATCCACCTTTTACAGCAGGTTCTGATACGTGTGTAAATCACGTATTCAGTTCTGAGCTGTTCTATGCAGCTTGTTAACAGTGAGAACAGCAGAGAAATATCCAATACACTTCAAGTCAGACTGGCCACAAAAAACACAAAGACATGGCATTTTTCTACAAGCTGTCGAGGCAAATGTTGCATATGATCGTGTCCAGCTCTACTGTGACATCACGCTTTATTTGAGGCTCTGTGCTCTTTCTGGAGCTTCTTTAGCTCAACACGGTCACAGACGTCGCCACAGTTTGCGCTGAAGAAACTATTCTTCTTTTGTTCCAGCTGGGAGTGAAGTTTTCTGATTCTGGGACATATTTATGTTGGTGGGAAGATGCCAAGCAGTTTCAATTTAGGTTCATGAATGTGAGCAGAACCACAAAGCAGGATTTCTCAGCAAGATAAAATAAGTGCAAATTTGAGGACTGTCTGGCTAAACTAATAAATCCCACTTTGTGGAATACATGTGGTTTCCTCATTGGTGGAAAAGGGCTTTGAGAAACAATTTCTCGGTACCTTATTTAATTTTTTTTACAAAATATTAATGTAATTATGCAGATAAGCAGTGTTGCTTAAGTCTCTTGTAAATTTCTTTTCTATTCGGTCGTTTTACTTGCTGCTGTAGCTCCTTATGGGTAAATAGACAGATCAACTAAAGGAAATTACAGTTAACACTTCCCAATAACTATAAATGATTTTTTATGAGTACAAATCCAATACACACATTACTCTGTGCAACTCTTCTAACCATCTCGATTTTTCCCCTCTCTGTCTTTCAGTGGTACCTGGGCTAAAGACTCCAGACTCGGACCGGCCACTCCCGAGCTCAGTTGTCCCCCACTGTCTCCCCTGAGTGTGACCCGCAAACATGTCCACCAGTGTGACGCGCCAGGAGCCGCTCGTTGCCCCAGCACCTGACAGACCCACAGCATGGCTACAGCAGAACCCAAGAACCAGTCAACTCGAATTGCTTACAACCAACACACAGTATATCTATATAGCCCACATGTATTCCTCCAGATGTATGGTTTCAATGCCTATATCCATATATAGTAACTGCCCAGCTCTTTCCTCATCTGGAGAGGGAGCTTAAACAAGGAGAGCTATAATTTACTCACAAACATGCATGATTTTCTTTTTCTGCTTTATTTTTTTCTATTTTTGTTTTGTTTTTGGCTTGCCCTCTCGGCCAGAGAAGGACAACATTTAACAAGCTTCCCTCAGTCTGCCACCCATCACCGTCGAGAGGTCCCAAAGCCAAGTTCTTCAACAATATTTTCTGAATTTGGTGCAGTTTTACTGAATTTTGTGCTTGTGACCATTCTGGATTGAGTCTGTTGGCACGTTCTGTGTCCACCCGTGCTTGGTAGGATCTGATGGATTTTTGGGTTAAAAATTTAAAAAACAAAAAACAAACAAAAAAAAAACAAAAAAACTTGGTTCTAATGGTTGACTTCATGCAGAGGTATTTTTTACCTGGATCAGACTGCACCAGCTAAAGCCTCTCTTTGACTCTTTAAGTCTGCTCTGGCCAGGACAATCACCTCCATGCCCACCTTCATCGCCATGCACACGGTCCAAAAAGTCCTCAGAGGACTTCCAATGCTGACAAACCGCAGCTAGAGGAAGAAACTCCCCTTATACCTTTGTGTTTTCTGTCATGGGGGTTGGGGGGGGGGTGCAGGGAGTGGAAGATCACTGATGGTGATGATGTTCAGTATCAGTCAACCAGGTGAATTAACATGAGCTCAGAAGGCTACAAAATGAAGTATTCAAATGGGAGATTTTGGGGTTTAACAGAAAAAAAAAAATCTCTCATGTGGGAGTCATGTTCATATTTTGTTTTTGTATAGAGTCGTTTTCAGTTGTTTCTAATACACCACAGGTCTGTACAACACTAGAGAAAAACAAAGGACGGATAGAAACGAGTGAGCTTCCATTACCTGAAAAAATAGACAACCATAATTGGAGGTAAACAGTGGAATTTTGAATTGAGGAAAGTGCAATTTTGTTGGATAGCTGTTTGATTGTGAAATATCTTTGTAAGATAGGTTGTTGCAACGATTGTTGAAAAGTATATATATATTTTTTTTTTCTTCCTAGTCCGTTCACACCTCTGGGACTCTAAAATATTGGGGTACAAAAAGTAGAACAAATAGCCTTGAAAGAAATAAGGGGAGCTGTACTTGCTTTTTGTATTCTTTTATGTTTGTTTGTTCATCTTTGTGAATTCGTTAGTATCGTTGAACAAATATCCCTTTAAGAAATATTGCCATTTAAACAATCAATTTTTAAACCTTCTGGGCATGTTCAAGTTAGACTGCTGTGCTAGTTCCTTTCCAAAACACTAAGCTAATTAACAGATTTTAATGAAGCACATAATCTAGGAGCAGTATCCATTCTTAATTTCTCATCAGGCAAAAATGTAACCAACCGTATCAGTAGATTATCGCCAGCTTTCAGTGGAAGAGTTGAAGCACTGCTTCACCCATTGCTGGGAGGCACTCGTGCTTGTGTGTTTGGAACACTAACCTGGGGTCAGTTTTTGTTTCATATCTTAATAATGTAGACAGGGAAAGGCTGGTCCAAGAACAGCACTCTAACCCTGAGCCCCTCTACGCAAACAGAAGGCTCTTTATTCTTCTGCCTGTTGTTTAACTCCAGGCTGTTGGTCATTACCAGGGTTAAGCATTAAAAAAAAGACATGAGATATGATTAAGATCGCAACTACAAGAGCGAAGCTTTTTTCTTATTCATTTGCTTTGCATTCAATTGAAATGTATTGTTTGTTTTTTATTTGACGTCTGCTTTTCTTTCGCTTCTTACAATTCTTAAATAACGTAATACAACACTTAACAACGGATTCATCCATACTTGATCAGATTTCAAAAAATGACAAAAAAGCAATTCAAACTTTTAAAAGGTGCATGTAGTCGTGTTAGTGACAGATTTTTACCTAGATTATGTAGAGTAGTGTGGATAAAGACACAATATTGTAATCCCAACGCCAGGCACTTGCCAGTAGAGTATTTGTTTGGCTCCTTAAAAGAAAGGTATTTTTACTACTGTCCTCACAATCGACCAGCTGAACGTCTTTGTGACTCTCCTTTGCTTCTTACCTTATCCCTCACTTCTCGTCCCTTAAAAAACAATCACTCTTGTTTATGTTTTCCTCTCAAGCAGAGTGTTTCACTTTCTCCTCTAAAATTGCACGGAAGCAATGGTTCCTCATCAATGTGCCTTGAGCGATGGTCTAGTCCTGAGTTGATGCACAGGCTGCAATGCGGAGAACTATTTTTTTTTGTTTTTTTTGGAAATTCTTCCTGATCTTTCCCATTGGTCTCCTGCAGAGAGTGAAACAGGTGTTAATGCTAATAGCCTTTGCTAACAGTAACACAGAGGATTACTTACTACCTGCCCTTTTTTCTCGTGCTCATCAGCGTGTGTCCCGGGCTCCCAGGCCTCATGATGCAACATCCTGGTGCTGTGTGTGTACAAGACTGAAAAATCTCACCTCAGTCTGGTACCGAAGACCGTTTAATCAGTCAAGTGTTATTCCCGCTTCGGGCCCCAGTAGCTGTACTGTGAAGTAGACATTTATTAGTGTAACTGTTAGAGTCATAGCCCCAGGCCCTATTCATGCCCCTTATTCTGGTAGTGTTAACACTAATGTGTTGTTATTTATGGATGTTGCTGCAATTTCTAAATTGAAACTACTTTTTTTTTTTTTTTTTTTTTTTTTTATTCTTCCTGTTTTCGTTCCCAGAACAATAAGGAAAAAAAACATTAATATGCAATACTTGCTTGCACTCATGTAGAGGTAGTCTTTTTTTTTTTTTTTTTTTTAACCAAAGTTAGTATTGCACTTGATCAGCTGGATGCTGGACGTATTCAGCGCTTGATGAAATCTGCAGGAGATCTCCTGGCGTCCACACCAGCCTTGTTCGGGGTATTCTACTTTCTTTGTGCTTAACATTAATGACCATTCATTTATTATTCATATATTAGGATCATCCTTTCTTTCTTTTTCTTTCTTTTTTCTTTGTTTTGGTCACAAGCAAGCCTTAAATCAAGGATATTTCCTCTCCATCACAACAAACCACATTTATGACGTACAGGCTTCAAAACAGGAACAAAAGAAAATGTAAAACGATTAAAATGAATATGCCCACTTTTATGTACATTTTGACAAACTTCCATGTTTTATTAACTGTTTACCTGTTTTCTTGTTTGTTGCATATATATCATTTAACAGAAAGAATATTGGGGGAAATATTCCAATCGTCTGATATGATGGTTTAGTAGTTACACTCGTGTGGGTTCTCTTTTCTTTTTTTATAGTGTGACAGTTTTGTTTTTTCATTGTTCTTGCCTACCCTTTAGTAATGAGTTGGGCATTACTTTCTTAATTATCTGCACTAAATATGGAATAATGACAATTGTGAGAATAAAATAAAAAAAAATCATCAAAAAGAAAAAAAAAAACAGCTTCCAGGGCTTACATGAGCGAAGGGAAAAAATTATGATTGCACGGACATTTTTTGTCACAAAAACTCGTTTCAAGCAGCCTAGCATCTAATCAGCAAGATATTTGGCTGTGTGTGTGTAAGATAATGACAAAATTGCACCCTTTTTAAAGAAAGACAAAAAAGAGAAAAAGAATATAAAAGCAATAGTTTGGGCAGTCTGTTTTGTTCTTGTGTTGTGTGTGTACTTTTAGTTTTTGACCTTTGTTTTGTTTTTTTGGGGTTATTTTGGAGGGGGGTATAAAAGAGGAGTTGAGGGGAAGAAGCTGATCAAAATGGATTTGAGAAATCAGACAGAGAAGACAGCGAGGACACAAGCCTCTGAGTATGGGAGATGTGTTGTTTGTATATTGTATAGTTTTATTAATTACACTGATTTTAAAGCTGCCCTATTTTATAATGCAGGACTTTTGTAACATTGATTAAATGAGGAAAAACTAGTGTTGTGAATTTTCTCATCGTTTGTAATAAGGCCACATTAATAGAACTGGTTTTGTTTGTTCTCTGGGGAACTGGATTTAAGTTGAAAACTTTCCTGTTTCCTGATTTATTTTTTTTTCTTTTGCTTTCCTTTTTTGTATGTATTTAAATACTATTTTTTTCTTCTTTTGATGGTATAGAGTATTCCTATACTTGAAAAGTATAAGGTATTGAGGTGAACGCCCCATTGTAAATGGATGTTACAAGTATGCTTGCTGTATGTTTTGAAGGTTCTTTGTTGCATCAGTGTTGATGAAGCTAAATCTAGGTAATTCTGAGGATGTTGGTTAAGTAAAAAGCGTTTTTATGCATTTTAAAATTAGTTTTAGGCAGAAGACAATGACATAGACAGCCAAATGATGCCCCTATTATAAATGCATCTAGGCATCTTTTTTTGTGTTCACCATTCCATGCAGGAAAATAAACAGCTTGATATGCAACATGATTCTTTTACTTTTCCATATAATCCCCCCCCCCCAACCCCCCTTTCTCTCACCTCTGCTAACAAAGCATGGAGTCACAGCAAGCTGGGAAGCATTCTCTCCATTTCACCACTCACTGCAGCAGGACTCCTTATTGACTACACACTCTCACAGTGTTACACAGTTTGCCGATATTCAGTTAGAGTGAGTACACTGTAGGGCTTTTTTTTAAAAACCCTAATAGGAAATACATATTGAAAGGCATTCTTCTCGGCCAAGATGAGGATTTCTTCAATGAATAATTTAATTATATTAATAATTATATATAACGCAGGACAATCTGTGGGTCAGATCGTTCCGCAAAGACTGATGATGCATATAAAACTGCTTTGCGAAACACTGAAAAGTCAGCCACAATTATCTAAATAGATTTAATCCACCAGAATAGTGTCCAGATGTTTTTCTGAACAGCAGACTTAAAAGCATTTATAAAAACCACCATCACCACCTCAACACACCACAACGGAACACACACACATTCCCGTCAATACAGCATTTTCAAATCTATTTCTCATTCCACTGCCTGTGTTACATGTAAACACATGTCCATATTAGGATATGTCACTTTTTCACAAAGCTCATTTTCTGTTCAAACAATAGGCTAGTGCAAGTTGATAAAATTTCAATTAACTAACAATACTACGTCTCTCTTTACAAGCACCATTTTATAACTGCAATCAACACCTGATTAAGGCCTTTTTTCGATTCCTGATGGTTTTGCCATGATGTGAAATTCCCAAAAACAAACTTTCCGGAGTTTGCTGGGCAAGCTGCTAATGCATTCAGATGAATCTTCCCAACATTGTTCATACTCTACCATTACCTTCCATTTCTGTGATTAATTAAGTTATTTATGGCCATTTACAGCATTTTATTTCTTAAATATATACTTAATCTTTGAAGCTCTGCCACCCATGAAACAGGGTTGAATGACATTGCAAAACAGGCTTTTGTCATCATTCATTTGTCCCCATTCTTGTGGGCGTAATGAAGTGTTTCCCCATGTTTATTTGGAGGAAATAAAAGGAAAACTGGCAGAGCTTACAAGGCAAATATCTTATTTGATTATTATCAGGGTAAAGTACAATCACATTACATCGAGCATAAAATACCAAAAAATTAAACCCATTGATGATTTAAAAAAAAAATAAATAAAATGTAATTCCAAACCCCAATTATGATTTTTGACAGACTTGTCCTGGGCTTCAGTCATGCTGGAGCTCGCAGTGCATGGGAAAGTGCATGTGGGGGTGTAAATCTCCCCTTACTCGTGGACAATCAACACTTACTAACAACCTTCTCACATCATATATATTTACAGTTATCTGATTTTATATCCTACTATTGCTTCATGAGTGGTAAAAGACTATAACATGAACAGCGTGTCTTTGAAGTAACTTTTGAAGTACTTCAACCAGTTAAGCTCCACTCACAACTTCCTTCATAGCAACTGTTGCTAAATTGAACACCATGCTCCATGCTATACCAAACTGCTTTACAGACAAAAATCCCATTCAACCTAACATATTTATCTGTGTGTATGCTAGGCTGCAAAGCTGGACTGTGTGGTTATAGCAAAATGAATCTAGCTAGGTTGTAAATTGCACCAGAACTAGCCACCATGCTAACGCTAGCTGGAATACATGACAAACTCTTCTTGAAATGTACTAATAGCAAATAAGAATCAGTTTGTATTGTAATTAATATTGGTCTGTATTTGCTAATAAATCTAAGTTGTGCATCTCAATTTCTTATTAGGTTTAATATGATTTTAGCCAAGCTTATCCAGTCTAGCAACAAATGCCATGAAAGAATCCATTTGTGGGAGCAAATATATGGCTAGGTTTGTTGAAAGAAAGACTTTTGAGGGCAGGTAGTTTAGTTGCAGCTCTGACTCTGTCCAAAAGCTCTACTAATCTCTAACAAAATACATCCCTCTTCTTTTGAGAAACTGTTGGTGCTACTTAGGTTGATAAGATGGAGACTAACAAGATCCAAGCCCATTGCGAGTGATCCTGCTTTTTGACCGCCTAGCAGTCTTATCTGCATGAAAACTATGCACTGATGAAATGAAATGAAATGAAACTATTCTAGACAAAGTTGTCAGAGTTTGGTATCTACCTTCAACTTAAGCCTTTATTATATTTTTTTCAGTTTTTTTTTAGATTTTTTTTTTGTTGAAATTATACTTAACTCAAAAAATGAAAAATAAAGCAAACCAGCATTTTCACTAATATATTTAAAACGATCAATTGTAGTGCCTGTGAAAACCTGTATTATATTGCTCCTCTGAATAACAAATACTACAATTGTTTATAGTTGTTTCGATTATCTTCTCTCAACACCAGTAGCCTTTGCTGTCTGTCAGAACCCTTTGAGTATCACTGATGTACAACAACCATGGACTATAAACTGCATGCTTCTCCATACGCACCTACTAAATCTGTCAATGAATATGACTAAAGGAAAAATATCAAAAGTATACTATTTTAGTCTCTGTTTTTTTATTTCCTTAAAAAAGATGTCTATTTCTTACATTTACTTTCCTTCTAATTTGTTAATCTGCTGTATGTAGTCTAATGGCAATTATCATTATGTACGTCTATAAGTTCATTGGTTCAGGTTATTACTTTTCCTTGTTATTTTTTTTTTTTTGGTGTGGTTTTTTTTTCACCCCTCCACCCACCAAATATGCTTCTTTTCCTTCTTTTAGCATTTTAATCATCCTTATGATCTCATGTGCCATGACGTGTGCCTCTCGTGGTCATACAAAACCTTGGAGATCAGCTCAGAGATCAGACGTTCAGTCAAAACCATTCCCACACTCAGAATGCAGTCTTTACCAAATAATACTACAATAAGGCCAGTTTCACTGGGGTTCATTGGGTAAACCCAAAGAGGTTTTGATTAGATGAGGCATTGTGTGCTCAAGCTGTGAAGAGTAAAAAGAAATCCGATAAGTGATTTTGCTGAAGATGTTCGCTAGCACTAGCCTCTGTGGGTTGTGGATCAATGTTGCTGTCATATACGGTGTGTTCAGCACTATCGGGGACAAAAGAACTTCATTGAAGTGTATGGGGTTTGTGGAAGAGTTTAAGAAAGAAGGGGTCATTGGTTGTTCTCAGGAAAACACTTTAAATGAGCTGTTTCTATCTGAGACCTAGTGCTAATATTGTGAAGCAACTGTTAGTGATAGAACAGCTAAATATGTGAAGATTAAGTTTGAGCAATGTACAATAGTATTTTACACAACACAAAAAAGAGAGCTAACATTGTCTTAGTGAGGTGTTAGCTTTATTCTTCTTATTATTGTTGTTGTTTTTGCTTTAAGCTTTTAGACTAAGGACTGAAGAGAAATCTCTTGTGCTCGATCTCCCCTCTGATTTGACCTCTGTATTCCACCCAGAAATGTTTTCTTTTAAATGTACTGGTATTCCATTGAAAAGAAAAGAAATTTTGATTTATTTTCTTTATTTATATATATATATATATATATATATATATATATAAAAGCGTAGACGTATGGACTAGATTTAAGTTGTATTATTCTGTGACAGTGCATTTGTAGCTGCTATAAAGAACATGAGGGTGAAGCCTAAAGATTGGCATGATTACAAATATCAGGACCATAATGTGGTTTGCTGAACAGAATTCCATACCTAGAGGTGTTGGTTGTTGTCTAAACTGTAGTCGGACAGCAGTGTGCAATAATAGTGATAGGCTATAGGTTAGTGGAACATCTTTGGATTTTAGACTAGAAAAGGAATTTATTTGTTTCAAATGTGTACATAATTTCCATATAAATAGAATATATCAACTGTTTTGTTTTTCAGTTGACTATGTTTTGGCAGTAGTTGTGTTGATATACATGGATGTATATTGATGTATGTGGTTGGGGTTACATACTTGATAACACTGCTGTTCTTTATATAGCAGGCTGAGGTTTGATTACCGACCCAGGCAGCCACAATAATCTAAAAACATAAAAATCCTTTGGGCAAGGCACTAAACACTATATTTGCCATCCATCTGTAACATGGTTTTAATTTTAATATTCTCTGGATGGATGCCATACATGTAAATATTATTTTAACATGTATTATATCCTTAAAGAAATGTAGAGATGTACACATTTGAATCTACGGCAAAGTTTACGGCTTTCGTAATGAATCCTGATCTATTAAAAAAAGACAATCCTGCATTATTCAAATATTACTGAGTGATGGAATGACAGACTGAACGTGTCACAGCATATTCCTCCAAAATATCTCCATCAAACCTTCATCTATATATTCATCCACCTCATTCTCCCCTCTGCTCCACTGTAGTGCAGTACTATGACATAATGTCATTTCAGTTAGGGATTTAAAAACAGAGAATTCAAACTAAAACCTTGTGCCTCTATTACACATGCTGAAGAGAAACTTTCATTCTGAGCAGCCGTTGTTTGTTGTTTGATGTTTTTGGGCTCCATCATCTTCATAGTGTTTCTGTGTTAAATCCTCTGTGACTGACTGTCTTGTAGTAGTTTCCTCTCTTTTCTCCCAGGGTCATGTGTATACAAGGTTCTTGTGTGAGAACACTGATCTAGGATCAGTTTTCTTTCTGTTATATCCTAATGAATACAGTCTATGGGCCTGAGGGAGCTGATCCTAAATCCGATTTTTTTGTTTTTTATCTCTGTAATTTGATACATATGGACCCTGAACTAAACTGTGTATATTAACTTCTTTAGTTTTTTTTTACTTTATTGTTTCTTCAGTCTGTAGTGCCATTCCCCCCTCTCTCTCTTTCTCTCTCTCTTTCTCTCTCTCTCTCTCTTTCTCTCTCTCTCTCTCTCTCTCTCTCTCTCTCTCTCTCTCTCTCTCTCTCTCTCTGTCTCTCTCGGCCCATTACTGTGACCACATTCATTCTCTGACTTACTGGAAGCAAATTGTGCATTTCCTATGCAACAACAACAACTGAGAAAAGAGAGAAATAAAGACGCTAATGCTATTTCGCTGTGTCTACACTTTCCTTCCATCACACACGACTTTAAAATACTCTCAGATTTGTGTTTGTGTTAAATAACTTTTCATTAACAATAAAAATACTTTTAAATAACTGTAAAAAAATAAGAAAAAAACACAATGTAGAACTAGATTTTGAATAAACTATACTATATATATATATATATATTAATATTAAAAAAAACATGTATCTCACAAAATAGTAAATTTACAGGAGAGGGGAAAAAACGTAACATTCAATGAAAGTGAATGTAAAAAGATTTTATTCTAAATAATTTTAGAGCATTTTTATTGGTCATTGTTGTGTTTCAATAGTGTAGTAAACTAATAACAAAAATAGAGATACATGTTTTCAATTGGACACACACACACACACACACACACACACACACACACACATATATATATATATATATACACTTATATATTAAATCAAATCAAATAAAAAATGTATTTACATAAACACAAATATTTCATGGCCTCAACCCACATACTCAGCTCTACTGCTCGTCCCACAAATGCATGTTCCTTACAAATGTGGCAGCATTTAAAAGGGAAGACAACAGGCTTTCCAACGGTATAAGATTTATTGCAAAGAAGCACTGTTACAACAAACAAATAATCTACCAATCACAAATTTCCTTACTTTTTGTACTATGTTTTAACACTTTTTACAACATTGTCAAAAAGCAGCTTTACATAATTTGAAACATATAAGTGTTAAACTTAAGTAGTTGAATCAACACCTTAATTTCAGGACATGTATTTAACTGTTTAAACTTTGTAGTTGATTCAGTCTATACATTTCTGGCATGCATACACCCCTGATTAGCATAATTGATTAACAGGTGGTTTTCCTCTGCTGTAGCCAAGCCCACCTTTATCCCAGGGCACACAGCTCCCTGCTACACTGCTGACTGCCTCTCTGTTTCTCTCTCCCTGAGAAGCGGTGTGACAGTGAAGTTGGATTCTCTCAGGGGAGCGCTGGAGGAGGAGGATAGAGTTTCAGCAGGAGAGACGATCTTCAGACTAAACCACAAGAGGCTCTGTGAATAATGCACAGGCAACACATGGCGTAGAGTTTCCAACCCCACCCACAGCCCCACCATCACACCCACCCTCTACTCCACCCCTTCATTTATGCCTTCAATTCTCACACATACACCTTCTCTACCTAGACCCTGACACACCTCTCCTCTACCTTCACTCTCACACATCTCTCCTCTGCCTCCACTCTCACACCTCTCCTCTGCCTCCACTCTCACACCTCTCCTCTGCCTCCACTCTCACATCTCTCCTCTGCCTCCACTCTCACACACCTCTCCTCTACTTCCACTCTCACACACCTCTCCTCTACCTCCACTCTCACACACCTCTCCTCTGCCTCCACTCTCACACACTCTCCTCTACTTCCACTCTCACACCTCTCCTCTGCCTCCACTCGCACACCTCTCCTCTGCCTCCATTCTCACACCTCTCCTCTGCCTCCACTCGCACACCTATCCTCTACTTCCACTCTCACACCTCTCCTCTGCCTCCACTCGCACACCTCTCCTCTGCCTCCATTCTCACACCTCTCCTCTACCTCTACTCTCACACACCTATCCTCTACTTCCACTCTCACACCTCTCCTCTGCCTCCACTCTCACACACTCTCCTCTACTTCCACTCTCACACCTCTCCTCTGCCTCCACTCGCACACCTCTCCTCTGCCTCCATTCTCACACCTCTCCTCTACCTCTACTCTCACACACCTCTCCTCTGCCTCCACTCTCACACACCTCTCCTCTGCCTCCACTCTCACACCTCTCCTCTACTTCCACTCTCACACCTCTCCTCTGCCTCCACTCTCACACCTCTTCTCTACCTCCACTCTCACACACCTCTCCTCTGCCTCCACTCTCACACACCTCTCCTCTACCTTCACTCTCACACCTCTCCTCTACCTCCACTCTCACACACCTCTCCTCTGCCTCCACTCTCACACACCTCTCCTCTACCTCCACTCTCACACACCTCTCCTCTACCTCCACTCTCACACACCTCTCCTCTACCTCCACTCTCACACCTCTCCTCTGCCTCCACTCTCACACACCTCTCCTCTGCCTCCACTCTCACACCTCTCCTCTACCTCCACTCTCACACCTCTCCTCTACCTCCACTCTCACACCTCTCCTCTGCCTCCACTCTCACACACCTCTCCTCTGCCTCCACTCTCACACACCTCTCCTCTACCTCCACTCTCACACCTCTCCTCTACCTCCACTCTCACACCTCTCCTCTACCTCCACTCTCACACCTCTCCTCTGCCTCCACTCTCACACCTCTCCTCTGCCTCCACTCTCACACACCTCTCCTCTACCTCCACTCTCACACCTCTCCTCTACCTCCACTCTCACACCTCTCCTCTACCCCCACTCTCACACCTCTCCTCTGCCTCCACTCGCACAACTCTCCTCTACCTCCACTCTCACACCTCTCCTCTACCTCCACTCTCACACCTCTCCTCTGCCTCCACTCGCACAACTCTCCTCTACCTCCACTCTCACACCTCTCCTCTACCTCCACTCTCACACCTCTCCTCTGCCTCCACTCTCACACCTCTCCTCTACCTCCACTCTCACACCTCTCCTCTATCTCCACTCGCACACCTCTCCTCTACCTCCACTCTCACACCTCTCCTCTACCTCCACTCTCACACCTCTCCTCTGCCTCCACTCTCACACCTCTCCTCTACCTCCACTCTCACACCTCTCCTCTATCTCCACTCGCACAACTCTCCTCTACCTCCACTCTCACACCTCTCCTCTACCTCCACTCTCACACCTCTCCTCTATCTCCACTCGCACACCTCTCCTCTACCTCCACTCTCACACCTCTCCTCTACCTCCACTCTCACACCTCTCCTCTGCCTCCACTCTCACACACCTCTCCTCTACCTCCACTCTCACACCTCTCCTCTACCTCCACTCTCACACCTCTCCTCTACCCCCACTCTCACACCTCTCCTCTGCCTCCACTCTTACACACCTCTCCTCTGCCTCCACTCTCACACCTCTCCTCTACCTCGACTCTCACACCTCTCCTCTGCCTCCACTCTCACACACCTCTCCTCTGCCTCCACTCTTACACACCTCTCCTCTACCTCCACTCTCACACCTCTCCTCTACCTCCACTCTCACACCTCTCATCTACCTCCACTCTCACACATCTCTCCTCTACCTCCACTCTCACACACCTCTCCTCCACCTCCACTCTCACACACCTCTCCTCTACCTTCACTCTCACACCTCTCCTCTACCTCCACTCTCACACACCTCTCCTCTGCCTCCATTCTCACACCTCTCCTCTACCTCCACTCTCACACACCTCTCCTCTACCTCCACTCTCACACACCTCTCCTCTACCTCCACTCTTACACCTCTCCTCTACCTCCACTCTCACACCTCTCCTCTACCTCCACTCTCACACACCTCTCCTCTACCTCCACTCTCACACACCTCTCCTCTACCTCCACTCTCACACACCTCTCCTCTACCTCCACTCTCACACCTCTCCTCTACCTCCACTGTTACACACCTCTCCTATACCTCCACTCTTACACACCTCTTCTCTGCCTCCACTCTCACACCTCTCCTCTACCTCCACTCTCACACATCTTTCCTCTACCTCCACTCTCACACCTCTCCTCTACCTCCACTCTCACACACCTCTCCTCTACCTCCACTCTTACACACCTCTCCTCTACCTCCACTCTTACACACCTGTCCTCTACCTCCACTCTCACACCTCTCCTCTACCTCCACTCTCACACCTCTCCTCTACCTCCACTCTTACACATCTCTCCTCTACCTCCACTCTCACACACCTCTCCTCTACCTTCACTCTCACACCTCTCCTCTGCCTCCACTCTTACACACCTCTCCTCTGCCTCCATTCTCACACCTCTCCTCTACCTCCACTGTTACACACCTCTCCTATACCTCCACTCTTACACACCTCTCCTCTGCCTCCACTCTCACACCTCTCCTCTACCTCCACTCTCACACACCTCTCCTCTACCTCCACTCTCACACACCTCTCCTCTACCTCCACTCTTACACACCTCTCTTCTACCTTCACTCTCACACACCTCTCCTCTACCTCCACTCTCACACACCTCTCCTCTACCTCCACTCTCACACCTCTCCTCTACCTCCACTCTTACACACCTCTCCTCTACCTCCACTCTTACACACCTCTCCTCTACCTCCACTCTCACACCTCTCCTCTACCTCCACTCTCACACCTCTCCTCTACCTCCACTCTCACACACCTCTCCTCTACCTCTACTCTCACACCTCTCCTCTACCTCCACTCTTACACACCTCTCCTCTACCTCCACTCTTACACACCTCTCCTCTACCTCCACTCTCACACCTCTCCTCTACCTCCACTCACACACCTCTCCTCTACCTCCACTCTCACACACCTCTCCTCTACCTCCACTCTTACACACCTCTCCTCTACCTCCACTCTCACACCTCTCCTCTACCTCCACTCTCACACCTCTCCTCTACCTCCACTCTCACACACCTCTCCTCTACCTCCACTCTCACACCTCTCCTCTGCCTCCACTCTCACACACCTCTCCTCTGCCTCCACTCTCACACCTCTCCTCTGCCTCCACTCTCACACACCTCTCCTCTACCTCCACTCTCACACCTCTCCTCTACCTCCACTCTCACACCTCTCCTCTACCCCCACTCTCACACCTCTCCTCTACCTCCACTCTCACACCTCTCCTCTACCCCCACTCTCACACCTCTCCTCTGCCTCCACTCTTACACACCTCTCCTCTACCTCCACTCTCACACCTCTCCTCTACCTCCACTCTCACACCTCTCCTCTACCTCCACTCTCACACACCTCTCCTCTACCTCCACTCTCACACCTCTCCTCTGCCTCCACTCTCACACACCTCTCCTCTGCCTCCACTCTCACACCTCTCCTCTGCCTCCACTCTCACACACCTCTCCTCTGCCTCCACTCTCACACCTCTCCTCTGCCTCCACTCTCACACACCTCTCCTCTACCTCCACTCTCACACCTCTCCTCTACCTCCACTCTCACACCTCTCCTCTACCCCCACTCTCACACCTCTCCTCTACCTCCACTCTCACACCTCTCCTCTACCCCCACTCTCACACCTCTCCTCTGCCTCCACTCTTACACACCTCTCCTCTACCTCCACTCTCACACCTCTCCTCTACCTCCACTCTCACACCTCTCCTCTGCCTCCACTCTCACACACCTCTCCTCTGCCTCCACTCTTACACACCTCTCCTCTACCTCCACTCTCACACCTCTCCTCTACCTCCACTCTCACACATCTCTCCTCTACCTCCACTCTCACACACCTCTCCTCCACCTCCACTCTCACACACCTCTCCTCTACCTTCACTCTCACACCTCTCCTCTGCCTCCACTCTCACACACCTCTCCTCTGCCTCCACTCTCACACACCTCTCCTCTGCCTCCACTCTCACACCTCTCCTCTACCTCCACTCTCACACCTCTCCTCTGCCTCCACTCTCACACACCTCTCCTCTACCTCCACTCTCACACACCTCTCCTCTACCTCCACTCTCACACACCTCTCCTCTACCTCCACTCTCACACCTCTCCTCTACCTCCACTCTCACACCTCTCCTCTACCTCCACTCTCACACCTCTCCTCTGCCTCCACTCTCACACCTCTCCTCTACCTCCACTCTCACACCTCTCCTCTACCTCCACTCTCACACCTCTCCTCTGCCTCCACTCTCACACCTCTCCTCTACCTCCACTCTCACACTCCTCTCCTCTACCTCCACTCTCACACCTCTCCTCTACCCCCACTCTCACACACCTCTCCTCTACCTCCACTCTCACACCTCTCCTCTACCTCCACTCTCACACACCTCTCCTCTACCTCCACTCTCACACACCTCTCCTCTACCTCCACTCTCACACCTCTCCTCTGCCTCCACTCTCACACCTCTCCTCTACCTCCACTCGCACAACTCTCCTCTACCTCCACTCTCACACCTCTCCTCTGCCTCCATTCTCACACCTCTCCTCTGCCTCCACTCTCACACACCTCTCCTCTACCTCCACTCTCACACCTCTCCTCTACCTCCACTCTCACACCTCTCATCTGCCTCCACTCGCACACCTCTCCTCTACCTCCACTCTCACACCTCTCCTCTGCCTCCACTCTCACACCTCTCCTCTACCTCCACTCTCACACACCTCTCCTCTACCTCCACTCTCACACCTCTCCTCTACCTCCACTCTCACACACCTCTCCTTTACCTCCACTCTCACACCTCTCCTCTACCTCCACTCTCACACCTCTCCTCTGCCTCCACTCTCACACACCTCTCCTCTACCTCCACTCTCACACCTCTCCTCTGCCTCCACTCTCACACCTCTCCTCTGCCTCCACTCTCACACACCTCTCCTCTACCTCCACTCTCACACCTCTCCTCTACCTCCACTCTCACACACCTCTCCTTTACCTCCACTCTCACACCTCTCCTCTACCTCTACTCTCACACACCTCTCCTCTACCTCCACTCTCACACCTCTCCTCTACCTCCACTCTCACACCTCTCCTCTACCTCCACTCTCACACACCTCTCCTTTACCTCCACTCTCACACCTCTCCTCTACCTCCACTCTTACACACCTCTCCTCTACCTCCACTCTTACACACCTCTCCTCTACCTCCACTCTCACACCTCTCCTCTACCTCCACTCACACACCTCTCCTCTACCTCCACTCTCACACACCTCTCCTCTACCTCCACTCTTACACACCTCTCCTCTACCTCCACTCTCACACCTCTCCTCTACCTCCACTCTCACACCTCTCCTCTACCTCCACTCTCACACACCTCTCCTTTACCTCCACTCTCACACCTCTCCTCTACCTCCACTCTCACACCTCTCCTCTACCTCCACTCTCACACACCTCTCCTCTACCTCCACTCTCACACACCTCTCCTCTACCTCCACTCTCACACACCTCTCCTCTGCCTCCACTCTCACACACCTCTCCTCTACCTCCACTCTCACACCTCTCCTCTGCCTCCACTCTCACACACCTCTCCTCTGCCTCCACTCTCACACACCTCTCCTCTGACAAAATAACATCAAATGCATGCATGACTTGTGTAAATTATGTGCAAATATTTGTAAAGGATGTAGACCATGAAGTCCCACACTTTGTTCACAACACACATGCAGAGGTATTAAATATTTCGAGACCCAACAAAATGCTTATGGAGTGAATTACAAGTGCAAAAAATAAAAAAAACTTCACTATTTAAATGATCCTTATGATCTCATTATTGCAAGAGTTTACCATGATACAAGAAGAGGCTTACATTGTAACTGTAAAAAATTAAGATAAAAGTAATGGAAATTCTATACTATATATTCAGTCATGTATGTGAAGGATGTGGTGTGTTCTCCCTGCGTCTGTGTGTGTTTCCTCTGGGTCCTCCGGTTTCCTCCCACGGTCCAAAAACACATGTTGGTAGGTGATTTGGCGACTGAAAAGTGTCCGTAGGTGTGAATGTGTGAGTGTGCATCACCCTGTGAAGGACTGGCAAACCTTTCAGGGTGTGTTCCTCTTTTGCGTCCAGTGATTCCAGTAGGCTCTGGACCCACCACGACCCTGAACTGTATAAGGGGTTACAGACAATGAATGAATGAATGAATGAATGAACCCTGAGTGAAAAAGAAGGCTTTGAAACTAGCCGTAACCTTAACGTAAGCCAACCTGAATCCTAAACCTAACCCCAAATCTAAACGTTTTTTTTAGGTTTTAGTGTAGAGTCCAGAAAGTTAGAAAAGCAGTGTTTTGTTTATCCTTAACAGTTAACTCTGATATCTTCATGCTACAAGTGATGTAGCATGATAAAGCAGTGTCATCAATGTATAAATGTTGATGTTAAGAATGTTTAATTTGTTTTGTTATTTTAGTAGTTTATTTACATTTTGCATTGATCTTTTTTACTTGAGCAACACTGAGCTACTCTCAGCTATTCCAATGCAAACTACAAGCCAAATATCCTTCAACTGTAAAGGCAAAAACACGCAATTATACTTTTGTATGAAGTTTATCAAGACTCGAAATATATTTAGACTTTATACTTGTAAGTATTAGCCAAATATACTTAAGTACACTGTAAAAAAGAATCCGTAAAAGTTCCGGTAAAAAATTGGCAGCTGTGACTGGCCAGAATTTCACCGTAAAATAAGACAAAAAAAAAGAACAACAGATATACACCGTAAAAAAAGCCATAGTATTTACATAAAAATAACAAAGAAACATTTTTTGCCACAAAATTAACATGTAATTGTGTATGAGAGAATGGAGACCATATTGCCACATTTAGATACAGCCAAACCACATCCTATATTCAGCCCTTAAAGGAAGATGTTGCTTTTTTGTAAGGGAAGCTCAGAATTTGTACTCCACATTTGTGCCTATTTATTGCCTCTCCCTGAGATTTACGTCACCACAGATTCGAGTGTACCTTACTAATTAATGAGTTAAGTGATGCTTTCTGTCTTTATGTTTGCACTTATTAAATGATAGATTTGGAGTGAAACGATCTTTTAGCCGCTGCTGAATCACCAGGTTAATGTGTTCTTTCTGTCCTTGCTTTCTGAAGCAGCACCTGCTGATGATGTATATCTCTGGCGGTGTAAATCAGTCCGCCCGGACCGGCTTTTAGGCTACAACAGCTCATTATTATGAGGCGTGTCAAAGTTTTGATCAGTTTGAGCTTACTCAGACGAGCCGCTATGAGCCGCTGAGTGTGGGTTTAATCCCAGCTTTAGGTTTCACTCCCATGAGTAATAAAGACGGAGTCAGAACCTTCTCTAATTGCGTTAGCACAGCGAGCTCTTCTCCGATTCAAAACAGATGTCACCTCTTGGCTGGATGGGGCTCTTTTTAAAGATAGCAACAAAACATGCTCAAACAAATGGGTTTCTCACAGACGAGAAGATGCGGTTAATTAAATTGGACTGTGTGTGGGTGTTTGGGGGGCAGTGAAGTGGGGGTTCAAGGCAGCAGTTTAAACAAATAAATTGAGAAAAGCTGATGAAGAGTGACAAAAACCCAGATCTAGAGTTCAGACAAAAAACAATCAGATAAGTGGCCAGATTTCCTTTAGTTTTCATAATAATTTTTCTGTTGGGTTTCAGCTGACACAGGGCCTCGGAGGCACCATTAAAGTTCTTCTTCAGTGGCTGAAGGGAGGCCCAAACATATTAATTATTGCCTGCAAAAGCAATTACACCTGTTCCTTTTGTTTGAGCCGCACAAATGGAAGGTCCTGTCCCAGGTCGGAGCTGCGTGTCCGAGATTAGCAGAGCTGGCTAATCAAAGGGCTCTCTGCAGGACAGGGCCGGTTCTCGCAGCTCCACAGAACACAGAACAACCCCTCCCGGGGTGTTACAGAGCCCATTACCATATTATCGCCCTAGGACCTGCTATTAGGCTGCAAATTACAGGCCAGAGTGGTTTTTTTTCTTTTACTTTGTGTGTGTGTGTGTGTTTTTTTTTTTTTTTTTTTAGCAGTGAGGATATTCATTGAGAGATCGGTAAAACAGCTTGGAGTCCCTTCACCACTTTCTCCAATACTGTTTCTCTTCTCTCTGTTAGCTATCTCTCTTTTGTCTGTTCCTTTTTTTTCATCGCTGGCTTCTGTCTCCTTCACTTTCCAGTTAATTCTGGACAGCCTTCCCCAAGTCAAATTTCTTGTTTTCCTAGGTCCTCTCTCTCTCTCCCTCTCTCGTATACACTAACCATTTCTTGCTCATTATTATCTTGTTTTGGCTATTGTCAGTGCAGTTGAATTCAGCTGAAAATTAAATGTGCTCTCTGGCATGACAGTGGAGTGGCAGTCTGGCCAAACTCACAAATAGCAGCTTACAGCATGGTTCTCTCATCACTGTCTCCCTATCTATCTCATGTCACGCTCAAATAGTGCTTTAAACAGAGACAGATTTTAGACTTTAACCTCGTAAAATGCAAGGGTCTCTGTGTGTGTGCGCTCTCACAATGCCTCACACATTCATTACACCCTTAAAATACAAGTTACAAAAAGTTTCCTTGGTGCAATATACAAGAATCACTTTTGGATCCTTGTAAGATCCTTTAGAAAATAGGTTCATCTTTGGAATTGCACCAAAACATCCAACAAAATCCCTTTTTCAGAAAAGTTAGATGCTATGAACCATATAAATAAAAACACAATTCGAATTTCAATGATGTGCAAATAATTTACATCTTATAATTAATTAAAGACAGTACTAAGACAATATTTTAAAAAAATGATGAAACTGATTTTGCCCTGCGAAGGACTCGCACCCCCTCCAGGGGGTATTCCTGCCTTGCACCCAGTGATTCCGGGTAGGCTCCGGTCCCACCGCGACCCTGAATTGGATAAGCGGTTACAGACAATGCGTGAATGAATCTGATTTATATATATGTCCATTTAATATTTTATGCCAACAGCACATGCGGGCAGTGAAAGATTGGTAAATTTGTGTAATGCTACAAAAAAAAAAAAGATTAATTGGCATCAGGTCAGTGACATGATTGAGTTTAAAAAGAGCATCTCACTGAATCAGAGTCTTTCAGAAATAAAGAGCAGTGAGTCACCACTCTGTGAAAGCCTGCTTGAGCAAAACAGAGTTTGAAACAATAAGTTTAAAAAAAATTCATTTTCACATGTATGTGACATTTACCAAAAACTAAAAGTGACTGGCTGTGAGCTTCAGGTGGCACTGGATTAAAAACAGATACATTTTTGTAGTAATAATTACTGCATGGACTCTGAATCATTTCCCACAATAATTTTCTGTGAAAACAAAATTTGAAACTCTTTTTGGAAATCATGGTGTCGGATTAAAGAGGAGAGGGATGATCACATGGCATGGGTGACTTGTACTGCGTGATCCAGACAACTTTTTATGCTTTATTCTTAGTACAAAGCCAATACACATTCTGCATGGATTCCAACAGCATGCTTTTTTTTTTAAGTAAGAAAAAATAGTCCAAAACTGTTACAAATTGAAAAACATTTGGTGGCTTATTAAATGAAAATAATGTGACAGAAACCCTAAGCATTTTGAGCAGCTGAAATCCTATAACAAGCAAGAATGGGAAACATTTTATTTTCAAAATTATAGCAATTGGTCTCCTTTGCTCCTCTGTGTTGTTAAAGGAAGAGGTGATTGAACACAGTGGTAAAAAATGTCCTCATCCCAACTTTTTTTTAATGTGTTGCTAACATCAAATTCAAAATGCACATATATTTAAAAAATAAACATTTTATTTGTATTATTGCACATCACTGTATCTTTTTTTTACAGTTTACACAGCATCTGACCTTTTTTTGTTGCAAAAGGGGTTTATAGAAGAACCATCTTGGGCTCCTTAAATAACCTTTCCAATAGTGCTTCAGTAGTGTTTCATCCTATAGGAATTTTAATATACAATTATTTCTTTCAAAATCAAACCTTTCAAAATCTTTAAAGAACATTTCCAGATGTAGATTTACTATGGGCCTGCTCCACAGAACACTTACTGGTGTATAGTCAGTGAAAAATAAATCTTTAGATGAATTACTGAATGGTAAGCTTGGTTTAGTCTTCCTTATTTATTTATTTCTTGAGTGAAGTTTCAAAAGTGGTAGTCGATGCAGTTCTACGACCCAGGACTTCTGCTAATTGTTCTGCTTGGACTCTTAGGCATGTTGCTAACTACTCACTGGATGAATGGCCTTGTCCTTGGTTGGCGTATCATGGATTAGTTGAGTAATACCCAGGAGAAGAGCCTCGCTTTTGGGGTCCATCCGGTCCACTGAGGTGATACATGAGAGGGATCTGAAGTAAGAAAGCCCCACTGAGATGGAGCACATGGACCACGCCTGGCCTCATAAGCACTGGATAATTAGTGATCGGGGTTACAGCCCTGTGCTCCATTGAGAAATTAGCATTAATCAAAGCAGTGGTCAGGGGGAGCGATGGTTAATGGCCACTGTTGGACGATGGTCTGCTGGACCCTGTCGGACCCGAATGGCAACGAGTCGCCCAGGGCACAAGCCCAGCGTGAGGTGCTCTAATTGCCATCAGTGCTTTTTGAGCCAGGGCTACAATCAATGGCGCTTTGCGGTGCTTAATGGCGTAGCAGTGGAGAGAATGTGAGCATTGGCAGGTGTGTGTATGTGTGTGTGCATATTTTGGGGGCTTCAGGAACATGGAGCTTGGAGCTGGGGTATAAAGTATGATCTCACTCGACTCTCAGCGGGTAGGGTATGTGGCGTATTATGCGGTTAGATGTTTCTGTGACCTCATTGGAGGGTTTTTCTATTTGAAGGCACTCTGTAAGTGAAAGACGCTTGGCCAGGGCCGATGACTGATTATTGTTTTATTTCATATTCGCTCTTGGCTCATGCTGGACTCCATCTGTAAGTGCTAAAACAGCCTCCCTCCAGTGTCCTTAGTTAAACCTGTGGATCTGGAGCGAACCGTGTGTGGCGTCCATCTTCCACTCCTTGTAAAACTGCTTTCTCAACTGCTTCTCAGTTGAACCTTTAGACCTTCAAAAAACAGAGTGTTTTACTGTAACAGTATCAAAACGTTTCAAGGCTGAGTTACATTCAATAGCATCAAGACATATTAACCCGCACTTCATTGTTTCTGTTCAAATTGCTGAGCAAAAATGACTCTTCCAAGCTTTTCCATGTCCCAGTCAGGCCTTGAACATTTGATTAGTTCACTTATAAAATCAGACCAGAGAACCATAAATGTCTTCATATTACGAATATATTTGTTTTCATAAATTTTGTTGTTGGGATGTGATTTTATATTTACAAGTAGTAGCAGTACAATATTAATGATTAATATCATATTTAATCAAAATATAACAATGTGTATTATAAGACCAATTATAAGACCGCTGTTTTACTTTTAACAGATTAAAGCTGTCATTTTCAAAATAGTCACAAATACAAAATGTTACATTAATTACATACAAGGTATTGTATGAAGGAGATTAGTTATAAAATAATATACTTAAATAAGAAAAGGCAAAGATAAATAAAAAATTGTGAAATGAAGGAGTTAAACTCATAATTGTCAAAAAAGTATTAAAATTTGGAATTTAAAAACTGATATTAAAGCATCAGATAAAGGTGCAGAAGAGCAGGAGAATACAGGCTGTAAACGGATAGATTTTAAAATGATACAATACCATCCCCATAACATTCAAAGACACAAACCCCAATCAACACATTTTCTCACATTTTTGACTTTTTAGTAAAACACAAACTCCACTTAAATGTGTGATTCCACTAGAGGCCAGTCCCTCAGACTCTGCCCTAAAGCATTAAAATATACAAAGATACAACATTATTAAAAGACACAGGACAAATGGCACTCCAAACAAATACAGCAAACCTGGAATAACACCAAATCTATCATCTATCACAAAAATCTAGAGGATTTTTATTAAAAACTGACAGCAGTTCAGCTCTAGCTCTAATATAAAACAATAAATTCTGAATTCCAAACCTGGTGATTGTCTGCATCTGCATTAGGTGTAAAATCATGTATTAATGTATTTAATATAATTTTTTATGCCATACCATTACTTTAAATGTCATGTTGATGTCATTTTAAAGAAATAAATGGGTGAGTCATTCCTCTCAAGTATTGTGTGTGTGTGTTTGTGTGGGCACACACCTGTGTATGATGCTTTATATATAAGTGACCCAAAGGATTGTGTTTAGGCCAGGCTGACCCTGCTGAACACTGTTCTGTTTAGCTGCATTTCCATTACAGATTATTCAAACTCAAATAGGAACTGTTTGTCCATCCATCCATCCATCCATCCATTCTCCCAGCAAGGAACATTTTAAAGAGATTTTTACCCTTTGCAACAGTAACAGCCTCTACTTCATTGTAAAGACTTTACATTAGATATTGGAACAGCAGTGATTATTAGACTGAAGCAGGAGTGTTTCTAGATTACTTGAACTGACACATGAGATGAACTGAAATGTGAGAGATGTAAATAATTAGATAACTTCTATATGATCTAATTTAATATGATATTGTCTAGAACTGAAGAATTCGTTAAAAGTCATTTTATAATTATGCTAATAGTAATCATAATAATAATGCTTATGAGACATTAATGCTGTGTTGCATGAATATCAGATTTGATTTATTCATTTATTATGTATTTTGGAAAGGTACATAAGGTTTATAAGTGACTATAACCAAAATATACTTTGTCTGTTGCAGCTTACTTTAAAATTGTATGTTTTGAATCAAATTAAATAATAATTAATTCATTGTTTGTAACCGCTTATCCAGTTCAGGGTCGCAGTGGGTCCGGAGCCTACCCGGAAACACAGAGAGCAAGGAAGGAATACACCCTGGAGGGGGCGCCAGTCCTTCACAGGGTCACACACACACACACACTGTTGAGTCTCCAATCCACCTACCAACATGTGTTTTGGACTGTGGGAGAAAACCCACGTGGATACGGGGAGAACACAACAAACTCCTCACAGACAGTCACCCGGAGCAGGACTCGAACCCACAACCTCCAGGTCCCTGGAGCTGTGTGACTGCGACACTACCTGCTGCACCACCGGGCCGCCCTGAAATAATAATAATAATTAAAAAAAAAAAAAAAAAACAGAACTGAACTGCCTCTGACTTAAAGCTTTAGCTGCTCAAGATTTTGTAAAGACACTGTGGCATTATGGGAAATGTAGTGCCTGTAGTGAATTTGCATGGCATGCCTGCTCAGCAATCCAGAATGAAATTTAAAATTGACCATAAATTCAGTGGGGTACAGCAGGGAAATAATGACATCCCTGAACTGATTCATCAACAACATTCAAGATCACAAATGCCATAGATTTGAGGTGGTGCTCTATCAGAAAACTCCATTCCACGGGTCCAAATTCCAGTACTGGGGGCTTTATAGTCCTCTAGGGCCTTCTGTCACTGAGCAGGGTGATTCATGTTCCAAAATTTCCAAATGCACATATTCCAAAATGTGTCAAATATGCCAAAGCATTTACAGTGTTTATTAAACATTGGAATAATAATCTGTGAATGGACATATTCACATTATAATTAGTGCTATGGCTGGTAATGAATCGTCAACGTGCCAGCCTTCGGTGATGGCAGATTCAGCTGACAGATTTATACGTGGATGCCATGGTGTGAGGGAAAGCTTTGGCATTCTTGTTCAAATCTGCCAGACAGAACAGCGTTATGTTCTACTGACAATATTTGTCTTTTTTGTAGGAGAGCTCATGGGAGCTAAAACTTAGGATTGGATATCTAGTTGTATTCACAGGATGTTAGAACCCATGTTATCTGTTTTTGCTATTGTCATGCACTGTATGTACAAGTGTGTAAAGAACCTATATAATTAATATATTCAGCTACTTTACGATATTTCATTTGTATAAACTCCATCGTAAAGCACAGAATGAAATAGAACACTCTGTAAGAACTGCACTTGGGACTAAGGTCACACTTGGCTAAGAGCCCAATGGTAAGTGTGGGCTAGAGTGGTATAAAGCACCTAGTTCACAGAAGAGTAGAAGCTGAGACTGCAGTAAACAGGGACAAAGAGGGACAGGTGTCCACAAACATTTGGCCATGTAGTGTATGGAACTAGAACTAGAAAGTCATATAGGATTTAATTTGGATTGAATTTTAATTTTGTATTTCTATTAGTCAAAATTTCATGCAAGTTTCACACAGTACAAAGGACAACTCATTGTGCAATTCATTCATTCATTCATTCATTCATTCATTCATATCCTTACACCTCATCTGTTGTGTGTTATGATACATCTATGGCACAAAGCAGCAACACCCCCTGGCTGTTATCAAACAATGTTAGATAATCAATATTAATGTTATCACATGATTAAAATAATTAAAATTAGTGCTGTTAAACAATGCAAAATAATAATAAAATGTAATTGTTTGCTTGTTTGGTTTTTGGTATGTTTTTTCTTTGGACAGTGCCATTATATTCTCTCCTGAGGCAACAAAAGACTGTACAGGACGAGAAAGTGTAGAACTCTGATTGACCAGCGTCAGCAGTGTCCTCCTCCCTGATCTCCGTGGAGAGAAGACACCGGTAAGGTGTGTGTGTCTGTTGAAGTGTGAGTTGGTGTATCTGCCCTTCTGGTCAGGCTCCATTAACTCTCCCAAGGGTCATGCCTCCTAAACCCTCCTACACCCGTGTGTGTGTGTGTGTGTGTGTGTGTGTTTGAGGATCTGTGTTTGGGACAGAACTCTGACAGTGAGAGTCATGTTGTCGGGGTCTGGACTCTGGGTTAAACTCAGCTGTTCACGCTCCACTGGTGCACTGGGCCTGACAAATGAGCCTCACACCCACTTGTCCATTTCACACCCGCTTTCTCTCTCTCTCTCTCTCTCTCTCTCTCTCTCTCTCTCTCTCTCTCTCTCTCTCTCTCTCATATCCGGACAACACATATATTGTATGTGTGTTTATTTGTGTATGCACCCACAGCTTCTACGTGTGAGTGTTATATGAGATGTTGTATTTTTAACTTGTCCTCCTGTGGCATTGCTCTATAAATCTGTATGTTTTGAGACGACAGGAACAAAGAAAAAAGAGAGAGAGAGAGAGAGAGAGAGAGAGAGAGAGAGAGAGAGAAAGCCAAACTGCAGAAACAGCACCCCCTGTGGATCAATCAGGGAACTTTCTTTTCTCTGATGTACCTTGTACAAACAAATTCTGTTCCAAAATCCAATTAAAAAAAAGATGCCCCTCCTGACCCAATAAAATGTATTGAATTATTATTATTATTATTATTATTATTATTTGTAAAGGCATGAAAATGCTTAAGAACATAAGAACAATGTAAGGGAAAGTCTGTACAAGAGTAATGGGAGTCTATGAAGTGGTCCCAAGAAGTATGAAAACAAAGTTGGGATGTGTGTATATGTGTGTGTTTCTGAGACCGCTTTTACTGTATGTACAGCTGTGGTAACACTGGCACTGTGCTACAGCATAGCCATGCAGTACCTAATGGCTCAATATGAAACCTACACACACACACACAAAGAAAACCTCACTCACAACCCACAGAGGAAAGACCTTTATCAAAGCGTTCGATATAATCCTCTAGCGCCTGCCAATCCACTTAAAATAGAGCAGTGTGCGTGAAATGAGCAACACCTGTTCAGCAACACCTCACACACACACACACACACATTCATTTGTTTCTACCTCATCATTACGTGGGGTCATATATATGTATTGTATTGTAGATTTCATTACAAGTAATTCTTGTAAACTGAATAATTTCAATTGGCCCATTCATTATGTAAGAATCTACATAATATATCCAAAAGGAAACAGAGTGATTAAAACTGCTTAATGATGCACTGATTGCTGACAAAAGATTTCACCTATGCTCACACTTACTTAAAGTCCATAGAAAACTACAGGCAGTTGAAAAGAACACTCTGGAGTAGCTACACATGAATCCAAGATATACCCAATGCTGAGTGTCAGTTTGGTGACATTATTTCTCTTTCACACACAAGCACACTAATATACACGTATATAAAAATGAAACACATTCTTTCCTCTCTCTCTCTCTCTCTCTCTCTCTCTCTCTCTCTCTCTCTCTCTCTCACACACACTCAAAATCTCACTCACACACACACTCAAAATCTCACATGCCACATGTATAGTGAGAGATTTTAATGTCATTGTGGAGGCAGTGTTGTCTGCCCACATCTCTCTCTCTCTCACTCTCACACACACACATGCACACACACACACTGGCCAGGCTTATCAGAGGCTACACCAGCAGCTGGTGAAAAAAAAAATTAAAATAAAGGATTAAAGGAAAAGCTCTGGCATTTATATATATTTATTTCTCAATCAACATTTCCTGAAGCCTGTCACCTTATCATTGAATTCCTCTTGACACTTTTAGTTCCAAACGACACAACTGCAATTTCATGGGCCTCTGTAACCTGCACAGGAGCGAGAAGAACGTGTGTGTGTGTGTCTGTGTGTGTGTGTTTATGTTATTTCTGGCAGGCTCTGAGTGCTGTGTGGATAAACAAGCTCATGAAGACAGTGATTAAACATTTTTCATCTCTAGCTCCAGTCGTTGGTGAGGTTTGGGGGGATGACCGCTCTGAGTCTGTACAGTATTAATCCATGCTTAAGTAGATTGTGCAGAATAGCAACTTGTATTAGCCACACTTTGAAAAATATGATTTGAAATGGAGAGTCAAGACCAACAAAGCACTGTCTGTGTGTGTGTGTGTGTGTGTGTGTGTGTGTGTGTGTGTGTGTGTGTGTACCATGAATGTATCATACTGTGGGGACCAAAACCTGTTTACACAATCACAGTTTAAAGCCTTCTCTTCCAAGCTAGTCCCCACAATGTAAATATTTCAACTTTAGCATATAGCTGTATAAGTGTAATGGTAAGGTTAGTGTTAGGTCAGGGTAAAAGTTAGGGTTAGGCTTATGGGAAGGTTTCCCAGACAGGGATTAAGCCTAGTCCTGGACTACAGAGCATTTTGTAGTCTCCACAAGATGAATGGGAGTCTGTATATTGGTCCCAAAGTGCCTGACAGCAAACTTGCTTGTGTGCTTCACACGTTTATACATGTCTTATTTTCCTTTCTATTACATTCTTCCCATGAGTAATTTCGAGGTGGAAAAGAATGCATAACTATTTTGCACATTTCAAAGTAACCCTGAAAACATCAAAGCTATGAGATAACACACAAAGAATTGTGTTCTTTGATTTAGATTTTTTTTCCAGGCTGTATTAAGACTTGATGAAACATTACACACTTTTACACACAAACAGCTGCATGGGGAGCTTCGAGAGAGGTTTTTCCAGCAGGTCCGAAGAACTTCCTTATGTGGCTACCTAAAAGAATTTATATATATATATAATTTTTTTAAACAAAGGTCACAATGTAGTCTCTCCTCAAGGACACCGGGCCTTGGACCATTCCACAAGGGAACAGTTCAGTCCTACAATGGCTCCTCCCTAGCTCCAGACACTTATTTCCCGCACACACCTGCAGTTTAACATTAACTCATTTACTCAAGCAATTTATTCCCCATCCATCCATCCATCCATCCATCCATCCATTTTCCACCGCTTATGTGGGTCTGGGTCACGGGGGAAGCAGTCCGAGTAAAGAAACCCAGACCTCCCTCTCCCCCGCCACTGATTCCAGCTTCTCCGGGGGTATACCGAGGCGTTCCCAGGCCAGTGGAGACATGTAGTCTCTCCAGCGTGTTCTTGGTCTGCCCCGGGGCCTCCTCCCCGTTGGACATGCCCGAAACACCTCTCCAGGAAGGCGTCCGGAAGGCATCCGGACCAGATGCCCGAAACACCTCAACTGGCTCCTCTCAACGTGGATGAGCAGCTGCTCCACTCCCGAGTCTCTCCCAGATGTCCGAGCTCCTAACCCTGTCTCTAAGGGAGAGTCCAGACACCCTGCGGAGAAAATTCATTTCAGTCGCTTGTACCCGCGATCTCATTCTTTCGGCCACTACCCAAAGCTCGTGACCATAGGTGAGGGTTGAGACGTAGATTGAATGGTAAATCGAGAGCTTTGCTTTTCTGCTCAGCTCTCTCTTCACCACAATGGATCGGTACAGAGCCCGCATTACTGCAGACCCTGCAACAAGCCGCCTGTCAATGTCCCGCTCCATCTTTCCCTCACTCGTGAACAAGACCCCAAGATATTTAAACTCCTCCACTTGAGGCAAGATCTCATTTCTAACCTGGAGAGAGCACTTCACCCTTTTCCAACTGAGTTCCATGGACTCAGATTTGGAAGTGCTCATCCCTACCGCTTCACACTCGGCTGCAAACTGGCCCAGCAAGGAGGTCCCGGCTCGATGAAGCCAACAAGACCACATCATCCGCAAAAAGCAGACATGGAATGCTGAGACCACCAAACCAGACACCTTCCACCACTTGGCTACGCTGAGGAATTCTGTCCATAAAAATTATGAACAGAACCGATGACAATGGGCAGCCCTGATGGAGTCCAACTCTGACCGGACTAGTCGGACTTACTGCCAACCATACGAACCAGACTCCCAGAGCACCCCCCACAGGATATCCAGAGGGACACAGTCGAATGCCTTATCCAGATCCACAAAAAACATGTAGACTGGTTAAGCAAACTCCCACGCACCCTCCAGGATCCTAGCGAGGGTAAAGAGCTGGTCCTGTGTTCCACGACCGAGGCGGAATCCGCATTGTTCCTCCTGGATCTGGGGTTTAACTATCAGTCGGACTCTCTTCTCCAGTACCCCTGCATAGACCTTACCGGGGAGGCTGAGGAGTGTGATCCCCCAATAGTTGGAACACACCCTCCGATGGGTGCCCCTGATGTCCACGTGATGTTGCCAAGACGTGTCAGTCAGGACAGCCCCACAACATCCAGAGCCTTGAGGAACCCAGGGCAAATCTCATCCACCCCCAGGGCCATACCGCCAAGGAGTTTTTCTACCTCAGCCACCTCAGTCACCTTAGCCCCAGTGATAGATGAGCCCTCCCTGGGATCCCCAAACTCTACTTCCTCTGTGGAAGACGTGCTGGTGGGATTGAGAAGATCCTCTAAGTATTCCTTGAACTGCCTAATGACATCCCCAGTCAAGGTCAACAACTTCCCACCCTCACCATATACAGTGTTGTTAGAAAACAGGTTTTCCCCTCCTGAGTCGCCTGATGGTTTGCCAGAATCTTCTCTGAGCCGACCGGAAGTCGTTATCCATGTCCTCACCCAACTCCTCCCACACCCGAGTGTTTGCCACAGTGACAGCTGAAGCTGCGAGCAGCTTGGCTCTTCGGTACCTGTCAGCTGCCTCCGGAGTCCCCTGAGCCAACCAGGCTCGATAGGACTCTTTCTTCAGCTTGACAGCCCCCTCACCTGGGGTGTCCACCACTGAGTGCGGGGATTGCCACCCCGACAGGCACCGACAACCTTGCAGTCACAGCTCTGTTCAGCCGCCTCAACAATGGAGGTCCAGAACATGGCCCATTTGGGCTCAATGTCACCGACCTCCACAGGGATGCAGTGGAAGCTCTGCCGGATGTGGGAGATGATGATCTTTCTGACAGGTTCCTCTGCCAAACGTTCCCAGCTAACCCTCAACACACATTTAGGCCTGCCAGGACTGTCCGGCATCCTCCCCTGCCATCTGATCCAACTCACCACAAGGTGGTGATCAATTGAGAGTGCAGCACCTCACTTCACCCGAGTGTCCAGAACATATGGCCGCAGGTCCGCTGATTCAACTATAAAGTCGATCACTGAAATGCGGCCTAGGGTGTCCTGATGCCAGGTGTACTTGTGGACACTCTTATGCTCGAACATGGTGTTCGTAATGGACAAACTGTGATTGGCACAGAAATCCAATAACTGAACACCGCTCAGGTTCAGATCAGCGGGGCCATTCCTCCCAATCACACCCCTCCAGGTCTCACTGTCATTACCCACATGAGCGTTGAAGTCCCCCAGGAGAACAATGGAGTCCCCAGAATGAGTGTTCTCCAGCACTCCCTCTAGGGTCCACAAGAAGGCCTGGTACTCTGAACTGCTGTTCGGTGCATAAGCACAAACAACAGTCAGAGCCCTTTCCCCAACCCGAAGGCGCAGAGAAATTACCCTCTCCTCCACTGGGGTAAACCCCAACGTACAGGCGCTAAGCATGCATTTACTCAAGCAATTTATTCCCCTCAACATTCATTTGTTCATTTTCTGTAACTGCTTCATACTTCACAGTGTGTCTGGAGCCTACCACGAATCATTAGGTGCAAGGTAGAAACAAACAATTGACAGGGCTCTAGTCTATCACAGAGCATCAAACACTCACTCATTCACTCACACTCACATTTGAACAGTCAGTCCACAGATGTGGTCCAACATGTTTTGTTTTATTTATATGTTTATGTTGTGCTGCAGAAATCTTTTGGGTCATTCACTAAAGCAAACCAAGGCAAAATTGTGGGTAAAACTATGCCCAGTTAGCCAAGTCCTGGCAGTGAAATAATTACAGTATTTATAGTGGACAGTGTTTAAACAGCACAGGCTTCAAAGTGACAACTCAGAGTGCGAGAGAGAAAAAAAGAAAGAGTACAAAAGAAAACAATAGAGAAACAGCGAACAGAAAGTGAAGCAGAGTGAAAGGCAGAGATAAATATAAAGAAAGAAGGCAGACAGAGAAAAACACAAAGAAAATTATTTGACTTTAAAACCACATTTTTATTTATACAGTCATCTACACACTTAAGAGCGTATATTTCTCAAACACGCAACTAAATGTCATTTAGCCTTTGAGAGGAGGGAAAAAGAGGCAGGCAGAATAAGAGGGAAAGAATTAGGGATAGATAGATAAAGAGGAGAGGGCTGCAGAGAAAGAAAAAATGGAGAGAGAGAGAGAGAGAGAGAGAGAGGTGCATGAGGGGACAGTGCATAGCGCAGAGAAAGCTCCAACACAGGAAGCGATTTATCATAACATGTTGGGGAGATATTGGCTCCATACTGAACCAATTAAGGCCGGGGCCTGTATCATCATACTTCATAACCTGGGCCGAGCGAGCTGGGGCGCAGTAATTGAATTTTGATGAAACACACATGGCGCGTGACCCTGCTCCTCTACAACCTCAACCTGCTCCCCAGTCCCAATCCAGACCAGTCTATGCTCCACTACAAGAGGCCAAAAATGGGATGTGCTTAAACAGAAACAGTGAGAAACGAGAGAGAGGAGGCGTGCAGGAAAAGGGAGAGGGTATAAAATCGGACACAGGTGGTGAACAAAACTTTCTCTGTGCTTGTGTAGCCAGGTGGACCCATATGTTCCGGACATATACACAGTTACGCGAGCTTCCATGCAAGAGTGGATACACAGGGGCCTGAAGTCTTAGACATAGTTCATGCTAGGGACAGGGCATTTTCCATTTGGAATCTTATATATATATGTCTCCCACAGTCCAAAAACACACATTTGTAGGTTTATTTGCCCATAGGTATGAGTGTGTGTCGCCCTGCAAAGGACTGGTGCCCCCTGTGTGTGTTCCTGCCTTGCGCCCAATGACTCCGGCTTCAGAACCACCACGACCCAGAACTGGATAAGCGGTCGCAGATAATGAATGAATAAATATATATATTTTAAGGCATATTTTTATGTATATAATATATATATATATATATATTTACACATCACTGAATATGTAAAACCTTGTATAGATAGAATAGAATAGATAGATAGAATACACACAGCTCTTAAATGGTTAGGATTTCCACAAAGCACGTATGAATAAGGCATGAGTTAGGATTATTCTCAGTTGCATTATTGCATTATTCTGACGTGGTGGTAGTGTGTTAAGGGTGTTGTGCTGGTATGAGCTGAATCAGACACAGCAGTGGTGGTGTGTGTATATATATATATATTTATATATATATATATATTTTTTTTTAAACAAAGAGAGAGCTGTGGGGCCATTTGCTATTTAGAGATTTCTGATGTATCTATGATTGTTGCTTATTGTTGTTTGGTTTTGTTCTATTCTGTTGTTTGAGGCTTTTTTCTTCCTTCTGAGCTATGCACCATCATACGGTCACTTTCCACATTATTAGAGAACTTGTCAGCCCTGTAGGCATGATTACACCATTAATTTCTTTATATTTGTTTGTTTTACATTTGTTTTTTGCAGGAGCAAAAAGGTGGAATGAAAGAAGGTGGCTTGGTCTCATGAAGCCTTTCTTGACAACAGTATTTCTCAATGGCAGTGGCCTTTTTTAGAATAATGTTGAACACTGCCACATTGCAAAATAGGTTCAGGAATGGTTTGAGAAACATGACAAAGACTTCAATATGTCTATGTGTTCTCCAAATTCCACAGATCTCAATCAAATCCAGCATCTGTTGGATGAGCTGGAAAAAGAAGTCCCACTTCATGACTTACAGGGATGGACTAATATCTTTGTGCAAGATACCACAGGGAGGTCTTATGGAGTATATGTCGCCAAAGGCTGGGAGCTGTTTTGGTGGCACAAAGGAGACAAAACGGCAGTTGGTTTTAATGATTTGGCAGATTGATATAGGGGAGCTCCATGAGCCAGTGAGTAACTCTCCTGTAGCTTGGAAATTGTCCTGTGACAATATATTTTGACCTCACACAGTACTTGACAGACCGTGAGATGTAAAAGTACACTGGATGAGTGGTAAGCACTCATTTACTGTTTATTTAATGTTAACAGGTTTTATGCCTGCTACATCCATTCAAATGTATCCAGGTCTGAAAATATTTATGACGCATGTTGGTGATTTAGCAATGTTTAAAACCATGCAAATCATTTAGCTAAACATTTGCCTGAACTCTTAAGCTAGCTAGTTGTTTTTTCAAAATTGTAGATTTAGGCACGCCTTGTGAATGACTGGCACCCCCCCAGGGTGTGTTCTTGCCTTGCGCTGAATGATTCCGGGTAGGCTCTGGACCCACCGTGACCCTGAACTGGATAAGCAGTTACTGACAATGAATGAAAGAATGAATGGCTATAGGCAAAGTGGGGCAAATGCTGTGGGGTAAATTGGCAATGTGTTGAAAAAACACCTCATACTCATTGAGGTACAACTGCTGATGGTTTGTTTGCAGGTTCCCAAAAGTGAAAATGGACTGGTTTGGCATTCAGTATACACCATGCCAGTGTTAATTTGGGCATCAGTTTTTTATTTAGTTTTAGTCTTTTGACTAAGATGTTTTTTTTTAGTTTCAGTGACATTTATTCACTCATTTCAATTCAGGTTTTACTTAGTTTTATTCAAAAAACTTTGTTTAGTCTGTTTCTTAGAAGGTTACATCTTTGGTGTTTAGCAAATTGTATCAGAAATGCAATCCGTTAAAGGATACTGAGGTTTAAATTAAATTTGGTTGGTTTTGTATTCTTTATTTTAGCTTATGACAATAAATATGACAATCTATAAAAGGGATATGGATTAATGAATTATTTTTAAAAGAAGTAAGTTATCTTTTAAATTCTGATTAAAGACATTCTTTGTAGAACCTGTTGTCTGATAATATAAGTTGATAGGAAACCTTCAAAAATGTTGTTAGATTCATCCATCTAACATTGTCCCCATATAAATGTAGAGGTAGTAAAATGTTTAATTTGTTTAGTTTCTATTGCCATTTGATGGTAATGTGCCACACCGAATGTGGCAATAAAGACTAGGCAAATGTATTACATCTAATTACACTGTAACGTTTTATTCAATGAAGGCGATTTTCATGAGTGCACATTCACTTGTAATGGGGGCGTTTTTAACTGTTGTTTTGGATCATACACACATGCAAAAACTCAGGGCTGTAGTAATGAGTGGCGAGCTGGAGGTGTAGACTGACTGATAGAATGCACCAGAGAGGAGAGCTGATTGTGAGGGTCCACACACAGACACAAACACACACATGTCCATTCACATGTACAAAGAAACATACATATAAAGGTTATGGGATAAACAAGTGTGACATGCATAAAAGGGTGGATTTGTAATACAATTAATCAGAGGTGGAAAGAGTACTAACTTGCTTACTTGCTACACATGGGATACACACTTGTATGTCTCCATATTTCTTAGCGGTAAACTGCTCTCCAGCCCATCATGCACTCCGGTCGTTTCCGGTGCATAACTTTTTTTTTTTTGCATTTTTATTTACACCTTTACTCAGTAACGGATGCGATTTTAAATGTAGTGAAGTACAATACTTCAAGCAAAATGTAGTTAAGTAAAAGTAAATTGACAAATTTTAAAATCAATTTAAAACAGTACAAGTACACACACACACACAGACAGACAGACACACACACACAAATCCTACTCAATTACAGTTATGCAATTAAATGTAATTTGTTACTTTCCACCTCTGCAATTAATGTAATTGTAATACTAATATTCCGTATGTACAATTCATTTTTCATTCATTTTAAAATGTATTCCACTACGGAATACAACATTCATTCATTCATTATCTGTAACCGCTTATCCAGTTCAGGGTCGCGGTGGGTCCAGAGCCTACCTGGATACACACTGGAGGGGGCATGTTCCATTAGATTACTTAATGTGAGTAATATATTCAGAGAATTTTGGAATACTTCCATTTTAAAACAGTATGACTGCAGCAGTCACACCCTGCTCACTTAATAAATACTGTTCTGTTGTGTTCTTCTACTGTAGCAACAAGCTGAATGTTTTGAAAGAGGCTCAGAAATTCTTGACTATTAAAGAGAAGGAAAAATACATAAATAAGCACAGTTTAAGGTTGATCGGAGGGCTGAAATATAAACTGCTACACAATTTATCATGGAACTGAGTGAAGAGTTTGGAACTCTGGCTAGAATGCATTCTATTCTGTATTACACATCTTGTTTTATACTAAAAATTACACGCAATGACTAAACCATCACAAATCATCATATCTGTACACCCAGTGTCTAACAATCACACTAAACATTGTTTTTTTATATACAATAGCTTACTTTTCACTTCTTCAACTTCAAGATCTTCTGTTTATCACATGGATCCGTTGAACGAATCAGTTGATTCAGACATAAAGAAACCCAATGAATGCAATGGAAGCTGCAGACTTTTGCCAGATCAAACAAATAACTTAATTCAATATGTTCCTTGGTCTTTAGATGCTGAAAGCAAGTTTGTAGCTGGCATACAGAGGTTGCACCACACAATGTAATGCTCTCATTTTGTCCTTGTTCTTGTTTACATGTTTGTACTGTTTGAATCAGCAAGACATTACACTCACTTCTCTCCAGACAGTGTCATTCCAGCTCCATGACCTCAAGTGAACAAGCAACTAACAAAACTGCAAACATGATGCTTATATTATTTAATTTGACAGTGAATAGTCATGTTAAACAGATACCTCAAAACCATAAATACCTTTATGTAATCCATTAATTTCACTAATAAACTGCATTTTGTATAATATCTATTTACAGTGTAACTCTGTCAGTATACAGTTTCTTATGTTGTGTATGCTGAGTACATAACGGTTTTACAGGTATTGCCTTACTCCCCAACACTGCGTATGTATTATAATATATTCTTATTTTTGGAACTAAACGTCCCAAAAAAAAAAAAAAAAAAATATATATATATATATATATATATATATATATATATATATATATAATACAAAAATAAATAAATAATATATATATATTTATTTATTTATTTTTATTTATTTTTTTTTTTCTATTTTAAGGTAATTTTGTAATTTTTTTCTTATTGCAATCACTGCTCTAACAATTTGTAACAGACAATGTCATGACATATATATATGAAATGCATCTACAGCCTTGGCTTTACAAACACCAGCAATCTGCAGACACACATACACACTCTCACTCACAGTAGACCACAGCATGGCAGATTCGCTTACACAGCCATCTCTGAGACTGAAGGTCACACACTCTTAGTAAACAGTGAGATTGATACCCTGCTGTGTGAAGGAGTGTGACCTGTATCACTCCACTCTACAGATGATTCTGACACAAAAGAGACAGACTATTTTGGCAGCCGTGCACTTGTTAAACAACTACAGATGTCTCAATGATTGCTTATAGAAGTGATTTGATTCCGCAACAAATATATCTGCAGGTTTATCCGTTTTTATAAATAACACTGTCCCACAGTTCCACAAAATACATATATAATCCAGTACAGATAACCTTGAAATTTCTAGATTTTTTAAAAATGTGTGCATAATTTTACAATTACATTGTCAGACTGTAAATAAAGTCATTTTTAGTAGTTTGATGTGAATAGTTTTTTAAGTTAATTCACACCCACAGAGTCATATACATACTGTGACTCAATTATACGCTCTGTATGACAAAACAGCAAACAGAAAACAACTTCTCATCCAACCTTTGGTCTAAAATGAATTGTAATAATGCAGATCTGATCCTTTGCTGCAGTAACAGTATCTACTGGAACATTTCTGTGGATTTGGTGGCATTAAGCCTTTAGAACAGTAGTAAGGCCAGGTACTGATTTTGGATGATGAGTTCTGGACCACAAATGGCTCAATTATTCATCCCAAAGTTATTGGATGCAGCAATAACACTCAAGAGAAAAGTTTCACAGTTGCTTTGGCAGACATTATGACCCTATGTTACTGTGCAGGTGCTCTCCACAGTGCCAAACTGCATTCTATTTACACACACACACACACACACACACACACACACACACACACACACACACACACACAGAGCCTTAATGAGCTCATACACAGGCCCTAATTATCACAGGGCATCTGCTCTAAAGAGCCCTATGAGTTTTCCCCTTATTTCTCCCTGATTCTGTGATATCAGTCTGTTTCTCTGTGTATGTTTTTCTCTCAAATTTATTTTAATATATTTATCTTTGTCTATGTATTTTCTCTGCATTCTGTTTGTGCGCTTCTCGGTGTGTGTTTTGTTATGTGTTTCCCTTTTAGCTTGTGTGTTGTTTCTCTTTCTCCCTCCCTCCCTCCCTGACCATATCCACAGCACAGGTCTGGTCTGCCTCTGAAAATGAACTCTGTGAAAAGTGATAAGACCAAAGTGAACAATTATAAACCCTTTTTCCTATTCCCTCATTTGTGTCTGTGTTTTCAGGTATGGCTAGAAGTGTTGGACTTTGAATGTGCCACTAATAGTGGGCAAAATGGCATAAAATGTCTCACGCAGAGTGTGAAGCCAACAAATGGCCTTTCATTTCTCATCCTCTCTGTGCTCCAAGCCTGTGCTGCTAGTGCAAGCTGGGAGGAATCAATGCCTTCTGCAATGCAGGATTAGAGAGAGAGAGAGAGAGAGAGAGAGAGAGTTAAGTGTTGAGGAAAAGGCTTAGCCCACAGAGATCTTCACCTTACAGAAATCCTGTTAAAATGAATAAAGCACTTTAGAAATATTTCATTTCATTATAATGAAGAATATGTTAATAAACCCTTGATTTGTGCTCTTAGTCATTGAACACATGTATATGTTGAACCCATTTATAGTTGATTGAATATCTTTCAAAACGTCTTTCTTTTGGAATTAATTTATTGATTCCCTTGGGGAAATTTTTCACTCTAAAGAACTTTAAGAGAAACAATGACAGAGAGGTATGGTGACTTGGTGGTTAGTACATTCGCATTTCCATGTCTCCAGTTTCTTCCCACAGTCCACAAACAAGGAGTTTATGTGAATTGGCTGATAACTGTCCTAGTGTGTGATTGAATATGTGTGTATGTGAATGAATGTCTGTATGTGTGTGTGCCCAGATATGGATTGGAGCCCTATCCTGGGTAAAACCCTAATACCCGATGCAGTCTTCCAGGTGGACGGTAGTTCCTGGTTGAGAGTACACTGTCCGTGTTTGGCTGCCACTTCTCGCCAATGTGTGTGTGTCTGTGGATTGATGTTGATTGGAATGGCGTTCTGTGCAGTGTTGATTGTAAAGCGTCCTTGGGTTTCTAGAAAGGAGGTATATAAGTGTGACGATAAATAAAAATAAATAAATGGGGGTGGGGGGAGGGGTGATGGAGAGTGAAATAAGAAGAGAAAGATAAATAAAGGGATGCAACTCAATGAGAGACTGAGGGAGAGAGAGAGAGAGAGAGAGAGAGAGAGAGAGCTAACAGATGGACAGAGTAACATGGCAGGAAGGAAAAGAAGTATAAAAGAAAAGAAAGCAAGGGAGCATGAAAGTGTGAGGATAGAGGAAGTGAGAGAGAGAGAGAGAGAGAGAGAGAGAGAGAGAGAGAGAGAGAGCAAGAGAGACAGCAAGAAAGAGATTGACAGAGAAATATGGAGGGAAAGAAGGGTAAAGATAAAAGAAAGGGAAGCAAGAAGGAGTGAGGGAGAGAACATAGTGTAAGAAGAGAGAGAGAGAGAGAGAGAGAGAGAGAGAGAAAGAGAGAGAGAGAGAGAGAGAGAGCACCCATAAAGCAGGGGCTGTGGATGAGGAATGGCTGTATGTGTGCTGCGCCTCTCTCTCCTGGGCGAGAGTGCCATAAATCTCCTGCCTCTTATCCTGCTGCTGTATTGATAAGCTCTCTTCTCTCTGGTGGAGTAAGAACAGAGACTGACCAAAGAGAATAGAGGCCAGGTTGGAGCGGGAGAAATAACCTGACCACTGTTTTGATTACATTTTTCTTCGCATAAAGTTCTGAGTAGCTTTAGCAATAAACAGCATGATGGACTCCAAACCTTTAGCATGCATAGCCTACATAAATAATACAAGGTCCCATTTGTTTAAAGGAGAAATACATCATTTATACAACCAAACAGGACCAAGCAGTATTTATGAAACTAATTATCTGCTGTTTTTACATAGTTGCACAAGATAAAAATCAGAATTTTCTGTACCCACTTAATGAACCACTTTATGATCCACACGGCTGGGCCCTCATGGGGGCGGACATGATTAAAATAGGTTTAGTACAGAATCTCTGATATATACAGGTCACTTCTTGTCAGACCGCGGCCCTGAAGTGGATTAAGTGGCAGAGAAGATGATGATGATTTAAGACAGGTTAGTAACATAGAAGAATCATGTGAAGGCAATGTTCATGATTTTAATCCAATTTTTCAGATGCATTACTTAAGGTGGAACTGACTCAAATTCGGAAGACTATAGCTAACTTTGCATGAATGTAAACACATACTGAAATTGCTACAAAAGTAAACAGATGGAGATGCAAAGTCAAACTTCAACCATGAACAAGCTACAGCTTATTACACAAAAACAAAGTTCCACCTTAAAAGTAATGTCTAAAATTGTAGGGAATTGTAGTTTTCTCTGGTTTGTTTACACTCATAAGCTCTGCTTATTTTAAGGGGAAATTGTATTTTTAAGGAGAAAATGACTGAGAACCCTAAAGTTTAGCTTGTCTGAACGTTTTTATTCACTGTTTGAATTACCACAGAAACTTGAATGTAACTTTAGTTTTTAGCACTTTCAGTGTGTTTGCTTTCATGCAGTTAGCACTCTCCTGAATTTAGAGTGGGTTCCTACCTAAATAATCTGAAACAACTAAAAAAAAAGGCCAATGTTACCTATTTGTGGAGCAGGAATAAAGCAATATCTTCAACATTTGTCATGCCGTATTTCTGCTGTGAGCAGAGAGAGAAGGGGATAGCCTAGCATGTCTGACAGAGCCACTTTGTTTTTTTCACTTGTTTACTGACATTGGGGTTTAGACCAGTTTCCAGTATTGAAACAGACTGGAGAACCAGCAAATGGTGAGGAAAAATCTTCTGGCACGGTGGTGCAGCAGGTAGTGTCACAGTCTCACAGCTCCAGGGGCATGGATTGGCGACTCAAAAGTGTGAGTCTATGTTGCCCTGTGAAGGACTGGCGCCCCCGCCAGGGTGTATTCCTGCCTTGCGCCCAATGATTCCAGGTAGGCTCTGGACCCACCGTGACCCTGAACTGGATAAGCGGTTACAGATAATGCATGAATGCATGAACTCTGCTTCATTGATTTCTGTCTGTCTGCGGTACCGGAAGCAAACCAACCTCTCCATCACATAATATATATATATTTTTAAATTTATACCATAAAATTATTGTTGAATTTTCTCCAGTGTTCTTCACCAAGTCCCCCACATTAGTTAGCTAGCCACTCCCTCAATCACCCAGAGCGCAACATATCTCCACTAAAACACATGAAGCAATTAACACTTACTTGATATTTTGTCTGTTCTCTTAAAGGAGCATCAAATTCATGATCCTCCACTTACCTCTAATGGGGGAATAGAGCATTTGTTGTTGCTACTCTGGGTTTAGCACTACGGAAACCGCACTATTTAACATTTGGAGGAAGGTAGGAACAATTTAATTACAGTGCTGTAAAAGTGAATTATATTCTGCATCTGTAGGGGGAGCCCAGAAGCATAAATACAAAATCTGACTTAATGTTCCTTTATAGAACAGTTTCAATTGTCTACCAGGTGTTCTATGGTTGTTAGGTGTTTTTTCTGTCCATCTTGCAGTTAATGGCCATGTTGATGGAAAATTAAACACAGGATGTGGGGCCTGTGATTTTTACAAAGTACTGTAAATGAACAGTCAATGCAGTGAGGGCAGAATTCAGGAAAAATTATGGGCTCCTTTAAAGAACTGTCAGATCTGGAGCCTCCTGAATCCAAGTCATTGAATTTTCAAAGTCAAGGTATGGTTTAGATTTATATGAATGGAGACATTGTCTCTTGGGACCTGAGTGAGTGTCCCATGCAAGCGCTGGTCACTTATCATCTCCCACTGTGGGGAACAGACTAAATCTATTTCCACATGCCCAAGCTGAGCTGTGCATGTTGTGGCAAGGACACTGCAGTTTGTAAAAGATGCTCACTCCACACACGCGTGCACACACAGGGGGTGCAGTCTGACAGGCCAATGCAGCAATCACTTGAGTGTGATGAAGTGGCTGACTCTATTGGAGGTTGTATTAATGACAGCAGAGTGAGGCAGTGGACTCAGACCAGCAGACGCACTTCAGTGAAATTGAAGGAGCGCTTGACATTGCACCGACACAGATTGTCTAGAGATCATCTAGAGTGGGGCCCGTAAAAATGTGGCCTTACTGTAAATAAACATTTTTCTACTGTCTGAATGTTTACAGTAATATGGTGTAAAACAGCTTAGTTCACAAATTATAAGTGTGTGTCTACAAAGGTTTGGACACAGAGCCGAAGTAAACCAGCAAGGCAGTAATAATAAATTCCTCTGATTTTTCACCTTGTACTTCTATGATTAAAGACAGTGGTCCATCTATTACTCTGCATACTTTGCTTGTCTTTTACCCTGTTGTACTATATGCAGGACCCCCACCGTGCCACCACAAAGCAGGTATTTTTTGAGTGGTCTACCATTCTCAGTTCTAACATAGAGCCCAAAAGTCTACGGTGTAGGGTAGACGCAGGAGTATAAATTGGGCTTAACACTGACATAGTGGGTGTGTGTTATGTTGCTATGAGTGGTTCAGACACAGCAGGGCTGCTGGAGTTCAAACACCTCAGTGTCACTGCTAGACTGAGTATAGTCCACCAACCAAAATATCCAGCAGCTTACAGTTACTGTTTTGGCTTTATACCTATAATATGGTCCAACAATATTGGTCACCCTCAAACACTCACACACAAAAACACTTTATTAGTTCATATTTTTTAAATTATATAACATATATAGTATAAAATCGACCTATTCAATTCTGGCTGCATGTCACATTGCAGTTTATATACTGAAATAATTAATAAAATGATCGACACAATCTTATCCTCTATATTTAACCAGTAGTACTGAGACGCAATTAGACTCAAAGGGTAAGACTAAAACTTTATTTACATTTCACAACTTAACAACAACACAACTTAAATAACAAAGAAAAAAAAATAACGATAAAGACAGAGTAGACAGAAAGGATTTTAGCCAGGTTTTACTCTGGTACAATTTAGTTAAGAACATTGCTGTGATATCTTAGCTGTGTACTAAACCAGTGATGCAGAAATTTAAAACAGAAACCCAAAGAGCATTGTCCATTACAGTAAAACTGTATTTACATCACATACATAATAATACAAAATGTCCAAACAAATGCAGCACAATGGTGAGGCAGACTCTTATACTCTTGACGAGATTCTGTGGAAATCTTTGCACTGAGGCTGATACCAGTTCAACAGACTGCAGTCCATATTTACAGTCCCAAATGCGTACTACCATCTCAAACACTCAAACATACACATAAACAGCTTGATGTCTGGAAGGATCTTTTGTGTTCCTGCTCAGAAAGAGGAACATATCAGATGTATTCTTTAACTGACAGAATCCTGGATGTCAGCTTCTCTGTCCTCTGTCCTCATTCCACCTCAAGGCAGAGAAATAGATGAGTTAGTTATGTTTGGAAGCAAGTGCTGAATAATACACACTGAGATGATAAATGCCTTTTTTCCCCTCCCATAAGGTTGTAAGAGTCACACATGTCCAGAAAAGACTGAAATTAAATTTGAAATCTGAAACATTTGTGAGTCCAAAAGGAGTTCATGTATGTTCAGGAACTCTTTGTTCTCAGTGGTCCAGGCAGTGTTCCCTGCCAGTCTTCACACCACACTCCAGTGCTGTAACATCCTCATTTCAGCTCCGGCTAAAACCACCCTACAGCTTTATAATCCAAAATTTATGTTTGAAAAATAAATGACTAAAAACAGCAAGAATACATGAAATTATTATACATGGAGGGGGACAAAAAGGTTTTAATATCTGCACATTTATTTGGTACAGCAGTGGTGGTCCTGGCCGGGTGCGGACTCGAAACCCTGCCTGAGCAGTGGCGTCATCCATTTGGCTCTGTTTCAACAAAACACTGTTTTGTGCTTCATATAAATAAGATGCCAAATTATTTGTTGATATTATGTTATCATGAATTGTAATTCAAAGTCAGACTTCTTATATACAATCGATCGGCCATAACATGATGACCACCTCTTGGTTTCTAGTCGCATGGTTCATTCTCTGTTCTTCAGTTGTTAGAACCCCACAGGACCTACAAAGAGCAGGATCAGTGCTGCAGTGACACTGATGGGGTGGTGTTGTGTTAGTGTGTGTTGCACTGATAGAATTGGATCAGACACAGCAGTGCTGCTCGAGTTTTAACTCTTCAGTGTCACTGCTGGACTGAGAATAGTCCACCAAGCAAACATATCCAGCCAATGGCATTCTGTGTCCACTGATGAAGGACTAAAGTATGACCAACACAAACTGTGCAGCAACATCAACGAGCTACCATCTCTGACTTTACACCTATAAGATGAACTAACGAAGCAACAAAAACTCAAGCAGCACACACTGACATACCACCACCACGTCAGTGTCACTGCAGCACTGAGAATGATCCACAGCACAAATCATATCAGCTCTGTTGGGGCTTGTTTTTAGTTTGCAGAGCAAGAGGTGGACTACAGTCAGTACTTATAGCACTACAAAGTGCTCCTGTCTGGTCAGTGGAGCTGATAGTAGGGATTGTGTGTGTAGAAACAAGAAGGTGATCATAATGTTATAGTTGATCAGTGCATTTTCCAGTTAGAAATGAATCAAGGGAAGGGGATGTTTAAAAAAATGTTTACAGAAGGACACAAATAGAACGATTTAGTCACAAAAGAGGAGTGAGTGAGAGATACAGAGAAAAAGAGAATGTGGGACAAACACAGACAAAGAAAAACACAAGGAGATAGAGAGGAAGGGAGAGAGATCCAGAATGGGGAGTTGAGGGATGAAAACCGCAGCTCCTCCTTGCATATTAACACATTTGAACTCTTAACTGCTTCCACGTGTGAGCATTCCACATGTGTTACTGTTATTAGTAATGACGTAACTAACGCTAACCAGCAATTACAGAACAGATGGGAAGAGAAAGACTAGTAGCAGGTCTGAAATGAGACTGCTATTTTTGTAGCTATAGATGAGACTATGTTCGAAGGGTGCAATAAGGGGCACAGAGCAGGAACGACAGATGTAGCTCCGGAGACAGCTTTAATAAGTGCGATGTCATGGCCTTGTGGCAATGTCCTTAAACTTTGCTTTAAGCCTGATATTTAAAAACCCTATCCCACGAGTGGGGCACTACTTCAGGGGTCCGGAGAGTGATGGGATTGCAGGAACATTCAGCAGCAAAACAGCTGAAGGTGTCCTTGCTCCAATAGTTTGCCATTGTACCCCAGGTGGTGTTCGTATTTTCATAAGCTGATCTACAGAACTTTTAATCTTCATGCCACAAGTTTGAACAGAAAAAGAATATATATATATATATATATATATATATATATATATATATATATATATATATTCCAAAACTTGGAAAATTGTTCCATCTCAAAAGGATGGCCCTCCCCCTCCCTATGACTCTGATGTAACCAAATTGTCAGTTAGTGTTCTCCTCCAAGTGTGTTGAGCTGTCTATTTTTACGATCTTTACAAAGGTCTTGGACAAAGGTCTTAGACTTTATTAAAGGTCAGGTGGGAATTGGCCTCGGTAAAATTAAGGAGGTGTATAACTTTTTTCCCTTTTTTCCCCAATTGGAATATGGATACATTTGGTGTGTTTCAGTAAGGAAATTACCAACGTGTAGTAGTTTCCTACACTGTAAAATGAAAGTGTACTTGTACATAATATACAGTGTTACATTTACATAATATTTACAAGTTTAGGATTTTTTTACCTCCTCATATTTAATATTAAGATACAGCACCATAGAAAAATTAATAGTCATTTAAATAAATTTGCTGAAGACAGACATTTAGACTAGTGAGTCTAAATGCATTGTTTGTTAAATTTATTTCCATTTAATTGGCTGTTAAATAAACTTAATTTTACAGTAATTTGCCAATACCACTGTTATTCCTGTCAACAATTTTTCTATGCTGTCCGTTGTTCTTATTCAACAGTGATATGATGGAAGCTCTGGCACAAAAATAGCTTTTTAATGTATAATTAATTATTTCTAAAATTATTTTCGAAAGGACAAAATGACCAATCCAAAAAGTCCCCTCCCACAACAAACAAAAGAGGAGAAAAATAACCCACAACACACCACAATCTGCTTCCTTATTTTTCGGCTGCTGTGTTAAGAAGTCCAACGCTTTCCCATAAGGCTTGGAGTGTGTGTCTCAGTGACTCTGTTCCATGTAATAGATTTTATCACCTAAGCTCTGTACAAATAGTGGGTAATTGTTTCAAAGCTGTAAAGGCTCCTCACCTCCTCACAGAGTGATCTGTGTTCGTCTGTAGGTTTCATTTGTTATGGAGAGCCGCATGAGCCTGGGACCGTAGTAGTCCACGATGTAATCTGACCCATCAGACGGACCTACGATCTACAGAGGACAAACACACAGGCATTTAAACTCCCAGACAGAGAGAAACTAAATCCTATTATTTAAATCAATATTCTTTACAAAAGTTATTCTTAGATTCCAACTATTTTAAAAGAACTAATTTTTTTTAGTAAAAATAAAAAAGTGGTCTCTCCCCAGATTTGTTCAGGTGAGACATTCTGAATAAATATTATTAAAATGTATTTAATCAGAGCTCCCTTTATTATGAAATCATGTAAAATCCATATTTCCTTAAAACTTGAGGCTGGCAGTGAAACAATTAATTACATCACAAGCCAATTTTCTGAGTACACTGGGGATGTAGCCAATACTTCCACAAAACTGATTAGAAAGAGGACATATGTAGTCATATTTAACTGGACCTCATGAAGTGCAGTATGTGTAACAAACAATAAATAAATAAATAAATGTGCAATCATTTGTCTTGAACAGTGAACCCACACACACACACACAAGTGCATTAGGGGCAGTTAATGCACACCCAGAGCAGTATGCAGCTCCTGGAGTTAGGCTCAAGGGCAGCTCAGCTGTGGCTTGAGGGAGGAGGACAGTGCTGTTCCTTCACACTCACTGACCCCCAATTTTCTTGCCCATCCTGAGAATCGAACCAGCAACCTTCAAGTCCCAAAACCACTTATGAGCTGCCCCCGTATTTGTAAAAATAAATATAATAATCAGTATGAATTTATTTCATACTATTGAGAAAGAGTATAATTAAGTTATGAATATACTGCCAAGATTAGTCCTCACATTCATCAATAGCTTTTAAGCAGAAATTTCTTTTTAAAAATTTTCTTCCTCAATTCTGAGGGAATTTTTCCTTGCCACTATTGCCCCCGGCTTGCTCACCTGGGGGATTTTTACATTCTTTACATTTTTACATTTCATGTTGAAGCTTTGTCTTTACTGTGAAGCTGCTTTGTGACAACATCAGTTGTAAAAAGTGCTATAAAAATAAATTTGATTTCATTTCATTTGATTCTGGGCTTTGTCTTTTCATGTATTTATTTGCTCTCACAACAGGTTTTACATTGTTGAAACTTTTGGACCATAGTGTACACTCCAGCTTCAGAAGTTGTGTGTTAAACTGTGTAGAGACTGTGCAAAGTTTTTTGGGGGTAGACCCTGCTCTTAGTAAAACCTCTCTCAGACGCAAGGTCAGTGAGATGAGCTTGTGGCCAGTCTTGGGCCATGTCAAGATCGGAGACACTGGCTGCCCTCTGTACAGTGTAGGACTGGTGTGCACAGAGAGTATAATGGTTTCCTGCTAGAATGTCCCCCACACACCTGTGCCAGCTTCTCTGCTCTGCTTGAGTACACAGCCAATAATGAGAACACATGGCTGACACTGGCCCAAACACATACAGCACAAATTCTAGACGCTATGACATCCAGATTAGAAGCCATCTGGCCAGAAATCAACACTAGCCATTTCCTCACTCAGATACTGCCTGATTGCAAGGGCTGGATTGCTGAGCTCATTTAGCGTGGTAGTGTACATGGGAATACTTTGATAACAGACACACAGGTTTGTTTTTGTATCTTATCGGGACACGAGCGTATATACATGCCGCATATGTAACATGTCCTTTATGGTACTATTCCTATTTTCTTAACGTGATTTGGTAATCTCACACTGGTTGATATGGCATGAATATATTGTCATACCTCAAAAAAATTTCTAAATACATGATAACTAGGTTTTGACATAAAACAATGTATTTTAGGCCAAAAGCAATGATTTGAGGTTGTGTTATGCATTTCCTAATGCAGACTCTTTTCCTGAGATTGTGATTGGTACAAATTTCCTAAGGGTACATGTATCACTGCTGTGTGTGGGGATCTAGTAATTTAGCTCTTTTTTTTCCCCAAAAAATAAAAATAAGGATCACTCTGTTGCCAAATAATGCATATGAATGTACTGGTGAGTGTACACATGTATGACATGTAACACACTGAACAGACAAGTCAAGATACAATACTATAACAAAAATACAAGAAATTAAGGTATTAAATAAAAAATGTACCAAGAGTATTTTACAGAGTTAGTTAGTTATAAGTATAATGCCAAAATTAGGCCTCACATTCATCAACAGCTCTTATGCAGAAATGTCTTTTTTAAAAACCCACTTAAGCAGATTTGAGACAGATTATGAGACTGACAAAAATATCTCCGGCTAAGGGAGAGCATTGGACTGTCTGTCGGTTTTAAACAAATCATCTGTCTTAATAATAGTGTAATTTCAAAAATGTGGAACAAATCATGTTCTGAATCACTGCAGTATGGAATATGTTGTTTAGTGTCCAAGTATGGGATGATTTATACGATTGGGAGGTTTGTTCACAATGTCTGTGATTTGTTGTTGGCAGTTTAGCTGAGCTTTCCCTGTGCGCGCACACACACACACACACAAAAGAAGTAATAGTATTTAAACTTCATTGCTATGATTATATTTTTAAACTGATAATATTGATTTCACTACTCGTATAACAAATTCCATTGTGTTGAACTTACATGGATTCATTTACATCTAAATATGCATTATTAAAAGCTAAAGTCTTAGGAAAAGACAATGTGATACTGATTCATTTCAGAAAACTGTATAATTTGTTTGTTCATTTTTTGTAAATCAACCGACAGCACTGTTTAATATGTATCAATACATATAATTCAAAGGAACCTATTACTAAGTTTAACTTTATCAAAAAGAAACCAAGCTTTTTCAAGTTTTATTTTTATCACACTGGAGGTGCTGATTTCATTTGATTTTCCAACCCAATTACAACAATGTATAAAAACACAGCCACACACATGTGCAAACATCCCCTTGACCCATCAGAAAGCAAACCGAAAAGCTACATATAGTCATTTATAGGCGGAAAACCCTGGACGTTGCCTGGAGTCATTAGACAGAATCAATGAATATAAATAATAACAGCATGTTGTAGGTGTTTATTCATTACTTTCAAGAGGTCGATGCTGCTCTTAGCAGAGGTACTTGGAGGTAAAATATGGTGCTGCAAGGCAGACCTGTGTGCGTAAATGGGCTCTCAGGGGAAGCGATAGTCTTTATCAAAAGTGTCACGCTTTAAAAACAGAGCGCCCGGACAGCGTACAGCTAATTGAGAGTGTAAGTGTGTGGCAGCCCGCCGTGCCAGCCACACTTCTTAAAAGCATTGCTCTCTCAGGGCCTTCAATAAGACATTAAGAGAACAATAAACGTGCAGAGAGCCACTGTTAATCAAAATGCTTGAGCCATTAAAAAAAAAAAAAAAGATAAAAAAAAAGCTTGCTCTACTCCTCTGCTGGTATCAGAGCATTGGGGTGTCAGTAGTAAAAGCAAAGGCAAGAAGGATGAGATAAATGTGCATATTTTGAGTCTCAAATGGACTCTATGGCTGTCCGTTTTTGATACTAGGCACTCCCCTAATTAATACACTTTAAATATTTGAATAGACACAGATTAAAATCCTGGCTGTAGACTAGAGGGATTTTCAGTGGAGATCCCATGTTGACAGTGTAATTCAGTTAATAAGAGAGAGCAGTCTGTGTCTGGAGGAACACAGTGTTATGAGCTTTTGCTACTATGTTGTCTATGCATGAAACTATGATCTAGTCCACAATGTCAAATGTTTGGAGACACTGCAGAATGCAACTGTCTAGCTCCCCAATTCCGATCTCCGGTGACCACTATCCAAATTTAAACGAACTGTTGTGGGCACAATTGAATGTCTACAACAGCTGCACATTAAAGCATTGGTCTATAAACATTTGCACTTTCCCATCAGCACTGCCGTGTCTAATCCACAACATACACAAGTCACTGCAGCTCTGAGAATGATTCACCACCCAAATCAACTGGCCTGTGATGGTCCTGACCAATGAAAAGCAGGGTGAACTGGGGAAATTGTGGGCAGCCATGGCCTAATGCTTAGAGGAGAGGGCTAAGGACTGAAATGTCTTTGGTTAGGTTCCCACAACTGGCAGGAAAATTGGGGGTGATGGAAGTGAAGGAACGGCACTGCCCCCCTCCCTCAATCCATCCAACTGCTCTCCTACTGTGAACTGGTGTGGGTTAGTGCACTTAATGCACTTGTATGTGTGTCCTTACAGATGGGTTAAATGCAGATTATATATTTATTTGTATATTGTACAATGGCAAATTATTGTCCAGTTCACATTTCTTTTCAGGGATAAGAAAGTATACAGAGTGTAGTTATGAAGTAGGTGTTCCTAATCTAGTAATCAGTGAAGTAGTCTCATTTTTGTTGTTCATTCATTCATTGTCTGTAACCACTTTTCACGTTCAGGGTTGTGGCAGGTGAAGAGCCCACCCTGAATCACAGTGTGCAAAGCAGGAACACACACTGGACGAGGTGCTAGTCCATGACCGTGCACCACACACACTCACAAATTCACTCACACATGTGGACACTTCTGCAAAAGAGTGTATTTGGACTGTGCGAGGAAGCCGGAACACCCGGAGGAAATCCATGCTGGCAAAAAGAGAACACACCTAACAACTCAGACAGACACCTCAACCATTGTGCCATTGACACTACCTGTAGAAGCACCGTGCCACCCCCCATATGGTGTAATAATGCTGTTAAAACTTTTATCACAATTAACCTGTGACTAAGGTGTTACATTTGACAAGATCCTTAAAAAGATCTACTAAAAACATTCAGTGCTAATGATTCACTGCATGCAGAATATGTTACAGTTCATCTACATACTCCAAGAGAATTGATTCCCCTGTCACTAGCCAATGGCGGTCAGGCAAATCAGACAATCAAATCACTGACCTGTGTACCTTTTCGCTAACCGTCTGAGTGACAACAAGTACTGGAAAACTAGTATTTCACCTAGCTAATATGTATTCCCAGAGTTCTCACTCCACATGTGCAGGAGTATGTGTCAGAAGGGTGGTGAGTTTGGGATTTAGCACATGCGTCTGCCATGTATAGCTTCATTCAGGCACAGAGAGCCTAAAGAGATCGGATAGGGTGAGGTTAGAGAGAATGAGATGACAAATTAAATGGGCCTTGCTAGGTTCATGGGCCCTTAATTGGGGCAGAGGGTGGACCTGCAGGAGTAAGTGAGGACAGGGGTGAAAATAAACCACACACTCATTAGCCTATTTCAAAGGACCAGAGCCATCCAATGACTGAGCACAGATACACAATACAAATACAAACACAATTTATATCATGCTAGGACATGAGGGTGATACATGTCCTGTATGTATTATGTACCTGTAAGTACCTATGCTGAACGATCACTGGATTAAGAACACCTACCTTGTATATACACTCATTGTTCATTTTATCAACTCCACTGACCACTTTGTAGGAGCACTTTGTAGTTCTACTACAACAGACTGTAGTCCACCTGTCTTTCCTGTGCACTAGGAACCGTGCACCCAGAGCAGCGGGCAGCAGTCCCAGGCACCCGGGGAGCAGCTGTGGGTTCAATGCCTTGCTCAAAGGCACCTTAGTGCTGTTCTTTCGCTCCCACTTCACTCCCATATAATATATACACACCACCCATAACATTACCTAGATTCTATACTCAATGTCCACTGGTCAGAGTTCCACTGACCATACAGGAACACTTTGTACATTTTACAATTACAGACTATAGTCCATTTGCTGCTCTATATACTTTATTTTCTTCCTTTCACCTTACTTCTCAATGGTTAGGAGCCCCACAGGACCACCAGAGAGCAGGTATGATTTGGGTGGAGTGGATCAGACAAAACAGTGGCCGTTCTGCTATGTCAATTTCAGTGGCCTGAGGAAATTTTTCATGATATTATGAACTGTATAAAGTGAAAGACCTGAATTTGTTTGCAATCTTGCACTGAGAAACATGCATCTTGTAAGTGACTGACAATTCTCTCATTACGTTTGGAACAATGTGGTGACCCACAACTCATCCTTGCCTGCAAAGACTAAGCTTTTAGTTGATGTTGCTTTTATACTCAGTTTTGATTACCCCACCTCATAACATTTTCAGTCTCATTTTGCCTCTTTTCTAACATTTTCTGAATGTGTTGTAGGCATCACATTCTCTTGTTTATGGTGTTCAAAAAATAAGTTGGTCAGTGAAAACACTGAAAATGTTCCCTTTGTACATTTAAGTTAAATAAAAGGTAAGGCAATTTAACATATTACAGTCTTTAGTTTTTATTGCATATTTAGAAAGTGTCCAAACTTGAACAGAAATTGGATTTGTACACTCAAAGCTATTCTACATGCTTTAATTTCCACACTATGCACAATAAGGCCTTGTCCACATATAAGGCTTGTACTCAATCCTTATAATTAATTCAACTACTTTTTGGTTAATTCATGATGGACACAGACATTCAAATGCGCACACACACAGTGTGTCAAATTTTCATATAAAATAAAGAATGAAATGAATGCAATGCCCTGGACCATCTGCACATGAGCTTGAGGTCATCATTCTCCATGCCAGGCATCAACTAGACAACTTTAAAGCAAAAGCATTGGGCTGTGAAGGACGGACCCGCATTCTATGGAGTGATGTATATCCAATATAATTGTGCCCTGTGGTTTTTATTTTTTCAAGTATGTGCACACACACAAGCAAAGTTAGGAAATTTTATGGAAATGATTTAGAAAAGACCAAATTTGGGCATGCCAATAGCTTTAAAAAACCTTCATAACAAATGCTGAAGGATCCCCAGATGTCCACTAACTTTTAGCCATATAAGGTGCATAATGTTTTTTTCTTTCCTGCGGATCTGAAAAAATATTTTTTTTAAATCCAGGGTGGAGCTTTTGAAAAACCTCCAAAATACAGCTTTGTGAAAGCATTGATTTGTTCATGCCTGTGGAAATGATTTATGAATTTAGATTTTTTTTTTATATTTATATGACTAAGTACTAAGTATGTATAAGGTACAATTTCACAAACAATGAAGTTGAAAAGTTCTGTGTCAGTCTCACATACCTGCATAGATATCAACATGAAGTCCACTAGGCTTCCGATTCCACAGAACCCCACAGTGCAGAACTTAAGCAGTCCTAGAAAGACACACAGCAGTTATCACTTATCTCCACACACACTGCAGCACTGTTTAACTGCAAACTGCCAACATCACCCACTGCCAAATACCTCTATTCTCTAAGGGGCCATATGAGGTCTATGTAAACTATTAGAAGGGCCAGTGTGTGCAATACAGAACAGCGCTCACAGGTAATACTGGTCTATGAGGGGGGTTTGTTTGATTGCTTGTATTGTGGCAGGCTGCTGCTGAGGCTTTGAAGCCAGTCAGCGGCAGGTTTTTCAGGTCAAAGAAATTATACAGCCCTTTGCAGGTGAAATAAGGGGAGCGGGAATGAAAGCCGCCGCTCGACATAATAGAGGCTGAACAGCTTGGGGCCTGCGGGCCCATTGTGTGCAAAACGTCTTCAAAACGAGAACATGAGCCAAAACGGCATGATGTTCGGAAAAACGTGTCATTGTTTGCAATAATGATGTGTTAACTTGTTTCTATGAATGAAAAAAGTCAACATTTTCCATTTCCAAACACATCCATTTGGATACACACTGAATAATTGGTCGGTTCAAGCCATCAGGGGACCGAAAGAATTGCAATTAATTAATCCACCCCCATCTAGTAATTTAAGCATAATTACTGTTAATCGTCAGTAATAGCACCGATAATTGGTCATTGAAAGGCTTAAGCATGTTGATTCCAGCACTGATATCAAAAGAGTAGCCTGCAGAGAGCCTGTTCAGCTCCACCAGGCTGAGTCTTTAGTGCTGAATGGCACAGTAGCTTGGAGGTCAGTCCAGACCAGGTGCAGATCTCAGAGAGAACGCCTGCAAAAATGGCTCTGGCTCTGTGTGGCCTCGGCTTTCACCTGCTCCACTAACCAAAAAAAAAAAAAAAAAAGCCAAAGACGAAGGGAAGTCTTCAGCCACCAGGACCCTTTGTACTTCTGCAGGTGCTTAATTGATAAGAACACCCTTAAAACATGTAGAGAAGGAGAACAGGAGCACCTCATGCTACATCCTGATTGACCCTGCAGTTTATACATGCAGAATGAGACCCTCCAGGTGAGTGAATGCTAGTAGTTATTTTCTCAAAGTAAATGCCAGCTCCAGCTTTGACTTTATTTACTGGGTTAAAACTCAACAGAAGAAACAAGCAAGCATATTAGTGTACACTCGCTGCTGCATTTTGTTAACAATTACAATAGGACACAGCAGCGAACAGGTTGAAGTCTAGATTATGAAACTTTCTGTTTGGGAACCAAGGTATGTGACATGGTATTTCTAAATGATAAAAATATCAGAATGAAATCTCAAACCAATCTAACACCAGAAATTGAGCAGAAAGTAGAGACAATCAAGTTTTCCATTAACCATTAAAAACAACAATAAATAAGATTTGGAATTTTAGTTCCTAGGCTCCCCCTACCATTGCACAGTCTAATTCATTTTATAGCTCTGTCCTGAAATCAAGGTGGGTTTCCTACCTTCTCCAGAAGTCCTTTTGCACCAACAAGAAACCGGTTCGGTTTTCATTCCCAAACCTAATTTGGAAATGTCGTGCGAGTTTGCACCAAATTAAATTGGTGTGAAAGATTAATTCCCAGTTGGAATCAAAGATGATGAGCTGAGGAAGCTCCAGAAAGAGCCCAGAGCCTCAACTAAAGTGTTATAGCTATGCTGTGTCATTTAAAACATGTTAAATAAATAAATTAAATTAAACAGGAATTTTTTCTGTTTCTGTGTTTTCTTGGGCTGTGTTCAGCGAGGTGCATTGGCTACTTTTCTTCGCTGTTCACAAACTCAATTACAACATGTAAATGACATGAACCTGCCATAAATAGTGGATAACATTACTCTTTATTGGGTCTATCAATTTATCTATGACTCTGGTGCTGAATTAATTCACAGCAAGCCCCCATTGATGACTTATCCTTGGTTCCCTTCAAAATAAGTGGAAATGTGTCTGGTTCACTGGAGAGCACCAAGGTTCCAAGAATCAAGAAGGGAACTGGTTCAAGAATCAGAATTATTTTAGTGGAAAAGGGCTAAAAGTGCAGCTTCTCCAGTATTGACCCCAAACTATCCATGACAGAGGCTATATTCTCACTATTACAGGTCAATGGATCATCACAATGATTTTGATGGTGTATTTTTAAGGTAAAAATATTACCTATTATTATTATTATATTGTTATATTGTCATATGACTGAGAACTCCACTTTAAAAAACAAAAAGTAGGCATGTGTATTAGTTTCTTTCCTGGCACCTCTTATAACCTACCCAGCTAACAAACAAAAAAACAGCAATGTAATCTATTTGTACTTTTTGGTTAGTTACCAACTGGTGATATAATGCCAACAATATCTGGTGGTTTTTCCAATACTGTTCTTTTGCATTTGTCGTTACATCATCAGATGGTATGTAAATTTGCTCTGTCCCAAACAAAGACCTACTCCGTAAATAGTGCGATTTATAAAATATTTTAAAAAGTAAGACTACTACACCACTACGTTGTGTACTACATAGTATAAAAGAAGATTTGTGAGATTCAGCGCTAGTGTTGTGGGGGCGTAATTGCAGAGTGAAGAAGAAACCAGCACAAAAGTATAAACGCTCTCACAGCGGCATAGGGCTTGTGCATAGGCTCTGCATCAATTCAACACAGAAGTATAAATCAGCCTTTAGTCTTAATGTTGAGATACTAATTTCTGTGCTTTCCACTGCCTGTGAATATAATGGAACTATAAAATAGCAACAGAGTTCTAGTTAAGCAGCAGACAATTGTAATTTATTCCATACCTTGAATAAATCAGTAGCTAGTTACTACAGGGTTCTCAAGGTCAAGACCAAAGTCTTACCTAGAGCTGGATAGCCCAAATAGAACCGATCTGCACCAAGCCATCCCAGGAAGAGTGACAAAGCTACAGCTACCTTGTATGAATAAGTACTCCTAGTTGAACAAAAAACATCATATTATCTGCATAAGACAAACAAAAAATACATTTTTATACACATATTATTTAAGTTTAAAATACAAGTCTGCAAAGTGGAAGAACTTACACATTTCTGCATGGGATGCTTTTGTTAAACCCAACCTCATAACCACTGAATTTGTATTTGGTTCCATTTGATAGTAAGCAACTAATATTGGGTGCAGGAAGGCATTCCACTGAAATAAAGAATGAAAATGTAAAAAAAACATTACTCTAATAACATTTAGAATTTTCCAAATGGTTAAAAAGTGTTAATTTTATAACTATTTGCATTAAAGTTCCCTTATACACTCACCCCATGCCACTAGATCCTTGCAGTTCTCTGGCTCTTGAGTTGCATCGTCTATTTTAGGACTTTTGCAAAGATACTTGGATATTGTCAAGGAGAAACACAAGTTGTTATTATTTTAAATGTTGCACATATCTGCCTATTCATGGTTTGATTACTTTTGTACAGTACTATAAAACTGAGACAATGGTTAAATGTTTGAATAGTGTTGAATAAAAAATTTGTATAATTATTTATGAATTTATTTTTTGGAAGATAATTTAAAAATGTGCATTCCAACAATGAATGAGTGAATTAATCACAGAAATGTATTAAACATCATTAAGAGTGTTCAATGTTGACTATAAATAAAATTTCAAACATTTTGATCTTTTCTTCAGAGGCAATTATGCCTTGTACGTGGCATATACCTCCCTCCCATTACTATACCTTAAGTGAAATATCACAATACTACCATTTAACAAGACATCACATGTAAAAACAGGAGAAATACTACTACTACTACTACTATCATTATTATCATTATTATGAGCTAACAGTGCAGTGCAAAACAACCAGGTAGTCAAGAAATTAGTCAAAATGTACAGATAAAACAATTCTTGTCTTGGGTACACAGTCAATATATATATATATATATATATATATATATATATATATATATATATATATATATATATATATTAATGGATTTATGGTTACATGCTGGTTTATTTATCCTTGATTTACAATCAATTTTTTTACTGGATCTACTTTTTCACAATTTGTACTTCTACAGGGTTTGGTTAACTGGATTAATTATCACAGAGTGAAGTAATGCATTTAAGGCAATGCATTATTGCTGTATTCATAAAGTATTTACTGTACTGTTGCATTTATATGTACACTGTATAATATATTCTATGTATTATTGTTGTACATATACTGTAATACTGCAATATCTGTAGCGTACTATGTCTATATTTATACAGTATTTTCTTTATTGTTGTATTTATTTTCTTTATTACTGCTGTATTTGTTTTCTCCTGTATTCATTCTGTGTATATATATATATATATATATATATATATATATAGTACTTCCCGTATTACTGTGGTCTTGATAAAGTATTTTCTATATTACTGTTGTATTCATATTGTACTTTTCTGTATTACAGTTGAATTTGTAATGTGTTTTGTCTACTGCAGTATTTATAGTTTATTGTATTACTGTATTTTCTTCTGTTAGTTTGTATCTGCAGGCGAAAGAAATATTAACCAGAACGCAACGGGCCAATATTAATTTACCAGCATATCTAAACGTTACATTTATACATCGCCATTTGGATTTAAACGGCGGATATGTGCTGTCGCTGGTTGATCTAAGCTAAGCTAAACCGGAGAGAAACGCAATAGGACACTCAAAGACCAAACAAAAGACATTAACCTAACCAGGAATAAAGGATATTGTCCAGGGAGGAGACTTTCACAGCTCTCAGCATCTTCCGAGAAGCTGTGGATTAGAGTCCAGCAGAACGAAAAAAGAATAATCGCCAGTTGTTTTGAGCGAATATAGGATAAAACACTCCAGAGGGACGCCATGTTGAAGCCACGGTCATGTGACCTGAAGAGATTTTTTTTAAAGTGACAAATTTTCGCCGAAGAAAAATGTATTTGTTTAAAGTTAATCCTCTAAATTTGTAGTATTTTTGTATTTCTGAATATCTGATTTATCCGCAGCGGGACGTAAGCGGAGTCATACTGTCAGGCGAAGAGAATTTTGCATTAAATCTAACTTTTAATGAACTTGGTTTGCTGTAACGTTATCAGGCAAACTTGACCAAAGCCAGCAAGGCTAACGTTAACGTTAGTGGAGTTAGCAGCTCCTAACGGTTTCAAACACCTGTTTAAAGACTTGACGTGAGAAAGAACTACAGGTTTGTGTTCATGCAATGCTAGTTATCGTTAGTTTACTTTTCTGCTCGGCTGTTGTATAGCAAACTGAGCGAAATGGTCAGTTACTGTGGTTAAAAGCATTTTACAATTCACACGTAACCAAGTCTCCGTTTTACAAACGAGGCACTGCAGTTAGTTCCTTATTTTTCAGTGTTTTATTCGAATTTACCTTTCCACCTTAAGTGTTGCAGTTGTTAACGTTACGTCCTGGATTTCTAAAGTATCTGCCGCAGCGTTTAAGGTGGAATGGAAGAAACAAAGTTCATCCGTGACTCCTGCACCTGTTATGTGCACTAACGATAAATGTTATGGAAAAAGTACATATGTGGTCATCACACAAAGGAAATAACAACTAATAGAGGGTTTTATGTATGAATAACGGTTCTCTTCGGTCTGTATGTGTTTGTTTTCAGTAGACAAGAGTTGTGTTGTTGAAGTGACGTTAAGGTTAGTATCGGTGGGGTGACTTTAACAGGCTTCCTGTTTTAAGGTGAGGCGTGAAACCTCGTCACTCTTCCGTCAGACAGGTAAGTTCAAGCTGATGAAAACAACAAAATCTCGGTTTAAACAAGCCCAGACTATCCGTCACTGGAGCCTGCAGCTTATATTAATCATTTAACTCAACCTTTTAAATATTCAGCGTCTCTGTAAGTAGTTTGGTGTGTTTCTAGATTTGTTTTTTTTTTGTTTTTTTATTCGTGTGGCTAATATGTTAACGTTAGCTCTTTGAAACTGCGCTGTTTCCGACTAATTTCGGAAATGTATTACATTTTGAAACTATGTTGAAAACCAAGATGTGCCTTAATGTTGCTGTTTTTTCCTCTCACAGTGTTATCAGTTGCCAGATTTTTAAGTTAGCCAAAACTTAAACCCACGTGAAACCTGCCCAATAGGCAAAGTGCTCAGACATTCCTATTGGACAGTCCACAAATTTGGGTTTAAATTGTCTAGCTAATTTAAAAATGTTTCAGTTATGTAGCCCCATATTATTGAGACAAATATGCTTTAAGGGACACTCCAGCCAAATACAGTCTAACCATTGTGACATATGTAAATACTCTTACTCACGTCCTACAGTTGTACCACAATAGTCTTTCAAGTGAGATTTTATGGTTTATAGACAGCCACTTCTGATAATGCATACTGAAGGTGAGAGGCATTAAAAACCACTGGGGTGGGTTCATGACAAGATATTTTTTAAAGCTCAGCTTACATTGCTTCTGAAAAGTATATCTGTATCACATATCAAATCATATGTGTATTCGTTACCCTGAATATAAGTTGTACATAAATAGATTTATTTATCTCTTTGGCTTGGGTAAACCCATCAGCTGTAACACTGAATGTCCTTCGTGTTTCAATTTTCATTGTCCATTTCATCAGTTCCCTTTTAATATACAGGTGCACTCTATAGTTGTGCAATTACAAACTGGAGTCCATATGTTGCCTTGTATATATTGTATCCCACATTCACCCTGCTCTTAAATTGTCAGGATCCCCACAGAGCAGGCATTAATTGTGTGGTGAATAATTCTTAGACCACACAATTCTCTGTAGTGTGTTATTGTGTGTGGGTGGGTGTACACACAGACACAGCAGTGCTGTTGGAATTTTTAAAAACTGCGTTCGTTCATTGTCTGCTTTAATAGACACACTTACCTTGGTCCACCTTGTAAATATAAAATCAGAGATTTTAGACCATCTGTTCCTGAACAATTTCATTTGTCATTATATAGTACTTTATCAGTGGTCACATGATGCTTTTGGCTGGATATTTTTAGTTGGGATATTCTCCATCCAGCAGTTAGACTGAGGTGTTTAAAAACCCCAGCAGCACTGCTGTGTCTAAGCTACTCATACCAGTACAACACACACTAACATACCTCCACCATGTCCGTGTCACTGCAGCGCTGTGAATGATCTAGCACCCAAATCATACCTGCTCTGTAATGGTCCTCTGGGGGTCCTGACTACTGAAGAATGGGGTGAAAGAGGGCAAACATAGTCTGCAGAGCAACAGCTAGACTACTGTCTGTAATTGAAGAACAACAAAGTGTGCATATACAGTAAATGGAGCTGATAGTATGTGAGAGAATTTAGAAGATTGATTTAATGTTCTAGTTGATCAGAGTATTGTTTGCGATACTCGTTGGCTATAATAGTATGGGTACCATGATGGAGGATGAAAGTGATGAAGCTGAAAGAGTTATTTAGCATGATAAATAACACAACACTTGCTATATTTTTGGAAGAACTGTTCATTTAAATAATGCATGTATCTACAACAGAATTAAATATGTATTGCTCATTTTTTTTTCTGTGTTTATTCTGACAGATTGCACTAGATCAAGCTCTCAAGGGAAGAGCAATGTATGAAAATGTGCCAACAGGTAGTAAAGAGATTTTGTCATATTTTCATATTTATTCAAGTCTTGATAATGCTTTTATTGGGGGGAGGGGTAATAATCATATACATATCCATAAGTGCAATATTGCAGTGTACATTAATTTGTGTGGTTTTGATTCAGTTAAACAGTTGTTTTAAAAAAGATATCAATATAAATTTACAGCTAAATTCTTTCTTCAAAAAAATGATGTGTTCAGATAGTTTTCAAGAAGCCTTTAACACACTACTCATATTATGATTGTGCCTCGAAACAAGGTCCAGTGTGTGAAGGAGGAAATTGAGGTGGACCTTGATATCAGTCTGACGCTGACTGATGTTGGCAGTGTAGTTACATCATGTAATACCAGATTATACCATCATGTAATACCACTACTACTAATATACTGTATACTATGAGTCACATGCTGTATAGACATTTCAGTTTTATAAAATGTGAAATATGTAAGTACACTTCCAGTGACACAAAAATAAGTTTTTCCATAAATGGTTTCCATAAGAGACACTGGGAATAGACACATATATGTTACACTGTCCCATTTTGCACAGTTTCAAACATTCTACTTATTGAACAATGAATATTGTGTTAAAATCATGACACCTGTGTTTTTCTGTGCGGTTAGTGTCTGCAACTGAGCGACAGCAGGTTCTCCAGGCCTTGGAAAGGTTGCAGTCGAAGCTGGTGCAGCGTGAGGAATGGGGTCATAGCGAGCGTCTGGGTGCATTGAAAGAAGCACTGCAGAGCCCACTGCTTGGCCACATATTAACCCTTCAGCACTCTGTCAAACAGCTCAGAGACCAGGTCAGGCTTGACTCAGCATAACGACACACTTGAGGATCCACACAATCACATCATAGCTCTTAAAGTCACATTTAACTACCTTGTTTAAACACAGCAGCAGACTGCAAGGGAAGGTCAACTTCCCCTAAATTGTCAAAAATTAAATGGTCAGATATGTACAGTTGTGTTAACGTTTTATTGACTACAAATGCGTTAGAACACGATCATCTCAAAGACAAGTTTGTTTAGAATCAGCTACTTATCACTAATCAACTGACTCGATTTTGTTAACTTCACATACATTCTCGTAGCATCAATGCATTTACCCGTAGAAGCTGAGCATCTATTCACTTCCACGGGACTGCATGGAACATTTATTTTTTTTCATTGTTCGAAACTCACTGGTCATTAAATGCCATAATTTTGTCCCGCCCCTGGACACTGAGTGTCTCTGGGGGTGAATGGAGCTGTGGTCGGGTCTGGACGCAGAGCTTCTGCAAGATGAATGGAGGATCAGTTGAAAGGCTGAATCCCATTTTGATTGACAGATATTTTGAGATCTACACCATCACTTAATCACTGGGCGCTTCATTCCCAATGCGGGTGAAGTCGAAAGACAAACTGCAACCCATTTCTTGGTATTTGCTTGGTGAAATTACTTGATCATTTCCATTGTTCATTGTGTAAATTTTATGATGTAAGCCGACAATGAGCTTCCCCTCTTTGAAAGACCAGCAGCCGCCACTGTTTAAACAGTTTACAACATACTGTGTTGAATACAGTGGTATGCAATGATTTGGGCACCACAGGGCAATTCATATTTAGTTAATTTTCCATATAAACATAAAACCTAATTTTTTATAGAGAACACTTTTTTGCACATTTCAATGCACAGTTACTCTATATAGCTGTAAAAAAAGGCTCTATTTACTGAGTTAAGCATACTAAATAAATAAAATAGGGCATGTGAGGAACTTATGACAAATTTGACATATATAGCTATTTGGCACTAAAATTACCAGAGAAATTGCAGTATTCTCTCTCTGTACACGGTGTGTTTTGTTATTATCAGTTAGAAAATTCCGAAAAACATTAAATTTCACTAAGGATGTTGAGCATTTTGCAAACAATTTTAGCATTTGCTAGAAGTGTTGTCTGATTAAATATTTATATTATTTGAAATTACGTGCTGCTCCTTGCACCATGGTAAAATTTAACAGTGATTAGACCAAGAGAAATGGCCCCAAATTATTTGGAAGGAATCTAGTCGTATACGCTTTTTTCCATCTTCTGTAAAGTTATCATTTTGTAGAAAACAGGTTTTGTTCCAACAGTGAAAGTA